>NC_092818.1:96319212-96934212 GCF_023375885.2 Dermacentor andersoni | reverse complement strand
AAACATCTCGGGCCGAATGTACAAATCTTTTCGTTTTCGAGAATGAACAAAAAGCATGTTTTAACTTTGTTTGCTGTCACAATTAGCCGGTGCCTACTCTTTTTGTGAACCGCTCCAGCGCACAAACACATTTTGTAATACTGGTCCCACTACTGAAGCGTCACGACGGGACTTCCGGCGATTGTCTTCTTAACTGCTTGTGCTACCGACCGACTGGTATCGCTATGGCTACTGTTATCCGTTTGCACGCTGCATGTCTATCTACTTTATTGTATTGATACGCGTGAGTTCTTTGCGCTGAGCGTTCAAACTTAGAGAGCAACTATAATTATCATAATTGTTCTTCAATCGTATTCTTTGTTCAACTAAATATAATTATCACTATGATTTGATCCATTCCTTCAAGTTCGAAGCAGTCGCGTTCACTGATGTTTATATCTGTACACACTCAAGGTAACATATTTTGTAAAAGGATAGAAAGTTGGGCGAGTTAGTACGGTAACATGATCTTGGATTGTAGCGCGAAGTGACACGGACACAGACTAGAAGCAGACAGGACGAGCGCTCGTACGCTAGGACAAGCGCTCGGCCTGTCTGCTTCTAGTCTGTGTCCGTGTCGCTTTTCGCACCACAATCCAAGATCATGTTAAGATATCCTGTGTTCACATAGTTTCGTCCCTGCTTAGTCAACATATTTCATTCTCTTCGCGAGTCATTCGCTTGCATAATCTTTATCAGCCCATAGCTGACTCGTCGTGGTCAGAACCGAATGGACTGACTCCGTGGCACAGAACAAGCGACGCTAAAAGCAGCGGAGATGCCTTTTGAGCGGAATCAACGAAGTCGCTCACACAGCTTAACTCGCTGTATGGCTCTTCAGCTTCGCAGGGGGTCCTCCCCTTTGCCATGACCAGTGAGCCCAACTCTGCAGCTTCGCGCATGGCACGAAACATATTCTTCCGGGGAACAGAAAAGACACGCTAGTCTCTACGGGGGAAAACCGAAATGATCAGCTAAATATGAAAGCTGGCAGTGGGGAGAGAAACGGGCCGTTCAGGATCTGCGGGGAAGCTGATGGGAAAGGGCAAGAGGGCGGGAAAAAAGGAGGCGGTGGTGAGCAACCGTGCGTGGCCGGACACCCACTAGAGGTCAATAGAGGCGGGAGAGTACTCGAGCGAGGTTTGGCTTCTGACGTAGACCGCAAGGTCGGGAGGTTAGAGGGCTGGGGAGAAGGGGTGAGCGAGGGGTGCCGGTCTGAACAGCTGCTGCGTTGATTTGCCGCCGCTGCTGCCGCTGTTCTTTTCGGCAGGGCTGGCAAGAAGGGAAGTTGGAGAGGGGGGGGGGGGGGGGGGCAGCTCAGTGAAAGCTTCTGCAGGCGCGGCTGCTGAGAGTCAATCGCGCTAACAGCGGTGGGGCGAAAGCTTTCGGAGCTGTCTGTCATCCGTGTGGGACAAAGCTGCAATGGCTGCCCTGACGGACAGTATAAGCCCTGGCGCTAAACAAACACAAGAAACGTCGATCGGTGAAGCGCACACAGTTAGCGCACGCGAGGAACTGAGCACAGCACTGCTTAGAAGCTGCGTCCTGCGAAACTGTAAGTGTGGCTACGACAGCTGGCTTTCATTGCTGCCCTCTCTCTGCCATTTGGTTCGTGGAGCTAAAGAGAACCTAAAAAAATGAGGAGACGTGTAGACCCACGACCCATTTCAACGGCTCCTCTGCTGTCGATGACGACAATTTCGAGACGTATACTGTTATTTTGTTTACCGGTTTCATTCGATTAATGCCGCTGCATTGCTCCCGCGGATGAAAATGACAAATGTCTCATGTCGACGCCTCCATACATATCACTTTTCCGGTTTTTTTCTTACTGTTCTTTTACTGGAAATAAAATGTTCGGAAAATTTTGCTTCCTAAAGGCGGGTACTCTGAAAACATAATATCGATACTAACGCTTCACACTTTAATGCCTTATACTGATAAAAATAAATGAAAATACGTGTTCTAATGCACCAGCAAGTTTTCAAACACCAGCGATCTTGCCAACGCTCTTATATACGTTGTTGTTTCTAAGGTACGACTAGGGGTAGGGTGTTGAGAATCTAGGTATACCCCATCAAAAGTATATTTAATGGTGACTCGGAACGTATAGAATAGCTAGCAAAGAGAGATGTGATGAGTCAAGTGGAACTCCCAACGGAAACCTTGTGAGTCTCGTTGGTGACATCGTGTACACAGCGCACAGAGGCGTCTTTCAGGGAAACCTTGAGTTCTCGTACCGCCGATAACTGATCATTCCCGTTTGAGCACTTTCTGTGGCCCTTGAAAAAGACGACGTAAATAAATGAGCATATCCGCGCCACTTAATTTATCACAGTGTTTACCTTCATGTAGTTTGACGACGGGCTCATAGCGTATCGTGTTTGTGAAAGAAGGCATCATATAATTCGCGCTACATCATAATTTCTGATTGTATTAGGGGCCACAGATCTACTCGTGCATGCATCGCGTCCCTTGCGTTACATTCACGTCTTTTAGTATGACTCCTTGTCGGCTTTCTGTTTGTAGCTGTTTTATTCCTTTTATTTCGAAGCGTTTTGTTACTATAGACCTCAAACCAACATACTTTTGAAACACAAAGTATGCAAGGAACTTACGTCACTGTATTCAACCGTAGTTCTTTTTCAGCTCGGGACACTTGTATTGACCTCGATGTTTTTTGACAGGAGAGAGAGAATATGAGAGAATAAGGGCAGAAAGGTTAGCCAGTGTAACCGTTTGGTTGGCTACTCTGCACTGAGGAATCGGAAAAGGATAGGAAAGATAAGGAGAAAGGAAGAGAAGATGTGAAGAGAATCTGTCTGCACGAGCACGAGGAAGTGAATTGACGTCGACAAGTTTGAGAATTCTCGCCACACTGCTAGCTTCTGAGCTCACACAGCTGCGAACGGAATGTTCTCATACTTATTAACTGCGTCATCAAACTCTCCAATATTTTCTCCCAGAACTAAGTGCGTCTCCCTCAAACGACGTTATTGTTCGGGGGAGGCTTTCGTGAGAGCTTGTTTATTAGAAAGCTCGCGGCGCACGCTAAGTGTTGTTCTCTGTCCCAATTGGCTTCCTGTGATTCGGTCTTATTTCGAGTTCGTTGTCACAACCTTCGAAGCCCTTCGCAAATCACAAGATCTATCGTGAGATACTCTTGAATGACTTCCGTAGCCCGCCTAACGCACCGACCAACGGAAGGTGCGCCAGCCTGCTCTCCTTGTGGCGCTGCAGGCTGGAGTCGATTATACTTAGGCTACTTGGTTCATGCGCTACCTTAACGCGTGCGCTTTTCAATTGGTAGCTAAGCAGCTGAGGGTGGCAGAACGCGCAACGAGCCGTGTGCGTTTCGTTTCTTCATATTGCCTGCCTTCTCGTACTGTGTTGTCGTGTACTGTTTGCCAACGAAGCGAAGAAGATTTTGGCGCTTCTCAATATCTGAGGCTTCGAAGCAGTGAAGGTTCTGGAGGAGCTGCGGTATGCGGCTCGATGACATACTCTGTAACGCCTCAAAACGTTTAACCAAAATATTTATTGTTCTTTTTTTTTCCAAAATATTCAGCTGCTAAACTATACTGTTCTGTTCTGTTATACATTGGTTGCTGTGGAGATATTGAGGCAGAAAGTACTTCGGCTATACGCCAGTTCTCTAGGTTTATTAACAATAAAATACTCCGTAATCTAGACGACAACTCTGTCACAGCCATCACGGCGTACTTCAATCACTGCTTTGACACTGGCACCCTCCCTAGTTCGTGGAAAGATGCCAGGGTAATTTTTATCCCAAAGCCAAACAAATCACTCAACACTTCTAATCTGAGGCCTATATCACTAACCTCTTGTCTAGGTAAAACACTCGAACACGTCATCCTCAACCGACTCATTAAATACATGGAAGACAACAATCTTTATCCATCAGAAATGGTTGGTTTTCGAAAATCTCTCTCATGCCAAGATATCATGCTTCGAATGAAGCATGACATCATTACACCCAATAGCAGTCTAGATACCCAAGCAATTCTCAGTCTGGACCTCCACGGAGCCTTCAATAACGTTTCACATTCCGCCATCCTCCGAGAGCTTAATCTCATTGGTGTTGGCGGAAAGACATATGACGACATATGTACCTTCTTATTCAACCGTACCGCAACGATACACATAGGCACAGAGCAATCCCTTTCGCACGTTTTAGGTAGCTGCGGCACGCCCCAAGGCTCAGTGCTGTCCCCTTTTCTTTTTAATCTTTTTATGATGCCGATGGCGCAAGCATTGCGGTCTAATCCTGATCTCAAGTTTTCACTCTACGCTGATGACATCACTCTTTCGACGACTGGTGGCTCCGATGGAGAGATTCAAGACACTCTTCAGGCCGCAGCAGACGCCGTCGTGGCGCATGCCGGGGCTATGAGTCTCACATGCTCCCCTCAAAAATCCGAGCTACTTCTTCTGCCATCCCACCAGTGGGCCGGAAAACACATGTATAGTATACAGGTCATCCTAAACCACATCCCCGTTACTAGAGTGGACAGGCTTCGGGTGCTCGGTTTACACATTCAAAGCAACCGGCTCAACACATATACCCTACATACACTCCCCACCACAGTCGATCACACCCTGCGCCTTCTAGGGCGAGTCTCCAATAAACATGGCGGACTAAGGGAGGCCGAACTTCTCCGCTTGATCCAGGCCTTCGTTATCAGTAATATTACATTCGCAGCATCATATCTACATTTCCTTAAATCAGAATCAGATAAGATCGACACTCTTTTACGCAAAATATATAAATTCGCTCTGGGGGTCCCCATACGTACGTCCACTGAAAGGCTAATGCTTACTGGAACTTTCAACACACTGAACTCAGAGAAGCCCACCTCACATCCCAATATAGCAGACTTTCTAACACCGCAACAAATCGCCACATTCTACAAACTCTTTCTATCACTGCGGCACCCATCATCAAGACTAAATACACCATTCCACATCAGATACACGAAAACCTCTGCATCCCCCAACTTCCTAAAAACATGCTCCCTGTGCCACAAACAGCGCAGGAGGCAGCGAGCAAATGCTCTCCAAAAACAATTCTGCACCTCAAAATACGTGTTCTATGTTGATGCCGCCGAATATGGGAACAGAAATCATTACGCAATATCAGTCATTAACTCTCACGGCCAGGTCGCTGCGGCCGCCTCCATTCCTGGCTCTTCCTCGGAGGAGGCGGAGGAAGCGGAGGAAGCCCTGGCCCTCACAATCCCAAATTCATCAGTTATCGTTAGCGACTCCAAAGCAGCCATACATAAATTCGGAGCGGGTAGGGTCTCTAAGCCAGCCCTTTCTCTCCTCTTGGCCCATCCTTTCCATCAAACTGTTGCATTAATTTGGACTCCCGCGCATGCGGGCCTTGCCGGAAACGAGGCGGCTCATGCCAGTGACCGAGGATTTACAGTCCGGGCTCAGGCATCAGATGTGTCGGACCTCGCCACGGAGGAGGCGCCGTTTACAGCGCGGGATCGACTTATTACCTACCACGAAATCTGCACACTCTACCGATTAGACCGTTTAACCTTTCCTCCACTCATGGGCAAATCCCCGCGTAGGTGTGAAGTTCTGTGGCGACAGCTGCAGACTCGCACCTTTCCGTCCCCTTACCTCTTCCACCGCATTCATCCCGCCAATTAAATTTCTCCCTCGTGTAAATTCTGTGTCTCTCCCAAAGCAGACTTAAACCACATCATGTGGGGGTGCCCTAAGGACCGCCTTCCCCCTTTCCTCAAGCAATTAATATCTAGTGAGGAGCAGTGGGAGGCTGCCTTGCGCAGCTCGAGGCCCGATCTTCAGGAGGCCATCCTGGAGTGGGCTGAGAGGATAAAGGAGGCCTACTTCAAGTAGTTCCTCCCCCCACTCTCTATTCTATTGCCCCCTTCCCTTTAAAGAGGGATAAATAAAGTTTTGCATCATCATCATCATCATCTAGGTTTAGATAGATAGATAGATAGATAGATAGATAGATAGATAGATAGATAGATAGATAGATAGATAGATAGATAGATAGATAGATAGATAGATAGATAGATAGATAGATAGATAGATAGATAGATAGATAGATACGGACGGACGGACGGACGGACGGACGGACGGACGGACGGACGGATGGATGGATGGATGGATGGATGGATGGATGGATGGATGGATGGATGGATATACTAACTGTGCTGCCTATGCCATTATACTGACTGTACTACTACTTTTACTGACTGCACTAATAGAGACTTTTAGCTTGCACGCTATTCCGGTAAACGGGAGCGGTTTGGGCGGATTACCGGATGGTCGGGGCGTAAACGTGAGCGGTGAAGCCGCCTGGTGTTGTAGAGCTCAACCAGACAAACGCATAGCTAAAACTGCAGTAACTCGCCATATCCTGCTTCGCCACTCGTGCAAATTTTTGGCAGCGGCGTAATTGTGAACACGATTACGCCACTGTCGAAAATTTACGCCAGCAGCTAAGCAGAATATAGTAATTAGCTCAGTGTTTGTTTGGTTGAGCTTTGCGCCACCAGCTGGCGCCACCAATCTGGCCGCTCACGTTGACGCCCCCGCTAAACCGGAAAACCGCCCGCGCTTGCCCGAATACCGGACACGCTAAAAGTCTCTATTGACTGCCCTACTTATTGTACTAGTGATTACTACCACTGTACTGACTTTCTGACTGTACTGTACTGACTATACTCACTCGGATTGTGACTAAAGCCGCAATCTTTTTGTTTTTCTTCCTGTTTTCCTTCAATCCCGCCCCTCTCGTGCGCAGTGAGGAAAGAGAACGAAAACCTGTTCCGGCTACCGACGTCCACGGCCGCCACCACCACGACAGGAAGCACCGTGACGGCGACGGCTACCACAACGTTCGCGTCGGACAACGCGACGCTGACCGCGCCGCCGGTGGCCGTCGGCTGACCCCGCCGCCTGGCCCTGACGTATGGTTGGTCCGAGTGCCACCACCGCCATCACCACCACCACAATCGCCACAGGAGATGTTCGTTACTGCTTCGGGACGACGTCGGGAAGATTCGGAAGGACCGCTACACAATGATTCGTGGTTTAGCTGAGGTTCGTTGCCTCAGACGAGGAAGGTGCGGAATGCATGCATAGCTTGACCAAACGTGGCTTCGCCTGTCCAGCGGCGGAGAACCGGAACATCTGTAGCATACTCGCTACCTGTTAGAAATCACCCCCATCTTTCGCTATCGCAGGGATTCACACGATATCACTGCATACTCTTCTTTTTACTTTTCTTATTGTGTTTATTTGTAATCTTAAGCTTTTCTCTTACACATCTGTATAGTTCGCCTTGCTACTCTCTTATCTTTTTCCTGTTCATTCAAGATCGCGTTGATACTTCTCTCATTTGTACACGCTCTGCTTTTTATGTAGACAAGTTGTCGTTTCCTCAAGTCGCGTTCAGTCAATAGCTCAGTCACTTATACTCATTCGTGGCTTTGAACTGTTGTCCCCCGGAAACCTTCAACGTGGTTCACCTTCTTAAGGAGATTCCTCTTCAGTCAAAGCAGGGGCAATGATGCAACGGTAACTACGCTGTCTTGCTTAACTGCGGCTGTGGGAAAAAGGAAAGAAAAACTCTTTTCACAACAGACTCTCAAGGAGTCGCACTTGTGACAGCGTTACTGAGGAAAAAAGAAAGGTGTTTTCACTTCGGAGAAAAATATAATTTATTATTTCTTTTCTCTAACTTCCTTATTCTAATTCTAACCCCGCACGCCGTTTATTCTACGATGCCATAAATGCGTCTTTTCGAACTTCGACAGATAGCTTCATTTGAGGGTATGGAAAATGCTCTGCGAAGTGAGAAATTTTTCGTCCTCATCTACTCTTGCCCGTTCTTCGGCGCTGGCCACGCGAAATCACGGAGCACAAGCGAAACGCGTTGCTCAAAGTGGCGTCCGCGTGTACCTCGAGAGAGAACAGTTGTGGCCTCGAGCTCTCGTCTGATTGATCGCACGGAGCTCGTCGCGCGTATGACACCCTTGGAAGCGCCGACTTCGACAACTCGAGCGTCGCCAGGCAAGCAGCGGCGTGGTGTCTCGGCTTCAACGCCAACCCGTACACTGCACAGTCTCCATTAACTGGAGTCGCCAGTGACGCCAGCGTATATGTCTCACTTCTCTGGGTCAATGCGACAGTGAGAAAGACGGACGCCCCTGCGGCATTCTCGGTCACCGGTGATGATGTCACTGCAGAGTTGTTGTTCTTTTCTTTTCCGTCTGTCTGTCTTTCTTCATGTTTCTCTCGTGGTGAGTCATTTCGTGTAGCATTGCTCAGTCCACGTGACAGCGACTCGAAAGTAAGCCTTTCGCGTGTCTGTCTGACCATCTAGCGTTGTTTTCGTTGTGTCGTCGGTGTGTGCGTTCCACGTGCAGGTGAAAAGAAAAGAGAGAGGAAGCAGGAGGGACCATGAATGAATCGTTGAAAACAAGCGTGACGCAGTTGCGATTATTAACACTTGGAGAGTGCTCGGTACTTTGTTAGGAGTCCGGATGGCACTGCTTTTGTTACGAAAGAGTAGTTATGACTTTCTGGATGTGGTGAAAGTAAGTAACAAGAATAAGCTGAATGCTGAACTCTTTGCATACGTAAGATCGCATTATACTCTCTCACTTCGAATATAGAATTCGAGTTTTCTGGGAGATAAAGAGCTCAGTACTTAGCTTAGCAGTAGTTACGGAGCTCAGTAGCCGCCAGTCTCAACCGTTTCCATGGCTACGAGACGCATTATTGTTTAATTTAACCTGTCTTAGCTCCCGTTTTCTAGATAACCTACAACAGTTTTCAGACGTTAGGGTATCGCAAAACGCATCAACGATTTCCAAGATGTTATGAGTCAACAAACCGTACCGTACCGGTATTCAAACACCTTAAACGGCGTTCACGGGTTCACACAGACACACGTAGCGCCTTTAGTATCGGTACCATTGGCTAAATTCTCTAACCAGGAACTGTGTACGTCTTGATGTAGCGGGCTGTTTTAGCGTCGATCTCCATATCGACGGGAGAGCAGCAAAATTCCCGAATTGGTGCTTCAAGAAGAAAATATACGCACGAGATACGCTGTATGGCCTAGCGTACTAAGTTGAGTTACCAGGCCTAAAAGCACGCAGCCACCTCTTGTGTGACGGCCTGGCGAAACAGGGATCGCCCTTCAGCAGCTCTCTAATTCGTATTCATATTCACAGAGTACTGGACACTGATTTTTTTTATATACTGCTTTCCTATACATAGGTGCGGAGGCTGCAATGCTTTAGAAATTTAGGCGACTGTGACGCATTGCTCAAACGAGTTGAAAACGCAGAATCTTCTTTCATGGTCCCTGGGAAGTGGCGAATCTTTCGCGCCTGTTCAAGTGTACTGATAAGACGAGTGATATCACTGCTTGTATTACAGAGTGAGCAGTGTGACAGTGTTTAGTGATATCATATGTAGATGTTACGAAAATTTGTCAACTCTTCATCGTCTTGCAGTGGGTGATAGGTTGTTTTGTAGAGATTGTATACATTGTTTGGTAGAGATATACTTATGGCTTGCATCAAAATGCGACCTATAGGTGAAGCCGGAATACGAGCAGTACTGACTTGAACGTTTTCTGCTAAAGCGCACGCAAAAACGATCGTAGTTGCGTGACGACGAAACAGAAAACGAGTATTAAACCAAGCTCACAGTTAGGAAAATAAAAATAAAAGCTAAAGTAGGCACGTATAGTTACGCTTGTCGTGCTTTGTGGTGCAGCAACCGCGTTGAAATGAGGATTACTTTTGTTGAGAGGTGAAAACCGCCAAGAAAAGCGTAGAAAGAAAAAAAAAGCTATTCTTTTAATTTCTTTGCAGTGACATATGTCAGCACAAAGTCTTTCCGCGTACTTCACGAGAATTCAGTTAGGCAAGCACGCGAGTTTGTTCGCGCAATGTTTACCCTAGTGCAATTGCAAACACGGGCCAACAGTTTTTTTCAAACACGCAATTTGGAATCTGGGGCAATAGGCTTTTTATCGTGCTGTCATCTTCAGATCACTAATTATCAATGTTCGCTCATACGCTATCAGTGATGTTCTTTTCAATTACCTGCGACTGAAATAGCAGTGTTTTCTTTCCTTGTTTTGAACAGCCGCGCTTTTCCAGAGTCACTATAACAGAAAAAAAAGAGGTAGTCGCAATTCGTCATATTCTTCGTTCACCGCAAGGGACGTTTCCTGCACAACTGGCCGCAATCTTCCTCATATTGACATCACAACACCGCGCTATAACTTTATGCGCTCGCGGAGCGCTCGACGGAAAGTGGTGGCGAGCATGGAACTGAGAGCGGAGCCCGTGCAGGCCTCCGCGCAAGACTACACAAAGGAGACTATCCCCCGTTTTATACGAACGTTCGAATCTACTCCACGCATCAGCCCGTCGACCCAGCGCCCCGCTTTATACGACATCCAAATTCAGCAGCCATGGCCGATCAGGAAGCTTTCTCTCTGCATTCGAGGTGTACACAGTTAGCTGCATGTATCTCGGCGACGCGCCGATGATTGTAGTGCGAAACTCTCTGCCGCGCACCCTCGCAGGAAATGCCGAATTCATCTTATACTCTGCATTTCTCAGCCCATTTGTCACGCGCCACAGAGTGAAAGCTAGTTCGAACTGGCCGCGGCATTAGATTACAATGAGTAATTGCGAGCAGCAAGCGACGACGCGA
Source organism: Dermacentor andersoni (assembly GCF_023375885.2). Classification (NCBI taxonomy): domain Eukaryota; kingdom Metazoa; phylum Arthropoda; class Arachnida; order Ixodida; family Ixodidae; genus Dermacentor; species Dermacentor andersoni. Next base: position 96,923,421 of record NC_092818.1, on the reverse strand, counting down.
GTTCATTTCGCCAGTGCTGCTCAGTTAGTTTCATCGCCGACCAGGTCACCGCGTCCACCGCTGGCACTTGTGAAACGAGTCGGCGTTGCTTGTAGCTCTTGTCGTACGCGAAACGCCAATAAAGCCCGGCGACAAATGAAATGGCGATTCTCGTACGTCGCGCGTATAGCGCCATAAGCTGCCAGACACATACATCGCTGAAAGTAAACCACGATCTCAGTGCGTACAATAACGGAGCGACAGGAAGGAGATATCCTTGAATACGGCGCGGATCAGTCATAGTTTAGACAATCGTGGTGGGGCACTTTGTAAAGGTGTTACATCACATTTATACACTGAGGGGACAGTCGCCACTCTCCTATATACATACAAAGACAATGGCCAGCGCGTGATACAGACATTAATCACGCGCGTTGCCTCCCTGATTTTCTTTATCTTTTTTTTTTCTTGTTTAGAAGTACGTCTAGCGAACATCCTTGGTGTAGCCATTTATAGGACGTCTCGTGTTCAGGTCAGACTATCTGTGTGTACGCGCGAACTCGTCGCCGCTGTACGACAACATTGCTCCAATGCGAACGCGCCGTTATAGTGTAGACCTTGGTGCGAGGGGAGGCTGCTGCGTAAGAACACACAGCATTACGTGGTTAACTTTATCGCCTCTTGTAGTGTCTGGTCGACTTATCTTGCCTTCAGCATGGGCTGTTGCATGGCAATTGGTATGTTCCCAGCATGTGCAGTTCTTAAACAGTGAAGGACCACGACGGTATACCACTGATACAGTAAACATCGCGAAACATGACTCGCTTATAAAGTGGCAACTGAACGCGAAGCTGCGGGTAAATGTACAGGAGATGCAGAATTCAGTCCGTTAAATAAATAAGAAAACTGCTCAAACGAGCAGTAAATTTTCAATGCCACAAAATGCTACGAGGTTGGCCAGCACCGCCATTCCAGAAACATCGCGAAAGCCTTGCTTCGTATTGCGCAGATGGTGTCAACTTGCCTAAGCTACACCACGTCGATTGAGATGACGTGCACACGCTCGGTGTTCCGGTGTTTAGTTGCACAAATATAGCCAATTATGTCTTATTCGCGTACACGCTATCGGCTGGCTGCTGAAAGATAGCGAGAGCGTTAACGCTTGGCTGCGCAGTGCTCGCTTCTAATTTGGCAGTACAGCTTGTCACCGATGTAGCAGCGCCGGCGGCAAAAACATTCGTAACTTATACGCCTCACGGGCGTGACAGTAATGAGGTTACGAACGCTCTTCCGTCCTCGCTTCATTAGGCGTGCATTGTTGACTTCTTCGGAGATGCATACCTCCTCAAACTATATACAATGTTTACGATGGCATTATCCGAGTGCTGCATAGCATGATGTCTCCAGTGTGCTACAGGACAAGTTCTATTGACTGGCGTAGCCGTTGTACAAAAGGAAGGTGCGAGTTGAACGCAGCATGTTTTCACACCCCTTTCACAATGTCACGTTTTCACTGATTTTTATCTTCACAGGCGCAACGAGAAGTGACAAAGGGTATATGATGTATAAACTGCGCTGGTTTCCGGCTGAACGTCGTCGCTTTGATTGTGTTCCCTTGTCAGGTTGCACGGTATGTCACGCTGTCTTGTGGAGGAGAAGAAACTTTGCGGTTCAACAGTACGCGTGGTGTGTTTTCACAAACGAATCTCACGGCCGGAACAATGCAACAATATTACTTCAATTCTGTTCGTTTTCATATTTGCACACTGGCCTGAGCGGCACCCTGCCAACCGTTATCACAATAATCAGACACTAAGGAGCGGTATATAATAACAATGTAATAGAATGGGGATAAAGAAATGCTACATTATTCCGACCAATCTTACTTTTGTTGGTGTTGGTTGTTGTTCCCAGTTAGACAAAGTGCAGCAGTATCCAATTTAACTATTTTGGACGTTTATTTAATATCAAAATGATTGCTCAGGTCTAGTTAAAAAAACCAGCGAAGTTCTCATTGGTATGGCGTTGGTTACCATTGGTATGGCAAGCTTCTACTTTTTTTTTTCATTTCAAGGTAACATACTGCAGAAATTAAGGTTTTTTTCTTAGCGAGTAATTTTCTCGACTTCAACGCGTTGCGTACTGTACCACGCATAATTGCAGCAAGCGTTGTTATATATATGAGAAGACATAATGCAATGAACGTTACTCAGAATCGAGCAATACGGCTGGAGAAACATGTAGCTGACTTTGGACAACTATTAAAAAAATGTTTTCAATGAGACAAATGTTACCTAGTAATCACCAACTGCCATACAGGTACAAGAAAGTTATTGGCGCTGGTTTCTTAAACTCTTTCTGTCAAGAAAAGTCAGTTGAAAAAAATTTATTTCCTACAGATGGTTCCAAACAGGCAGCGACTAGTTGTAACTGCTCCCTTTGTGAAGCTTACAGACGCATTTGCGACGCATTTTGTGGTCGACATTGTCTGAAATCCCCTTCGGCGAAAGATCTGACCGCACTCGCTATGGAAAGAATTGATTTACTTTTTCGCGAGAAAATAAAGGAAGCTCTTGCATTAGGTGTTATCTAATGCAATCGCAACCTGAAAATTGATCAGTTATAACAATGCAAGTGATCGAAGTGTCTGCAAGTCTCGAAGTGTCTGCATTCCAACGTGGAAGTCCTGCATATAAACTGACCTTGTCACCGAGAAAATTATTAAGGCACAGTCCGCGTAAAGACGCAAAAGCAAGACAAATACACAGGACGTTTCTAGCACCCCAATGCACTGTTCGACTCTTGGCACCTCCTTTTACTCTATCTGGTATCAATCACTGGTCACGTGAGGAAAAATGAAAAGGCGTATGGGAGGTGATTTTTCTTATCTATACAGCTCCAGTGATCACATTAGGGGCGGGAGAGCGACGTCCGACGAGAAGCAGTGACGCACCTTTATGACGTCACAGTGTCTCGCGGAGAACGGTATTTTTTTTTTTTGTTTAGATCGGGAGGATTGTGTGTGTATTGCAACACTCTTTTCGAGCGTTCTCTTTTTGTTCCATTCCTAGCTGCTCGCGTGCCAAAGCCGTGTGTGATGTTGTATTTGCAAACGTGCTAATAATACTTGTATGTTTCTAGTCACTCGATTAGGTTTATATCGCAAGGAGACAATAAAGTATCGTCAACCGCAAGCGGCGTTCACAGCCTCATTTATTTCTGACAATCTTCAAACTGTGTTAAAGCGGCACGAAAGAGAAACACAAAAATCCATTTAGCCTCTTCAGTGCCGAAGGCAATGCAGGGAGGGAAATGAGTAACTGTGTTTAAAACGTTATTTCACACTATCTGAACAGCTCACAAAAATTAATTGGTAACATAAAGAACATTGTGAAACCGAAAATCGTGTCCACAACTGTTGGCACAAGTTGCGAAAACATTTCGTAAGCTGCTCGCAGCTTCTTTTTTTTTTTTTTAATGCTGTCACAGCCAAGATATGGCTCCCTCCTTTGTAAGCAGCGTAAACCATTATGTAGTCTAAGAAACACGCGTGACTTGAATGCCTCAGAACTTTTCACTGAGGGATTCTTTGCTTCAGAAAAAGTATCCACAAGTATTGACACTGGTAGCGCACAAGATTTGTGCAGAGGTGCTTGGCTTTAGAAAAAGTGCCCACAAACGTGGACACTGGTAGCGAAGAGGCTAGACTGTTAAGGCAATATTGCTGAACTATGCTTTCATGATATTGCCGTAATGTGTTGACTACGAAGAGGGAAAGTGAAGGCTGAACTCATATTTATTAACTTTCGCGCCGAAACCCTATAGCGCTGACTCATCAGTGTGACATCACAAAATTCAGTTTATTTATTTATTTATTTATTTATTTATTTATTTATTTATTTATTTATTTATTTCACAATACTGCAGGCCATGACAGGCCCAAGCAGGAGTGGGAAATCATAACATAAATAGTATAAATCGAGATTACAAATGAATAACGCCATTAACGATCAGACAGGGTTACATCACTACATATATAATACGTATTTGGTAACAGAAAAAAAAAACGAACAATAATTTTTCCAGTGCCGCTTGAAAATCAGCCTCCTCAAAAATGGTTTTAGGAAGAGCATTCCAGTCTGAAATTGTCTGGGGAAAGAAGAGCTGCTGTTGCTCAGTAAAAGGTCTTAAAACTTGCTCAGTTCAGTGTTTGGCTCTTCTAGAATGCAATGTACTTCAAATTTACTCATGATGAAAAATTAGGTAGGTTTGATAGGACACCCTCAAAATACGTGACGACCCGATGAGCTAATGGGGAATGTGAAGGTGGCGTCTTCACCCTTCTATTGTTTCTGCGCCTTTCCTGGCTTACAGTGTAAAATAATTTAGACCCTAAAAATCAAGAATGGTGTAAAACGATGTAGAACGGACACCATTACACCCTTCTTACACTCAAAATGGTTTACACGTGTTTATAAATCAAGTTACACTCTTACTCGCTTTTAAGGGTGTAAATTATTTTACAGTACATACCAAGCCTCTTCTCATGATGAGAACGGCCTTTTTTCTTCATTTAGTAATACGCTCAACCTATTTTTCTCGTTAATGTCTCTTTAACCATGAATGCATTCCCTAAAAGTGACGCAGACCGGCGCGACGGTAGATACCTTCGAGTGGACGCTGAGCCATCAGATGAGCGACATTTAGGTGAGGTGATACGAGGAACAAAACTAAACTACACAAACAGGTCGTACATACGCAACAGCGGGCCATAGTAAAGGTGGGTATTCGAAAGAAATCACAACTCGAAGTGAAGATACTTTCTGCCTTGGACTCGGAAGCAAAGGTAAGCACAAAATGTTTTCGTTACGCATTTAACATTCCTCGTTTCTTTCTCCATCACGCATGCCGATGGAGAAAAGCTGAACTTGCGTAGTCACCTGGTGCAGTCATTATTCCAGGTGGCTTCAGCAGCTTCGCATCTGTGGCTATACCAAAGAAAATTCGTCAGAGCTCATCTCACGACGTTTGTCGAGGGTGATGCGTTCAGCATTGAATCAGTACACTGAACCAACGTATTGCCTACGTCGAAACGAGTTATATACGATGCGTGTACTGCGGCGGGACTCCTTTTTCATGCTTCCTTAAGAACACTCGGCGCCATCTAGCGCCTCCGCCACGAAGCCTGCGCTTGGCCTCCGAGATGCATAGCGCGCAAGTGCGTGCGAATGCTCATAAACGCGTTATATGCGGCAACCGGGCTCGTCTGTCGCGCTTGTGGCGAGGGTTCGATTCCGCTCAGCATGGGAGAAATTGAAAGAGCGGCACATTCTCAGTGGCACATGCCCAGTTACCTAAGTTGAAAGCTACCTCATTGAAAAGCGTCACACGTCTATTGGGGCTTACCCGGCAACCCAAGTTAGCACCAAACAGTTTCATTGAAGACCAGCACAGAGCCACAGCTCCAAGTCGGCATAAAATATTTTCTTCGAGCGGCGATACCTACCCAGTCCGGCATCTACAGTGACCCATGTCGGCATGAAAGATGTTCGTTGAAGAGCGACACGTATGTACACATTTCCACATACTCAACGACCCAAGTTTGTCCGATGGTTGGTTTCGAGCCCTGTTACCTCAGCGCAGCAGCCCGATGTGCTAACACGGATTTTTACGCGTATGAGCTGCCCATTCATACAAGGGAGAGAGGAACGAAACGAAATACTGCAATACCTTAGAGCGTGGGGCCGAACGTTTTTCACGCACGATGTTATACAAGCAGAAAGCGGCTAGCTTCAAAGCACGCAGCAACACTCTCAGTTCTCGTTCACATTTACAGCGTCGCTGCATGGGTGCTACCATCTAACACGTGACCGCGCCACCATTTAGCGTCTTCTGACTTCCCCTTCCCATACTGGCGACGTGCTGAGTAAACAGAGAGCTTTAGATTAGGGGACGCAAGCCGCACCCAAGTGTTGGGGGCCCTAGTAAGAAAAAAAAAACGCTGTTTTCGCTTTCTGCGTGAATTATTATGCGCCACTAATGCAACGAATTCAAATGAAAGCGCGGACCGGACGTTAATGCTGGTGATAAATTCCACACGGCCTAGCTCCCTAACTTCGCTCAATTCGCTCACAGTGGGCGGTGAGCGAATTCCCCAAGTTGGCACGTGTGCGTGCTCCGATTAAGTGATTCCCGATTACACTGTAAAATGATTTACACCCTAAAAAGTGAGAAAGGGTGTAAATGTGTCTATAACTCACACCCTTAGGGTGTTATCTATATAACGGACACCCTAAGGGTGTGAGTTAGACACATTTACACCCTTTTTCACTTTTTAGGGTGTAAATTATTTTACAGTGTACATGTACTTCTTTTTCTTGTTTTCTCGTAAAGCAGGCAGCTCTTACCACGTCAGCTCTGCGTAATCCGTCGTGAAGGTCAGTATGCGCGAGCAATCTGTCGATGATATTGCCTTTCAGCGCCATTAAAAATGTCTCCCCCGTCGTTTTCGCTGCCTCTATAGCAACCATCGGTTTTATTGAACAAGCGAGACTGATAGCCCCTGGAGACGCGTAAGCCGAAATAACAGTAAGAGTTATATGTGGTCATGTTATCGTGACGGTGAAGAATTATATTGTGGCACAACAGCAAGTGATGAAGTTATTCATTAGCGGGTGCACTTGTGCCCATAAAACAAGTTACACTCGGGCAGAACGATAGTGACAAGCGCATGCGTCGATCGTCGAATCTACGGGTAAGACGCGTCGACTCGTCGAAGGTCCCAGCGTAATCACGGGAACTCGCGCACTTCCAGTTAAGTACATGCAACGATAACCGCGTCGCGCTTATAATCTAAACATTCGAGGTTCGGCCGACGTCATAGACGACAGATAGAATCGTCTACAACAACCAAGGATGCTCTTTTACACGCAGGTGGTTCTTGAGCCAGGCGTTAACGTTTAACGTTTTTTAGCCGGTGGCAGAAAAACAATATAAGCAAGGACGCGTGTCAATAAGCATGAAGTTCTGCCCAATACGCTCTTGTTATACTAGAACTTATTGCTCACCAAGGAGTAACTCGGATAGTAACTCGCGTACGTACACGAGCCCCGACTGGTCGTCTCCTCGCGTTGGTAAAAAGCGCACTACCGGACGCGAAATCTTCATTTAAAAAGCACTACAGTGCAGCTACATCAAACGTACGTGCACGGGCTAAAGGACACTCAATCCTTCCTATACGTCTGCCACGCTCGTAACTTATCACATGGCATTCATGTCGAAGCTAAACGCCTCATTTTTTCTTTTTTTTTTTTTTTTTTTAGAACTAGCAAACTGACTTGTAAAAGTACTCATTTATCCACAACGGACAACCATTTATTTCCTAAAAGAGACTGTCCACACAACATGCGAACTCATGTTTTTTACCCTTATTCGTGCTGCAGAGTAGGCCGATATCGCGTAGTGTCGGGTTATACTTTTTTCAGATGTACCAAGACAATCTACCCTTCATATATGAAATATATGTTATCACATCCAGTAAATAGCCTTAGCACAAGCCCGTTCCCCTTTTGCGGTCACCCACGCGTCCGGCTGCGCTCGAAGGCATCGTATGGCATCGGAACCGGTAATGCCGTTTCTTTATACGCTCCGCGAAGTAAGCGCTTTAAACGGTCTGTAAGTATTCATCGGCCGAGTAGTATAGAGGCGTCACCCAATCACGGTAGCTCAGTGCGGTGCTGAGCACCGGATCGCTGGTTGAATCCCGGCAGCGTTTGGATGAGGGCTGAATGCAAAAACGCTATTAGTTGCACTGAAGGAACCCGCCAGTTCGTCAAAAAATTAATACCGTCTCCCCAACTATGGCGCGCCTCATAATTGTATCGCAGTTTTGGCGAGTAAAACTCCGGAATTTGACCATTTTTGTTTAGTGTGGCTGTGACAGCTTGCAGAATAATTTTCGAGATGTGAAACTTGGCCAATGAGACAAGTTGGAAGAGCGAATGCGACAAGAAACACGCGATACAGCCCTCTGACGCACAGAATCGCCGCATTTTACAAGACCGCTTTCCTGGGGCAAGTGCTACATCGGTCAGACGGGCGGAGCATCGACACCAAAGTGAACAACAAGTACGCCGACAGAGACCCATCAGCGATGCCAGATGCCCACTACGCATCACAGGAAAAGAAGGAAGCGGGCCCTCAATTCAATGGCAAGGAAAATGGCGTCGATGAGCGGGAAGCTGGCCGAACAAGAGCAAATAGTTACAAATTACGCCAAAGCGGAAACAACGCGCGTTGCAGTTTTTTTTTTTATATATATATAAGCATACGATTTTTTTGTCCCTCGTTATACACCATTGATACTAAAGTGTACTCGCACACAAGCAAATTGCCAGCTCGAAAGAATATGATTAAAATAGAAACGAAGCTTGGTCCTTAGGTTACATGCGCAAGAAAATGAGCGTAGTCGCAAAAGATACATTCCGCTTCATTGATGAAAAAAAAAATGCATAGGCGAAACAGACGCTTGCCACCGGAAGAGCCACAATAACGAATGTTTCCGGCAGCCTTTGGAAAAGCGGCAACATTGGCCGGCGTAGGGAAAGGGCCTCTTTCTGGTGAGAAAGACTGCTTTCGGAGCATTAGCCATGTTTTTGGAGTGGTCGTGTCGTATAGATTCTGCAGCCTAATCAAAGGTAAAGAAATGCTGACTGGTCGAAGTTGCCGTATAGAATGTTTACCAACCACAAACAGCTTTCCGCTTATTCCAGACAGACGCTGCGTCAGCTGGAAAGAAAGCTCAGCCGTGCAGTTCTTCCATATAGTTTGTCTTCGTTCAACTTTTGCAGCTGACCGAACATGAGTGTAACTTTAGCTCCTTGTTGTTGTTTTTTTTTTTTTTGCTTCTTGATTAAATACAAACAAACACGTAAACTTTATACGCGAGAAATATAAAGGCAGACAAGAAAAAGTGATGGTAGGAGAGGCTGGGAAGGATACCCTCGTATTTATGTCAGCAGGGGAAAAATAACCACAAGAATATAGACATGCTTAGAGCAACAACAAATCCTTGCAATTTCCGCTACTTACATGTTGGCACTACTATTGATTTTCCTGTGTGCTGCCGTTGACTTGGACCACCGGGAAAATATTAAACCAATAGCTAAAAGAAGAATTCGTGAAGGTCACTCAGACGATGGTCTTTAGTGTCACCCAAGAAAAGTGACGCGTGGCGTTTCATTTGCATTAACCCTTTCAGCGCCACTGACGTACCGGTATTCTGCGTTTCCGTCCCACTATGTTCCTTTCGAAATTCCTTTTGTCAGAGAGGAATGGGAGGACCTCACCATGAGAGCATTTAATTGTCATTATATTTTTCATGTCATTTGTCATGTCATTTCTTTTTAAATTTTTGCACAACCAAAAATAAGGCGTTGTGTTCATTTTATAATATCCGAGAAGAAAACTCGACGCTAGGTAGTGCGTCACCTCCGAAAAAAACCCCGCCACTGAAGGGGTTTAGGACATCTGAATTCATGTGGACGACGGAGTTCCATGACGCCTTGTTATGCTCAATTCATACCCGCTGCGTAGATAAAACCAGGGAACGAGAGTGCGAGACGGGGCGGTTGAAGTCCAGCCGCTCTGAAAGCAAATAGTTTATATATATATAATGGCGCCTCTCTCTATCCTTATACTGTTCCCGCGCTCACTACCTTGACGCATTGTCGAATCAAACTATGAAAGCACAAAAAAACTGTACAGGTCACTCGAAGGTAAGTGCCGTCGAAAACAGTACTAGCTGTTCCGACGACAGATGTATACGACAACCACGGGACGAGAATGACGACGGCGACTGCAGGCCGGCAGCGTTGACAGCAAGACTAAAACGATTACATTGACGACGGCCTGAGGACATTTTGACACCACGCTGAAAATAACATTGAGGACGACGACAACGACGACAGGATGATTATGACCACAGGGCGACGACAGGTGAACAAGACGGCAGGGCGGCTTGCACGTCGTTGACCCGGGATCTAATATTACAGAAGCAGACTTTTCCAGCGACTTCTACCGAAGAGACATGACGGAAGCGACAAATGTAATGATAATTACTTCGACCGAAGCCACTAACTTAAGCTCCTTTAGAACTATCGCTGTAACTTTTTTTTTAAGCAATCAGCTTGATTTTACTTCTGGCCTCACTTTGTCGGCTCAGCACACAGCCTTGGTCGCAGAAGGCGGAGGCCTGCATCACTCTATCGATAGCTGATCGGGGCCCTAATCGATTACGTTAAGGGTGTTCCTTCCAAGGAAAGCTGATCAGCGCAGGTCTGTCTCGCCAAGAAAACGGATTCTTTGCTGTCGTACACGCTACAGGCTGGCGTAAGCGACGATGGAAACGTTTTTACCTTTTGTCCTGCGTCGTCTCCTGGCTTCTGTCGTTCATGGGGTAAAATGGAGGGTGGTCAGACCTTTGTCTTTATTTGTCGTTATTGAAGGACGATCTTTCTCTAAAAGTACGAACGTGTGCAAATATGAAAAGCTTAAACGAGGAGATGCTTCAGAACCGGGTCTTTTATTTGCAGGCATTGTGCCCTTCAACAAATATAGACTTTATAGAGTCCGGTGAGCTGATTTCACCACCAGCGGCATAGGCAGTTAGCCATTTGCATTTCTCGCCACTTTCATAAATTTATTTAGGTAAATAAGCGTCAGACTGCAGAACGAACGAGGGACATTCATCCGCAGAATGCAATTATTCGGTCAAAACGAATCTAGCAAGAATATTAGCGTTGAATTCTCGAGTCTTTGCTTGATATAGAGCCCGTCGTCTAGAAAACGGAACTCCAGAACCGTATCTTTTTATTCTGCTGTAGCGCCCAGCTACTCAACGTCACTAGTTGCACTGAAAATTGAACATGCGGGCCTGTGTAACCAGCTTCGCTTATTTTTGTGTATTGTAGCGATCAGTGGCGTAGCCAGAAATTTTTTTCGAGGGGAGCGGCTCACGTTGCAGCTCGGCCTCCTTCTTATAGAATTCTTATAGCCGAGTCGGATCTGCGCAAGCCGAGTCGGAGCTGCGCATATTCACGTAAGGGTGCCTGTTGTGCTGATTGCACGTGCCGGGTCACTTTTTCATCGCTATGTCCCTTACGTATTCTCGTGAACTTCATTCGTTACTTTGTCACACTTATCCTTCACTGATTCATTTTAACGCACGCAGTCTACGAAAGAATCACGAGGGGATAAATAATTTTCTATCTTCGCTTGATCATGATTTCTCTTTTATTTGTGTTTCCGAAATGTGGCTTTCTAGCGATGATAGTAACATGTATGAGTTTCATTCTTACAGTCCTGAATACTGTCACCGTTTAAACAGTAGGCATGGTGGGGCTGCCATCTTTGTTTCTCCGCGCATCAGTTACACTTGCCGAAATGATTCAAACTTTCACGTCGATTGCTGCGAAACGGTATGAGTGGAAACTAACGAGCCCATAGAGGCATGCAGCACTAAAAATATATATAAATTATGGGGTTTTACGTGCCAAAACCACTTTCTAATTATGAGGCACGCCGTAGTGGAGGACTCCGGAAATTTCGACCACCTGGGGTTCTTTAACGTGCACCTAAATCTAAGTACACGGGTGTTTTTGCATTTCGCCCCCATCGAAATGCGGCCGCCGTGGCAGGGATTCGATCCCGCAACCTCGTGCTCAGCAGCCCAACACCATAGCCACTGAGCAACCACGGCGGGTCGACATTTGCGTAGGCGGTCTGTACTCCTTGATTGCGTAATGCCTCTATGACTGCTGGTATCTCTACTGAACCAAGTGCATTTTCGTAATATATGAAAGCCATATAGGGAAGCCGATTTTACTTTGCGAATTTCTCGGTTGCCTGATTAATGACATGGAGTGATCCATCGTAGAGTATCACTTCCTGAAGCCAGCCTGTTCTCTTGGTTGCCTAAAGTCGAGTGTTGCCTTTATTCTATTCCAAATTATCTTGGCGAATATTTCATATAACACAGGGAGTAAGCTAATGGGCCTATATTTTTCAATTCTTTCACGTCTCCTTAGTATAATGTTTGCATTCTTCCAGTTTTCTGGGACCCTTGCAGTCAATAGACACTTCGTATAGAGAGCCGCCAGTCTTCCAAGCATTATGTTTCCTCCATATTTAATAAATCGATTCTTATTCCTTCTTCTCTTGCCGCTTTTCCACGTTTGATGTCTTGCAAGACCGTTCTGACCTCATCGCCAGTTATAGCAGGAGTTTCTGTATCCTGTCCATTACTGCTTCGAATGGAGGCATTCTGACTCCTCTGGGTACTGTACAGGTCAGTATAGAATTCAGCCGCTGCTGTTACTATACCTTTGAGATTGCTGATGATATTACCCTGGTTATCTTTCACTGAATACATCTTGGTTTGTCCTATGCCGAGTTTCCTTCTCACGATTTCCGGCTGCGTCCATCTTTTACGGCTTCTTCAGTCTTACTCACGTTATAATTTCGAATATCCTTTATTTTCGCCTTGTTGATCAGTTCTGACATTAGCGCGAATTCTATCTTATCTCTTCAGTTGGACACTTTCATTTTTTGTCGTTTGTTTATTAGGTCCTTTGTTACTTGAGAGAGCTTGCCTACTGGTTGTCTTGGTGCCTTGCCTCCCACTTCAATCGCTGCCTCTGAAGCCAGCCTATTTACGGTTTCATTCATTACCTCTATGTCATCTTCATCTTTCTGTTCTAAGGCTGCATATTTGTTTACAAGTACCAGTCTGAATTGGTCTGCTTCTACCCTTGCTGCCTCTAGGTTGACCTGTTTCTTCTTGACCAATTTTGCTCTTTCTCTCTTCACATTGAGGTGAATCCTAGCCCTCACTAACCTATGATCACTGCACTTTACCCTACCTATCACTTCTACATCCTGCGCTATGCTGGGATCGGCAGAAAGTATGAAATCAATTTCATTCCTTGTTTCACCATTAGGACTTTTCCAGGTCCACTTTCTGTTGCTACGCTTCCTGAAAAAAGGTGTTCGTTATTCGCTGCTTATTCCTTTCTGAGAATTGTATTCCTTTCAGTATTGTCCATGAGGCTTATTGAGAAATCACACATACAAGTCGTGAGACACGGTTGGAGGTACTGTGTTAGACGAGCGTCAGTTCTCTCAATTACATTAGCTTCGCATTTTAAGTTTTCTTTTCTCTCTCCTATTGTGGCTGCCGAAGGAATATCGAAGAAAATGTGAGACGCTTGGTCCACAAAGAACCATACGCATACTGCTCGGTATCTTACACCGGCGAGACAAAAGACTTTCCGGAGCGGTTGCGATAGCATGGAAGTGAGGGTAATGCCCTCAAGCGAACGCGCTGCAGTGTGTCGAGTCCCCACAGTGATGGCGGCGAGCGACCATTGTTTCTTTTTCTCGTCTGCTAGCCAAAAAGGATCCCAAACTCTACCAGGCCGAAATCCACTCGGCCAGACAAAAACGAACGCGCATCGAAGTGCGCCGCGAGGTGGTCGGGGCAACACGGGAAAAACGCATGCACTCTGGCTGCCTCTGCCAGCCCGCGCGTGGGTAACGAGAACAAGGAAATGGAAGAGGTTCAATGTGTGCTCGCGAATAAAAGTCAAAACAGCAAGTTGGGCCAGTTGGTTGGGATTCATAGCAAGTTTGTTACAGCGCAACACAAGACAAGGACAAAAGAAGGTATAAAAGCACCGTGTCGTCCTTTTATACCTTCTTTTGTCCTTGCCTTGTGTTGCGCTGTAACAAACTTACTATGAATAAAAGTCAAATTTGAAAAAGTAAGGAAGAACGTAGTTACCTTTGCTGATTTTGGCGTCTTGACATGGATACTTTGGCGCAGGTGAAATAAATGTTGATGTTCTTTTCTGTGACATGACGACACAAATGAACCAACAACGCTTCATCTTATCGAAACTCGCTGCGTTTATTGCCAACTTGTCTGATAGCGTGTTGATTTGGCTTGTCTCGTTGTACGGTCCGATGTACGACTTTAGAAAACTCAATGCATCTTTGGCGTTAAATGTTTATAAGAACATTAAACCCACAAGGTTCTGAAATTGAAAATAATAATGAAACTGAAAGTACGACTTTGGAAATGTCAATGCGCCTTTCGCATTAAAAGTTTATGAGAACTTTATACCCATAAAGTTTCGGAATTGAAATTCGTGCGCTCCGTAGAGTCCGCGGACTACGCGAGATGGCGCGACGAGCCCGTTCGCCATCAAAACGCCCTTGAAACTTTGCGCTCGGATGAGGCTCCTTGCGTTATGTGACTCCCGGTGCACGGTTATTGCCGCGAAATCCAGCCCGAGTTCGCAATGTTCGCGCCGAAATGTCTTTTCGAATGCGGACAAGGCATTTCGGACAAAACCCAGAATGAATTCCGGCGCCGGGGATTGTTTTCGTCGGCGGTGCATGACAGCACGAAACTCTTTCGGGAGGGGCTGGGGCTCCGTAAGACCCCCCCCCCCTGGCTACACCTTGGTAGCGATCTGAACGGGACAGTATGATCTAGATATTGATTTAATATTCCTGTAGACACAAGTTCTCAAACTGAAGCCTCATCTTCGACTGTTGTATTCAATTCGTAATTCGTCGAAAGACATTCTTTCATCCGCATTTGACTGGCACATGGACAATGCTAAAGGGGGGTGACCCAACCTCGAAAAAAAAATTGGAGGCTTATCAAGGTTAAGCCCAGTGGATGCGAAGCGCCGCCGCGTCGCGCGCGACGGCGCGAACCGAAGCGTGGAGGCCTCCGCCGGGCGACGTCCGACGGCGCGATATGAGGCCCCATCTGCAGCCGGTGTGACGTCATCACGTGACGTCACATCATGTGATCTAACTTCAGGGTCAATGGTGGCCACCGCCGGGAGGCGACCGACGGCGCGATATGAGGCCCCATCTGCAGCCGGTGTGACGTCATCACGTGACGTCATGTCACGTGACCTACTTGAAGGTCACTTGAAGGTCAATGGTGGCCACCGCCGGGAGGCGACCGACGGCGCGATATGAGGCCCCATCTGTAGCCTGTGTGACGTCATCACGTGACGTCATGTCACGTGACCCCACTTCAGGGTCAATGGTGGCCACCGCCGGGCGTCGCGCGAAGGCCCGAAACCTACGTTAATATGCTTCGCATAAAACAAAATGGGCATAGTTTCACCAACTCTACTAAACTGCGAGAGCCGCCGCGTGGTGCGGTGGCGTCACACAATAGGCAGGTTGAATAGGCATATGCTGCAGAGACGCTTCGCTGCGTCTCTGCAGCATGCCGCGATTCAGTCGAAACAAATTTCAAATCTCACAGAGAAGTAGCGTTTATTGCACTTTTTGTTTCACGGAAATTCATTCTAGAAATGAGGGCTTCAGAGATGCAGCCCTTTGTTCTGCCGAGAAGTGGTTCTTGTGGGGAAGGAGAAAAGGCTTACGCTATTTTCTGCAACCCATGCGGGAGCACGGCTCAGCGCCAGCAGGGTGGAGGGGATGGGGTTAAAAGAGAGAGAGGGTAGGAGGGAGAAAGGTAGAGGGTCGTAGAGATGGAAGGGAAGTAGTGGCCGATCAGGAAGCCCGAGGTGGTGGGATGGCCGTTTGGCCATCCGTCTTTGTAGAAATGTCCTATAGTCTAGCCGAGAGCCCGGACGAGTCGAGGTACTCGACGACACTTAGGAAGGCTGGTAGCTGATTACGACAGGTGAAGAGGATATCTTCCTGTCGTGAACATGTGAGCCCCAGGTGGTGGAACTCTTGCAGAAGTCGACCGCGGTGCTGCAGGTGAGCAGGGCAGGCCAGCAGGAGGTGCTCCAGAGTTTCTGGTTCACCACAGGAGGCACAGGCTGGCGAGGTGGCTTTCCCAAGGCGGTGCCGGCGGGCTGCCGTCCAGTAGCAGCCAACTCGCAGTCGGCGCAGCAACGAGGCATCCCTTCGTAGGAGGCCGTGCTGTGGAAGAGGCCGTGGAGGCTGGCCCAGGGATACCCGTTTGTCCGGGTTTGTTCTGCTGTGGTATACAGTTTGTATGTGACCCCCTCCCCCCAACGCCCACTCGTAGCCTTATGGAGCCATAAGCGATAGAAAAACCTCCTGTATATATCCAACGAAATTGGAGAACCTCCTCTGTCCGCCGTCCCTAACAGAAACATCATGGCGACCCACTTGATTCCCTAAAGCAAATAGCGTTGTTGATAGCTTGCGAACAAGGTCCCCGTATGCGAGTCGAAACGTCTGGGTTTCTTTTTTCTTATGTTTTTTATCGGCCTCCGCTTTATCCTTGACTAAATAGCGTTATTATGTATTCTTTCTTTCTTTCTTTTTCTTTTTTTTCATTGCATTTTAGGTAAGATGACTCATGAGAGAATCATGTATATCAAATACTGTTATCAAAGCATTTTTTTTTCTTTTAACGAAGAAATTGCAACAACGTCCCGGCACAAGGAACTCCAGAATTGGCTAGTAAAACATGCGCACCGGTGAGTGGTCATCCCTTGAAAAAAAAATCACCCGTATTTCATCTCGTTTGCACGACCGTGAAACGGCAAGAGAGTCGTCCTGCCGATATTGCGTCCACCCGTCTCTCCGTCTTAACGGGTTTCCCTTGTAAGATGTGTGTCTCTCTCGTAAAGCTATCACGCTCCCCGCATACTTGCCCTCGCGCTTTCCCCAACGTACATCGAGACGCTCAGTCATCACGGCGAAAGCGACAGCTATAGGCACGCGTGATCTTTGCCTCGATCGAGCGCGGGAGATGCAAATTGAGACAAATCTTGATGGATGACGATCCCGATTCGGCCTTGTTCCCCAAACTTTTCGTTCGAGAGCCTGAATAACCGACAACGGGAAACGAAGCAGATAAAAAAAAAAAGCAGAAGATGAATCGGAACGATGAGCAATGCGCACCATCGTCGCTGGGCAAGAGATGAGCGCAAGAGACGGAAAAGCCGTGCAAGCATACGCATGACGGAGAGGTCTCGCAGGAAGACGGAAGGCGACACTCGGCGATAAAGACGACGGCGTGCGACATACGAGTTTCGGAGAAGTCAACCTCCCTCGCTGCTTCTCTCCCTCCTTACTCCGCACGCACACGCGCACACAAACGAAAACGCACGCGTTACACCCACTTGCCCACTCACTCACGCAGGCACGCACGCACGCACGGACGAACCGACGTATATACCAATCTCGCTAATGGACGCGCAGCTTAGGATGATGTGCGCGGTGTGAGGCTTAATGCAAGGAAAGCCGATATCGGAGACACCTTTCCATTCACCGCTCGTTTTCACTCCGTTTTGCCCCTTCCGGAACGTATTATTATTCTTTTTTTATCTTTCGGTCGCATAGCTTTCGTTTCTGTTCCTTTCCCGTAATAGTCGCGCGCGAGCCGAACGAGCATCCAATTGCTTATCGCCGAGTATCCATCTTTCTTCCCCTTTCCCATCAGGGGAGCGCGTACACGCGCGTTGGAAGAAATGGGAAAGTAACGAGACTGACTACTCTTTTCTTTTCTTCTTTTTTTTTTTAAACTCGCGCTTCGCAGTTAATCCTGCGAGGTGCCTCGTTAAAAATTGAGCAGTGTGAACGCTTCCTTTTCATTCTTCTTCTGCCATTTTTTTTTTCTTTTTATTTAACGCCCAAGTCTGGAAGCAATTCCGGAGGAGCGGGCTTTGGCGAATACACTGCACACGGGGCGCTCGTTTCTTGTAAGACTCTTATTTGCTGGCGTTCCCACCCAAAATGCAAGTGTCAAATCCCTGCGCGCGTCCTGGTGGCGAATTAGCAGCGTTCCTTCTTAAATTATTCACCACGCGCACAACGCTCGCCGTCTTCCGGAAAATACCTGCAGGTGGCAACTTCATTTTTCTCTGCGACGTCGCTTTTCGTACGTAAAGCCGGAGCCGGAGTGCAAACACCTTATACTATGGCTGCAGCACAGCGCGTACTTCGTGGTTATGTAGCCGTCTAATTTAGAGGCTTCAATCCCCTGAGGACGCCCTGTTCATATTGACGTGCGTACTTATTTATCCTTTATCTCGGGGCTGCATTTCAGCCACTAACAACTTAAAGGTTATCGCTTCAGCGCAAGACGCGCCTGCATGATCGGAACTTATTATGTTATTGATGGGTCTATCCTTTGTCTGTTTTCACTGAAGCCTGTGCAATCTGACTGTATGCGCGACGCGAATTGTGTAGTACTTTCTGAAAGACACGCGGGCACCAGCGACTACTCTGGAACCTTCGACGACTCACGTATAAAAGCCGACGATCTTGACCGGAAGATCAGATTTCCGACTATCGCCGACTGTGTTCGCCGGTATCGTTGTGCTTGGAGTGTAGCCTGTTTTTCTGGGCACATGTTCGCCCAATAGTGTTTTACCATACACAGTTTTGCTACTGTGTTCTTGACCGTCAATATATATATATATATATATATATATATATATATATATATATATATATACAGTGAAGTAGACGCGCGTATGAAGCGGTTTATTGACGTTTCGGCCGGGGTCCGACCTTCATCAGGTTCTGATGAAGGCCGGACAATCAATATCGTGACATCATGACACAGTCAAATTTTCTTACGTCGTTACCCTGGTGTGTATTCTAGTAACATAACATTGTGTAGTGGAGGAAAAAAGGAGAAGAAAGAATAAAAATACAAAGTATCACGTCAGCGTTGGTACACACGCTGGCAAAATCTGTCTTAAAGTAAAGAGTCTCTCTCTCTCTCTCTCTCTCTAGTGTAACGTTAAGGGTACATAAGATGGTGTTGTTCATAAAATAATAAACAATGTGTACGCGTGTTTCTTTTGGATGCGCTCGTGCTCAACGAATATACAGGTACGGAGCGGGCCATGAGTAACGTGACGTCATAACGGATCCATCTCCCGAGCACCTAAGCCGAAACTGGCCTGTAGATACATATTGACACGTGTACTTGTTTATCTTTATCGGGCGACCACGTTTTACCGCCTAACAAATGTTATCGCACAGCGCAGGACGCGCCTGCATGTATCGGAAGTTTCTGGGCCCGCTGGCACAAAACTCTTTAGTCCGGTCTTATTCTGATATTCAGGCTCAATCGAATCTTATTGGAGGCTTAAAACTGGAATGTTATCGATGGTTCCATCCTCTGTCTGTCACCGAACCTTGCGTAATCTGATTGCATGCATGCGCGACGCGAATAGTGTAGAACTTTGTGGAAGACCAGCGGGGCCCAGCGATTGCTCTGGAACGTTCGACGGCAAATGTATAAAAGCCGACGCGCTTGACCCGCTGATCCGATTTTCGACGATCGCCGAGTGTGTTCGCCGCTATCGTTGTTATTTGCGTGTAGCCCGCTTTTGAGGGCACAAGTTCACCCAATAAAACGCTAGTTTCGTTAATCACAGTTTTGCTGCCTTCTTCACCGTCACCACTACGTGACAATACTATAGTAACATTATTTTGGCCCCGCGTTTGTTTGTTTGTTTGTTTGTTTGTTTGTTTGTTTGTTTGTTTGTTTGTTTGTTTGTTTGTTTGTTTGTTTGTTTGTTTGTTTGTAACATGCTGCACGCCCCAGTAAGTCCGAAGCAGGAAGGGCACGAGGTAAACACCAAAACATTAAATATAAACATTCATTATTGCAAAACCTAAGGGACAATAATTTTTAACTGTGAGACAATTACATAAGGAAGATAAGACACAGCCAAGAAAATAAAAATCCTAATGAAGAATTAACTCGGCAAATGCGCAGCAAAAATTTGTAACTAAAAACAAGGTATGTATGCGAAGGCGCTGACGGCACTGGCCCACTGCCCGATCGGTGCAGTGATTTCGGTCTCAAATTCCTTGCTTCAATATAACTCGAAACGAAAGCACGTATAAAGCCGAGTTGAAATTTCTCATTAGGGAGTACCGTAATCGTCGGACGTCTTTTCTCATTTTTAGAGGGTTCTAACCTTCATTTAATGCAACGAAATGACAAGTCGAAAATATGTCAATATAGACATCTTTAAAATGGCTTTAAACCTCCTTTATTTTTACACTTCCGGCAGCGCCTTCTTCCTGCTAAAGAAGCTATTCTACGGCGTTATTTTTCGCACGTGGAGAAAGGCATAATCTCCTTTATTTCCTTTCCCGTGTAACGATAACATAAAGTTTGAGAATAATGGAGTGCTAATCATAGAAACACTCTGACCACCCGGTGAGGCTATATCAAACAAATACCCTTGTTCAACGCCAACTGCCTCTCTTGTCGGCATGCTGGGTTAGTGTGCGTTCTGCGCATCTTCGATGTATCGACGCTTTATCGAGGTGTATCAGTAGGAGCTAGCTCCACCACCACCGTCATCATCATCACCATCAGCCTATTTTGTCAGCTGTTCTTTCCAAGCCTATCCTAGCCGTATCCAGCTGCCCTGCCCTTGTGTTGTGCCAACTGACACCGTTTTATGCCCACAAATTTCCGACTTTCATCACACCACCTAACTTTCTTGCCGTCCTCGACCACGCTTGCCTTCCCTTGGCACCCATTCTGTAACACTAATAAAACACCAGTTATCTGTCGTATGCATTACACGGCCTGCCCAGCTCGATTGTTTCCTCTTGTGTCGACTGTTAATAGAATATTGGCTACACCCACATGCTCAGTCACCTGTTTTTAATCTTGCCTTCCTGTCTCCTAACGCTATGGCTATCCTTTTTTAGTTTCATCGCACGTTATGCAGCTCTCAACTTCTTCTCAAAGTTATTCGTTAAACTCTAAGTTTTCGCTACACATGTTAGTGCAGGTAGAATATAATCATTGTGCACCTTTGTTATCAAAAATAGCAGTAAGAAACCGGTCGTAACTTGCCAATGCCTACCTTATGCGCTACAACACGCTTTTATTCTTATGTAGTGTTACGTTTCGCCTACGACGCGCGGTATAGCCGGCGCGGATGCAACGGACGCCGGGGCTTCGTTCAAAGCGGCGGACATTTTGGCCCGTTCGACGCCGCCGCAACGCCTCCCCGCCAAGCGCGTCCAGGCGTGTTTCAATGCCACGTGTCTTCGTGTGTGCATGTTGGTGCCCACGCTTGTCAAAGCGCGGCAGCCGGGGAGAGGAGCTCCCCAAGTGTGAAGCGAGGAGGTCTGACCGGCGCCGGCCTGGCGGATGCGTCACTACACTCGTCCCAACGTGTCTCTCAGCGTGTCCGTGCCCCGCAGTCACGTGGCCTCAACCCGAGACGTTCCTTCTTGCCCTCAACTCCGAGAGTATAAGAGCAGCTGCCCCCGGACGCCGAGGGAGAGGCTCCGATTTCTTCCGTTGAGTTACGTGCTCTCCCGTCTCTCCACTTCGGTCGACCTGACCGCCCGCTCTTTTGCGATGCTAGAATAAACAAGTTGTTCTGTTACCAGTCGACTCATGCTTTGCCGGGACCTTCGGATGCTTCCAGTTGTGCCCCAGGCCGCCAGGCCAACGCTACCCTTGGGGCTTGCGACCCATTTGCAACAACTCGTGCTAGCGGTGCGATTGCAATAACGGGAGTCAGCGCTGAGAATCCAACAGTAGACTTCCTGCCCATAATCCGGGTCCCACCCTAACTAATCGGCCTATATAAACGTACTCTTGAACAGATTCTCGTTTTCTTGCAAGACTATTGAGCATTACCTTAGTCTCGATGTTAATCTTCAAATCTGCTCTTACGTTAAAGTCCTCTTTTTTTTTTCAAGTCATCTCAAGCGTTGCTTAGCGGGACAATGACATCTGCAAACCTCATGTTGCTAGATGTTCCCCGTTCCTAATTCTTCCCAGCGTAAAAGCTTGAATAGTTCTTTTAATGCGTTTAGCATTCTTTGGGTACTTCACACTCTTTTCGGTATGACCGTAGGTATCTAACCTCTTTCACGCCGACTTGGCTTACTGGGTATGTGTCCGAATAGACAACATGGAAAAGAAAACTTGGACCGTTGGGTATGTGCAAGTGGGCACTATATATGGGACTCTAGGTATGTGAACATTCTTGGACAGTCTTCCAGAATGGGTATTTTTTTGCCGCTGGGTAGGTGTCCGCATATAGACAAGCAGGACAAGAGGCGAGAAGTGAAGTCTGTAACAGAAAATTGAACAAGTCAGCTGCAGAGAAGGGGAAAAAAGTCGTAATCAAAATCAGTCGAGTCTGGAAAAAGAAGTCAAGTGAACAGAACGTGACCAGATCGTACATTGAGCGTGGAGCCTTGAGCTTCAGAGAAGTGAATATGTCGGTAATAGAAAGTTGAAGAAGTCGGCTACACATATTTTTATTTCCTATTCGGTTTCGAACTACCCCGTTCTTGGGCAATCCCCCAGAGTGGATATAAGCCATTAAATATGTGTCACTACATATACGTCTGCACAGAAGGGATGATTTTGGCAATACAGTGTGTCGCCGCATTGCCTCAAATCTAATCCCATCAACGGTCGACATCATCGCGAGACCGGTACTGCTGGAATTTTGATCATGAAATAATAGCATCGGAGAGATTCTGTCACCTTTCCTCGATCGACATTTTTTCCACTTTTTCCTGTGAGGGAATAGTGTATCCGGATAATCTTTAGAGAGATTTGCTAATGTATCACGGATGTTTCTCGTGCTCTTTCACTACGCACTGTCTCCATGACTACTATAGTATCGCAAATGAATCGGACGCCTTTTCGTAACTTCTGTGAAAGGTTGCTTATACTCCTAAGATTTGTCAATTACCTGATTGGTGACGAGGATAGGATTTACGGTTGAATATCCCTTAATAGAGCCAGTCTAATAATTGGCATGATTGAAGTCAGAAGTCATGCGTCGACCGCCTTGATTTTGTTGCCCTTAACCTTGGTGAATGTTTTTAGACGCTACCGAAAGCAAGCTAATGGACTTATAATTCTTCAATACTTCAACGGCTCCCATCATATAAATTAATATTACGTTGGCATTATTCCAAGTATGTGGCACTCCAGCACCGAGCAACATGTTAGAGCGCATAAGCCGAGGCCAATCTCCCTGCCCTTGTACAAATTAAATTCATCCTCCTCTGGTACACTTGAAGTCGTGACGTATTTCGAATAAAAGGTCGCAGGACTTTTTAGCATATCCAGTCGATCTTTTATCAAATTGAGTGTTATTCATCTGGTCCTGCCGCTCTTTCCGTGTAATATCCTGCAAAACCCTTCCAAACCAATCTCGAATTACGCATAGAACTTCTACATCATGTTCGTCACTATACTCGGACATGATTACATGGCTTCCTTGGCTATAGGATTCCTTTACGCCTTTATTGTATTGTATAAATGTGTTGGTGGAATTTGCCTTCTGATTTTTCACTACACACATGTTTCTATTATTTTTCAACTTGGCTTCTAAATGATTTCATGCTGCTCCCCTTTACTGCTTCCTCACTCTTTCCACTGTTATAATTTCGAATGTCCCTTATTTTCTTGCGTTTGTTATCATTCGCAATAAAACCCACTCAAGCTGATCTCTGGAGTTAACCACTTCGATGCTTTAGCGTTTCTGTATTAGGTCCGGGGCACTGGCGGATCCAGAAAAAGGGGTCCTTAGGGAGAGCTTGACCGTTTGTCGTGCAGGTGCCTAACATTTAACTTCGTTTGTGAGCTCTGTAATTATGCTAGTGAAGGTCTCATGCAATTTTATGCTGCCCTCATCCTCCGGTTCCAGAGTGCGAGTACTGTAGCCTGAAGTAATCGGCTTTCCCGCTGACTGCTTCTAAGTTGGCCTGTTTCTTCTCAGTGACTAATTTTGCACTTTCTCCCTCCAAATTGAGAGAAATGCTTGACCTCACTAGCCTATAATCATTGCCCTTTACCCTACCTAACACTTCTCCGTCCCACACAATGCTTGAGCCGGCAGGAAGTACTAATTTCCTCTTTCTCCGTCTGGGCTTTCCCAGGTCAGCTTCTTTTCATTGAGCTTTCGGAAGAAGGTATTCACTATTCGCAATCGATTAATTATTTCGCGAATTCTACCAAAATATCTTCTCTGCTCTTCCTTGAGTTTATGCTATAGTTGACAATTGCCTGTTTACCAAGCTGTTTATTTTTTCTCCCTTCCGCATTGAAGTCACCTGTGACTACTGCACAACGACGCCATAAAGATTATTCAAATCACAAAGAGCAAAATATCGCGCCACCGTCTACACAAATTTAGTAAAAAGCCCCTCACCAGGTCTGGTCACTGCAAAACGGTGCGTAGCTGGATAACGCAGTGAAAACCGTGCGGGCAATGTATCACAACTATGCAGCCATGCACGCAGCCAACCATCCAAGAAAAGAAAATTTCACCTGTCCTAACTTTTCTAAACGCACTTTCTTTTCTTCTTTGTTCTTGCACGTTGAATTTAATTGTTAAACCAGCGTTGCCTTCGTCTACTTCGTGCTCCTTTGTTGCCAGTCCGCTGGCCAAAGAAGAGCACAAGCATTGTGCTGCTGTACAGCGTTGAGTAAACGTTTTCTATCGAAAGTGCCTTAAATACAAGAATGTAAAAAGGAATATTATATACCGGCCCAGACGCCGATGACGAGAGGGGACTTTGCTTACTGTTACAACATTGTTACAATGCAGAAAACGCGGCCGCGACAAGCCCTCACTAGCGAGCGCTTCCAACTATACAATCGTTTGCGAGAATAAGTCTATCTGTCACAAAAATGCATCGTCGCGTTCTGCTCTGAAAATCGCCAATGCTTCAACCAAAATAATTCCAGCGTGTCTCTGCCGCACGTGAGAACGCCTTCGTGCAACTTAACCATTGCACGTGGCGAACCCAGAGCCGTAAAAAAATCCCTTTCTTGGGCCAGTCGCAGCGCCAGTAGCAGTGCCTCTCGTGGCAGGTGCAGCAAGCGCAGCACGCTCAGCCCGCACAGCCCCTTGAACGGCACTGGCTCGTGCGGTCTCCGTTCGGAATTCGGGAACCGCCCCTAGCAGCGAGCGTGAGCAGCTACGATGCCCGAGGAGTCGAACAAGGCGGCCGGCGACACTCTGGAGACGAGCGCGCTCGACAAGACCGAGATGAGCGAGACATCGTCGGCCAAGCAGCAGCAGCAATCGCACTCGAGCCCGTCGTCACTGAAGCGGCACCTGCGAAAGACCTACGGTCGCCGCCCCATGGAGCTGGTGAACCGCTATTTCCGCTCCATGTTCGACCTTGCCTCGTACGCCAACAACGCAGCGTTCCTGATGCGTTGCCGCGCCATGCGGGTCGTGCCGCGGGCCTACCGCGTCGAGTGCCGCGACATCAAGAACACCCGGCACGTGGTGCGCATCTTGGACGAGTGCAGCTACCGGCTCATGCTGGCCGACCTGGACTACAACCGCCTGCGAAAGGTACAGGTGTCGCGTCTCTTGGAACGTCTCCACGAGAAGCTCGAGAAGATCATGTCCCCGGATGACCTGAGGAACGTGGTGCTTCTGGCCAAGGGAAAGTACGAGAATGTTTTCGAGGCCACCAGAGACAAGCAGCGGGCCATGTTTGCTGACCTGCTCAAAGAGTACGACATCGAGCCGAAGAAGACGGAGGAAAACGAAGAATGACGCGGCAGGAGCTCTTCCTGCGAGAGCGGTCGAGCCGGTCCGAGCCTTCGACTCCCCTCCCAAGTCTGCCTTTCTTCTTTTTTTTTTTTTTCTCTCATCTTCGTCGGTGTCGCGAGACAAGTGCGCCAAGATCAAGCTGACCGACCAGGGCTATGGATCGGCGTGCGCCTGAGGCTCCATCGCAGCTTCAAAGAAGTGAAACTGTAAGCCCAGGTGACTTCCATGGACTGGGAAAAGTCAAGCAAGCCCGGGGGCTTTTCATTTTTTCTTTGTTACCTTGGCGTTGTGGGTTAACGTGAACGCGAGCACGTGCTTTAATGTCGGCCGTGGAAAGCCATCTGCCCTTTCTGGGTGCGTTCCCGGTGCTGAATAAAAGCTTGTTGATTTAATCGTCTCTTTGTCGTTCTGCCATGCGGCACCCCTGTCAAGAATGTAATTGTAGATCAAGCGCAGTTTGATGGTACGATGCTTCGTTGCATCGTCTATGATGATCGCGACCAGGTGAAAGTGTCAGGGGGTAAAATATCCACTTGCAGCAAGCTAAAATGTAAAAGCTGGAACAACTCATCTGTGCAAGCTGCAAATTTCACATACGAAAAACTAAGACTGCAAATAAAGTTCAGTAGATTGATGAAGCAGCTGATGTACTTGTTAGAACCAAAACCGAAACCAATTTTTGTATTTTTGCTCGGGAGTAGTTTCTTCTGTGACCGTCGTGGCGCCGCGTTCTACAAAACGTTCTGTCCGCCGGTTGTATCGACGTTCCTAACGTGCTGTTTTCCGCAAATATCGCTTCTTTAAAGAAGAGATGCCTGTAAAACTAGTAACCGATGATGCTCGTTTTCAAGCGGAACTATCGAATTCTGGAGCTAGTCTTGTCATAGTGGATTTTACGGCGAGTTGGTAAGCAACTAATTGTATCGCTGCATGGACGCCACACCACTGTGTCCAAAGGTGCTGACATCATTGGCGCGCCGTCGCGCTACAAAATTAATATCAATGTGTGCGAAAGTCACTTGTTCTACATTGTATAATACGCTTGAATGCCATTAACGCGTCTTGGCGTAGTCAATTTTTTTCCCAGGGCATGGACTTTTCTTTAGGGTGTGTTTGCTGAGTCAGTTTTGTCATTGCATGCCGTATGAAAATCACTTATCTCGTGAGCGGAGAGTGAGCCTGTTCTCTGTGCTGTGGTAATTTTTGAGCCGGTAGTCGAACTATGCTTCCCACTTTGTGATTACTTTTGTGGAACCGTCGTACGCTTAGCCGATTTTGTGCTGGTGGCATTCGCGGCAGTTGCGACGACAAGTCGTCGTGGTGGTCGAATTTCGAGCTGACACACCTTCTGACTACCAAATTAAACGAGCAGGCTATTAAGGGAACCTCGTCACATCGATCTTGCAATATTTAGTTGCACTGTTTCAACGCTGCATTGCAGGTGTGGACCCTGTCAGAGGATGGCGCCCGTGTTCGAGTCCCTAAGCAACAAGTACACGCAGGCAGTGTTCCTGAAAGTGGACATTGACCAATGTCAAGAAATCGCTGCTGCTCAGGGCGTGAGCGCTGTGCCGACGTTCGTTTTCTTCCGGGCCAAGGCGAAACTAACCACTCTGCGAGGCGCCGACCCGAACACCCTCGAAGCCAAGATCCAGGAGCTGCTGAGTTCGGAGCCTCCGGAGGGAGCTCCCACCGAGAAAGTCCAAGGCCATGCAAGTACCGAGCTCACATTTTGACAAATACTGGTGTCACACGGCCGCTTTCGATCGGGATCGAGCCCGATCCGGGCGGAAATTCTCGGCGGTGGTTGTCTCCCTCCCGCAGCTTGCGTAAAGAAGCCAATCGCGATCGGGCTTGATAGTGATCAAAAGTGCGCGTGTGACACCCCAATTATGTGTGTGTGCTCTCACTATAGCCACAAGGTATGTACACGATACGCGCGTAATAAATAGTATTATGCAGACCAGAGGTAGTGTGAAAAATCGAAACGAATTTCTTGGAAATTCAGACTGACAACCTGAATCTGACGAATGCACGGCGATGTTTGCCATTGCACACAATATCCGGTTCAGGTTACAAGCAAAGGTATCAAGGAAATTTGGTGTCTTTGCAGAACTCTGGTCCACATACTTTTGATCACGAGTGTATATATTGATGTGTAAAAACAAAGAGTGGTAGACATCCATCATTTACTGGCAGAAATGTGCTATTGTAGCATGAAGATTTTTTCACTGAATAGAAATGTAGCTTAAACGTTAGGCACCACTCTTCATTAGCTGACTGCAGTGGAAAGTAAGCAAGTGCCGTAGGTGTTCTCCACATATTGTCTCTCTATGGCCACTTAACTATTTCACTTTATAGGAGACAGTAAGCGGTGTTCTCTGACATCAATATTGAAAGGTTTGTGGTTAGTGCACTGTACAAGTGTCAAAAAAAGAAATTTAATTGGTTTGTGTTTATTGTCATTTAGTGATACCGCATATGAAGAAATTATAATAAAAAGATGTGTACTTTAATTATCTCATTCACATCTCTTCCTTTGATTTTCCAAACTGCCTTTGAAAGCACGTTCACTGCATGAGTAATTGGTGAATTCATGTAATGCGGTCTGCAAAATTGTTGACACTCTCTTTTTTCAGGTTGACATGTCCACATTCTTCGATCGCAGTGCTCAAGAATGCTTAAATGAGTCTGATGACCATCCACTTTCTGGCTGCCTGTCATCAGGAGATGGATACCTGGAATCCGATTGTGATGAGCAGGTGGGATGAACATTGACGGCTCGTGTAAACACACCTAATCTCCGTTACTGACAATGCACTTTAGAGGGCGAGCAGCACAACCAAACAGCCTAGCCTAGAAGCCCTGTCTTCTCCTGTCTTACTTCTTAAGGCCGGGCAAGCTTTTGTGATTAATCTTACATGGCGGAAAATGCAGCACTAAACGCTGCTGTGTGTTCATCACAGCACACTCCATGCATTCAAGAGCAGGCAAACGCCGCAGACCACGCCTGACACAGCCCGCGAGGCGACATGTCCTTATGAGCTTGACTGGGGCAACTGACGGAAGCCAACGTCTGTGCTACAATCTCATTGGTCGCCACTCTCTGCCACATGCGACTGTTTATGTCACACATCCAATTTAATGGACATGCCTGTCTCATCATTAAATTGGTGACAACATTCATAGAGTTCCTGATACAGTTAGCATGTCTAGTACAAGAGCGATAGCACAATCATAGTTGGGATTCTGGCAAAATGACCTTTGCAAAAAGTGAAAAAAAAGAAAAAACATGCATGGCGGCAAGAACAACTTGGCAATAGGGCTGGAGGGCGGCCCTAGTGTTTTCTACTAGTTCAGCTTTCTTTATCGGCTTAAATGAAGATGGTGATGAAATTGACCTATATCTGTGTAACAGCAGGGGGGAAACAATTGGGCCAAATTGAGTCTAGAGCAGAGCCTTTGCACCATCCCGCTCCAAAATGGCATTTTAACGGAAAATGGTGCCACGCCTATGACAAAGAAGCATATACTAATAGCTACTTTGCTAGTAAAACCAAAATGTAAAGCATGATATCATCACCTTGGAGGTGATCCAAGTGTCCATAACCACAAATATTGCCGATGCCATCGGTTCATTGTTCACTGTTTATGGTCTTTTGTTGCGTTTCCCTCTGGTGGAGGTTCCAATGTTCTTCCACTGTGTGGTCTTGTTTGTGCCGTTTGTGGTGTATTTCTGTGTTCCTCGTACTACTGTGGTGCAGAACTCATCCAAAGAGGCTGTCAGATCAAAAGGCAGCTTCGGATAATGTTCGGTTGCTCACTGTTTAGCACAGTTGTTAAAGGGACACTAAAGTGAAAGATGATTTCTTCTGCATCAGTAAATTACCGTTCTACAACACCAAAAACACCACTCTTACAACGATAAGACGTTTGGTAAGCCAGAAAAAGCGCAAGAACGAAATACGGGTGGCGACGCCTACTTAAGTTCCCACACCTTGGGGCTGTGACGTCTTGGATTTTGATGGCATCTTCTAGGGCCTACTAAATGTATATAGCGGTACGGATTGACTACATTGTGTTCTAAAGGAACCAAATATTAAACATGGCAAGTTTCGGGAACCTTAATTCAGCCAACGCGGCCCAAATGCGAAAACATACTTTGGAATCCCTGACGTCACGCTGACGTACCGGCACTAGGGTTCCGGCGCGAAATTCAAATACTGATACTTGGACCTTCATTTTCTCATCTAATAATCAAACTATTTTTTTGAAACGACTGCCTGCAGGGTTCCCAAGCAATGCTTCATTAGTCTAAACTGATTTATTGTTTCGCTTTAGTGTCCTTTTAATGATGCCGCTTTGGGGAAACAATCTTGTAATGCGCATACTCAACCTCCTGGCTAGGACGAAGAGGAGAAAAAAGACAGGGAGGTTAGAAACCTCTTGCCAAAACTTTTGCTATTAGTGGGGACCTTTTTCTTGCAAACCTGCACGATTGAAAGAGCAGATCCCGTGGTTCAAATTTAAACAGCTTTCACATGACTTAATGCATAGTTATGCAGAAGAGATCGCTGCAGATTGAAAGTAAAGAGACATCTGGAACATCTTTGCTGTAACTTCGTTTTAATCATGCATGTACCTTGGGCACGGTCTTCTTTACACATCCTTTTCTTTTGCAATCTTGTTTTGTTTTATCTTGCTATGTTGTTGTTTTGTTTACTTGCTGCAGGCATGGTGAATATGCAAACACATTTTGCAAGTTGAAATAGTATAAGCAGCTTTATACCGCGATATGCACACAGGTAAAGGCATTCTATTAAAAATTATTAAAACTAACCTGGTAATTTTTATTCCTAGTGCTGCCTACTTATAGTGATGACTCTGCTATATTTCTTGACTATCTCAGTTAATATTGAAGCCATTGGTATATACATATTCATTCGACACTGCACAAGAAGTGCCTTATTGGTACCAAGTAAGCTCTTTGCCCATGCCAAGATCTATGCCAAAAGGTGAAATGGCTGTTCCACCACTGTAATAGAAAATAATCTTGCTTCTTAAATACTGGCACCCCTCTATCTTACTGTGTGTATTTTTTCTTGCACTGTATTGTTTAGTAGAGAATCACTTGACCACATTTATGTACATTCATGTTGTGTGGCTCACAAGCCCATGCCCTCTGTAATGCTCAAAAGCCCTGAAGGTAAAATATATGAAATGAAAAGCTGTCCTCCAGCCACTAGGTAGTTTTTCTAACAAGAGAGATGCACAAATTGTGAATAAAAGAGATTTTCGAAGTGACTTGGCATACTGCCACAATATACATTTGGAACATTATCAACTGCACATGAAGTTTTTGAGTTTAGCAACATAACTATACACATCACTCTGGGATAGGAAACTACGCTGAAAGCTGAAACACTGCAAGCTAAGTCATTATACGTGCATTTAGTGGCAGCAGAAAACACACGAATCAAGTAACTACTGAAGCTTTGGAATATATCCGACTTATATTGACGGCGCTTCCAAGAGAAATTTGCAATAGTACTTATTTCTTTCTTTTGCTAGCCTACTCTGAATATGTTTGTATGTATCATGAAATTGCATTAAAAAACAAAACAAAACACAAGGAACAATTCTTTGAGCAGCTTACTTCGCTAACACGTCTACTTTCCACTCCAGCTATTGTGAAAGGTGGCGCATAATTTTTTAAAAATGTGATTGCTTGCAGTGTGTTCAGAATGGCTACATATAAAAGTTGTTGCTCAACCCTGTGATTACCCTTTACTTTGTTTTTGCTACCTTTTGACTCTGTCAAGCTTTGTTTATGCATTGTTTCAGTGGACATGCAGGGAATTTGCTTAAAATACAAAACAAGACTATCATCACAATGGACCCTCATAATCCGACAAAAAACACCTGCCTTATCCGAAGTCCATAGTATTCGAAATGCCTCACTTCCAAAAGCTTCGTCGCGATGGGTAACAGCTTTATTGCAAAGAGTGAGTGACAAACGCCAAAGTAAAAAAACAAACAATAAAGTTGTGGTTTTGCCAGAAAGGCACATTAAACAAGATAAGTGTGGCTGCACTAGTGAGCGAATCGACCTTGGTGGTGTCTCTCGTTTCAACATGAACTAAACGCCGAAAGCACAGTGCATACCAAGCTACAAGCACTGGGTGTACTTTGTCCACATCGGGAATTGCTTTAAAGATACGACGCCCGCGTGTGCGCGCACCTTGTCTACATCGCAGATCACCTTCAAGATACAGCAGCCGCGCCGTAAGCAGCAGCCGCTGGAATAGAAACCCTTCTCTCTTGCTACCCCCCCACACTCGTGCCTTTGGTGCAAACATTTGAATGACTAAAGGCAAGGTGCAAAAGACCAAGACTGAAAAAGGACACAAACGACAGGAGGCGCCGGTCCTGTCGTTTGTGTCGTTCTTCAGTCCTGGTCTTTTGCGCCTTGCCTTTACTCATTCAAGCATGAACCAACTAGTACAAGCAAGAGCTTTACTCATGCAAAAGATTCCACGTTTCTGCCCCGCCTTCCACCCTTGCGTGCACAATATTGAGCCACGATTGTCTGCTGACTCTTGTAAGTCAGTTGTCAGCCTGTGCCAACAAGGCAAAAGTTTGTTTTGTCTGCCCGACTTTTTTTTTAATTTCTGCTAATTTCATTTGCTGTAGCCGATAGTCCGTTCTAGCACGGTAAGTTAAAAGCAAACTTAGTTGCATTAATAAAATAGGTAGAACAAACTAAGGCTGAAATATGGTCCGTTATATTTGAAAGTCTGTTGTACGTGGGTCCGTTGTAACAAGCGTTGACTGCATTATGTTTGGGCATGGCAGTGTTAGGGTTAATTGCTTTTACAAGAGAGTGCTAACAATCAGGTAACCCATTTGTGTCCAGTATTTGTCAAAATTGTACGGGCTTTGTTCCCTTTGACCACCAGGCTGACTACAGGCTCTTTAATTGAGTTTCTGTGGTAGTTCCAACGCCCTGATGTACGGGAAGAACCATCCTGCTCCCCCTCCAAAGGTCTGGGTTGTCAGGAGTGCCATGGGAACTGCACTACACAGCAAGGCGACAAACACGGGGAGGGCGCAGCGGAGCCTGTGTACTATTGACAAAGGCTGTAGATTCCTGTTCTAGTTTATTTGGTCAGACATTAATACACTAAACAAGCAGACAATAATGTAACTTGTTGTTGGGCTAGTTGACCCATATTTGCAGTGAAGTGGACATGAGGTAACGGGAGCAATCTATCAAGGATAAAGCCACATCACATTTAATGGCACATTGTAGGTCCTGTGCCTGTGACTATTTGCTCCCTAGTATGTATCCGAATTCTGTGTGAGAGAGAAGACACTTGCATGGGAGTTAATAGAAGCTTTTTATACCGGAAAGGACAAGAAGGCATGTATCCATGACACCTTTGTATTGTCAGCAATGAACAAATGCTTTTTTTTTATAAAGAATGTTGTAATTTGGTTTGTTTCTTTATGCATTGCAAGATGGCTACGATACACCACGCCTCTTATGTACAGTGTGGTCTGCGCACCTTCCTTGTTTCTTTATGTCTATGCTGTAGGCTCCATATAAACTATCAGTTGCTAGCTGTGTCTAAAGTGTATGTGCTCGTTAAACCTGCTTAGTATGGGCAGACAATGTTTACTGCATCAGTGTGTGCCATATTTATGTTAACAGCTATATTGAATACTTCGTCCTTCTTGTGTCATTGGCTTTTGCTGATTTCCCTCGGTCATTTCATTGCAGCTAATCATTTCTCTGGGATTCACACAGCCCGTGAAACTCCACTCCATCAAGTTTCAAGCACCTAGTAGTAAGCACTGAAACTTTCTTTATTGCCTTCATTTTTGTGTGTGTGAGAGCATTTGTAAGCATTTATAAGCACTGTATCTGTCTGTTGGTCCTTTGCATTATGTTGCATACCTGCCACCCTGCGAAGGTTAAAACTCGTAAAAATCTGGACACTCTACAGCGTAGGGGGGTGTAGAGCAGATTCATTTATATCTTGCCTTTTGTGGGTTACGCACTTTGCTAACAATGATTTAGCTTTAAGCGTAGCGCACAAGAAGCAGCAATGCAGCAATGCACAAGAAGTAGTTGGAACAGCCACGACTGACGGGAAATGTATTGTTTTTATATCACAGTAAATCCTTCAGCGACATTGCTGTTGCAGGTTTTGCCCTCTTCTGGGAACTTGTTTGTATCAACTTGCTCAAGGCAAGCACCCCTCTTGTACCCTTTCGCCATCAGAGGACTTCCAAGTGGAAGGTTCGGAGACTGTTGAGGCATAATGTATTTCATATAGCATTTTTCATAAAACCTGACGCAACGTCCATATAATCATAAAGCGAACCCAAATTCGTAAAACTTGGAGAAAAATTTGGGAGAGTTGGCAGGTATGACGTCGTCACGCCACTTTCTCACCTGCAGCTTCACCCTATGCTTACGTACTGCAGTGCAGCCCACTTATAATTATACCACATATAGCAATGTATCGGTTATGGTAACAATGAGTCGACTTAAGAGTACAGTCGAAGCCACTTATATCAATATTCAAGTGCCACGAAAATTCCGTTGTTATAGCCAGTAATGGTTGTAATCGTGCTACACGAAAAAATCAAAATACGGGGATGGCAGAGCTGATGGGAAAAAGTTATATTGGCGGGGAGGTGAGAGACCCTCCCCCACTACCTTCTTCCATCCGGCTGCTGATTGTGTTCACTCGTTTAACTGCTTCCTGGGTGCTCCGCTAGCGTGCAACAAGCCGCAGCTGTCGACGTTAAAGAATGGCACTGCTATAACAACTGCAAAGAGTGGTCACAGGTGGCAAGCGATATGCAAGTACCACCAAGGCATCGCTTTGGTGGCCCAGAAAGGCACCCTCTAAAAATTGTGAGACAGCTGCTGCGGCAGCCTGTCGGCTTGAGAAATCCAGAAGAAACGCTGAGGCGACATCGCCACAAGTATCTTGCCACATACTTCTCACTGGCTTGCACGAGAAAAACCCTATGTCAGTCAGGCTTGCATGCTTTATGCAAAGCTTGCTGACATCCTTCTCCACGGCATCCAGGAGCTCCCCGTAGCACAGCGGAAGGCTCCTTACGAAAACGAAACCCCAGAGGGACTGAATCATCTGCAGGGCCTCCTATGAAGACAAAGTTGAGGCAGCCTGCCCTACCGCGTCATCGCTGCCGTTGTTTCCGTCTCTATCTGATGCAAGCACGTTCACGACAACTGCCTCATCGGTTAGAAGCACTTAGTTTCCAGATCTATAGTCATGTGCTTTCTTTTCACCGGCGCTATAGTGCATTGCCGATGATCCATGGGCAGATCAGCCATCTTCCATCTCGGCAGCGAGTCAAATGAGGCTGAGAAACCGTGTGGCCAGGAACGATTTCAACGCAACCAACAAAGATGAAAACGAGCAGTTAAGCTGTTTGCAGAACTGCACTGAATGAGGAGCCAGCAAGCAACATGCGAGCAATCTACGAGCAGCGCAGTTGGCGCAGTCTATTCGTGTTTCGGAGGGTGGGACAGGGAAGAGCTGTGGGCGAAGCCCATTCGTGTTTGGAGAAGTGGAAGGGCGACGGGAGAGAGGCGCACGGAGTTGATTGGAAAATGAGCATGCAGCAGTTGTTTGAGCAGCACCCTATCACGCAGCAGCTTGAATTTCTTGTTTTCTTTTTTTTTCTTTCGAGGATTGCGCATTTCACTACCTTTTGGCTCGGACACCCAGCAGCCAGGCTTCATCATTATAACCGATGATGCGGCATTGGGGTATTGTAGTAAATGGGTTATTTCACCATGGAAAACATACAAAAGTTGAAGGTGCAGCAGCATATCATTGTTATAACTGATATATTGTTAAAACCGGTATCTTTATAAGTGGGTTCGACTGTATCAACTTATGCATTAGGGCTACGAAAAAAAAAACTATCAACATATATAACAATAATTTATTCACCACATATTGGATATAACAATCAAAATTTTGCCTCCTGAACAGCGTTGTCCATGTAGAACAATCGTGACATTTGCATTGCTAAATTCCCCTTAAACGAACAATACCAAGACGGGGCGAGAAGTTGCCTAGGCGAATTCGTATCTGCTGTCATTACCACGCAGCATGCCACAACATGGCACCAGCCGCTTCGCGTCCACATTGCCCGCGATCGTGCTTCACTATGCTGTGGAACATATGCTCTACACTTGAGGAGAGACAGGAGGAAAGAAAGCAAAGAACAAAGTGGTGCTCACCCTTTCTTCAGCAAGTGCGGAAATGTGCCACGGAAGCAGCCCTGAAGGCAGTGAGCAGCCCAGTCAGTAGGAGATGGTGCTGACAAAGTGTGAAGCTGTGTTGCTTGAGACAAAACTGTAAATTTTGCAAGACTCAGAGAAGTGTGAGCCCACACAAGAGTGCCACAATTATGATGGCTTCAACCAGGGGCCATGCCGATCACTGGGGATGGGGGGCTTTGTGCACCAGGGGGAGACCCCCCATGATAGTGAAGCCAACACGGTGAAAACCGCTGCCGTTACTGAGCTCTGGGAGCGCATCGCTACCGACGATGAAACAGGTGTTGCTTCGACACCTGTTTGAAACAGGTGTTGCTTCGACACACGGAGGAGTTCCTGAGTGCAGATGGTGCTGCCTTGTTCTGCGAAGAGATATCCAGTTATCCAGGAAGAGGCCCACCTTTGACACCGACCCTGATCGAGTCGCTTATTGATTTCATGCAAGCTAAATTATTGCCGCCAGTGTTCGCACAGCAGCTGGACATGATGCACATCATGGTTGTAAACCTGAAACTCCCACGAAAGCAAGTGCATATTTCTGACTATTTCAGTGCAATTAACACTTGGCACGCAGTTTAGAGGTATATATATAAACATTTTAATTCTTCACTGCCACCCTCTGCACCTAGTTTTAGCGGAAGAAGCAAATTTGGTTAGCTTCGAAGGTATGCATAATTTTGCTCTTTACGAATAAAGACCCTGGCAAGCTTCAAGTTTTCTCCACACGAGTAAAGCGGGCAAGAGAGACAACGGTGAGCCATAGTATCATGGCAGAGGAGAAGCCTGCAGATTGTCAGCAGTTTTACTGTGCTGCAAATCCCAGTTCTCTAAACCAATTTCACCATATTTTACATGAAAAATGATGAATGAATATCTGTGCTTGAGAGCCTGATGTGCACTTCTGTTATTTGAAAACGCAGAAAGTGGGTGTTTTCTACATTGAATCAACACTCTTTAGTTTCTGACATAGTACAGTGATAGAGGGAAGGCACCGAAAGTTTCTGAAGCACAAGCGCACGGCTTTCACAGCCCCCGCAAGGCAGTCTACAAGAAATATGCAAAATTCTGCAAGTGTACTTCCCCACACACTCATTTGAACCACACATAACGGCAGAAATGGTCGCCCTAGAAATGGAAATTAAACACAAGCTGGTGCTGCTGTCTTTACCACCATCTTCATTCCTTTTTTTGTTTTTTACATCATTGCTGTTTGCAAGCCTGCCCCCAGCTCACTGATGCCGTGAGTCGTAGGTTGGTCCTTTTGCATAGGACTACTCTACAGTGTGGAAAAGCCTACTTCCAGTATTATGCACATTCATAGTTTTCTGCGCCGCGCGGACTTTGATAGCTTCAAAGTCTGTGCTGGTACCCTGGAGGCTGCGGTGGGCAATACTGTAGTGGTGGTAGGAGGTGACATTTATGTGCATTGCAAGTGGACTTTTCTTGAAAAGATGGCGGAGTCTGCTGCGGTTGCAGGGAGCGAGTTCAGAGCCGGAGGACTCGTGGAAATCGGCTGACTTTTTGGTTGCTGTTGTTAGCAACCTGCAATATCTCCTTGTTTAATGCTAAATCACACATTCAGCACAGTGCATGGGCTCAAATAGCATCGCAGGAAACATTCTGCAGAGTGAAAATTTTTTAACTTTACTGCAGTTATTTTGGAAAATACAGTATAATAATCTGGACTAGCCATGTGGTAAGTGTATGCTTTTTACAGTAGCATCAAAATCATAATTCGGAAGTGTCTGGCCATATGTTGGTCTGGTCAGGCAAGCCACGGGGCACGGTGAGTTGCATGTATGAGATGCACGAGCAGCACTAACATTCATGTAAAGGGAAGCGGCGAAGTACTCATCTTTATAATGATTGCTTTTGATAGGAATAAGAGAATGGTGACAGCTTACCTAGTATGCGCTAATATTTGTTGTTACGACTGTTCTTACAGCCATGGGTCCCAAGACTGTCAAGTTGTTCATCAACCAGCCCAGGACTCTTGGATTTGACCAAGCAGTTGGAATGGAGGCAGTGCAGACGCTTGAGTGGGTAGCCTTCCTTGTTGTGCACAAGAACCAAACTGCTCTGTGCTTGAGTGCTTTGGTTCAAGTGGTGTTTATCAAATTCATTTGTTTATTTGGGGCTCTGCTCGCAGATACCCTGAAACACGGCATAAGCAGGCAAACCAACACGAATTGAAAACCCTCTGCTACAAAATCGTCTAACCAAAGAAACATATTCATGGTGAAAGAGCACTAGAAAAAGTATCTGCTAGATGAGATACCTTCTAGGTATCACTGAAAGGTATTGTACCAACTATCTCGTGCCCAGACCTTATTAGAGAGACATCATTATACAGTAAAATCTCGTTACTATGAACATCAGATTAACAAAGTTTTCAGATTTACAAATTTTTTAAATCCCCACCAAAAGGACTATATTTTCAGCGTAAAAAACTTTCACTACTGTGAATTTCAAGTTACACAATATTGAAAAATAATGTACGTAATTTAATCCCGCAATCATCAATATGTTTCGTTATTATGAAGTTCAATTGAAGTTTCAGTACGAAATCCCTGAAGCTTATACCTATCATCATCATCCGCAGCAGCAGCTATGCGGTGGGGAGCCCGTTTCAACAGGTGCAGGTGCAGCAGCATCGGCATCAACGTGAGTGTCGCGTATGGTCGTGTACTGTGTCGTAGGCCTAGTGTCGCCACATTGATAGTGATCAGCAGGAGCTGTGAAGTTATCAGCGCTGCGATTGTGTTCTGCATTAGCTTTGCACACAATGAGTTCTCCTGGCCCCCACATAAAAAAGAAGCGACGCAAGTTTTTGCTCAAAGAAAAACTGGACATTCAGATGCAGCTGAATGCCAGAGCTAAAAGCAAGTGGGCCTGTGCAGGGAGCATGACATCACACCGTCAACAATAGCAACGATGCTTAAGGATTGGGACAAGATCATAAAGTTACATCGACACTCACAACCGGCTCCCTCAAAATATGCTTGCAGCTAGGCAAATACCAGAAGGTCTACAACGACGTCCTCACGTGGTTTAAGGATGCTAGACAACACGATGTGCACATGTCAGGCCCTATTATTTAAGAAAGGGCACGACAGTTCGCAGTTGCCTTGGACATCTCCGGTTTCAATGCAAGTGCTGGATGGCTTTATAGCTTCTGGGAAAGGGATGGCATTGCGTGGCGGGTTGCTTGTGGTGAAGAAAAGGCAGCAGATACCGAGAGTGCGGTTGTCTGACAGAACGGGTGTTTTCAAGAGATTATGGAGTCTTTCTCTCCAGACGACGTTTTCAATGCCGATGAAACGGCGTGCTTTTATCAGCTGTCGCCTGATAAAACAATGAACTTTAAAGGTGACAACTGCAATGGCTGAAGGAAATCACGTTTCTGCATATCAGCTCTGTCCTGTTGCAACTCCACGGACACGGAAAAACTCAAGCCGCTAGTTGTTGGCAAGTCTGCTAAGATGCACTGCTTGAAAAATATGGTCTCGTAGCCTTGCGACTACCGAGCAAACAAGAAAGCGTAGATGATGTGAGAATTGTTGACGTAGTGGCTGCTGCAGCTCGACAACACAATGAAGAAGAAAGACTGAAAAATTCTTATTGTTGACAATTGCTCGGCAGATAGAGTGTACGTGCGGCTGAGCAGTGTGCAACCTGAATTTATGCCCCGAATTGTACTTCTTTGCTACAACTTTTGGACCAGGGCATCATCAGATGTGGGAAGGCCGAATTTCAGGAGCATATTATGCAGCGCCTCCTGATTAATATTCAACTAAAGCTGCCCACAGGGGTCAACACCGTCAAGCCACAGAAATGCTTACAGGGTCATGGTGGAACGTCAAGGCAAGCACAATCAGCAACTGCTGGCGAAAGGCAGGCCTTTTGAAGGCTTCATCTACGCCACAAGGCTGTGAGGACACAGAGGAGCTCAACCCAGAACGGTGGAATGAGCTTGCCAAGAAGCTCCCTGTAGACACCGAGGTGACCTTTGATGATAACGTTGCCAGCGACAGCGCAGCGGCTGCATTCGTGGATCTCACCAGCGAAGACATCGTGAATAAAGTGCGAGAGCAAGACAAATGGAGTAGTGGCAAAGACAATGCCAACACTGGATCAACACATGAAGAGGGAGAGGTTATTTCCATCTCGGATGTTCTAGTTTTTCCAGAGAAGACCAGATCATTTCTCTGGCACTGCCCCCAATGACGCTGTCCCCGATGATTTCATTAGGTTATAAGACGGAAGAAAACACTACCGTAAAAACCGGACTATAGGTCGGACCGGAATATAGGTCGACCCCCCAACTAACCAATCCTAAAAATGAAAACAATATTTTTCAATGGCAAAAGTACTGAAAGACACCCTTACCTTGAAACAAATGCGACTCAGCCGGTTTTACAATGGTGACAGTATTTATTTAAATGCTGCTCGCATGTGCACCTGGCTAATTTTTAACAGCATCGCGCGACCATCGACCCGCGTGCTTGTCAGCACCTTATTAACGGCGCTGAGCGGCGAAACAAACGAGATACGCGCATGTCTACACATGCGCTTACTTTCACTATTTCGCCGCTCCGTGCCGTGATGATAAGGTGCTGACAAACACGCGGGTCGATGGTCGCGCGATGCTGTTAAATATTGGCCGAGTGTGCAGTACACAGAAGGACACAAAGTGCGCAAGCGCTACTCCGAATCAGAGTCGTCCGAACTAGAGTCCGATGACGAGTGCTTCTCGCTGCCCACGTCCCATAGAGCATCGTCCTCTGTGCCATCCTCTGTGCTTATGGAGCATTTTCTGAAAGACTTGCGCACCATCTCTTCGGGGAGAGATTTCCACGCCGACGACACCCAGCCACAAACAGTCGCAAGCGGTGGACGTCGCAGGCGGCCGGTGGGGGTAGTCGGGTTATCGCCCAGCATCCATTCATTATAGAGTTCGCGCACTCTATCTTTAAACGGCTTATTTAGCACAATGTCCAGTGGCTGCAGCACAGATGTCAGTCCACCAGGGATGACCACGAGGTCCGTCTTGCCGTCGCACAGGGCCCGCTTTACGTTGGCTGTGAGGTGGCCTCGAAATGAGTCCAGAACGAGCATGTTCGCTCGCTCAAAGAGAGCACCAGGTCGCCGCTTCCAGACGAGCCG
Source organism: Dermacentor andersoni (assembly GCF_023375885.2). Classification (NCBI taxonomy): domain Eukaryota; kingdom Metazoa; phylum Arthropoda; class Arachnida; order Ixodida; family Ixodidae; genus Dermacentor; species Dermacentor andersoni. The sequence continues at coordinate 96,882,372 of NC_092818.1, read as the reverse complement.
GACCCACTCCAGCATCAACGATTCGTTCATAAAACCGTTTTCATTAACCCGGACGATGACGTCGCGTGGGAATTTTTCTTTCGGCAATGTTTTTCTTTTAAAAATGATGAAAGGGGGCAGCTTCTTCCCATCAGCTGTACATGCGAGCATCACAGTGAACCGCGAGTGCTCGTTGCCCGTTGTTAGAAGCTTGATTTGCTTGGCTCCTTTCTCGGAAACAGTCCGGCTTGAGGGCATATCGAACCACACTGGTGTTTCGTCGGCGTTTCCTATCTGTCCTATCATGTAGTCGCGTTGCTGCCGAAGCGCAATTACATATCGCTGAAACTCGATTAGCTTGTCCTCGAATTCTTCGGGCAGTTTCTGGCACACAGAAGTACGGCGCCGTAGTGCAAAGCCCTTCCTCTTCATGAAACGCCGCACCCAGGATGGCGAGCCCTTGAATTGCGCCCTCGTCAGTCCAGAGGCGCGCGCTATCTCTACCGCTTTAAAACGGATGGATTCAGCAGTCACAGGCAGCGATCTTGCACGAAGCTCCCGGACGAAATCCGCAACCTTGTTTTCCAGTTCTGGATACACTGCAGTCCGCCCACGAAATGAAGTTTTCTTTTGATTGCTGCAAGCAACCAAAAGCTGCTTCTGCTTCCGCCAGTAGCGAATGCTTTCTTCCGACACTCCAAATTCGCGCTGTGCCGCCAGGTTGCCGTTAGCTTCCGCGTACTCGATCGCCTTTTTCTTGAAGGCGACGGTGAATTGCCGTCGGCTTCCGCTCATATTTAACCAAATGTGAAACAATGCAAACGCAAAGTGACGCTGCTACAACGTCGCCGCGCTGCTGCTGATGGCGATGGCGGCTGTTTACTTCATCCGCCCATTGTTGCAAGACTTCCGTAGTTTTTCCGCCAATGTCCGGTATATAAGTCGAGGGTCAACTTTTCGCGATGGTTTTTTGAAAGAAAGTTCGACCTATATTCCGGTTTTTACGGTACTTGTCTACTTCTCTTCGATTCTAAGAAAAAAATAACATTTTGACTTTACCCTTCAGTAGTATGGGTGGCCGAAAGGTTTTGTTTTCGCTCGACTCTGTGTACTCGACTCTGTGCCACACGTGCTTTGGAGTTTCAGTTGTTTTGTTATTGCGTCATGCTGCGCTGGTTCTGCTGACTCGCGAAACTTGCATTTGGAACAAGCAGCGAGAATGCCACGTCCATGTGATGTCGTGGGATGCGCTAACGGTCCGCGGAAATTGGCCAAGGGCAGTTGCAGTGAGGAATCCAACGTTACTTATCACTAGTGTGCCAATGAGTGAACCTCTCCCTACGAAGTGCTGCAGTGCCGTACCTCTGCCACGTTGCATTGCCAAAGAGCCGAAAAATCGCATAGTGTGCTCGCTGCCCTTTCGTCCAGAGGATTACGAGTTCAACGCCGACTTACGGAAGTCGTGTGGAGTGCCTTTCAAAGCAATGCTTTCCTGTACTGCTGTTCCATCGGTCTTGCCTGCATTCTCCAAAGCACAAGAACAACTGGAGGTCGAAGACGGGGCGGTGAGTGCGGCATTTGGTTTTCACGAAGGAAAAGCTGCAAATGTGCGAATATGTACAGCCATGACATACAGTTGCCGTTGTAGTAATACGCAACGACGCCGGCAGCGCGAGTCCTCAGCAGCAGGTCACGTTCATCAGTGCTTAAATCGCTGAAGTCAAGCCCAGCATCACGAGCGTCAAAGTTGGCGTCATAAAATAAAGAACCAGCTTATCGTCACGCGCTTTCCCTTCCGCTAGCCACCATAACCATAGTTCCACTTTCGCGCTGCTGTCGGCTCTGTCTTGGCTCTGTTTCTGGCTGCGCGTTTGCGTTTTGCGCAGAAAAGCCGTAGCGCCGTCTGCGGGCGCCGTTTTAATCACCAACGGCGTGTCACTATGAGACCATGACGTCACCACTCCTCGATCGGAGGGCAGGCGATTTGAACTGCGCTGGAGGTACGTGAACGCTTCAGAACGCATTTTCTCTTAAAATAAGTCTCTTCTTTACAGGAAACAAGCGTTTCGAGGCTTCTTGGATGGTATTTCAACAGTCCACGTTGACTTAATATTAACCTTTAGTGTCCCTTTAAGAAAAACTGTAAATTTTGAAGAAAGTGGATGAGAAGCCTAAGAAAAAGCATGCAGATCTCGCCAAGGAGTTAGGCCTAGTGTCGTCTACACTATCAACCCTTGTTAGTCGGCGCAACCTAATCAAGCTCAATGTGCAGCACTTTGGCATCAACAAAAAGGAGGCTAAAACTTCCCGTTACGGCAAGTTAGAAGTTCTGACACGGTTAAAGAAGAGGCTGCAGCTGGCGTCAGTGTTGACAGTAAAGTCCTATGTGAAAAAGCCGCACTTTCGTTCGGCATAGAAGATATTCAGGACTCCGGAGCATGGGTGCACAGGTTTAAAGGAGTACTGACACAGAAATTTTCGATCTTGTTTTTTTCGCTGCAATAAGTAGCTAATGACCAGTAATCACAGCATGAAAGATCATTTGCTTCAGAGCAGGACAGGTAATTACTTAGAGTCTTGTTTGTAGCGACCAGTCAAACTTTCAGTTTCAGAGAGCAACAAGATGGGTCAAAGAAGAAATGTAAACACAGCTGGGCACATGATCGCACAAAACTATGACGTACGCACACCAGCACGCTTGCCAGCGTACGAGCTTCGTGTTGCTAGTACGTCTGCTACGCCTGCATGTGCTTTACGATGTCCTCGCCATCATCGTCGTCCTCGTTTTCATCCTCCAGCAGCGACTATTTCTTGCAGGTGGGAGTCGCCGCCGTATTAGACGTGACCAACCACTTTTGATTGGATCCACTACAAAGCAGCGACTTGGAAAGTGTGCCCAACGACAGCTATCAATATGCGTTCGCACCATTCGTCAAACGAACCATTCGTTGAGGGCACCTTGGGAATGAAGCATATTCAGGAGCAGGACACAAGGCGGGGTAACAGTCTGCACAGCATCAAGCTTGGGGGTGCGTAGATTCGTAGAAGATCGTCGGACTACTCTAAGCTCGGCAGATTTTGTTTATACCAGGTACGCTCGAAATGAAACAAGCAAATCTGGCTGCTCTTCAGCAGGGTCAATTCTAAGGGACCAGGGGGGCGCACAAACTCTGACCACTTATGCCGCTAATCGACGCCGATGGTAGCGAACAAGCAAGCCAGGCGAGCCGGCGATCGCTGGGAAACAGCATCGGCCTAGCTCGCTGGCCATCATATTCGAAGCCAACGGCCCTTGCGACCTGTCCGCAGCTCGTAATAAAGCACCTATACTCGTCAACACAATCAGTGTCTGCACATTTATGTCGCTGTTAAGTGACAACACAATTAGTTTTCCAGATGCCATTGGTAGCAATGAGAAAACACGTTAGCCAGGCGAGCCCTTTCGCAGAGATGATTGCAGTGGTGGCTGCGCTGATTGCTTGCAAGTAAAAATCACGACAATGATTTACAATTTTACGCAACGTTTTATAACATGCACACTTTCGAGGTCACTTTACTCTGAGTTATTTCATGTGGGAAACAAATTTTAGCTGATTTCTTGAGCTGCAGTTAGCGGGGGGGGGAAAAAAAACACCGGGGCTATCGGAGCAGCGAGAAACTTGCTCGCAGGGCCCAGCCCGATGGCAGCGCAAACTCGTGACGTAGTGTTTTCTCACTTGGTTACATTCCTTGCTTGATGTCGATGTCGCGTGGTGCTACGTTTTGCAGTTGGCTGCGCACACATGTACTTTAAAATTTATTTTATATGTTCTAAGCCGTATTCGCGGTTATATTTTGCAGATGATATGTGTGTGCCCCCATAAATCAATCTCGCACGTTAACTCGACTTTGAATTTTTGTATCAGTACTCCTTTAAAGCCAGGCATGGCCTTGCCTGCAAGACTGTCGGTGGCGAAGCTAAGAAGGTCGATGCCTCCGCTGTTGAGGATTGGATGGAAGCAACACTGCCGGCGTTAATTGAGAGCTATGAAGCTCAAGACATTTGCACCGTGGATGAGGCTGGACTTTTTACTACCTGCAGCCCGAGAAGAGTCTGTGAACCCTATCAGGGTGAGCAAAAGAGCAAGCAGCGCATGACTGTGCCATTCTGCTGCAATGCCGATGGATCAGAGAAGGTGCAGCTGACAGTAATACGCAAATCACAGAAGCCGCTATGCTTCAAGATAGCCAGCCAGTTACCTTGCATCTATAAAGCTAACAAAAAAGCATGGATGACATCATCACTGTTCTTGGAGTTTGCTAGCTACCTGGATAAGAAGATGTCTAGTCACAACAGGAAGATTGTTTTGATTTTACATCAATGCCCAGCACGCCCAAAAGAGATGATGCTGCAGGGCGTGAAAGTTGTATTTTTGCCAGCAAATGCCACCAGTCACTTGCAGCCACTTAATGCTGGCATTATCAAGTATGTCAAACATCATTATAAAAGCTTGTTGGCGCGACGTCTCTTGGCGAAAATTGACTGCAAGGATACAAACCTGCGGATCAATCTTCCAGATGCCCTACACTTTATTGCAGTGGCTTTGCATTGTTTGTCGACTACGACAATTGCCAGCTGCTTCAGCAACTGTGGGATTTTCAAATCCAGTGTGGCCACCTCTTCACAAAAACCAGATTTGGACCAGATTGGAAATTGAGACCTACTTGGCATGGACTGGTCTGCCGACTTCGTGACCACGGATGACGACCTCACAACTTGCCGTCTGTGAAGTGTTGCAGCCAGTGGGGATGATGTGGACACATCCCAAGTTGAAGTCGCAAACAGCAATGTCAAAGATAACTGCAACGGCTGCGATGATCAGCCGCCGACAACAGCATAAACAATGCACCCACTTGACATTCTGCGGCGTGCGGTTGTATCAGAGACTGTGCAAACATGTTTGCTCAGTTCTTTTCTTTCCAAAGTTCTTTGCTGGCTGACCTGGCAGAAAAGAAGATGCAGGTGGACATCTAGCACTTCTTTCCATGGAAATAAATCCCCTGTACATGGGCTTCTGGTCTAAAACTTATTTTTTCTTCTTTTTTGGTGATAAAAATTTTCGGATGGTACGAATATTTTCGCCCCCCCTTGAGATTTGTGTTACCGAGATTCCACTGTAACAGACTTTTCTTCGAGCAATAAATTGTAGCAAAACTGTGCCCAGCGTTTTCGTCTATTATTTATGTACCAACGCATGCATTTGCTGCAAAGGTACATAATTTTCATTGTTGTGATACATTACTGACATGAAAAAAAATGGTTTTTCAGTACTACAATATTTCAAAATAACGAAATAAGTTCAGTGGTTCTGCAGTGTTCGTTGTAATTAGGTTATGCTGTACAACATTGAGGTTTGCACACCAACCAGGAAAGTATGTAAAAACATAAGGAAGGAAGCAGTGCAGACAGAGTTTTGTCACTTCGTTTTTGACATGCAAAGGCAGTTAAGTCTCGCACTACAGTCGCCTGCTACAGTATTACAGTAGCGACAGCAGCTGCAGTGAGCTGACAGACGGGATGCAATTAATTTCTAGCGTGCAAACAACTCTGCATCTTAGAGAAGTAGGACTCATTTTTGGCAATATTGGTATAGAACAGGAAAGCAACTGCAGCTCATCTAGTGCATCAAATGGGGAAAGGTGACATGTTACTCAATTGGTCACTAAACCAAAAAAGTATGTTTAATTTGATGCAGTCCTGTTTGTCCAGAGTCTATAAGGTGGAGAAAATGATTATTAGTAGCGAAAGGGAAGGTCAAACTTGTGCATCTTGAACACCATGCACTGATACAGATGCACCACTGTATCACCGACACCAGGGTGTTGTTGCCAATTTTGGTGTATTTCTTGATCTTTTGATTGTTCTTGCACAGCAAATGTTCTCTAATCTGGCATGTTAAGCCTTTACTTACATTCAAGCGGAATACTATGATCCTCAGTTAATGTTAGACTACTAACAAAAAGCAGACCCTGTCAATGTGGAACACTGTGAGTAGGCGATACTGTCAACCCTGGATATATCAAACTGTGGTATGTCAAACAGTCGTAAGATTCCCTTGAAAATTCGATGCAAAAGTACAGCGCTGCATTAAGCATATGCAGAACTCCCATTTGCCCCATATTTGATATATTGAACACTGCGCCGCACCATGCCCCTGCAAGTTTGCTCCTCCTATCACTTTTGCGTCATCGGAAATATTAATGCCAACAAAACAGCACTGTTTTGGCAGATACTGTCAAACAGGGCATTGACTCTGAAGGGCAGTACATGCAATTGAAAAATGAGCAAGGTGCGTTGCCTCAAGCTCGGGAGGGCTAGTGCGGAAAGTTTCTTATTTGCGCGCCACAATTGTGGACTTGCTTTAATTAGCTTCACCGCAACAAAGCCGTGTGATGCATTGAAGCATACTATTAGTGGAAAGAATGAAATGTCGTGCAGTGAAGCATACTACCTGTGGCCATTTGTTATGACCACCTGAATACAACGTCAATAAGCAAGTCAGTGAATACCACAGCGAAAGCATAAAATTTGTGAATGCTTCGGGTTTTCAGTAACGGTTGGCAACAATGTGCAGTGACGCATCATGCGCAGATCTCGCATATGTAAATGATGCACGTGCTGGCTGTGCACGTTACTGCTAGCCACTGGCGTTATCAGTGAGATCGGGCATCGTAGTGATAATGGCTTCAGCTTCGTTATCTATACACTGAAGGAGCACAGTGCTGCATGGTTTGTGTGTGACATTCAGTGCATGCTTAAGAATCACCTCATTGTTTATATACACGTATAGCAGGGTGTTCCTTTTTAACATTGAAATACTTTTTTAGTATCAGTGCCACGCTGCAGATTCGCATCTCAACCTCTTGCAGATAGAACTTAGGTAGAACTGTGTCGTGTAATCTCACTGTTGGTCGCTGTCGGTATGGTGCACGGACATACAGCAAGGCATACTTGCATAGTATTAACAGATCAGTGGTCTGTGAATCTATTTGGACACCAGATGGAGATGACGTCGCGTAGATGGGCATTCTCACTCCTATTTTTAAAGTGCTCGTCATCAGCACAAATGCATTTTGGGGTGTACTGCTTTCAGATATAGACGATTCCTCTTGTTGAACCTAGTTTTTCATAGCAGTTTATGTTTTCGATACAATATTTCAAAATAGTGAATGATTTTTGTGGGTCCAGAGACATTTGTCATATCGAGATTTCACATGAGTTGTACACTTGAACCTCGTTACAATGAAATAATGATTGTAACAATGTAAATGCAATTCCCCTCTAAATTCCCATAGACACCCATGCACTTAAAAACTCAGTTTAACAAAGTACAGTGAAACCTCGTTAAACTGTAGTTGGCCGGAGCTTGGAAAAAGTATGTACTAAACGGTCGTACTGCTTAACCGAAATAGCATGAGATTACCCACTTACCTGTCAAAAATGGAACTCGGAGAGAGTGCGATGAAAGGGGAAAAATACTTGCAGTATTTATTCACTTCGCGCTATTAAGTATTATTTTTGTTTGATGCCTCGGCGACCTAGCAGTGACGATAGCAGCCTCAAGCTTACTGAAGCTGCGAGCCAGCTTTTCAGCCAGCCCCTTCTTCTCGGCAAACACTCGCATGGCAGATCCCTCATTGGCGTTACGTATTCTCCGTGCAAGCACGCAGTAGTGCTGCAGAAGTCGCGGGGCGCCTTTTTCATTGCGGTGTGCTGTTTCGTCGCAACGATTGCATTCATGAGGCTGGCGTAACGGACAGCTTCTGCCACTGTCGGTCCTGAATCGCCCATGCTGTCGCTTTCTGTGTCGTCCTCATCACTTTCGCTAGTCGACACTTCGGCAACAACAGAGGCAGTGATGGCGAAAAGTCAAACCTCGTAGCGGACATCTCTTTGGGGTCGCAGCAGCGCTGCCGAGCAACTTATTCACATTCCAAATGCCACACACCATACTCAGCAGTAGATCCCTGTCACGTGCCAACACCGACTTCTTCGTGTCACGTTCGATAGCACGAACAATGTCTAATTTTTCTTCCATGCTGAGCACCCGGCGTCTTTTTTATCCGAGCTTCGGGTTGACGCAAGTCCTTGGTTGCACGATGCCACAACGCTCTCTGGCATGGCGCCAAAATGATGTTAGTGATGATGTGGCTTCACACGCAAATGCACAGGGCGCTTGGAGGCCATTGTTCTGATCTCTGAGGCTTGTTGTTCTGCCGGGCCACCTGATGAGACGACGCACTGCTGTGTTTGCACGACGAAAAGTGCAAACACTACATGTTAACCAATACGTACGAAATAAGCTGGTACGGTTTATGCGGATACAAAACACGTTATGTTCAATGGCCGCTGAGTCAGGGATTTGACTTTACTACTTTTAAAACGAAACTACTGTTTAAGTGGGTGTGCTTTAACGAGGTTTTACTGTAATATTGACCTGCCTATGGATATAATGAACTGGATTCGTCTCCAAAAAGAAAAGAAAAGCCCACTGTTGCCTACTGAGCATATCGCTTTCCGTCAGATTCGGCACTCGTTCGACATGGCAGTTCACAATTCCCATGTCAAATACGCTGTCAAGCAACACTGCTATTTGTCACCCCTATGTGTAGCTGTGCGCACAGGGACCGCACACAAGCAGCAACTCATCACTGCACTTCTCTCTCTCACTGCAGCTTGTGGCTGGCAAAGCTAGGCACACCTTCCGAGATCGCAATCTCAGGGCCATGCCTAGCTGCAACAGCCTGTGCAATGCATACTTCCTCTATTGGTGTGCCACATATTAGTGGTTAAAGGGGGGAAGGCGGGAGATGGAAATTCAAGACGATGAGCAAAACGAGAACAAGGTGAAAACAGGAGCCAAGGTTTCGACAAGAGGACTTGTCTTTTTCAAGATGACGTATGCTTTCCTTGGCACAGTATGTATAGGTAAGGTTCTTCTAAAGGGGAGAAGGGGTTAGGCGGGTGGGCGTGGCCACGGGCAAAGGTGTGTTAGCGGCGAGGGTGTAGAATTGAGAATAAAGGAGTGCTGTGCACAAGGCCGGTGACGCGGCTGTCTGTCAGCCACGTGTCAACGGCGTGTACAGCAGCCCTCGGTTACTTACTTCGCTGGTGGTCGGGGGCTATCGTGTCTCCGAAAGAGATAATAGACGGAGCGGCACAGACTGGACCCTGTGAAAAAAAAAAAAAATATATATATATATATATATATATATATATATATATATATATACTGAAATGGAATAAATAAATAAATAAAAGGAAAAAAAGGAAAAGAAACACTAAGCAACCGAACTAAGTGCTGTTGCCAATAGCTTGAAATTTAGCATAACGAATATATTCTAAAGCTCCCTTGAAAACGTTTATGCCTATTGGTTGCAATGTCTTGAATTTATGGATAAGGAATGATTCTCTGTATTTTCTTTCTCGTTCAGAACGAAAATTTGACAGTAAGATGTAGAGTTTAAGTTTATCAAAGTTATGACCTGGTTGGTTGAAATGCTTGGCAACGGCTTTGGGAAGTTCTTTTGCTGTGTCTGCGCGATGTCCGTTTAATCTGACGTTCATTGATTGAGCCCATGACCACTAGCGGTGCAATTAATAGAGGGCTGCTGTGCATGCCATTGACATGCCAGCTGACACGGAGCCGGTGACACGTGGCTGACAGACGACCTTGCGCACAGCACTCCTTTATCCTCAATTCTACACCCTCACCGCTAACACCCCTTTGCTCGTTGCTGCACTCACCTACATTACCCCTTTTCCCCTTTAGAAAAACCCTACCTACATATACTGTGCCAAGGAAAGCATATGTCGCCTTGAAAAAAGACCAGTCCACTTGTCGAAATGTTAACTCCCGCTTTCGCCCTGTTCTTGTTTTGCAAGTATCAATGGTGTTGCTTGTGCGGTGTGCAATAAACCAATGCCTCCACTTGTCTCTCTCCCTGCAACACACCACGCAGGCTGGCACATCTAGCCTCTGAGGTTGTACTGGTGAAATGTTGAAGGCCACAAGCCGGTCAAGTCAACTTGAGACAGGCAGTGGCGCCATGTGGCCATGAGAGAGCAGTGGATCAGCCTCATAGTCAACATGTTGCGTTGTGTGCCATGTGCTGCTCAAGCAAGACAGACTTCGTTTGCATTAAAGCGTGCTGTTCTCTTCATCTGCGTTGCCATTTCGCCGGTCTCATGGCAATATGAACGAGCCAAGTGGAAAGTGGAATCTGAAAAGGCCATCACATTAGAACAGAAGAAAGCTATTGCAAAGACTGTCGTGTCAATTACTAAAAAGTTGCATGTTGCACATGCAGGAGATCCTTCTGTTGTTTTAGTATAATATCATTGCATACACAGGAACGTAGCGGACCGCAGAGCCCTTGTTTTCTTTGTGTGTTTAAAGTTTTGTGCATCATTTGGCGTATATTGCAGTACAGGGAAATAATGGATATAAGGAAGTAATTGATATAGCTAGTTTCGGCTGCCCCTTCAAATTCATTGTAATGAGGTTCCAGTGTTACATTTAATGGTGGTATTACAAACCGTAAACTGTATTGCATGTTTTCTGGCCAATGAAGATCCACATTGTGATTATAGAGATATGTTTGCAATCACAGGTATGCTCGGACATTGTTATAATGAAGTTGAAGGGATAGCCGAAATTACTTTGTTATATCTACTGTTGCCCTTTACTGCAGTACTATATGCCCAATGGAGTGCACAACTTAAAACATGCAACGAAGTATACGGCTTCATGGCCTGCCGAACTGCTTTGTGGCCAGTATGCAATTAAATTTTAATAAAACAACAAGAAAAGAATCTTCAGCACGTGGAACCCGCGATTTCTGAGCACTTGGTGCAGCAGCCTTTACAGTAACTGCTTTCTGTTCCAATGTGATGGTCTTTCACTTCCGCTTTCCATTTGGGTCCTTGAGATTGTCGTTAAACTGGTGAAATGGTGATGCTGTCGAAGAGAACACCTACCACACTGTGATGTGAACAAAGTTTATTATGGTCGAGCACCACGGGGCACACAACACAGCAAGCCGACTATGAAGTTGATCAGCTGATTCACTGCTCCCACGTGTCCCCGCTGCTTCACTACACAGGTGTACCGGCTTGGCTTGTCTGGCTCGTGGTCTCCAAGATTGCGCCTGCACAATCTCGGAGGTCATCCGTGCCTTGCTGTGCGAGCCTGTGCAATGCACCGCAGTGTGAGAGAGAAATGGGGGCATTGGTCTTTCACACCGCTGCATGTAGCCGCGCACAAGGAGCTAGGCATGGAGGATACTCTGTGCAACTAGACGTGGCTCCAAGATTGCAGTCTCAGAGATCACTCCTAGCTTCACCAGCCTGTGTAGCGCACTGAAGAAGTGCGATGGCATGCATGTGGTGAGAAAGACTACTGTTGCTCGATGGTGCATGCAGTGCAAGAATTTCGAACTGCCACGCCGAATGAGTGCTGAATCGAGCGGAAAGTGATATATTCGGCGAGCTCGAGTTGGGTATTTTGGGTGTTTTGTGACAATTCTAGTTATTTTATGTCTATTGGCAGGACAATTTTACTTCGGAGGTTTTAAGTACATGGATCTCTGTGGGTATTTCAGGGCGAATTGCATTTACTTTGCTCATTATTTTGTTACGACAAGGTCCTTGCGTATGGGATCTACCAATCTAGCTTAACTTTGGTTCTCTTGCAGGAGAACCTGCCACCAACAAATTTTCAGTGTAGTTTTGTCTAGCATCGATTTATTCATTTCATGCTAATCTTATTATCCTGGGTAAAATGCTTACCACAGCTCATTCATGTCGCATTGGTCGCACGAAACACATTTTGGGGGGAGGGGGAAAACTGGGAAAGCACAGGCTCTTTCTTTGAAGTGCAGTGTTTGAGGAGCCATAAACTGCACTAGAACAAACATTGCATATCATCATCAGGAGCAGCTGCAGACCATAGACTTGAGACAGTTGCATAGTGGAAGTCTATCCTACCTATCTACAGTTATACTTACCGTGAAGTTAAAAAGAAAACTTCTTTATTTGAACAACACCAGCACAGTGACTGCACCTGACCACCACACAGCATTGATGTCCTGCCAGAAACCCAACATGCAAAACGGCAACCGAATTCCATAGCCATATCAGTCATCTACTGGCAATTATCCAAAGTACCATCAGTTCCCGAGCACCAAGGCAGGTGCTACCCCTGCCTGGCTCGCTGTCTCGCACTATGCTCGAGTGTAATAACATAACTGTGCACACCACACACGCCACAAACACCTATTCTGAATTGTTATGTTTCACGTTGTTCAGATTATGGAACATGGTAACCCATTTTACCAAATAGGGATTTCTAATTCTTGCTGGTTGACTTCATGCAGGCTCACCGGTAAGGACGTTGAGGAGGGAGCAGTCATGCCTCTGCGTTTCGTGAAGTTCCAGAATGTGCAGAACCTGCAGGTATGTCGTCTCCTGGTACCTCAAGGGAGGCAATGCAGGATGTAGCGATAAGCAGTGGTAGAACAAAGAATGTCACTGGAGCCAATATTTCAATAAAGGGTCTTGTCTTTGTCAGGGCAGCACCAACTAACCAGTTAGCACAGACCACGACTATAACAAGGCATCTGTATACAAGACTTTTGATGTAATAGACCACTCACTTTATTTGGTCGTCCTATGCTAGGCACATAAAAGAAATGTTTGCTTTTAACTGGTGCTGGTGCTTGCACTTGGGTTCCGTTGACTTTACTTTCTACTCGGACATTATATCTTCTGTAAATGTGTAAACGGTGCCTAGAGTGTACAGTACACCCTAATAGTGCCAGCGGCCATGCTAGCAAGCCTGGCATTTTCTTTCTTTTCATTAAGTCATTAAGTACATATAGATTAATTCTAGGGGTGTCTTAATAAACGAATATCACCAAATCGAATTGAATTCAGTCACCAACGGATTTTTTAGACTCCATAAATTCAGACTTGGTGGGTATTCTGGGCTTCTTAAATGCACCGTCATGGTTCCTATAGAGCTAACGCATTTTCGCAACTAATTTCCCGGACAAATTTAGGCCATAAAGGTCGATTTCCCAAACTAAATTGCTCATTCCGAGCGACGCTACCAGATCTTAGAGGCCTCCATGTTGGATTCCTCACTGGCTTGGCTTCCAGTAGTCTGCTTTATAGCCTCCAAGAATGGGAGGTGCACGCTGTGCGCCATCGTCTCTTCTCGGAGGCCATGCCCGCCCTTTCTTAGCTCACAAATCGCTCCAGGGGGTGGCACTTCTTTTTTCTTTCATTTTTCGGTCAGCACAGTCATCATAATCACTTAATGCGGGTTCAGTTGCTATTGTTCATGTGGTGTGTCCTCAGAGCAGGTGTGTCTCGGCGATGTCGCATCTTTGTGCGGCTTCGCATTTGTGCGAGCGGTGCCACCTCCTGTGCCTTAGCAAGAGCCAAGTGGTGCTAAGTAACATGGCTAGTTTCCTCATTCTCCGTTGGCGGAGATCGCCATTGCAGTGACACTCTTGCGGAGACGACACCACTCTTGTGCAAATCCAAGCAAACCTTATCGCCTCCTTGTGTAGTATGAGACAGGGCGTTATTTGAGATTGTTTTAATTCACTCTAAGCCTAAGAAGTTTCTTTTCTTTTTTTTGTGGGGAACGAGTTTTTCGGACTGTTCAATTTTTTAGGCTATTTTTAGGTCCTTGCGAGGTCCAGAAAATCGGTTGGCGACTGTAGGAGATGGCCGAATAATTCAATTCGTGAATTGAATATCTGCTATGCGATTTTTCGAATATTCAATATATTCGGCGCAGGGACCTGCGCAGTACCACATGTTGCGTGCGCCGCAGACCCCTTCATGCTCGACGACATCTTAGTGAACATTTCACTTTGTTTTCGGCGTTAAAGGAGTGTTGAGCGCACCGCATTAGCAGGAATTGTCACTGTGAGTGCTCCATGGCGTTTGCCTGATGCCAGGATTGCACACACCTCAGCCAAAAGCCGCAATCCGCACACTGGCGCCATGTCGGCCGGGTTCACCTCTGTCGGTACAAGGTTTGTCCGGGTCGACAGCACTGGTCGAAAAGATCACGTGACATGGACGGAGGAAGCGGGAACAAAAGTAGCGCATATTTCGTGAAGCGCCAAAGCACATGTGAAGATTGGGCCGTTTATAGCCACCAATATGTATGCGGGTTGTGCTGGATATGTGGTGACGCACTTCGCGCCATTTTTAGGGCCGTCAATCTAACCTGTACACGTGATCTTGGGGCTGATCACTAATGAGTCATCCGCAAGCATTCTGCGGCAGCTTGCAGCTTGTTAACAAATTGGCCAGCACTGAATAGTCATGACAGCCACACTGCCTAAGTCATTAGGCCTAATCGACACTGCTTCAACAGGCGTCGGTGACTGAAGTTACGGTCTGAAGCTGAACCGATGCAGATCTATTTGCAGCAGCCACCCAACATTCAAGTCCTGGCTTGGCATGCTGCCTTACTTCATTCTTGATGTCATTTGTATGCCATAACATGTAGTGTCATCATAATGCCATAACACAGAGTGTCATCAAGTTCTTGTTGTGTTCTTAATCCAGTCGTTCAGTTCTCTGTCTAAATTATTTAGCAAGCCGCCACAATCAATTTTTTCTGACATTGAATGTGAGCCTTGGCCTATTTTGTCACAAAAATGAAACCCGATGAGACCACAGTGTATTTACAAAAGATAATGATGCCACTCCCCCTTCAGCCAAGCTGGATTGAACTAAAATGCTTTTCCTGATACATCTGTAATGGCACGTTCACAGAGAAACTGTCAATCGTGCAGAGCTGTGCGATAGTCTCAGGGTGCCAACCAACCGGGAAAACTGGGAATTCTTGGGGATTTTGAATAGTCTGAAAATACTCTGGGAAAACTCAGGGAATTTGTGCTTCTGTGAGGGAAAATCAGCTGAAATTTTATTGAAAGGGAATGAAAGTTGAGGTAATGCTGGCTCGAGTCACACAAAGGAATCGTAACTAATCGTCTTTGACACCGTGTGGTCGGCTGGAAGAGTTGCCAGTGTACAGTCAACGACTGACTTTCCAGGCGCCCGATAATTCGGACGGCTTTACGGCACAACCACATACTCCACAGAGTTAATATATAGGAACGGCTGAAATTTCGGACGCAAGAACCCTTTGCCGTCCGATGGTGTTAACTTTTCGCCGTGACCGCAGGTCCGAAACAGCATTAACCAAAGCCACCACTGCTGCCATTTGATGTTCTCTATTAAGGTTCTTGCCATTATGTGCCGTATTTTTTCATTAAAAGAATTAGCCACTGTCAGCAATGGCACCGACTCCTCCGTGGTCTTCGCGATTGGCTTCGAAGCTTGGAAAGCATGGCGCATTGCATAAGGTGGTTCCCGAAAGTCAGTTTCGCCTCAATACAGAAATTTTACGCGGTGAAGCATAAGTGTGGGAAGGGGAAATTGCATGGCACACAGTATTATTCCTTAATTATACATGCGCGCACCCGTCATCTCCTGTCACAGTACAAGCACCGATATGCCTAATAAGTCTACTGGCAAGGCCTTTGGAGCTGTTTTAGATGTGCTTGTGGCGACTTGAGCTCTTAAGGGCAATGAAAGACATGCATTCATACTTTTGAACGGCTCGATTTTTTTGACGTTTTCGCGGCCCCTAGGCAGTCCCAAAAGATGGGACGTTGATGTACAATTGACCAAAAGGATGCTTCAAATGGTCCGTGGGGCGAACACGCAGCGCAAGGAGGACGAGAACAGGAAGGACCTACGCATTGAGGAATGAACGGGAAAGGAAGTGTGCCGCCGCTTCTTCGAAGGAGCTTGAGTTTAAAAAACAAAGTGTTGGCTGAATCCGATATGCAGGTGCCCCTCTATATGAACCAAAATAAACGGTTTAAAGCAGTGAAATGCAACACTGAGGCGTTGTGCGCAGGCTGAGAGTATGTCAGGGCACATCGTTCTCTTGGGAACAACGCGAAAGGACACGGACGAAAGGAAAAAACACGACAACACAGGTGCCCGTGTTGTTGTGTTTCTTCCTTTTGTCCATGTCCCTTTGCGCTGTTACCAAATGTACGATGAATCCTAACCAACTCACCCACCTGGCTATCTTACTTCAGTATATGTCAGGACAGTGGAGGTTGACTTACCAGCTGTTGAGAGAGAATCTCACTTCTAACAAAGTTCAGCCTTATGCCAATGAGCTTGCTATTAGTTGTTAGAAATAGGTTATGTTAGAAAATATTGGTTTCTGTAAGCATATCCATTTTATTCATATTTTAGAATGTTTTACTCGATTTACAATGGGTTTTACCATTTTTCCTGAAGATATTTTATTCGCTTTGCATTCTAGTAACCACTCCCTCCTGTTTTCTTCTTGAATAAAAAGAAAAGCACTACTCCCTAATATTCAAACGGGATTAGGCCGTTTTTCTTTAACTATTATTATTATTTTAACATGCTTACGAGAGAGTGAAAGCATTGGGCAACATGGTGTCAGCCCGTCTTGACATAAAACGTCAAGTCCTCTGTCAATCGGGGAATTTCGCAAATTCACCCAGGAAAAACCTGGTAAACTCAGGGAATTTAGAGACGTCAACTTGGTGGACACCCTGTAGTCTGCAACAAAACGGCCACATTCACTCTGCATCTCTCATTGCGCACAACTAAATGCTCGTTGCCACCTGCCACCTCTGAGAAGATGCATTGAGGCTCACCAAGTCTAGTTTGTTTTGAATTCATGGTTAGGGCAGGAGTACTATATAAAAAAAAAAAAAACATGAAGTACACAGCACACACATCAAACGTAGATATATTACGTGGGCAAATATGGTTAAGAGCTTTGTTAATAATCAAGAATTGCACTGACGTCTCCTTTGACTCCGTGCCGCCCTAAAGGCACAGACAACCGCTCAGAACATGAATCAAGGTAACTCCACTTATGGAAATATTGCCTATCCTACTGGCTGGAACGAGCCCTCTTTGCTCGCTAAACATGGATTCATATTTTTAATTCTTCACTGAATGTCGCGAAAAATGACTTTTGGTGCGCCACATGGCAAAAGCATAGAGATGCGTAAGTGACCTATCACATGATCGCCTGCTAGTGTATGCAATTCCTGGTCTTTTTATTAGTATTGAAATGCAGTACACTTTCTTCTATTCTAAGCTTCTCTAACTTACGATTTCTAGACAAGACTTCATTTGTAGTGAGTAGAAAAGTGGCGCTGCCTTTGCTTGATGTTTTCGATGAGTTGGCTTGGCTCGTCTATTGGCAGTATAATGATACCGGGCATGAATAATGATACCAGCCATGAGGTAGGCGTGTACTTGGGGGAAAATGTGGTATGAATATGAGAAAGGTCTATACAACAACGTAAACTTATTGTACTAGCTTTTTATTTTCAAAGGGGGTTGAAAAGGTCGAAATACAAGTGGCTAACCACAGTTGCGCTCACTCCTGTAAAAGCAGAACTGTGGGTGGCTTTCAGAATTTGTGAGTCAGGCTATGGGCATCACTCTCTCTTCTCAGCATTGCTTGAGGAGGGACTCTTTCTTTTTTTAGAGGCTGCTCCGATTGAAAACTTCTGCTTGCAAGATGTCCATGCTCTTCTAGGAGCAACTGCTGCAAGTGTAAACACTGCCTAGGTTGAGCTTTTTGTTTAATCATAATCGCTTGTCAGTCCCTTTAACATCACTAACGCTTGCACTGTTGCTACTATGACAGCATGCTAGCCAAAACACTACATTGGCTGTGCTCGCAGCTACAGAGGGTTGTACTCGATGACTGCAAATGACTGCACTCGGATGTCCTGCACTATCTGCACGACGTCAGTAATGCTCACTGGCAGCATTGCATCATACCTAGATATGCACAGCACATATTATGTCGCATTTGTGTTCACAGACCAATTAACTTTTCGACGGGCAGGAACGATAACGATATTACTCTCCAATGCTACAGCACAGAGAAAGAAAGAATGCTACATATAGTCATGGCGAAAGCCTGATTCAGCTCGTATAAATACTGCAAACAAACACACACACATACGCGCGCTGAACCCTCAACTATTTTAAAGGGACACTAAAGCCACATATTAAGTCAAGCTAAATTGATAGATTAGTGCTCGAGAATCCCTAAGATGTCAGTATTATAGCAAACAGGGCCTTAATAATCCAGAAATTGAGGTAAATGCAGGACATGATTAGAGACTCCCCTGGGACATTCATGTACTTGCCCGATGACAAAAGCACTCCTCACTTAATATTGGAATGAATCATGTAACCACGCAAACAACAAGGGACAAAGAAGGAAACACACAAGACAGGCGTGGAAGTTAAATTGTGTTGCTAGTATTCAACCACTCGTTGCATAAGGCATCCTTGTATTATATTATAAAATGAAATAAAATGTGAACTTGTCCAGTTCTATTTCGTTTTTTGGAACAAGAACTTATTGAAATTGTCCTTGACAATGACGCAGGCGGTCGGAAGGTTTCGGTTTCGCGTAGTGCTGCGCTGGTTTTACTGGCTCGCAAAACTTGCACAAACTCCAAGTAGGAGAGAATTGATTTTCCATGTGATGTTGCGGGATGCCCAAACGGTCTATGCCGTTTGACCAAAAAGCAGCTGCAGCAGGGAATCCACCGCTGTGCCTTGGCTCGGTACCGCCGTCTGTCGGATGTTGTTTTACTCACCGACGGCCGCAAAGAGTGATGATGGCGTATGCAATGTCACCGCTCCCTCGTTTGGAGGGCGGCAGATTTGAACTTCGAAAAAGATATTCGGACCCTTCGGACCTTTCTCGTAAAACTAAGTATTTTCTTGGCACGAACGAGGCAATGAGAGGTTTCTGTAATGGTATTTAGGCAGTTCACGTCAACTTAGTATTTGCCTTTAGTGTCCCTTTAATGCACAAAACTTCCATGTACTACACAGTGCACATGTCTTGCAGACTCCTCCTCACTCAAACCACTTCGCAAACGCACACACCAGAAAATATACAGTGAGCCCTCATTTATAGTGAAGTGAATGGGACGGTGAAAAAAATAAGACATAAGTGGTAATTCGATAAAAGCAACTATTCCGCAAAAGCTAAAAAGTAGTGCTGAAATAGCACGACTCCACCAAAATGTAATACGGGTATCACGTGGCGCACTTTCAATCGCAGTCGAGCCAAATCAGGATCGAATTTCTCTGTAGCGAACGGCCCTTTTGCACAAGCTACAGGAGGGAGCCAATAGGGTCTTGGTAGGGTAACTTTACGCATGCGGAAGGCAGCATGGAGTAAAATTTTTCTGTTCTGTTGCACCTTCCATAGCACCATGATGGCAGCGCGGCTTGCAGTTGATAACATGCGTCAGCAGCCTGGAGTAAAAGAGTGCACCAATGGAAAGGGTCGCTGGCTCACTTGGCATGAATAAGCCCCCAGAATAAAACTATAAACTTAGCAACATCCTTTAATCTTGCTGCCCGAGCAAGCGATCGAGGGTAGGTGAAGAGGTCTGGGGCTCATCTGTTTACAAACGACGGTTTACTGCGCTTACAAAAAATGTGATTGGCAATGCCTGCGCCATTTGCAAATGGCTAATGCAAGCAGCTTCCACGCCTATCCTGTCCACTCTGTCGTAATCCAACGGTCTGATTGGTTTGCGACAAGCAATACCTCTTTCCAGCGACGAAAATTGGTCTCAGACCGATCACCACAACGAGAGATTTTTGCTGTCACACGACGTTGCCTGACGTCATTTTTTCAGTTGCCGATGCTGTCTCTAATGGGAAATTTTCCAGTGTGAATGGGTCATAAGGGCGGTGCAAGAAAAATAAAAGCTTGAGCAGACAGACATACAGTTGAACCAGTTTGTAATGAACTCGATAGTTCCACGAGAAGTGGTCGTATCAGCAGTTCGTTATCTGTAAACTCGCCCTCCAAAAATGCAGAAAAGTTTACGAAAATGAAGCTGGCATTGGCAGTTATGATTCGACATTGCCCTAAAATCAGATTTTCAGTATCTTTATTCCTGTTCCGGTACTTGCCCACATCTAGCTGCAAGTTATTGTTAAAAAGGGCATCTGAAGTGGAAAAACAGTGTTGTATCTCTTTTTAAATAGCGCCTGCACAGTTCCGATCACATGCCATTTCGAAACTATGAGCACAGCCGCTGCCATTATATCTTTGAGGACTTGTGATATACAGTTAAATGTTGTTACTATAACAGAGTTGTTAAAATCAGCAATGTGCTTCATTATATTGCAATTCTATCTTTTATGCAAATAAGCACGGTCACTGATGGATTTTTCTTTCACAAAAGGGGCCACAATGTTTTCGGAATTATCAGTGAACCGGAAAAAGCAAACTTTGATGAGGAAAAACTATTGTTTTGTCGAACTTGAGACTCGCAACGAAAGATGCGGTTTCATATCGTCTCGGCGATATGTTCACATTGGCGGTACAAAGCAAAGCCAGCCACGCTTTCGCAACCACTCCGCCCCCGTGGCAGATAGTGTCACGCACAGTGAGGCAACACTATCGTGAAAAGCGCCAGCAGCAGGGAGCGAATGCTTCATTTATCTCTCACTTCAACATGGCTCCGAAACTTGTGGTTAAGCAAACTCCAGCACTAAATACATGGGAGCACAGCACACGATGCCATGCCATTCCATCTTGCCCAGTCATGGCAGATGGAGCAGATTACCTCTAAAACAGGGCGTGCGGACTACGCATGCGTTCAGCCACGCTAGCAAAGGATACATGCGCCAATTTGACCCCTGCTGCGGCAATGGCGTGCACTTGATTGTGCTACCATAAGCTTGCTTTCTCCCCTTTCTCCTTTGCTTGCTCATGTGGCTAGTGGTATCTTCGTTGCATTTAGACTGCAGCAGGGTCGGTGTAACGTAAAGCTATTCCAATCTGTTTTTATTCCAAATCGGCTATTAGCACTCCGTGATAGGTCAAAATGGCTCGGGCTCTGCCCATATGGGTGTGGCACCCGCCCATATGGTCTTGACCTGAACCATTCTAACCTATCAGGGAGGGCCAATGGCCAAATTGTAATAAAAACAGGTGGGAACAGTTTTACATTATAGGGGCCCAGGAGGCGTGCCACTGTGTGCCCAGTTTGTTCACACTTCCGTGCTTCGGAACTTCGCATGCACCCTCCTTTTATACCGCTACAAGGTTTGTGCTGTTTTTTATAACAGCATGGCACCTTTCAATATGTTCGTTATATCTGGATGCAGTTTCAATAGGCAGGGTCAGAAAATCGTAAATTTAGTAAAATGTGATCATTATAAATGAGTTTGAATGTAGTACCAGCTTTTATTTTACACCATTGGATGTTGTGGGTTCTGTCAGCTCTTGACCCTTGTGTTGCTTTCTCTTGCATCCGTTCTTGTCCTCCCGTTGACTTAATTCTCTGCCTTCGTCACTCCTTCGTTCTTGTAATTAAAGTGGACTGTACACCTAGCTTTCCGCAGTCCCACCATTTCAATATATCCAATGGAGCGTACATCACTGATGGCACACACTTGAATTGAGGCATGCAAATTATTTAGAAGGGTGATGAGGCAGGTGTAACACTCATAGGTAGTGCACACACCTACTTTTCTCCTGAATGAAATTGGCCAATGTTCTTTCTGTGTGTTAGGCGTAACAGTGTAACATCGGAGGAGCATGCCATTATCTTTTTAAGGATGTAGTCATGCTTCCTATACTGGCATATCTGCCCTTCATCACTTGTTAATATTACTTTTGCTTCACTCTGTGAGTATAAAGGGCAAAAGAACTGACAATGTTCGTGCATTGTTGAGAGCCAAGCAGCATATTGAGGCCAGACATAAGAAAATAACCTGTAGTGTGGACTTTTCGTAAGGTATCTATGTCAGCTTTTCTACAAAATTGACGTTCCTTCCTCAGATTCTATGGTGAACAAATAGAGGTTAAATTAAACAATAATTAATAGAAGGAACTCTGGTGCTGCAATCATTCAGCCACCATGGGAATGATGAGAAGTGCATGGATTTGCCTGATCTTTGAGCTTGTGGATTCAGACGTTCTGGTGGCTTTGTTTAAAAATCTAGGCCGATAGTTCTTTTTTTTTTAAATAATTATATTCCGAACTCTAGGGTCAGCTTAGATTCGAGGATTTTAAAAAACACGCCAGTTTTTCATTGAAACTGCTAAATATGGTGCATAGCTAGGGCCATCTAGAAAAGTCGGTATCGCAGCCGCTACTAGCCGTGCCAGTAGCCAACCGTACACAAGCGAGGTCGCCATTTTGACCTGTGTCGTGTCAGCTGGGTCGGTGTGCGGCATGGTGTTATCGCGATGGCACCAAGCAGGAGATGCCACTACAGTGTCGCTTTCAAGTGAAAAGTTGTGATAGCCGCAAAGGCATCGTCGAACCTCCAAGCCAGGCGGGACTTCGGCGTCGACGAGAAAAATGTCCGTCGTTAGAGGGGACAACGACAGCAGCTTTTTTCATGCACCGCAACGAGGATGGCATTTAGCGGATCAAAGAAAGGCTGTCACCACGAAGCGGAGACAGTTTTGGCCGACTTTGTTCGGACACAGAGAGCAGCTGCCCTTCCAGTGACAACAGAAGTGCTCCAAGCGAAAGCTAGGGAACTTTTGAGGGAACGAGGCCTAACGCCAAAGGATTTCAAAGCCAGCCAGGGCTGGCTTCAGAAATTCATGAAGTACTTCGGCTTCAGCCTCCGACATCGCACTTCTATCACCCAGCAGCTGCCAAGTGATTTCGAAGAAAAGCTGATAGCTTTTCAGCGCTACATGCTGCGAAAGAGAGAAGCGGCAGGCAACAACCTTGGGCAGATTGGCAACGCCAACCACACAGCTGTGTATTTTGATATGCCAGTGGCGTACTCCGTGAATGAAAAGGGTGCTAAGGAGGTGAAGGTGCGCTCTGCGGGCTATGAGAAGCAGCACGCAACTGTGATGCTGTGCTGCACAGCTGATGGGCATAAACTCCTCCTTATATGATATTTAAAAGGAAGACGCTGCCTGCTCAAGAAACTTTCCCAGGAAATGTCATTGTGCGGGCAAATGAGAACAGGTGGATGACGGGTGCGATGGTGGAAGAGTTGGTTAAGATTGTGTGGCGACGGAGCCCTTTTGACAAAGAACTCGCTCCTTGTCGTTTACTCTTACCGTGGGCACTTGACCGACAACGTGAAGGTTGCGCTCGCCCAAGCTAACACAGACCTCGCTGTCATACTGGGCAGCATGACGGGCCAGCTGCAGCCACTTGATGTCTGCATCAACAAACCTTTCAAGGATCGTCTGCGAAAGTATTATTACACGGACTGGTTGACTGACGAAGACCACAGGCTAATGGCAACGGGCCGCATCAAATGTGCATTGCTATCGCAGCTGGCGGGCTCGGTAGCTGCAGCGTGGGACTTTATCCCAGGTACTTCTATTGTGCCTGCCTTTAGAAAGTGCAGCATATCTAATGCGCTTGATGATACCGAAGATAGTGAACTGTTTGAAGGTGACTGTGACAAGGAACACAGCGACGAGTCTAGCAGCGATGATGATATTGAATGAGCTCTGCTCGTTCAGATTCAATAAATGCTGTTTGCAGTTTGTGAACGCTGTCCTCGCTTTTTTTGTTCGGCCTACAGTCGAGGTAATACTTCCTTTCCTCTTTTTTTTTTTTTTTTTTTTTTTTTTTTTTAACATTGGACTTTAGGGGGTCGGCTTAGAATCAAGGGCAGCCTAGATTCAAGTAAATGCGGTACATTTTTTATGCCTTCATTGTCGTGAATTTTAGACTAGTCTGTACTTTTCGAAGTGCAGAAGATGCTACAAACGTGCACAATTGTTACTAATTGGGACAGTTCAACTTGTCGAGGTGGTGAAATCGAAACGCGCCAAATGTCTCAAGGCATTGGCTTGCGCGCGATAAATTCATAAGGGCGTTATATGTCACTTGTCGATGCATACGCCCATGGCACAATGGTTTGAATATCGAACTTCTCTGCTAGAGATGCTGTGTACAAATCCCGCCGTTGGACAATTTCAGTAATGTTTATTTAGTTATTTGTCACACAGCATTTTGTTGAAAATGACAAGTTTACAAAGTCATGAATCCATTTGCAGCCAGAAAGACGAGGTTTAGGCAAATCCATATGCAGTCAACGTCCAATTTTCCGGGTGAAACTTCGGATGCTCAAACTCTTTGCTGTTCGCTTTTTCGGACCTTTTTCCCCTAACTGCAGGTCCAAAGCAGCATTCATCACTGCCATTTTGATTATATCGCAGCCTCAAACCCCAAAGCTCGCACGCTGATCAGCTAGCTGTAGCCACCCACGTCACCACGGCCACTGTATCGTATTGAAACCTCAAACCATTGGTTTGCGAATCCGTAGGCAGCCGTAGCCAGCCGTAG
The DNA here is from genome assembly GCF_023375885.2 of Dermacentor andersoni. NCBI lineage: Eukaryota > Metazoa > Arthropoda > Arachnida > Ixodida > Ixodidae > Dermacentor > Dermacentor andersoni. The sequence continues at coordinate 96,857,922 of NC_092818.1, read as the reverse complement.
CTATGGACATAGCCTTTTGTGTTAATCGAAATGCTTTTGGCTAGCTTTGTGATAGGTCGTGTGATCGTGTTGTGCTGCTGTGTGCTCTATTCAGTGTTTGCTTTAAAGCTTCCTGCTGTTTGGGGCTGTGCTTTTCATCGAGTGGATTCGACAGTGACAGTGATGATGCCGACTACATCTTCGTCATCTTCACCCATAGTCTCGAACCCCACAAATGCCTACTGTAGGCTGGCAATGTAAAAGAAGGCGGCCATCATCAAGCAAGTTGAAAGCAGCCAGTGACAAGCCGATGTGGCCAAGGACTTCGTAATTTCAAAGCAAACAGTTTCAAGTTTCCTGAAAAACAAGTTGAAGATCTTGGAAGTGGCCAGACAGTCAACCGGGGCCCAAAAATATAATGGGAGTCGGGGTGCTTACCCAAAGCTTGAGGAAGCGCTCCTCGTGTGGCTAAATACCATGATCGCTAAGTGAATCCTAGTCTCGTGTTACGTCTTGAAGCAAAAGGCAGAGGCTGTTGTGCTTCAAATGAACATTGAGGACTTCAAGTTCAGCAATGAGTGGCTCATAAATTTCAAGAATCGCAATGACCTGAATTTCAATAAGATGTGCAGCAAAAGCGGCCATGTCGACAATTCAGCTGTCGTGCAGTATCAGAATGTAACGCTGCATTCTTTGTTGCAGAAGTTTGCGCCTGAGAACATATTCCGCTGCGATGAAACTGGATTGTTCTAGACAGTGCTCCCAGAGAAGATGCTTGCATTTGCTGGTGACCTCTGCCATGGCGGCAAACGCAGCAAAGAGCGGCTGTCCATCCTCGTTAGCGGCAACATGTCAGGCAGCAGGAAGCTTCCGATAATCAAAGAATCCAAGGTGTTTTAAGGGCACAACCCTACATTTTCGGTATGAGGTTAATAAGAAAGCCTGGATAACACAGCAGTTATTTGAAGTGTGCATTCGCAAGTTGTACAGAAGGTTCGAATAGCAGAATCAAAAAGTTCTGCTCTTTGTGGACAACTTTGCTGCGCATGACCACATCAAAGATCTAAAAGCTGTACAGGTGGAATTTCTGCCGCCGAACACCACATTACTCCTGCAGCCGATAGACCAAGGCGTGATCCACAACCTAAAGCTTCTTTACAGGTCATGCGTGCTCAACCGCATAGTGCTGTGCGTAGACAGTGGTAAAAGTTACACCATTGACCTAAGGTTGGCTGTTGGCATGCTTGCAGACTCGTGGAAGACTTTACACAAGAGACGCTTTGCAACTGCTTTCACCACGCTGGCTTCACACTTGGCACCGAGACAGCTGACTCGCCAGGAGAGAACGACACCGTGTACTATCTATCTCCTTCCATAGACTTTGTGTTCGACGACCTGCGCGCCACTGACTTTTCTATTCCAGCCAGGGACAACTTTTGAAGGATTCGCCGACACCGATAAATACATATCTCAAACTCTGTGCAGAGTTAACCAATGATGAAATCGTCCGTCAAGTGATGGTGGATTTTGATGACTCCGACACTGAAAATGAAGAGCCACCGCCTGCTCAGCCGACGAGCTCCGAGTTGACTTGAGTACTTAAGGTGCTGTGATCAGTGTACAGTGACGATATGACCCTGGCTGAAATTGAAGCAAACATAATCGCGTGCAAGCTGAACACCATGCAAAAGAGGATCAGCGATTTTTTCGCACTGCTAAAGCAGTAATAGGTAGTCTTGGCCCAGCTCAAGATAACGCCGGCGACATTGACGGCACCCGTTGATGAATTTTAATTTTTTATTTTTATAAGCAGCTCTTTTCAGAGCCACCGCAGTGATGCATTGGCAGAGTTGTGCAAGTCTGATAATCCATCCTTGTCCCCTTCCATCCAAGAAATACAAAAAAAAATTGTGTTTTCTGCATGCTTATGATTTTTCGAATGTTTCCAGGGTCCTTTGGGAGTCAGAAAAATTTGACGTTGACTGTAATTCTCATAATTACCATGCTGGCTGAGCGCTCCCCATTGCAGCTTCTGTATACACAAGCGCCAGAGTTCTTTCTGCTAATTATTGCATGAAATTCTATCTTAGCAATAGAGGTGTGCAGCTGGCACTTGTCTGACGTCCGCGCGCTTTGCTCTTTGCACCTATGTTATGTTGGCTGCGGTAGGCGTGCAGTGTGAATCCATATCCTTCGAAGCTTTGGCTCTGCTGGAAAGGTGCGACACGTCTTGTCTCACCCAACAATACTTTTCTCACACCCTTGCGTGCAGCAGCGTAGAGGTATCCTCCTGCATTGTGCCAGGTTCTTTACTGATCGCATTACAAAGCAGCACACAGTCCAAATGGCAATGTTGAAGACTTGGGCATAAGCCCTGCTTACGAAAACAAGTATGCTGCCATGAGCAACTGCTGTACAGTTGAAACGTTGTTCGCTGCCATCCATGCGGGTGGAGAGACACAAGCGATGGCTGGCACGCTGGTATCTGGCACAAGCAACAACACAGAAACATCACTCCCTAGCAGAACTTTTTGTTGGGCTAGCACTCCCTAGCCCACGGCACAGCCGCTAGACGTGGTATTTTGTGAAAAATGCATTAAATTCATTATTTTGCACTAATTTCTGCCTGAAAACAAGGTCGTGTCAATTATTTTCAGCACCCAAGCTTTCGTTTAAGCTAAAAATCTCTGCGGCAAAAGTTTTGTTCAGTATCCCTTTAAAATTTCTCCAGTGGTGGGAAGAATCGAAGCCATGTTGCATTTGTTCCTCAAGCACAGCAGCCTGACACCATAGGACTGCGTCATGAATGCCCACGAGGTGCGAAGGATTAATTCTCAACCTTAGCATACAGTGGTGCGCCATGCATCTTAGCTGCCATGCAAAAGAAAGAGGAGTTATCACGAACTTTGCTGGCACGCCGCTAGGTGGCGTAACATATCCAGAGGGAAGGACAAGAGAAAGGCCAGGCTAGGCCAGGCTGCTGTACATGTATCATACATAATGCATTTTGGCAATGGCAATACAGTCTGTCACTACATTCCTTAAATGCTAAAAGCACAAACATCTGCAGTCATCATCAGATGGGATCTGTTGGAATGTTTTTCTCTGGTGTCCCTGTCTCTAAAGGCTGGTAGAAGATAAGCGATGATGGGTGATGTGGTTATCTCACTACTGTTTCATACCAATGTGGTGATCTTATGAAGGATCTGTGGATAATTCATGTTGTTGCCTAGTGTCACTGTATAAATTTTTATTTATGCAGATAGGAGAAGCGGTAGTAATCCCATTACCATTTTCAGATCTTTATCAAGGACAACCAGACAGGAACAGAAACCACGCGTGTCAACTACCTAGTGATCTATGGCAGCCCAATCAACGCTACGAACATGGGAGATTTCAAACGAGTAAGTTTGATGATGCATTTGTATACACTTGCAAGCATCCACTGTGTGTATATATGTCATGTTGTATCCTAATGCATTCTAATGCATCCATCTAATGCATCCTTTATTGTACCGTGCACCCAATTTTTCACAGCCAGAAATGAAAAATGCAAAGTACTACAATGCAAAGTTTTATTAAAATCAAGTAACTACGGTGTTGAGTATATTCTTTTAGTAGAAGTTGATATTGCTTTTTCAAAATTGTGCCAATTTCTGAGGGGTCAATCTATAACAACGTCATAAAATCTTGCTCGTGCCTTTGTGAAGCCATTCCAGCTCTTTACCTGTATTTTTTTGGGTTAAGCTTGGAAGTGCCAATGTACAGTGAAATTCCAATAATTCAAACTGCTCTGTTGGTCCCAGGAAACTCCTGCGTGTTTAGCTAAAGAAGAACTCCCTTGAATTCCAACTCCAGAAAGTACACAGTGGTTATTTTGAACAAAATTTCTCACTCCCGTGGACCACTTTTAAGTGAAACCTGAGCCAGCGGCAAAAGTTTAATGCATCGCTAGTTGGGTGAGGATGTGCAGAAAGCGGAGACTTAACGAGTACAGTTGTGCACCCTGTTTTCCCATCTGGCTTAACAGAAACAGGAAGGGGCCCCTATAGTCTGCTCTTGATCATGTTACTGGGTGCTCACCTACCCCCCCTCCTAGCACGTGCTTGATCATGTTCCTACGCATGCTATCCCTTGCCCTCCCTCACTCTCTCTCCCAGCATGTGCTTGATCATGTCATCTCCAACACTGGGCACGCAGGAGCGTGCATTTAGCTCAGCTCATCCTCGCATCCACAGCAAACGGCATGTGAGGCGCAATCTTATCGCACTTGTGCTTTTAGGTAACTTAGGATTCTTCTGGCACATGTCGCATGCTGATGGAGGAAAGATAAGACTTTCAGTGCGAGCCCAGTGACGAATTTGATTTTGTGTGCTGTACCGCACAATTGATTGGGCATTATGTTCAAAGGGGCTCTCCTTAGTTTGAACTGTGTCTTATTCTAATACATTTCCAGTCCCTTCGGAGTTCGAATAAACAATAGTCTGCTTTACAAACGAGAGGAGCTTGTGATGGTGGCAGTAAGCAGATGGCTGACTAGACTCGCTACTGAAATTGCACCCTGGTACTGCTGTACAGCCATTTGACCACATATTTATACAGTAGTAGAACCCCATTGATATGTTTTTCAAGGGGCTGTGGAAGAAAATTGTAACAGTGAGGAAGGCTGCAGTCATCACGGCAACATCAGAAACAGCTCTGAATGACTGCCAATATAGTTATTAAATGTCTCTGTGCTCGTGCTGTGACTGGGTACGGCGCATACATGCGTGTATAATTAAAAGGCACATACAACGTTGTGTGACTGTGGCTCCTTTTCATTCTTGGTGAACTTCACCGAAATATTTTGTGTATGCTTCACCACCGAATGCAGCTCTATTGCAGCGAAGCTGACTAAAGACATTGGCGATTCGGCAACGCCTGTAAAACCCTTGCCAGCCCCAAAACAAATTGAAGCCTTGCACTCGACGGATTTAGCCTAGTGTGCATGTGCATAGTGTGCGTTAGGTTTTACCCATGTGCACTTCTTCGGGTGCTTTGTCAACTGCTCTGTGCACGTTTTCTCCCGATATACTTGTGCAGTGCCCGGCTTGTCCAACTTCATCACTTATTGCAAGCTTCTATCCCATGTTGCAATGCATACATTCATTATCCTCGTAGCAACATAAGAGAGCAAGTTTCCCTTGGCATTGCTCAGTTTGCGTGACAGCCACATTCAGACGCATCGTAAGATGCGAGGACATTACAGAATGGCGACGCATCAAATGGGAACATAATAAATACATGCAGGGTGTCTACCAACCGGGAAAACAGGGAATTCTCAGGGATTTTTAATAGTCTGGGAATTATCTGGGAAAATTCAGGGAATTTGTGCTTCTGTCAGGGAAAATTAGCTGTAATTTTATTGAAAGCAAACAAAAGTCACGGCAGTGCTGGCTTGAGTAACAGAGGGATCGTAAGAAATCGCAATTTGATGCCATCTCGTTGGCTGGAGGAGTTTCCAGTGTACAATCAATAACCAACTTTCTGGACACGCGAAAATTCAGACGGCTTCATGGAACCACCACGTACCCCATAGAGACAATGTATAAGAACGTCTGAAATTTCAGACGCAAAAACCCTTCGCCATCTGACTTTCCTGATTTTTTGCTGTGACCACTAATCCGAAATAGCATTAATAAAGCCCCCCACTGCCGCCGTTTTGATTACCTCACCGCTTTAAACCGGCGCTCTCGCATGCAGATCCGCTGGCAGTCGTAGCGACTACCACAACAAACGCTAGGCCTAGGTGCTTCAACATTTGCTATTAAGCTTTTTGCCTGCAGGGTCTTGTTTTTCATTGAAAGAATTCGCCGCTGTCAGCAATGGCATTGACTCTGCCGTTGTGATCCTCCATATTGGCTTTGAAGCTCGGAAAGCACGGCGCGTTGCATAATGCCTGGTCCCAAAAGTCAGCTTCGCCTCAATGTAGAAATGTTACTCGGTGAAGCATAGGCAAAAGTATTGCGCTGAAGCATAACAACTGTGGGAAGGCGCAATTGTCACGGGACACTGTATGTATTCCTTAATTATACATGCATCTACCCGCCATCTCATGTCGCAATATGAGCACCGATATGGCTAATAAGTGCATTGGCAGGCTTTTTAGGATGTGCCTGTGGCATTTTGAGCCCTTAAGGGCAGTAAAAGACATGCATTCATTTTTTCGAAATGCCTGACTTTTCGAAGTTTTCGCGGCCTAGGGAGCCCAAAAAATCTTACATTGACTGTAAAACTGACCAAGAGAATCCTTCAAATGGTCCGTGGGACACACGCGTGGTGGAAGGAGGACGAGAACATAAAGGACCTATGCATTGAGGAATGAATGGGAAAGGAAGCGTGCTGCCACTTCTTTCAAGGAGCTTGAGCTCAAGAAAACAGTGTTGGCTGACACCGAGATGCAGGTGTCCCTCATCCAAACCAAAATAAACTCTTTAAAGCAGTGAAACGCAGCACTGAGGTGTTGTACATGGGCTGAGAGTATGTCAGGACAGTTGAGGTGGACCCATCACCTATTGAGAGAGAATCTCACTTGTGACAAAGTTCGGGCCTCATACCAATTCTCGTGCAAGCCATGGAGAAGCACATAGCGAGATGCTTGTGGCGATCTCGCTTGAGCATTTATTCTGGATTTCTCAAGCTGACAGGCAGCCACGGCAGTGCTCGCATATCGCTTGCCGCCTGCGATCCCTCTTTGCAGTTGTTATAGCAGTGCCATTTTTTAATGTCGACAGCTGCGGCTTGTTGCACGCAATCGTAGCGCCCAGGAAGCAGTTAAATGAGTGAACACAATCTGCAGCCGGATGGAGGAAGGTGGTGGGGAGGGGCACTGGCCTCCCCACCATTATAGTTTTCTCACATCAGCTCTGCTATCCCTCTATTTCAATTTTTTCATGCAACCCGGTTATAACAATGGAATTTTCATGTCACTTGAATATTGTTATAAGTGGGTTCAACTGTATACTTAGACTTAAGGAGCGGAGTTGGCTCTTCAAAAATGAAGCCCAAGCCGGCGTAGCTACCATAGCACAGTGTGGTGGGTGTTCGTCATGCTGATTGAGTCTACGCAGTTGTGATAGTGTTTGATTCATTGTGGCATGCTGTCCAAGGGCATTACAACATCTTGTCAGGTCATGGCTATACTAATCGTGTAAGGTATATGCCCCTGGTATAACATTCTGGCTGTAACATAAGCTCTTGTTGTTTGCTCATGACCAGACATTGTGCACATGTTTGCTTTAGTTGAGAACGATTAGGAAGCAGTTTGTATGTACACATGTAACATTTGCATGTCAATAAGGAGGTGGCACGTCACTGCGTGTGGTATTATGTATTGTGCCTGTTGTCTCGGGTTGTGCACATGGTATGCATTTTCCACAAGTTTCTCTTTTTTGATTTGCACATATTGCGTAATGCCTTTGTTTGTAATAAGGAAAACAGTGGGACGTGTGCAAGAAAGACAAGTGCTCGATTTATGCAAAAGAAATGGAAGGGTTTCAAATGCAGCACACATCCAGCCAGAACTATCTGGTATATAATGGGAATTGAAATTGAAATCCAGTCCACTTCCCTTCTCTACACCTCTGCATGTCTTACTGGCTTCCTGTTTATACACAAATATGTGCCAACTCCCAGTAAAACCTGTTGTATAATTGCTTGAACTCAAGGTCATTGTACTAACTCCAGTTGCAAGATTGCATAGTTCTATAATGTTTTGGGTACTTCGCATCACTAAGAAATCTAATCAAGCACATTAAGAGTGGTAGCACTGCTTTCAAAGCTTGTATTATGTAGAAATCAATTGACACTAGATGTAAGTTCCGAACTGTGCTTGTAGTGAACCTATATACATTTTTGAAAAGCTCCAGTGTCAATAAATGTTTTTTAGGCTGCTTCTATATGTTTGTGTAGCATTCATGACTGATATTTTTGCTATCTGAAGGCTTCCAACTGGGTCAGGGCAACATGTATGTTACATTAACATATGTTCTTGACGCGATGGGTGAGTGGTACCAATTTCTGTAGGTGCATACAAATTATAAGAGGATGTCCACTGTCAAGTTCAGTGACGTAACCTCTGAATTCAGTATATAAAAATCAAGTATTTCAGAATGCTAAATGCATAATTTGCTGCGCATTTCTTGACAAAACCATCTGTCAGTGTTGTGCAAAAATTGAAGGGCTCTTAATAGAGTATTGCGAATAAAGTAAAGCATTTTCGGAACTACTGGTGGCAGATATAAAATACAAAGTGCAGTTTCTCCACATGTCCACAGCCCTGTCATGGCACTCGTAAGGGATACAATAAACCAATAAAGGAAGACTGTGGTCGCAACGTATGTTCAGAAGTTTCTGGTGGAAAGTGTACTACATCTTTATAAAAGCTGGCTGAAAGTGTTTCTTGCCGACCAGCGGTAATCAAGGGTGAATAGTATATTTGTAATCAAACACCCGCCATGGTTGCTTGTGGCTATGGTGTTGAGCTGCTAAGTATGAGGTCATGGGATCAAATCCTAGCCACAGCGGCTGCATTTCGATGGGGCCACAATGCGAAAACACTCATGTACTTAATTTAGGTGCATGTTGAAGAACCCCTGGTGGTCCAAAGTATTCCGTAGTCCCCCTCACTACGGTGTGCCTCATAAACAGATCATGGTTTTGTCACAGAAAACCCCATAATTTAATTAATTTTGTAATTTAACACAGTGAAGAAGCCTCTTGCTGCTTGCTTTTCTAAAAGCCTGTCGCAGTAGCTGGATTCAGAAACCTTTTCTCCTCGATAACACACCATTGTGAACTGATATAAATCTGAAAGGTGTTTCTTCTCAAGTTTTTATTGTGGAACTATAAGTGCAACTGAATCCTGCACATATTCTGTGGCCACCTATGCTAGGGACACGTCCTATTTTGCCTCTAGCAATATGGCCACCGCGGCATCACTCGCTTCCTTAGGCTGCAGGCACTGCCACTCCAGATGATTTATATAACCTCCTTGGTGGCCACTTGATGGATAGTCATCGTAACGAAGTTGCCAAGCTTGCCGTAACAGATGAAGAAAGGTCATAATAAGAATCATAACATATAAAACAAATCGTCACTAATTACACACCCATCATAAGAAAGATTCCTAATTGCTATCACCTAGTAAGGATGGATGTGCTGAAAAATTAAAAGTAACTGGTCAATGATAAACTTTTGTTTCAGGTGGCTGGAAAGAAAGGAGAAAGTCATTAGGAAGCAAGAAGAACATGCCTTACACAGGAGTGGCCTTGTGATTTACTGCTTTGCTTTAGTATGCAATTTTCGGGGGCTGGAGAAGCATCACCCTGAGCAGGATTTTCGACGTGGCGTCAGCTCAGGAAAGGGTGCCACAGAAACTCATTCTGATGCACATGTACATTTAATGCTAAAATAAAGCGTTTTTCAGGGCCTTTGACTTCCTTCTCTTTTGGTCAGCAACAGCTGCACACATGAGCTTTGATGTCTTAAGAGTACTGACATGACATTTCTTCCTTGTCATTTGTTGGTTTCTTTTTTGCAATTAATAAAGCTTTATACATTCAAAAACCCTTGAATAAGTACTGGGAATTATTGCAATGCCCAAAATAATTTACTCTAACGTAATTGACTGTACTTGTTCTTACAAACCAGTTTTGGTTTTCGCAGTCAATTTTCGAATATCTTCCTATTCTTCGCGTGAACAACTTGTGAGCACGTACATTTTCATGAATAATTTAGGCGCCAAACAAGCGCTTTTTAATATAAGTGAGAAAATTTGCCTGCTTCAAAATTTTACGAGGCTATTATAGCCTTGCCATTTCTCCCAAGAAAGGCAATTCTCAAATATGTGTTTATTCTTCCTTTGAACCACTTGTAACCACGTGGATTATCACGAGGAATGATTTTGACGCCGAACAAGCCCTTTTTTCAAACAAGTGAAAACATTTGCCTGAATCAAAATTTTACTGGGCCTTACTGAGCCTTACTTATAGCCTTACCATTTTTCCCAAAAAAGGCAATTCTCAAATATCCGCTTATTCTTCGTTTGAACCAATTGCGACCGCGTCCATTATCATACGGAATTATTTAGACGCCGAACAAGCGCTTTTTCAGACAAGTGAGAAAGCATGCCTGAATCAAAATTTTACTGGGCTATAGCCTTACCATTTTTCCCAAAACGGGCAATTCTCAAATATGTGCTTATTCTTCGTTTGAACAAATTGCGACCGCGTGCATTATCATAACGAATGATTTAGACGCCGAACAAGCGCTTTTTCAGACAAGTGAAAAAATTTGCCTGAATCAAAATGTTACTGGGCTATAAGCCTTACCATTTTTCCAAAAAAAGGCAATTGTCAAATATGTGCTTAATCTTCGTTTGAACCAATTGCGACCGCGTGCATTATCATAAGGAATGATTTAGACGCCGAACAAGCGCTTTTTCAGACAAGTGAAAAAATTTCCCTGAATCAAAATTTTACTGGGCTATAGCCTTAACATTTTTCCCAAAACGGGCAATTCTCAAATATCTGCTTATTCTTCGTTTGAACCAATTGCAACCGCGTGCATTATCATACGGAATGATTTAGACGCCGAACAAGCGCTTTTTCAGACAAGTGAGAAAGTTTGCCTGAATCAAAATTTTACTGGGCTATAGCCTTGCCATTTTTCCCAAAAAAGGCAATTCTCAAATATCTACTTATTCTTCGTTTGAACCAATTGCGACCGCGTGCATTATCATAAGGAATGATTTAGACGCCGAACAAGCGCTTTTTCAGACAAGTGAGAAAATTTGCCTGAATCAAAATTTTGCTGGGCTATAGCCTTACCATTTTCCCAAAAAAGGCAATTCTCAAATATCCGCTTATTCGTTTGAACCAATTGCGACCGCGTGGATTATCATAAGGAATGATTTAGACGCCGAACAAGCGCTTTTTCAGACAAGTGAGAAAATTTGCCTGAATCAAAATTTTACTGGCTTATAATAGCCTTACCATTTTTCCCAATAAAGGCAATTCTCAAATATCCGCTTATTCTTCGTTTGAACCAATTGCGACCGCGTGCATTATCATAACGAATGATTTAGACGCCGAACAAGCGCTTTTTCAGACAAGTGAAAAAAAATTTGCCTGAATCAAAATTTTACTGGGCTATAGCCTTACCATTTTTCCAAAAAAAAGGAATTCTCAAATATGTGCCTAATCTTCGTTTGAACCAATTGCGACCGCGTGCATTATCATAACGAATGATTTAGACGCCGAACAAGCGCTTTTTCAGACAAGTGAAAAAAAATTTGCCTGAATCAAAATTTTACTGGGCCTTTTTTACCTTACCATTTTTCCCAAAAAAGGCAATTCTCAAATATCCGCTTATTCTTCGTTTGAACCAATTGCGACCGCGTGCATTATCATAACGAATGATTTAGACGCCGAACAAGCGCTTTTTAAGACAAGTGAAAAAAAATTTGCCTGAATCAAAATTTTACTGGGCTTATAGCCTTACCATTTTTCCAAAAAAAGGCAATTCTCAAATATGTGCCTAATCTTCGTTTGAACCAATTGCGACCGCGTGCATTATCATACGGAATTATTTAGACGCCGAACAAGCGCTTTTTCAGACAAGTGAGAAAGCTTGCCTGAATCAAAATTTTACTGGGCTATAGACTTACCATTTTTCCCGAAACGGGCAATTCTCAAATATGTGCTTATTCTTCGTTTGAACCAATTGCAACCGCGTGCGTTATCATAAGGAATGATTTAGACGCCGAACAAGCGCTTTTTCAGACAAGTGAGAAAATTTGCCTGAATCAAGATTTTACTGGGCTATAATATAGCCTTACCATTTTTCCCAAAAAAGGCAATTCTCAAATATCCGCTTATTCGTTTGAACCAATTGCGACCGCGTGGATTATCATAAGGAATGATTTAGACGCCGAACAAACGCTTTTTCAGGCAAGCGAGAAAATTTGCCTGAATCAAAATTTTACTGGGCTATAATAGCCTTACCGTTTTTCCCAAAAAAGGCAATTCTCAAATATCTGCTTATTCTTCGTTTGAACCAATTGCGACCGCGTGCATTATCATAAGGAATTATTTAGACGCCGAACAAGCGCTTTTTCAGGCAAGCGAGAAAATTTGCCTAAATCAAAATTTTACTGGGCTATAGCCTTACCATTTTTCCCAAAAAAGGCAATTCTCAAATATCCGCTTATTCTTCGTTTGAACCAATTGCGACCGCGTGCATTACCATAAGGAATGATTTAGACGCCGAACAAGCGCTTTTTCAGACAAGTGAGAAAATTTGCCTGAAACAAAATTTTACTGGGCTATAGCCTTAACATTTTTCCCAAAAAAGGCAATTCTCAAATATCCGCTTATTCTTCGTTTGAACCAATTGCGACCGCGAGCATTATCATAAGGAATGATTTAGACGCCGAACAAGCGCTTTTTCAGGCAAGCGAGAAAATTTGCCTGAATCAAAATTTTACTGGGCTATAGCCTTACCATTTTTCCCAAAAAAGGCAATTCTCAAATATCCGCTTATTCTTCGTTTGAACCAATTGCGACCGCGTCCATTATCATACGGAATTACTTAGACGCCGAACAAGCGCTTTTTCAGACAAGTGAGAAAGCTTGCCTGAATCAAAATTTTACTGGGCTATAGCCTTACCATTTTTCCCAAAACGGGCAATTCTCAAATATGTGCTTATTCTTCGTTTGAACTAATTCCGACCGCGTGCATTATCATAAGGAATGATTTAGACGCCGAACAAGCGCTTTTTCAGGCAAGCGAGAAAATTTGCCTAAATCAAAATTTTACTGGGCCTTAACATTTTTCCCAAAAAAGGCAATTCTCAAATATCCGCTTATTCTTCGTTTGAACCAATTGCGACCGCGAGCATTATCATAAGGAATGATTTAGACGCCGAACAAGCGCTTTTTCAGGCAAGCGAGAAAATTTGCCTGAATCAAAATTTTACTGGGCTATAGCCTTACCATTTTTCCCAAAAAAGGCAATTCTCAAATATCCGCTTATTCTTCGTTTGAACCAATTGCGACCGCGTCCATTATCATACGGAATTATTTAGACGCCGAACAAGCACTTTTTCAGACAAGTGAGAAAGCTTGCCTGAATCAAAATTTTACTGGGCCTATACAAGCGCTTTTTCAGACAAGTGAGAAAATTTGCCTGAAACAAAATTTTACTGGGCTATAGCCTTAACATTTTTCCCAAAAAAAGGCAATTCTCAAATATCCGCTTATTCTTCGTTTGAACCAATTGCGACCGCGAGCATTATCATAAGGAATGATTTAGACGCCGAACAAGCGCTTTTTCAGGCAAGCGAGAAAATTTGCCTGAATCAAAATCCGCTTATTCTTCGTTTGAACCAATTGCGACCGCGTGCATTATCATAACGAATGATTTAGACGCCGAACAAGCGCTTTTTCAGACAAGTGAAAAAAAATTTGCCTGAATCAAAATTTTACTGGGCTATAGCCTTACCATTTTTCCCAAAAAAGGCAATTGTCAAATATGTGCTTAATCTTCGTTTGAACCAATTGCGACCGCGTGCATTATCATACGGAATTATTTAGACGCCGAACAAGCGCTTTTTCAGACAAGTGAGAAAGCTTGCCTGAATCAAAATTTTACTGGGCTATAGCCTTACCATTTTTCCCAAAACGGGCAATTCTCAAATATGTGCTTATTCTTCGTTTGAACCAATTGCAACCGCGTGCATTATCATAAGGAATGATTTAGACGCCGAACAAGCGCTTTTTCAGACAAGTGAGAAAATTTGCCTGAATCAAGATTTTACTGGGCTATAATATAGCCTTACCATTTTTCCCAAAAAAGGCAATTCTCAAATATCCGCTTATTCGTTTGAACCAATTGCGACCGCGTGGATTATCATAAGGAATGATTTAGACGCCGAACAAACGCTTTTTCAGGCAAGCGAGAAAATTTGCCTGAATCAAAATTTTACTGGGCTATAGCCTTACCGTTTTTCCCAAAAAAGGCAATTCTCAAATATCCGCTTATTCTTCGTTTGAACCAATTGCGACCGCGTGCATTACCATAAGGAATGATTTAGACGCCGAACAAGCGCTTTTTCAGACAAGTGAGAAAATTTGCCTGAAACAAAATTTTACTGGGCTATAGCCTTACCATTTTTCCCAAAAAAGGCAATTCTCAAATATCCGCTTATTCTTCGTTTGAACCAATTGCGACCGCGTGCATTATCATAAGGAATGATTTAGACGCCGAACAAGCGCTTTTTCAGGCAAGCGAGAAAATTTGCCTGAATCAAAATTTTACTGGGCTATAGCCTTACCATTTTTCCCAAAAAAGGCAATTCTCAAATATCCGCTTATTCTTCGTTTGAACCAATTGCGACCGCGTCCATTATCATACGGAATTATTTAAACGCCGAACAAGCGCTTTTTCAGACAAGTGAGAAAGCTTGCCTGAATCAAAATTTTACTGGGCTATAGCCTTACCATTTTTCCCAAAACGGGCAATTCTCAAATATGTGCTTATTCTTCGTTTGAACCAATTGCGACCGCGTGGATTATCATAAGGAATGATTTAGACGCCGAACAAACGCTTTTTCAGGCAAGCGAGAAAATTTGCCTGAATCAAAATTTTACTGGGCTATAATAGCCTTACCGTTTTTCCCAAAAAAGGCAATTCTCAAATATCTGCTTATTCTTCGTTTGAACCAATTGCGACCGCGTGCATTATCATAAGGAATTATTTAGACGCCGAACAAGCGCTTTTTCAGGCAAGCGAGAAAATTTGCCTAAATCAAAATTTTACTGGGCTATAGCCTTACCATTTTTCCCAAAAAAGGCAATTCTCAAATATCCGCTTATTCTTCGTTTGAACCAATTGCGACCGCGTGCATTACCATAAGGAATGATTTAGACGCCGAACAAGCGCTTTTTCAGACAAGTGAGAAAATTTGCCTGAAACAAAATTTTACTGGGCTATAGCCTTAACATTTTTCCCAAAAAAGGCAATTCTCAAATATCCGCTTATTCTTCGTTTGAACCAATTGCGACCGCGAGCATTATCATAAGGAATGATTTAGACGCCGAACAAGCGCTTTTTCAGGCAAGCGAGAAAATTTGCCTGAATCAAAATTTTACTGGGCTATAGCCTTACCATTTTTCCCAAAAAAGGCAATTCTCAAATATCCGCTTATTCTTCGTTTGAACCAATTGCGACCGCGTCCATTATCATACGGAATTACTTAGACGCCGAACAAGCGCTTTTTCAGACAAGTGAGAAAGCTTGCCTGAATCAAAATTTTACTGGGCTATAGCCTTACCATTTTTCCCAAAACGGGCAATTCTCAAATATGTGCTTATTCTTCGTTTGAACTAATTCCGACCGCGTGCATTATCATAAGGAATGATTTAGACGCCGAACAAGCGCTTTTTCAGGCAAGCGAGAAAATTTGCCTAAATCAAAATTTTACTGGGCCTTAACATTTTTCCCAAAAAAGGCAATTCTCAAATATCCGCTTATTCTTCGTTTGAACCAATTGCGACCGCGAGCATTATCATAAGGAATGATTTAGACGCCGAACAAGCGCTTTTTCAGGCAAGCGAGAAAATTTGCCTGAATCAAAATTTTACTGGGCTATAGCCTTACCATTTTTCCCAAAAAAGGCAATTCTCAAATATCCGCTTATTCTTCGTTTGAACCAATTGCGACCGCGTCCATTATCATACGGAATTATTTAGACGCCGAACAAGCACTTTTTCAGACAAGTGAGAAAGCTTGCCTGAATCAAAATTTTACTGGGCCTATACAAGCGCTTTTTCAGACAAGTGAGAAAATTTGCCTGAAACAAAATTTTACTGGGCTATAGCCTTAACATTTTTCCCAAAAAAAGGCAATTCTCAAATATCCGCTTATTCTTCGTTTGAACCAATTGCGACCGCGAGCATTATCATAAGGAATGATTTAGACGCCGAACAAGCGCTTTTTCAGGCAAGCGAGAAAATTTGCCTGAATCAAAATCCGCTTATTCTTCGTTTGAACCAATTGCGACCGCGTGCATTATCATAACGAATGATTTAGACGCCGAACAAGCGCTTTTTCAGACAAGTGAAAAAAAATTTGCCTGAATCAAAATTTTACTGGGCTATAGCCTTACCATTTTTCCCAAAAAAGGCAATTGTCAAATATGTGCTTAATCTTCGTTTGAACCAATTGCGACCGCGTGCATTATCATACGGAATTATTTAGACGCCGAACAAGCGCTTTTTCAGACAAGTGAGAAAGCTTGCCTGAATCAAAATTTTACTGGGCTATAGCCTTACCATTTTTCCCAAAACGGGCAATTCTCAAATATGTGCTTATTCTTCGTTTGAACCAATTGCAACCGCGTGCATTATCATAAGGAATGATTTAGACGCCGAACAAGCGCTTTTTCAGACAAGTGAGAAAATTTGCCTGAATCAAGATTTTACTGGGCTATAATATAGCCTTACCATTTTTCCCAAAAAAGGCAATTCTCAAATATCCGCTTATTCGTTTGAACCAATTGCGACCGCGTGGATTATCATAAGGAATGATTTAGACGCCGAACAAACGCTTTTTCAGGCAAGCGAGAAAATTTGCCTGAATCAAAATTTTACTGGGCTATAGCCTTACCGTTTTTCCCAAAAAAGGCAATTCTCAAATATCCGCTTATTCTTCGTTTGAACCAATTGCGACCGCGTGCATTACCATAAGGAATGATTTAGACGCCGAACAAGCGCTTTTTCAGACAAGTGAGAAAATTTGCCTGAAACAAAATTTTACTGGGCTATAGCCTTACCATTTTTCCCAAAAAAGGCAATTCTCAAATATCCGCTTATTCTTCGTTTGAACCAATTGCGACCGCGTGCATTATCATAAGGAATGATTTAGACGCCGAACAAGCGCTTTTTCAGGCAAGCGAGAAAATTTGCCTGAATCAAAATTTTACTGGGCTATAGCCTTACCATTTTTCCCAAAAAAGGCAATTCTCAAATATCCGCTTATTCTTCGTTTGAACCAATTGCGACCGCGTCCATTATCATACGGAATTATTTAAACGCCGAACAAGCGCTTTTTCAGACAAGTGAGAAAGCTTGCCTGAATCAAAATTTTACTGGGCTATAGCCTTACCATTTTTCCCAAAACGGGCAATTCTCAAATATGTGCTTATTCTTCGTTTGAACTAATTCCGACCGCGTGCATTATCATAAGGAATGATTTAGACGCCGAACAAGCGCTTTTTCAGGCAAGCGAGAAAATTTGCCTGAATCAAAATTTTACTGGGCTATAGCCTTACCATTTTTCCCAAAAAAAGCAATTCTCAAATATCCGCTTATTCTTCGTTTGAACCAATTGCGACCGCGTGCATTATCATAACGAATGATTTAGACGCCGAACAAGCGCTTTTTCAGACAAGTGAAAAAAAATTTGCCTGAATCAAAATTTTACTGGGCTATAGCCTTACCATTTTTCCAAAAAAAGGCAATTCTCAAATATCTACTTATTCTTCGTTTGAACCAATTGCGACTGCGTGCATTATCATAAGGAATGATTTAGACGCCGAACAAGCGCTTTTTCAGACAAGTGAGAAAATTTGCCTGAATCAAAATTTTACTGGGCTATACCATTTTTCCCAAAAAAGGCAATTCTCAAATATCCGCTTATTCTTCGTTTGAACCAATTGCGACCGCGTCCATTATCATACGGAATTATTTAGACGCCGAACAAGCGCTTTTTCAGACAAGCGAGAAAATTTGCCTAAATCAAAATTTTACTGGGCTATAGCCTTACCATTTTTCCCAAAAAAGGCAATTCTCAAATATCCGCTTATTCTTCGTTTGAACCAATTGCGACCGCGTGCATTACCATAAGGAATGATTTAGACGCCGAACAAGCGCTTTTTCAGACAAGTGAGAAAATTTGCCTGAAACAAAATTTTACTGGGCTATAGCCTTAACATTTTTCCCAAAAAAGGCAATTCTCAAATATCCGCTTATTCTTCGTTTGAACCAATTGCGACCGCGAGCATTATCATAAGGAATGATTTAGACGCCGAACAAGCGCTTTTTCAGGCAAGCGAGAAAATTTGCCTGAATCAAAATTTTACTGGGCTATAGCCTTACCATTTTTCCCAAAAAAGGCAATTCTCAAATATCCGCTTATTCTTCGTTTGAACCAATTGCGACCGCGTGCATTATCATAACGAATGATTTAGACGCCGAACAAGCGCTTTTTCAGACAAGTGAAAAAAAATTTGCCTGAATCAAAATTTTACTGGGCTATAGCCTTACCATTTTTCCAAAAAAAGGCAATTCTCAAATATGTGCTTAATCTTCGTTTGAACCAATTACGACCGCGTGCATTATCATAAGGAATGATTTAGACGCCGAACAAGCGCTTTTTCAGACAAGTGAGAAAATTTGCCTGAATCAAAATTTTACTGGGCTATAGACTTACCATTTTTCCCAAAAAAGGCAATTGTCAAATATGTGCTTAATCTTCGTTTGAACCAATTGCGACCGCGTGCATTATCATACGGAATTATTTAGACGCCGAACAAGCGCTTTTTCAGACAAGTGAGAAAGCTTGCCTGAATCAAAATTTTACTGGGCTATAGCCTTACCATTTTTCCCAAAACGGGCAATTCTCAAATATGTGCTTATTCTTCGTTTGAACCAATTGC
The DNA here is from genome assembly GCF_023375885.2 of Dermacentor andersoni. Classification (NCBI taxonomy): domain Eukaryota; kingdom Metazoa; phylum Arthropoda; class Arachnida; order Ixodida; family Ixodidae; genus Dermacentor; species Dermacentor andersoni. The sequence goes on along the minus strand of NC_092818.1, from coordinate 96,839,186 downwards.
AACCGCGTGCATTATCATAAGGAATGATTTAGACGCCGAACAAGCGCTTTTTCAGACAAGTGAGAAAATTTGCCTGAATCAAGATTTTACTGGGCTATAATATAGCCTTACCATTTTTCCCAAAAAAGGCAATTCTCAAATATCCGCTTATTCGTTTGAACCAATTGCGACCGCGTGGATTATCATAAGGAATGATTTAGACGCCGAACAAACGCTTTTTCAGGCAAGCGAGAAAATTTGCCTGAATCAAAATTTTACTGGGCTATAGCCTTACCGTTTTTCCCAAAAAAGGCAATTCTCAAATATCTGCTTATTCTTCGTTTGAACCAATTGCGACCGCGTGCATTATCATAAGGAATTATTTAGACGCCGAACAAGCGCTTTTTCAGGCAAGCGAGAAAATTTGCCTAAATCAAAATTTTACTGGGCTATAGCCTTACCATTTTTCCCAAAAAAGGCAATTCTCAAATATCCGCTTATTCTTCGTTTGAACCAATTGCGACCGCGTGCATTACCATAAGGAATGATTTAGACGCCGAACAAGCGCTTTTTCAGACAAGTGAGAAAATTTGCCTGAAACAAAATTTTACTGGGCTATAGCCTTACCATTTTTCCCAAAAAAGGCAATTCTCAAATATCCGCTTATTCTTCGTTTGAACCAATTGCGACCGCGTGCATTATCACAAGGAATGATTTAGACGCCGAACAAGCGCTTTTTCAGGCAAGCGAGAAAATTTGCCTGAATCAAAATTTTACTGGGCTATAGCCTTACCATTTTTCCCAAAAAAGGCAATTCTCAAATATCCGCTTATTCTTCGTTTGAACCAATTGCGACCGCGTCCATTATCATACGGAATTATTTAAACGCCGAACAAGCGCTTTTTCAGACAAGTGAGAACGCTTGTCTGAATCAAAATTTTACTGGGCTATAGCCTTACCATTTTTCCCAAAAAAGGCAATTCTCAAATATCCGCTTATTCTTCGTTTGAACCAATTGCGACCGCGTGCATTATCATAACGAATGATTTAGACGCCGAACAAGCGCTTTTTCAGACAAGTGAAAAAAAATTTGCCTGAATCAAAATTTTACTGGGCTATAGCCTTACCATTTTTCCAAAAAAAAGGCAATTCTCAAATATCTACTTATTCTTCGTTTGAACCAATTGCGACTGCGTGCATTATCATAAGGAATGATTTAGACGCCGAACAAGCGCTTTTTCAGACAAGTGAGAAAATTTGCCTGAATCAAAATTTTACTGGGCTATAGCCTTACCATTTTTCCCAAAAAAGGCAATTCTCAAATATCCGCTTATTCTTCGTTTGAACCAATTGCGACCGCGTCCATTATCATACGGAATTATTTAGACGCCGAACAAGCGCTTTTTCAGACAAGTGAGAAAGCTTGCCTGAATCAAAATTTTACTGGGCTATAGCCTTGCCATTTTTCCCAAAAAACGCAATTCTCAAATATCTGCTTATTCTTCGTTTGAACTAATTGCGACCGTGTCAATTATCATAAGGAATGATTTAGACGCCGAACAAACGCTTTTTCAGACAAGTGAGAAAATTTGCCTGAATGAAAATTTTACTGGGCTATAGCCTTACCGTTTTTCCCAAAAAAGGCAATTCTCAAATATCTGCTTATTCTTCGTTTGAACCGATTGCGACGGCGTGCATTATCATAAGGAATGATTTAGACGCCGAACAAGCGCTTTTTCAGGCAAGCGAGAAAATTTGCCTGAATCAAAATTTTACTGGGCTATAGCCTTACCATTTTTCCCAAAAAAGGCAATTCTCAAATATCCGCTTATTCTTCGTTTGAACCAATTGCGACCGCGTGCATTACCATAAGGAATGATTTAGACGCCGAACAAGCGCTTTTTCAGACAAGTGAGAAAATTTGCCTGAAACAAAATTTTACTGGGCTATAGCCTTACCATTTTTCCAAAAAAAGTCAATTGTCAAATATGTGCTTAATCTTCGTTTGGACCAATTGCGACCGCGCCCATTATCATAAGGAATGATTTAGACGCCGAACAAGCGCTTTTTCAGACAAGTGAAAAAATTTGCCTGAATCAAAATTTTACTGGGCTATAGCCTTACCATTTTTGCAAAAAAAAGCAATTCTCAAATATCTACTTATTCTTCGTTTGAACCAATTGCGACTGCGTGCATTATCATAAGGAATGATTTAGACGCCGAACAAGCGCTTTTTCAGACAAGTGAGAAAATTTGCCTGAATCAAAATTTTACTGGGCTATAGCCTTACCATTTTTCCCAAAAAAGGCAATTCTCAAATATCCGCTTATTCTTCGTTTGAACCAATTGCGACCGCGTCCATTATCATACGGAATTATTTAGACGCCGAACAAGCGCTTTTTCAGACAAGTGAGAAAATTTGCCTGAATCAAAATTTTACTGGCTTATAGCCTTACCATTTTTCCCAATAAAGGCAATTCTCAAATATCCGCTTATTCTTCGTTTGAACCAATTGCGACCGCGTGCATTATCATAACGAATGATTTAGACGCCGAACAAGCGCTTTTTCAGACAAGTGAAAAAAAATTTGCCTGAATCAAAATTTTACTGGGCTATAGCCTTACCATTTTTCCAAAAAAAAGGAATTCTCAAATATGTGCCTAATCTTCGTTTGAACCAATTGCGACCGCGTGCATTATCATAAGGAATGATTTAGACGCCGAACAAGCGCTTTTTCAGACAAGTGAGAAAATTTGCCTGAATCAAAATTTTACTGGGCTATAGCCTTGCCATTTTTCCCAAAAAAGGCAATTCTCAAATATCTAGTTATTCTTCGTTTGAACCAATTGCGACCGCGTGCATTATCATAAGGAATGATTTAGACGCCGAACAAGCGCTTTTTCAGACAAGTGAAAAAAAATTTGCCTGAATCAAAATTTTACTGGGCTATAGCCTTACCATTTTTCCCAAAAAAGGCAATTCTCAAATATCTGCTTATTCTTCGTTTGAACCAATTGCAACCGCGTGCATTATCATACGGAATGATTTAGACGCCGAACAAGCGCTTTTTCAGACAAATGAGAAAGTTTGCCTGAATCAAAATTTTACTGGGCTATAGCCTTGCCATTTTTCCCAAAAAAGGCAATTCTCAAATATCTAGTTATTCTTCGTTTGAACCAATTGCGACCGCGTGCATTATCATAAGGAATGATTTAGACGCCGAACAAGCGCTTTTTCAGACAAGTGAGAAAATTTGCCTGAATCAAAATTTTACTGGGCTACCATTTTTCCCAAAAAAGGCAATTCTCAAATATCCGCTTATTCGTTTGAACCAATTGCGACCGCGTGGATTATCATAAGGAATGATTTAGACGCCGAACAAGCGCTTTTTCAGGCAAGCGAGAAAATTTGCCTGAATCAAAATTTTACTGGGCTATAGCCTTACCGTTTTTCCCAAAAAAGGCAATTCTCAAATATCTGCTTATTCTTCGTTTGAACCAATTGCGACCGCGTGCATTATCAAAAGGAATGATTTAGACGCCGAACAAGCGCTTTTTCAGGCAAGCGAGAAAATTTGCCTGAATCAAAATTTTACTGGGCTATAGCCTTACCATTTTTCCCAAAAAAGGCAATTCTCAAATATCCGCTTATTCTTCGTTTGAACCAATTGCGACCGCGTGCATTATCATAACGAATGATTTAGACGCCGAACAAGCGCTTTTTCAGACAAGTGAAAAAAAATTTGCCTGAATCAAAATTTTACTGGGCCTTTTTTACCTTACCATTTTTCCCAAAAAAGGCAATTCTCAAATATCCGCTTATTCTTCGTTTGAACCAATTGCGACCGCGTGCATTATCATAACGAATGATTTAGACGCCGAACAAGCGCTTTTTAAGACAAGTGAAAAAAAATTTGCCTGAATCAAAATTTTACTGGGCTATAGCCTTACCATTTTTCCCAAAACGGGCAATTCTCAAATATGTGCTTATTCTTCGTTTGAACCAATTGCAACCGCGTGCATTATCATAAGGAATGATTTAGACGCCCAACAAGCGCTTTTTCAGACAAGTGAGAAAATTTGCCTGAATCAAGATTTTACTGGGCTATAATATAGCCTTACCATTTTTCCCAAAAAAGGCAATTCTCAAATATCCGCTTATTCGTTTGAACCAATTGCGACCGCGTGGATTATCATAAGGAATGATTTAGACGCCGAACAAACGCTTTTTCAGGCAAGCGAGAAAATTTGCCTGAATCAAAATTTTACTGGGCTGTAGCCTTACCGTTTTTCCCAAAAAAGGCAATTCTCAAATATCTGCTTATTCTTCGTTTGAACCAATTGCAACCGCGTGCATTATCATAAGGAATTATTTAGACGCCGAACAAGCGCTTTTTCAGGCAAGCGAGAAAATTTGCCTAAATCAAAATTTTACTGGGCTATAGCCTTACCATTTTTCCCAAAAAAGGCAATTCTCAAATATCCGCTTATTCTTCGTTTGAACCAATTGCGACCGCGTGCATTACCATAAGGAATGATTTAGACGCCGAACAAGCGCTTTTTCAGACAAGTGAAAAAAAATTTGCCTGAATCAAAATTTTACAGGGCTATAGCCTTACCATTTTTCCAAAAAAAGGCAATTCTCAAATATCTACTTATTCTTCGTTTGAACCAATTGCGACTGCGTGCATTATCATAAGGAATGATTTAGACGCCGAACAAGCGCTTTTTCAGACAAGTGAGAAAATTTGCCTGAATCAAAATTTTACTGGGCTATAGCCTTACCATTTTTCCCAAAAAAGGCAATTCTCAAATATCCGCTTATTCTTCGTTTGAACCAATTGCGACCGCGTCCATTATCATACGGAATTATTTAGACGCCGAACAAGCGCTTTTTCAGACAAGTGAGAAAGCTTGCCTGAATCAAAATTTTACTGGGCTATAGCCTTGCCATTTTTCCCAAAAAACGCAATTCTCAAATATCTGCTTATTCTTCGTTTGAACTAATTGCGACCGTGTCAATTATCATAAGGAATGATTTAGACGCCGAACAAACGCTTTTTCAGACAAGTGAGAAAATTTGCCTGAATGAAAATTTTACTGGGCTATAGCCTTACCGTTTTTCCCAAAAAAGGCAATTCTCAAATATCTGCTTATTCTTCGTTTGAACCGATTGCGACGGCGTGCATTATCATAAGGAATGATTTAGACGCCGAACAAGCGCTTTTTCAGGCAAGCGAGAAAATTTGCCTGAATCAAAATTTTACTGGGCTATAGCCTTACCATTTTTCCCAAAAAAGGCAATTCTCAAATATCCGCTTATTCTTCGTTTGAACCAATTGCGACCGCGTGCATTACCATAAGGAATGATTTAGACGCCGAACAAGCGCTTTTTCAGACAAGTGAGAAAATTTGCCTGAAACAAAATTTTACTGGGCTATAGCCTTACGATTTTTCCAAAAAAAGTCAGTTGTCAAATATGTGCTTAATCTTCGTTTGGACCAATTGCGACCGCGCCCATTATCATAAGGAATGATTTAGACGCCGAACAAGCGCTTTTTCAGACAAGTGAAAAAATTTGCCTGAATCAAAATTTTACTGGGCTATAGCCTTACCATTTTTGCAAAAAAAGGCAATTCTCAAATATCTACTTATTCTTCGTTTGAACCAATTGCGACTGCGTGCATTATCATAAGGAATGATTTAGACGCCGAACAAGCGCTTTTTCAGACAAGTGAGAAAATTTGCCTGAATCAAAATTTTACTGGGCTATAGCCTTACCATTTTTCCCAAAAAAGGCAATTCTCAAATATCCGCTTATTCTTCGTTTGAACCAATTGCGACCGCGTCCATTATCATACGGAATTATTTAGACGCCGAACAAGCGCTTTTTCAGACAAGTGAGAAAATTTGCCTGAATCAAAATTTTACTGGCTTATAGCCTTACCATTTTTCCCAATAAAGGCAATTCTCAAATATCCGCTTATTCTTCGTTTGAACCAATTGCGACCGCGTGCATTATCATAACGAATGATTTAGACGCCGAACAAGCGCTTTTTCAGACAAGTGAAAAAAAATTTGCCTGAATCAAAATTTTACTGCGCTATAGCCTTACCATTTTTCCCAATAAAGGCAATTCTCAAATATCCGCTTATTCTTCGTTTGAACCAATTGCGACCGCGTCCATTATCATACGGAATTATTTAGACGCCGAACAAGCGCTTTTTCAGACAAGTGAGAAAATTTGCCTGAATCAAAATTTTACTGGGCTATAGCCTTACCATTTTTCCCAAAAAAGGCAATTCTCAAATATCTGCTTATTCTTCGTTTGAACCAATTGCAACCGCGTGCACTAACATACGGAATGATTTAGACGCCGAACAAGCGCTTTTTCAGACAAGTGAGAAAGTTTGCCTGAATCAAAATTTTACTGGGCTATAGCCTTGCCATTTTTCCCAAAAAAGGCAATTCTCAAATATCCAGTTATTCTTCGTTTGAACCAATTGCGACCGCGTGCATTATCATAAGGAATGATTTAGACGCCGAACAAGCGCTTTTTCAAACAAGTGAGAAAATTTGCCTGAGTCAAAATTTTACTGGGCTACCATTTTTCCCAAAAAAGGCAATTCTCAAATATCCGCTTATTCGTTTGAACCAATTGCGACCGCGTGGATTATCATAAGGAATGATTTAGACGCCGAACAAGCGCTTTTTCAGGCAAGCGAGAAAATTTGCCTGAATCAAAATTTTACTGGGCTATTATAGCCTTACCGTTTTTCCCAAAAAAGGCAATTCTCAAATATCTGCTTATTCTTCGTTTGAACCAATTGCGACCGCGTGCATTATCAAAAGGAATGATTTAGACGCCGAACAAGCGCTTTTTCAGACAAGTGAGAAAGTTTGCCTGAATCAAAATTTTACTGGGCTATAGCCTTGCCATTTTTCCCAAAAAAGGCAATTCTCAAATATCCAGTTATTCTTCGTTTGAACCAATTGCGACCGCGTGCATTATCATAAGGAATGATTTAGACGCCGAACAAGCGCTTTTTCAAACAAGTGAGAAAATTTGCCTGAGTCAAAATTTTACTGGGCTACCATTTTTCCCAAAAAAGGCAATTCTCAAATATCCGCTTATTCGTTTGAACCAATTGCGACCGCGTGGATTATCATAAGGAATGATTTAGACGCCGAACAAGCGCTTTTTCAGGCAAGCGAGAAAATTTGCCTGAATCAAAATTTTACTGGGCTATTATAGCCTTACCGTTTTTCCCAAAAAAGGCAATTCTCAAATATCTGCTTATTCTTCGTTTGAACCAATTGCGACCGCGTGCATTATCAAAAGGAATGATTTAGACGCCGAACAAGCGCTTTTTCAGGCAAGCGAGAAAATTTGCCTGAATCAAAATTTTACTGGGCTATAGCCTTACCATTTTTCCCAAAAAAGGCAATTCTCAAATATCCGCTTATTCTTCGTTTGAACCAATTGCGACCGCGTGCATTATCATAACGAATGATTTAGACGCCGAACAAGCGCTTTTTCAGACAAGTGAAAAAAAATTTGCCTGAATCAAAATTTTACTGGGCCTTTTTTACCTTACCATTTTTCCCAAAAAAGGCAATTCTCAAATATCCGCTTATTCTTCGTTTGAACCAATTGCGACCGCGTGCATTATCATAACGAATGATTTAGACGCCGAACAAGCGCTTTTTAAGACAAGTGAAAAAAAATTTGCCTGAATCAAAATTTTACTGGGCTATATATAGCCTTACCATTTTTCCAAAAAAAGGCAATTCTCAAATATGTGCCTAATCTTCGTTTGAACCAATTGCGACCGCGTGCATTATCATAAGGAATGATTTAGACGCCGAACAAGCGCTTTTTCAGACAAGTGAGAAAATTTGCCTGAATCAAAATTTTACTGGGCTATGGACTTACCATTTTTCCCAAAAAAGGCAATTGTCAAATATGTGCTTAATCTTCGTTTGAACCAATTGCGACCGCGTGCATTATCATACGGAATTATTTAGACGCCGAACAAGCGCTTTTTCAGACAAGTGAGAAAGCTTGCCTGAATCAAAATTTTACTGGGCTATAATATAGCCTTACCATTTTTCCCAAAAAAGGCAATTCTCAAATATCCGCTTATTCGTTTGAACCAATTGCGACCGCGTGGATTATCATAAGGAATGATTTAGACGCCGAACAAACGCTTTTTCAGGCAAGCGAGAAAATTTGCCTGAATCAAAATTTTACTGGGCTATAATAGCCTTACCGTTTTTCCCAAAAAAGGCAATTCTCAAATATCTGCTTATTCTTCGTTTGAACCAATTGCGACCGCGTGCATTATCATAAGGAATTATTTAGACGCCGAACAAGCGCTTTTTCAGGCAAGCGAGAAAATTTGCCTAAATCAAAATTTTACTGGGCTATAGCCTTACCATTTTTCCCAAAAAAGGCAATTCTCAAATATCCGCTTATTCTTCGTTTGAACCAATTGCGACCGCGAGCATTATAATAAGGAATGATTTAGACGCCGAACAAGCGCTTTTTCAGACAAGTGAGAAAATTTGCCTGAAACAAAATTTTACTGGGCTATAATAGCCTTACCGTTTTTCCCAAAAAAGGCAATTCTCAAATATCTGCTTATTCTTCGTTTGAACCAATTGCGATCGCGAGCATTTTCATAAGGAATGATTTAGACGCCGAACAAGCGCTTTTTCAGGCAAGCGAGAAAATTTGCCTGAATCAAAATTTTACTGGGCTATAATAGCCTTACCGTTTTTCCCAAAAAAGGCAATTCTCAAATATCTGCTTATTCTTCGTTTGAACCAATTGCGATCGCGAGCATTTTCATAAGGAATGATTTAGACGCCGAACAAGCGCTTTTTCAGGCAAGCGAGAAAATTTGCCTGAATCAAAATTTTACTGGGCTATAGCGTTACCATTTTTCCCAAAAAAGGAAATTCTCAAATATCCGCTTATTCTTCGTTTGAACCAATTGCGACCGCGAGCATTATAATAAGGAATGATTTAGACGCCGAACAAGCGCTTTTTCAGACAAGTGAGAAAATTTGCCTGAAACAAAATTTTACTGGGCTATAAACCTTACCATTTTTCCCAAAAAAGGCAATTCTCAAATATCCGCTTATTCTTCGTTTGAACCAATTGCGACCGCGTGCATTACCATAAGGAATGATTTAGACGCCGAACAAGCGCTTTTTCAGACAAGTGAGAAAATTTGCCTGAAACAAAATTTTACTGGGCTTATAGCCTTAACATTTTTCCCAAAAAAGGCAATTCTCAAATATCCGCTTATTCTTCGTTTGAACCAATTGCGACCGCGAGCATTATCATAAGGAATGATTTAGACGCCGAACAAGCGCTTTTTCAGGCAAGCGAGAAAATTTGCTTGAATCAAAATTTTACTGGGCTATATAGCCTTACCATTTTTCCCAAAAAAGGCAATTCTCAAATATCCGCTTATTCTTCGTTTGAACCAATTGCGACCGCGTCCATTATCATACGGAATTACTTAGACGCCGAACAAGCGCTTTTTCAGACAAGTGAGAAAGCTTGCCTGAATCAAAATTTTACTGGGCTATAGCCTTACCATTTTTCCCAAAACGGGCAATTCTCAAATATGTGCTTATTCTTCGTTTGAACTAATTCCGACCGCGTGCATTATCATAAGGAATGATTTAGACGCCGAACAAGCGCTTTTTCAGGCAAGCGAGAAAATTTGCCTAAATCAAAATTTTACTGGGCTATAGCCTTACCATTTTCCCCAAAAAAGGCAATTCTCAAATATCCGCTTATTCTTCGTTTGAACCAATTGCGACCGCGAGCATTATCATAAGGAATGATTTAGACGCCGAACAAGCGCTTTTTCAGGCAAGCGAGAAAATTTGCCTGAATCAAAATTTTACTGGGCTATATAGCCTTACCATTTTTCCCAAAAAAGGCAATTCTCAAATATCCGCTTATTCTTCGTTTGAACCAATTGCGACCGCGTCCATTATCATACGGAATTATTTAGACGCCGAACAAGCGCTTTTTCAGACAAGTGAGAAAGCTTGCCTGAATCAAAATTTTACTGGGCCTATACAAGCGCTTTTTCAGACAAGTGAGAAAATTTGCCTGAAACAAAATTTTACTGGGCTATAATAGCCTTAACATTTTTCCCAAAAAAAGGCAATTCTCAAATATGTGCCTAATCTTCGTTTGAACCAATTGCGACCGCGTGCATTATCATAAGGAATGATTTAGACGCCGAACAAGCGCTTTTTCAGACAAGTGAGAAAATTTGCCTGAATCAAAATTTTACTGGGCTATGGACTTACCATTTTTCCCAAAAAAGGCAATTGTCAAATATGTGCTTAATCTTCGTTTGAACCAATTGCGACCGCGTGCATTATCATACGGAATTATTTAGACGCCGAACAAGCGCTTTTTCAGACAAGTGAGAAAGCTTGCCTGAATCAAAATTTTACTGGGCTATAATATAGCCTTACCATTTTTCCCAAAAAAGGCAATTCTCAAATATCCGCTTATTCGTTTGAACCAATTGCGACCGCGTGGATTATCATAAGGAATGATTTAGACGCCGAACAAACGCTTTTTCAGGCAAGCGAGAAAATTTGCCTGAATCAAAATTTTACTGGGCTATAATAGCCTTACCGTTTTTCCCAAAAAAGGCAATTCTGAAATATCTGCTTATTCTTCGTTTGAACCAATTGCGACCGCGTGCATTATCATAAGGAATTATTTAGACGCCGAACAAGCGCTTTTTCAGGCAAGCGAGAAAATTTGCCTAAATCAAAATTTTACTGGGCTATAGCCTTACCATTTTTCCCAAAAAAGGCAATTCTCAAATATCCGCTTATTCTTCGTTTGAACCAATTGCGACCGCGAGCATTATAATAAGGAATGATTTAGACGCCGAACAAGCGCTTTTTCAGACAAGTGAGAAAATTTGCCTGAAACAAAATTTTACTGGGCTATAATAGCCTTACCGTTTTTCCCAAAAAAGGCAATTCTCAAATATCTGCTTATTCTTCGTTTGAACCAATTGCGATCGCGAGCATTTTCATAAGGAATGATTTAGACGCCGAACAAGCGCTTTTTCAGGCAAGCGAGAAAATTTGCCTGAATCAAAATTTTACTGGGCTATAATAGCCTTACCGTTTTTCCCAAAAAAGGCAATTCTCAAATATCTGCTTATTCTTCGTTTGAACCAATTGCGATCGCGAGCATTTTCATAAGGAATGATTTAGACGCCGAACAAGCGCTTTTTCAGGCAAGCGAGAAAATTTGCCTGAATCAAAATTTTACTGGGCTATAGCGTTACCATTTTTCCCAAAAAAGGAAATTCTCAAATATCCGCTTATTCTTCGTTTGAACCAATTGCGACCGCGAGCATTATAATAAGGAATGATTTAGACGCCGAACAAGCGCTTTTTCAGACAAGTGAGAAAATTTGCCTGAAACAAAATTTTACTGGGCTATAAACCTTACCATTTTTCCCAAAAAAGGCAATTCTCAAATATCCGCTTATTCTTCGTTTGAACCAATTGCGACCGCGTGCATTACCATAAGGAATGATTTAGACGCCGAACAAGCGCTTTTTCAGACAAGTGAGAAAATTTGCCTGAAACAAAATTTTACTGGGCTATAGCCTTAACATTTTTCCCAAAAAAGGCAATTCTCAAATATCCGCTTATTCTTCGTTTGAACCAATTGCGACCGCGAGCATTATCATAAGGAATGATTTAGACGCCGAACAAGCGCTTTTTCAGGCAAGCGAGAAAATTTGCTTGAATCAAAATTTTACTGGGCTATATAGCCTTACCATTTTTCCCAAAAAAGGCAATTCTCAAATATCCGCTTATTCTTCGTTTGAACCAATTGCGACCGCGTCCATTATCATACGGAATTACTTAGACGCCGAACAAGCGCTTTTTCAGACAAGTGAGAAAGCTTGCCTGAATCAAAATTTTACTGGGCTATAGCCTTACCATTTTTCCCAAAACGGGCAATTCTCAAATATGTGCTTATTCTTCGTTTGAACTAATTCCGACCGCGTGCATTATCATAAGGAATGATTTAGACGCCGAACAAGCGCTTTTTCAGGCAAGCGAGAAAATTTGCCTAAATCAAAATTTTACTGGGCTATAGCCTTACCATTTTCCCCAAAAAAGGCAATTCTCAAATATCCGCTTATTCTTCGTTTGAACCAATTGCGACCGCGAGCATTATCATAAGGAATGATTTAGACGCCGAACAAGCGCTTTTTCAGGCAAGCGAGAAAATTTGCCTGAATCAAAATTTTACTGGGCTATATAGCCTTACCATTTTTCCCAAAAAAGGCAATTCTCAAATATCCGCTTATTCTTCGTTTGAACCAATTGCGACCGCGTCCATTATCATACGGAATTATTTAGACGCCGAACAAGCGCTTTTTCAGACAAGTGAGAAAGCTTGCCTGAATCAAAATTTTACTGGGCCTATACAAGCGCTTTTTCAGACAAGTGAGAAAATTTGCCTGAAACAAAATTTTACTGGGCTATAATAGCCTTAACATTTTTCCCAAAAAAAGGCAATTCTCAAATATCCGCTTATTCTTCGTTTGAACCAATTGCGACCGCGTGCATTATCATAACGAACGATTTAGACGCCGAACAAGCGATTTTTCAGACAAGTGAAAAAAAATTTGCCTGAATCAAAATTTTACTGGGCTATAGCCTTACCATTTTTCCAAAAAAAGGCAATTCTCAAATATGTGCTTAATCTTCGTTTGAACCAATTACGACCGCGTGCATTATCATAAGGAATGATTTAGACGCCGAACAAGCGCTTTTTCAGACAAGTGAGAAAATTTGCCTGAATCAAAATTTTACTGGGCTATAGACTTACCATTTTTCCCAAAAAAGGCAATTGTCAAATATGTGCTTAATCTTCGTTTGAACCAATTGCGACCGCGTGCATTATCATACGGAATTATTTAGACGCCGAACAAGCGCTTTTTCAGACAAGTGAGAAAGCTTGCCTGAATCAAAATTTTACTGGGCTATAGCCTTACCATTTTTCCCAAAACGGGCAATTCTCAAATATGTGCTTATTCTTCGTTTGAACCAATTGCAACCGCGTGCATTATCATAAGGAATGATTTAGACGCCGAACAAGCGCTTTTTCAGACAAGTGAGAAAATTTGCCTGAATCAAGATTTTACTGGGCTATAATATAGCCTTACCATTTTTCCCAAAAAAGGCAATTCTCAAATATCCGCTTATTCGTTTGAACCAATTGCGACCGCGTGGATTATCATAAGGAATGATTTAGACGCCGAACAAACGCTTTTTCAGGCAAGCGAGAAAATTTGCCTGAATCAAAATTTTACTGGGCTATAGCCTTACCGTTTTTCCCAAAAAAGGCAATTCTCAAATATCTGCTTATTCTTCGTTTGAAGCAATTGCGACCGCGTGCATTATCATAAGGAATTATTTAGACGCCGAACAAGCGCTTTTTCAGGCAAGCGAGAAAATTTGCCTAAATCAAAATTTTACTGGGCTATAGCCTTACCATTTTTCCCAAAAAAGGCAATTCTCAAATATCCGCTTATTCTTCGTTTGAACCAATTGCGACCGCGTGCATTACCATAAGGAATGATTTAGACGCCGAACAAGCGCTTTTTCAGACAAGTGAGAAAATTTGCCTGAAACAAAATTTTACTGGGCTATAGCCTTACCATTTTTCCCAAAAAAGGCAATTCTTAAATATCCGCTTATTCTTCGTTTGAACCAATTGCGACCGCGTGCATTATCATAAGGAATGATTTAGACGCCGAACAAGCGCTTTTTCAGGCAAGCGAGAAAATTTGCCTGAATCAAAATTTTACTGGGCTATAGCCTTACCATTTTTCCCAAAAAAGGCAATTCTCAAATATCCGCTTATTCTTCGTTTGAACCAATTGCGACTGCGTGCATTATCATAAGGAATGATTTAGACGCCGAACAAGCGCTTTTTCAGACAAGTGAGAAAATTTGCCTAAATCAAAATTTTACTGGGCTATAGCCTTACCATTTTTCCCAAAAAAGGCAATTCTCAAATATCCGCTTATTCTTCGTTTGAACCAATTGCGACCGCGTCCATTATCATACGGAATTATTTAGACGCCGAACAACCGCTTTTTCAGACAAGTGAGAAAGCTTGCCTGAATCAAAATTTTACTGTGCTATAGCCTTGCCATTTTTCCCAAAAAACGCAATTCTCAAATATCTGCTTATTCTTCGTTTGAACTAATTGCGACCGTGTCAATTATCATAAGGAATGATTTAGACACCGAACAAACGCTTTTTCAGACAAGTGAGAAAATTTGCCTGAATGAAAATTTTACTGGGCTATAGCCTTACCGTTTTTCCCAAAAAAGGCAATTCTCAAATATCTGCTTATTCTTCGTTTGAACCGATTGCGACGGCGTGCATTATCACAAGGAATGAGTTAGACGCCGAACAAGCGCTTTTTCAGGCAAGCGAGAAAATTTGCCTGAATCAAAATTTTACTGGGCTATAGCCTTACCATTTTTCCCAAAACGGGCAATTCTCAAATATGTGCTTATTCTTCGTTTGAACAAATTGCGACCGCGTGCATTATCATAAGGAATGATTTAGACGCCAAACAAGCGCTTTTTCAGACAAGTGAAAAAATTTGCCTGAATCAAAATTTTACTGGGCCTTACCATTTTCCCAAAAAACGCAATTCTCAAATATCTGCTTTTTCTTCGTTTGAACTAATTGCGACCGTGTCAATTATCATAAGGAATGATTTAGACGCCGAACAAACGCTTTTTCAGACAAGTGAGAAAATTTGCCTGAATGAAAATTTTACTGGGCTATAGCCTTGCCATTTTTCCAAAAAAGGCAATTCTCAAATATCTGCTTATTCTTCGTTTGAACTAATTGCGACCGCGTCAATTATCATAAGGAATGATTTACACGCCGAACAAACGCTTTTTCAGACAAGTGAGAAAATTTGCCTGAATGAAAATTTTACTGGGCCATAGCCTTACCATTTCTCCCAAAAAAGGCAATTCTCAAATATCTGCTTATTCTTCGTTTGAACCAATTGCAACCGCGTGCATTATCATACGGAATGATTTAGACGCCGAATAAGCCCTTTTTCAGACAAGTGAGAAAGTTTGCCTGAATCAAAATTTTACTGGGCTATAGCCTTACCATTTTTCCCAAAACGGGCAATTTTCAAATACGTGCTCATTCTTCGTTTGAACAAATTGCGACCGCGTGCATTATCATAACGAATGATTAATACGCCGAACAAGCGCTTTTTCAGACAAGTGAAAAAAAATTTGCCTGAATCAAAATTGCCTTACCATTTTTCCAAAAAAAGGCAATTGTCAAATATGTGCTTAATCTTCGTTTGAACCAATTGCGACCGCGTGCATTATCATAAGGAATGATTTAGACGCCGAACAAGCGCTTTTTCAGACAAGTGAAAAAATTTGCCTGAATAAAATTTTTAGTGGGCTATAGCCTTACCATTTTTCCCAAAACGGGCAATTTTCAAATATGTGCTCATTCTTCGTTTGAACAAATTGCGACCGCGTGCATTATCATAACGAATGATTAATACGCCGAACAAGCGCTTTTTCAGACAAGTGAAAAAAAATTTGCCTGAATCAAAATTGCCTTACCATTTTTCCAAAAAAAGGCAATTGTCAAATATGTGCTTAATCTTCGTTTGAACTAATTGCGACCGTGTCAATTATCATAAGGAATGATTTAGACGCCGAACAAGCGCTTTTTCAGACAAGTGAAAAAATTTGCCTGAATCAAAATTTTACTGGGCTATAGCCTTACCATTTTTCCCAAAAAAGGCAATTCTCAAATATCTGCTTATTCTTCGTTTGAACCAATTGCAACCGCGTGCATTTTCATACGGAATGATTTAGACGCCGAACAAGCGCTTTTTCAGAGAAGTGAGAAAGTTTGCCTGAATCAAAATTTTACTGGGCTATAGCCTTACCATTTTTCCCAAAAAAGGCAATTCTCAAATATCTACTTATTCTTCGTTTGAACCAATTGCGACTGCGTGCATTATCATAAGGAATGATTTAGACGCCGAACAAGCGCTTTTTCAGACAAGTGAGAAAATTTGCCTGAATTAAAATTTTACTGGGCTATAGCCTTACCATTTTTCCCAAAAAAGGCAATTCTCAAATATCCGCTTATTCGTTTGAACCAATTGCGACCGCGTGGATTATCATAAGGAATGATTTAGACGCCGAACAAGCGCTTTTTCAGGCAAGCGAGAAAATTTGCCTGAATCAAAATTTTACTGGGCTATAGCCTTACCGTTTTTCCCAAAAAAAAGGCAATTCTCAAATATCTGCTTATTCTTCGTTTGAACCAATTGCGACCGCGTGCATTATCATAAGGAATGATTTAGACGCCGAACAAGCGCTTTTTCAGGCAAGCGAGAAAATTTGCCTGAATCAAAATTTTACTGGGCTATAGCCTTACCATTTTTCCCAAAAAATGTAATTCTCAAATATCCGCTTATTCTTCGTTTGAACCAATTGCGACCGCGTGCATTATCATAACGAATGATTTAGACGCCGAACAAGCGCTTTTTCAGACAAGTGAAAAAAAATTTGCCTGAATCAAAATTTTACTGGGATATAGCCTTACCATTTTTCCAGAAAAAGGCAATTCTCAAATATGTGCTTAATCTTCGTTTGAACCAATTGCGACCGCGTGCATTATCATAAGGAATGATTTAGACGCCGAACAAGCGCTTTTTCAGACAAGTGAGAAAATTTGCCTGAATCAAAATTTTACTGGGCTATAGCCTTACCATTTTTTCCAAAAAACGCAATTCTCAGATATCCGCTTATTCTTCGTTTGAACCAATTGCGACCGTGTGCATTATCATAAGGAATGATTTAGACGCCGAACAAGCGCTTTTTCAGACAAGTGAGAAAATTTGCCTGAATCAAAATTTTACTGGGCTATAGCCTTACCATTTTTCCCAAAAAAGGCAATTCTCAAATATCCGCTTATTCGTTTGAACCAATTGCGACCGCGTGGATTATCATAAGGAATGATTTAGACGCCGAACAAGCGCTTTTTCAGGCAAGCGAGAAAATTTGCCTGAATCAAAATTTTACTGGGCTATAGCCTTACCGTTTTTCCCAAAAAAGGCAATTCTCAAATATCTGCTTATTCTTCGTTTGAACCAATTGCGACCGCGTGCATTATCATAAGGAATGATTTAGACGCCGAACAAGCGCATTTTCAGGCAAGTGAGAAAATTTGCCTGAATCAAAATTTTACTGGGCTATATAGCCTTACCATTTTTCCCAAAAAAGGCAATTCTCAAATATCCGCTTATTCTTCGTTTGAACCAATTGCGACCGCGTGCATTATCATAACGAATGATTTAGACGCCGAACAAGCGCTTTTTCAGACAAGTGAAAAAAAATTTGCCTGAATCAAAATTTTACTGGGCTATAGCCTTACCATTTTTCCAGAAAAAGGCAATTCTCAAATATGTGCTTAATCTTCGTTTGAACCAATTGCGACCGCGCGCATTATCATAAGGAATGATTTAGACGCCGAACAAGCGCTTTTTCAGACAAGTGAGAAAATTTGCCTGAATCAAAATTTTACTGGGCTATAGCCTTACCATTTTTCCCAAAAAAGGCAATTCTCAAATATCCGCTTATTCTTCGTTTGAACCAATTGCGACCGTGTGCATTATCATAACGAATGATTTAGACGCCGAACAAGCGCTTTTTCAGACAAGTGAAAAAAAATTTGCCTGAATCAAAATTTTACTGGGCTATAGCCCTACCATTTTTCCCAAAAAAGGCACTTCTCAAATATCTGCTTATTCTTCGTTTGAACCAATTGCAACCGCGTGCATTATCATACGGAATGATTTAGACACCGAACAAGCGCTTTTTCAGACAAGTGAGAAAGTTTGCCTGAATCAAAATTTTACTGGGCTATAGCCTTGCCATTTTTCCCAAAAAAGGCAATTCTCAAATATCTACTTATTCTTCGTTTGAACCAATTGCGACCGCGTGCATTATCATAAGGAATGATTTAGACGCCGAACAAGCGCTTTTTCAGACAAGTGAGAAAATTTGCCTGAATCAAAATTTTACTGGGCTATAGCCTTACCATTTTTCCCAAAAAAGGCAATTCTCAAATATCCGCTTATTCGTTTGAACCAATTGCGACCGCGTGGATTATCATAAGGAATGATTTAGACGCCGAACAAGCGCTTTTTCAGGCAAGCGAGAAAATTTGCCTGAATCAAAATTTTACTGGGCTATAGCTTTACCGTTTTTCCCAAAAAAGGCAATTCTCAAATATCTGCTTATTCTTCGTTTGAACCAATTGCGACCGCGTGCATTATCATAAGGAATGATTTAGACGCCGAACAAGCGCTTTTTCAGGCAAGCGAGGAAATTTGCCTGAATCAAAATTTTACTGGACTATAACCTTGCCATTTTTCCCAAAAAAGGCAATTCTCAAATATCTGCTTATTCTTCGTTTGAACAAATTGCGACCGCGTGCATTATCATAAGGAATGATTTAGATGCCGAAGAAGCGCTTTTTCAGGCAAGCGAGAAAATTTGCCTGAATCAAAATTTTGCTGGGCTATAGCCTTACCATTTTTCCAAAAAAAGGCAATTCTCAAATATGTGCTTAATCTTCGTTTGAACCAATTGCGACCGCGTGCATTATCACAAGGAATGATTAAGACGCCGAACAAGCGCTTTTTCAGACAAGTGGAAAATTTGCCTGAATCAAAATTTTACTGGGCTATAGCCTTACTATTTTTCCGAAAAAAGCCAATTCTCATATATCTCCTTATTCTTCGTTTGAACCAATTGTGACCGCGTGCATTATCATAAGGAATGATTTAGACGCCGAACAAGCGCTTTTTCAGACAAGTGAGAAAATTTGCCTGAATGAAAATTTTACTGGGCTATAGCCTTGCCATTTTTCCCAAAAAAGGCAATTCTCAAATATCCGCTTATTCGTTTGAACCAATTGCGACCGCGTGCATTACCATCAGGAATGATTTAGACGCCGAACAAGCGCTTTTTCAGGCAAGCGAGAAAATTTGCCTGAATCAAAATTTTACTGGGCTATTATAGCCTCACTATTTTTCCCAAAAAAGGCAATTCTCCAATATCCGCTTATTCTTCGTTTGAACCAATTGCGACCGCGTGCATTACCATCAGGAATGATTTAGACGCCGAACAAGCGCTTTTTCAGACAAGTGAGAAAATTTGCCTGAAACAAAATTTTACTGGGCTATAGCCTTACCATTTTTCCAAGAAAAGGCAATTCTCAAATATGTGCTTAATCTTCGTTTGAACCAATTGCGACCGCGTGCATTATCATAAGGAATGATTTAGACGCCGAACAAGCGCTTTTTCAGACAAGTGAAAAAATTTGCCTGAATCAAAATTTTACTGGACTATCCTACCATTTTTCCCAAAACGGGCAATTCTAAAATATGTGCTTATTCTTCCTTTGAACAAATTGCCACCGCGTGCATTATCATAACGAATGATTTAGACGCCGAACAAGCGCTTTTTCAGACAAGTGAGAAAGTTTGCCTGAATCAAAATTTTACTGGGCTATATATAGCCTTACCATTTTTCCGAAAAAAGTCAATTCTATTCTCTGTCCTTATTCTTCGTTCGAACCAATTGCGACCGCGTGCATTATCATAAGGAATGATTTAGACGCCGAACAAGCGCTTTTTCAGGCAAGCGAGAAAATTTGCCTGAATCAAAATTTTACTGGACTATAACCTTGCCATTTTTCCCAAAAAAGGCAATTCTCAAATATCTGCTTATTCTTCGTTTGAACAAATTGCGACCGCGTGCATTATCATAAGGAATGATTTAGATGCCGAAGAAGCGCTTTTTCAGGCAAGCGAGAAAATTTGCCTGAATCAAAATTTTACTGGGCTATAGCCTTACCATTTTTCCGGAAAAAGCCAATTCTCATATATCTCCTTATTCTTCGTTTGAACCAATTGTGACCGCGTGCATTATCATAAGGAATGATTTAGACGCCGAACAAGCGCTTTTTCAGACAAGTGAGAAAATTTGCCTGAATGAAAATTTTACTGGGCTACAGCCTTACCATTTTTGAAAATGAAAATTTTACTGGGCTACAGCCTTACCATTTTTCCCAAAAAAGGCAATTCTCAAATATCTGCTTATTCTTCGTTTGAACCAATTGCGACCGCGTGCATTATCATAAGGAATGATTAAGACGCCGAACAAGCGCTTTTTCAGACAAGTGAAAAAATTTGCCTGAATCAAAATTTTGCTGGGCTATAGCCTTACCATTTTTCCAAAAAAAGGCAATTCTCAAATATGTGCTTAATCTTCGTTTGAACCAATTGCGACCGCGTGCATTATCACAAGGAATGATTAAGACGCCGAACAAGCGCTTTTTCAGACAAGTGGAAAATTTGCCTGAATCAAAATTTTACTGGGCTATATAGCCTTACTATTTTTCCGAAAAAAGCCAATTCTCATATATCTCCTTATTCTTCGTTTGAACCAATTGTGACCGCGTGCATTATCATAAGGAATTATTTAGACGCCGAACAAGCGCTTTTTCAGACAAGTGAGAAAATTTGCCTGAATGAAAATTTTACTGGGCTATAGCCTTGCCATTTTTCCCAAAAAAGGCAATTCTCAAATATCCGCTTATTCGTTTGAACCAATTGCGACCGCGTGCATTACCATCAGGAATGATTTAGACGCCGAACAAGCGCTTTTTCAGGCAAGCGAGAAAATTTGCCTGAATCAAAATTTTACTGGGCTATAGCCTTACCGTTTTTCCCAAAAAAGGCAATTCTCAAATATCTGCTTATTCTTCGTTTGAACCAATTGCGACCGCGTGCCTTATCATAAGGAATGATTTAGACGCCGAACAAGCGCTTTTTCAGGCAAGCGAGAAAATTTGCCTGAATCGAAATTTTACTGGGCTATAGCCTCACTATTTTTCCCAAAAAAGGCAATTCTCCAATATCCGCTTATTCTTCGTTTGAACCAATTGCGACCGCGTGCATTACCATCAGGAATGATTTAGACGCCGAACAAGCGCTTTTTCAGACAAGTGAGAAAATTTGCCTGAAACAAAATTTTACTGGGCTATAGCCTTACCATTTTTCCAAGAAAAGGCAATTCTCAAATATGTGCTTAATCTTCGTTTGAACCAATTGCGACCGCGTGCATTATCATAAGGAATGATTTAGACGCCGAACAAGCGCTTTTTCAGACAAGTGAAAAAATTTGCCTGAATCAAAATTTTACTGGACTATCCTACCATTTTTCCCAAAACGGGCAATTCTAAAATATGTGCTTATTCTTCCTTTGAACAAATTGCCACCGCGTGCATTATCATAACGAATGATTTAGACGCCGAACAAGCGCTTTTTCAGACAAGTGAGAAAGTTTGCCTGAATCAAAATTTTACTGGGCTATATATAGCCTTACCATTTTTCCGAAAAAAGTCAATTCTATTCTCTGTCCTTATTCTTCGTTTGAACCAATTGCGACCGCGTGCATTATCATAAGGAATGATTTAGACGCCGAACAAGCGCTTTTTCAGGCAAGCGAGAAAATTTGCCTGAATCAAAATTTTACTGGACTATAACCTTGCCATTTTTCCCAAAAAAGGCAATTCTCAAATATCTGTTTATTCTTCGTTTGAACCAATTGCGACCGCGTGCATTGTCATAAGGAATGATTTAGACGCCGAAGAAGCGCTTTTTCAGGCAAGCGAGAAAATTTGCCTGAATCAAAATTTTACTGGGCTATAGCCTTACCATTTTTCCAAGAAAAGGCAATTCTCAAATATGTGCTTAATCTTCGTTTGAACCAATTGCGACCGCGTGCATTATCATAAGGAATGATTTAGACGCCGAACAAGCGCTTTTTCAGACAAGTGAAAAAATTTGCCTGAATCAAAATTTTACTGGACTATCCTACCATTTTTCCCAAAACGGGCAATTCTAAAATATGTGCTTATTCTTCCTTTGAACAAATTGCCACCGCGTGCATTATCATAACGAATGATTTAGACGCCGAACAAGCGCTTTTTCAGACAAGTGAGAAAGTTTGCCTGAATCAAAATTTTACTGGGCTATATATAGCCTTACCATTTTTCCGAAAAAAGTCAATTCTATTCTCTGTCCTTATTCTTCGTTTGAACCAATTGCGACCGCGTGCATTATCATAAGGAATGATTTAGACGCCGAACAAGCGCTTTTTCAGGCAAGCGAGAAAATTTGCCTGAATCAAAATTTTACTGGGCTATTATAGCCTCACTATTTTTCCCAAAAAAGGCAATTCTCCAATATCCGCTTATTCTTCGTTTGAACCAATTGCGACCGCGTGCATTACCATCAGGAATGATTTAGACGCCGAACAAGCGCTTTTTCAGACAAGTGAGAAAATTTGCCTGAAACAAAATTTTACTGGGCTATAGCCTTACCATTTTTCCAAGAAAAGGCAATTCTCAAATATGTGCTTAATCTTCGTTTGAACCAATTGCGACCGCGTGCATTATCATAAGGAATGATTTAGACGCCGAACAAGCGCTTTTTCAGACAAGTGAAAAAATTTGCCTGAATCAAAATTTTACTGGACTATCCTACCATTTTTCCCAAAACGGGCAATTCTAAAATATGTGCTTATTCTTCCTTTGAACAAATTGCCACCGCGTGCATTATCATAACGAATGATTTAGACGCCGAACAAGCGCTTTTTCAGACAAGTGAGAAAGTTTGCCTGAATCAAAATTTTACTGGGCTATATATAGCCTTACCATTTTTCCGAAAAAAGTCAATTCTATTCTCTGTCCTTATTCTTCGTTTGAACCAATTGCGACCGCGTGCATTATCATAAGGAATGATTTAGACGCCGAACAAGCGCTTTTTCAGGCAAGCGAGAAAATTTGCCTGAATCAAAATTTTACTGGGCTATAGCCTTACTATTTTTCCGAAAAAAGCCAATTCTCATATATCTCCTTATTCTTCGTTTGAACCAATTGTGACCGCGTGCATTATCATAAGGAATTATTTAGACGCCGAACAAGCGCTTTTTCAGACAAGTGAGAAAATTTGCCTGAATGAAAATTTTACTGGGCTATATAGCCTTGCCATTTTTCCCAAAAAAGGCAATTCTCAAATATCCGCTTATTCGTTTGAACCAATTGCGACCGCGTGCATTACCATCAGGAATGATTTAGACGCCGAACAAGCGCTTTTTCAGGCAAGCGAGAAAATTTGCCTGAATCAAAATTTTACTGGGCTATAGCCTTACCGTTTTTCCCAAAAAAGGCAATTCTCAAATATCTGCTTATTCTTCGTTTGAACCAATTGCGACCGCGTGCATTATCATAAGGAATGATTTAGACGCCGAACAAGCGCTTTTTCAGGCAAGCGAGAAAATTTGCCTGAATCAAAATTTTACTGGGCTATAGCCTCACTATTTTTCCCAAAAAAGGCAATTCTCCAATATCCGCTTATTCTTCGTTTGAACCAATTGCGACCGCGTGCATTACCATCAGGAATGATTTAGACGCCGAACAAGCGCTTTTTCAGACAAGTGAGAAAATTTGCCTGAAACAAAATTTTACTGGGCTATAGCCTTACCATTTTTCCAAGAAAAGGCAATTCTCAAATATGTGCTTAATCTTCGTTTGAACCAATTGCGACCGCGTGCATTATCATAAGGAATGATTTAGACGCCGAACAAGCGCTTTTTCAGACAAGTGAAAAAATTTGCCTGAATCAAAATTTTACTGGACTATCCTACCATTTTTCCCAAAACGGGCAATTCTAAAATATGTGCTTATTCTTCCTTTGAACAAATTGCCACCGCGTGCATTATCATAACGAATGATTTAGACGCCGAACAAGCGCTTTTTCAGACAAGTGAGAAAGTTTGCCTGAATCAAAATTTTACTGGGCTATATATAGCCTTACCATTTTTCCGAAAAAAGTCAATTCTATTCTCTGTCCTTATTCTTCGTTTGAACCAATTGCGACCGTGTGCATTATCATAAGGAATGATTTAGACGCCGAACAAGCGCTTTTTCAGGCAAGCGAGAAAATTTGCCTGAATCAAAATTTTACTGGACTATAACCTTGCCATTTTTCCCAAAAAAGGCAATTCTCAAATATCTGTTTATTCTTCGTTTGAACCAATTGCGACCGCGTGCATTGTCATAAGGAATGATTTAGACGCCGAAGAAGCGCTTTTTCAGGCAAGCGAGAAAATTTGCCTGAATCAAAATTTTACTGGGCTATATAGCCTTACCATTTTTCCAAGAAAAGGCAATTCTCAAATATGTGCTTAATCTTCGTTTGAACCAATTGCGACCGCGTGCATTATCATAAGGAATGATTTAGACGCCGAACAAGCGCTTTTTCAGACAAGTGAAAAAATTTGCCTGAATCAAAATTTTACTGGACTATCCTACCATTTTTCCCAAAACGGGCAATTCTAAAATATGTGCTTATTCTTCCTTTGAACAAATTGCCACCGCGTGCATTATCATAACGAATGATTTAGACGCCGAACAAGCGCTTTTTCAGACAAGTGAGAAAGTTTGCCTGAATCAAAATTTTACTGGGCTATATATAGCCTTACCATTTTTCCGAAAAAAGTCAATTCTATTCTCTGTCCTTATTCTTCGTTTGAACCAATTGCGACCGCGTGCATTATCATAAGGAATGATTTAGACGCCGAACAAGCGCTTTTTCAGGCAAGCGAGAAAATTTGCCTGAATCAAAATTTTACTGGGCTATTATAGCCTCACTATTTTTCCCAAAAAAGGCAATTCTCCAATATCCGCTTATTCTTCGTTTGAACCAATTGCGACCGCGTGCATTACCATCAGGAATGATTTAGACGCCGAACAAGCGCTTTTTCAGACAAGTGAGAAAATTTGCCTGAAACAAAATTTTACTGGGCTATAGCCTTACCATTTTTCCAAGAAAAGGCAATTCTCAAATATGTGCTTAATCTTCGTTTGAACCAATTGCGACCGCGTGCATTATCATAAGGAATGATTTAGACGCCGAACAAGCGCTTTTTCAGACAAGTGAAAAAATTTGCCTGAATCAAAATTTTACTGGACTATCCTACCATTTTTCCCAAAACGGGCAATTCTAAAATATGTGCTTATTCTTCCTTTGAACAAATTGCCACCGCGTGCATTATCATAACGAATGATTTAGACGCCGAACAAGCGCTTTTTCAGACAAGTGAGAAAGTTTGCCTGAATCAAAATTTTACTGGGCTATATATAGCCTTACCATTTTTCCGAAAAAAGTCAATTCTATTCTCTGTCCTTATTCTTCGTTTGAACCAATTGCGACCGCGTGCATTATCATAAGGAATGATTTAGACGCCGAACAAGCGCTTTTTCAGGCAAGCGAGAAAATTTGCCTGAATCAAAATTTTACTGGACTATAACCTTGCCATTTTTCCCAAAAAAGGCAATTCTCAAATATCTGCTTATTCTTCGTTTGAACAAATTGCGACCGCGTGCATTATCATAAGGAATGATTTAGATGCCGAAGAAGCGCTTTTTCAGGCAAGCGAGAAAATTTGCCTGAATCAAAATTTTACTGGGCTATAGCCTTACCATTTTTCCGGAAAAAGCCAATTCTCATATATCTCCTTATTCTTCGTTTGAACCAATTGTGACCGCGTGCATTATCATAAGGAATGATTTAGACGCCGAACAAGCGCTTTTTCAGACAAGTGAGAAAATTTGCCTGAATGAAAATTTTACTGGGCTACAGCCTTACCATTTTTGAAAATGAAAATTTTACTGGGCTACAGCCTTACCATTTTTCCCAAAAAAGGCAATTCTCAAATATCTGCTTATTCTTCGTTTGAACCAATTGCGACCGCGTGCATTATCACAAGGAATGATTAAGACGCCGAACAAGCGCTTTTTCAGACAAGTGGAAAATTTGCCTGAATCAAAATTTTACTGGGCTATAGCCTTACTATTTTTCCGAAAAAAGCCAATTCTCATATATCTCCTTATTCTTCGTTTGAACCAATTGTGACCGCGTGCATTATCATAAGGAATTATTTAGACGCCGAACAAGCGCTTTTTCAGACAAGTGAGAAAATTTGCCTGAATGAAAATTTTACTGGGCTATAGCCTTGCCATTTTTCCCAAAAAAGGCAATTCTCAAATATCCGCTTATTCGTTTGAACCAATTGCGACCGCGTGCATTACCATCAGGAATGATTTAGACGCCGAACAAGCGCTTTTTCAGGCAAGCGAGAAAATTTGCCTGAATCAAAATTTTACTGGGCTATAGCCTTACCGTTTTTCCCAAAAAAGGCAATTCTCAAATATCTGCTTATTCTTCGTTTGAACCAATTGCGACCGCGTGCATTATCATAAGGAATGATTTAGACGCCGAACAAGCGCTTTTTCAGGCAAGCGAGAAAATTTGCCTGAATCAAAATTTTACTGGGCTATAGCCTCACTATTTTTCCCAAAAAAGGCAATTCTCCAATATCCGCTTATTCTTCGTTTGAACCAATTGCGACCGCGTGCATTACCATCAGGAATGATTTAGACGCCGAACAAGCGCTTTTTCAGACAAGTGAGAAAATTTGCCTGAAACAAAATTTTACTGGGCTATAGCCTTACCATTTTTCCAAGAAAAGGCAATTCTCAAATATGTGCTTAATCTTCGTTTGAACCAATTGCGACCGCGTGCATTATCATAAGGAATGATTTACACGCCGAACAAGCGCTTTTTCAGACAAGTGAAAAGATTTGCCTGAATCAAAATTTTACTGGACTATCCTACCATTTTTCCCAAAACGGGCAATTCTAAAATATGTGCTTATTCTTCCTTTGAACAAATTGCCACCGCGTGCATTATCATAACGAATGATTTAGACGCCGAACAAGCGCTTTTTCAGACAAGTGAGAAAGTTTGCCTGAATCAAAATTTTACTGGGCTATATATAGCCTTACCATTTTTCCGAAAAAAGTCAATTCTATTCTCTGTCCTTATTCTTCGTTTGAACCAATTGCGACCGCGTGCATTATCATAAGGAATGATTTAGACGCCGAACAAGCGCTTTTTCAGGCAAGCGAGAAAATTTGCCTGAATCAAAATTTTACTGGACTATAACCTTGCCATTTTTCCCAAAAAAGGCAATTCTCAAATATCTGTTTATTCTTCGTTTGAACCAATTGCGACCGCGTGCATTGTCATAAGGAATGATTTAGACGCCGAAGAAGCGCTTTTTCAGGCAAGCGAGAAAATTTGCCTGAATCAAAATTTTACTGGGCTATATATAGCCTTACCATTTTTCCGAAAAAAGTCAATTCTATTCTCTGTCCTTATTCTTCGTTTGAACCAATTGCGACCGCGTGCATTATCATAAGGAATGATTTAGACGCCGAACAAGCGCTTTTTCAGGCAAGCGAGAAAATTTGCCTGAATCAAAATTTTACTGGACTATAACCTTGCCATTTTTCCCAAAAAAGGCAATTCTCAAATATCTGCTTATTCTTCGTTTGAACCAATTGCGACCGCGTGCATTGTCATAAGGAATGATTTAGACGCCGAAGAAGCGCTTTTTCAGGCAAGCGAGAAAATTTGCCTGAATCAAAATTTTACTGGGCTATATATAGCCTTACCATTTTTCCGAAAAAAGTCAATTCTATTCTCTGTCCTTATTCTTCGTTTGAACCAATTGCGACCGCGTGCATTATCATAAGGAATGATTTAGACGCCGAACAAGCGCTTTTTCAGGCAAGCGAGAAAATTTGCCTGAATCAAAATTTTACTGGACTATAACCTTGCCATTTTTCCCAAAAAAGGCAATTCTCAAATATCCGCTTATTGTTCGTTTGAACCAATTGCGACCGCGTGCATTGTCATAAGGAATGATTTAGACGCCGAAGAAGCGCTTTTTCAGGCAAGCGAGAAAATTTGCCTGAATCAAAATTTTACTGGGCTATAGCCTTGCCATTTTTCCCAAAAAAGGCAATTCTCAAATATCTGCTTATTCTTCGTTTGAACCAATTGCGACCGCGTGCATTATCATAAGGAATGATTTAGACGCCGAACAAGCGCTTTTTCAGGCAAGCGAGAAAATTTGCCTGAATGAAAATTTTACTGGGCTATAGCCTTACCATTTTTCCCAAAAAAGGCAATTCTCAAATATCTGCTTATTCTTCGTTTGAACCAATTGCGACCGCGTGCATTATCATAAGGAATTATTTAGACGCCGAACAAGCGCTTTTTCAGACAAGTGAGAAAATTTGCCTGAAACAAAATTTTACTGGGCCTTACCATTTTTCCCCCAAAAAAGGCAATTCTCAAATGTCTGCTTATTCTTCGTTTCAACCAATTGTGAGCACGTGTATTATCACGAGTAATGATTTATGCTCCAAACGAGAGCTTTTTGAGACAAGTGAGAGAATTTGCCTCAATCAAATTTTACTTGGCTATTGGCCCCCTGCCTAGCTCGTCAGGATCTCAAGTTGTTTATTACAACTACTACTTACCATACTTCATAAAAAATTCAATTTTGAAAGGTATGTTTATTCAGCGTGTGAACTGCTTGTCAGCACGTCCATTATGATGAGGAGTGATTTATATACCAAACAAGCGATATTTAAGAGGAGTAAACTTGCCTGAACCGATATTTTGCTGGGTCATATATAGCACTACCATCTTTCCCGAAAAAGCAAATTTTCGAATATCTGCTTATCCTGCTTATCTTCTAAATATCTGCTTATGCACCAAATCTTTCTGTACCGTGTCCATTGGGCACGGTATGGAACGATGGTTTGTAACGCCGCTTTCTTGACTTCCCGCGCCACTCATGGACATACTGCGCCACTGGACGTGATGGAGGAAAACTATATTTTTGTTTTCTAAGCAGTTCGATATTTTTGCGCCATGCGGCAATTTTCGAACGCGCTCCGAAGTTTCGCGAGCGTCAAAATAGAAAGCAAGAATGACCGCCTCCGGAAGCGACGAGCGCGCGTCGAAAGATCGCAGATGTCGTGATTCCGATGCGTCTGCAGCTGATTTTATGGCAGATTTTATTGCAGCTGACACACCATAACGACAGACAGAGGAAGACAATTTGACTCATCCCTCTTTCAAGCTCTCTCCCGTCTTCTGGGTGCAACGCACATATGAACGAAAGCTTACCACCCAAGTTCCAATGGCATGGCAGACCGCTTCCATCATCAACTAAAAGCAGCACTTCGTGCCCATGACTCCATGATTCCCTGCCTTTGGTTCTACTAAGTCTTAACACAGCTCTGAAAGCAGATGCACAGCGTTCTTCAGCAGAACTCGTTTTTGGCATGACACTTTGTGTACCCAGCGAGTTCTTTGCCTCGGAGACATCATCTGCTGACCTGCAATCTTATACCGACCGCCTTCGCATTATAATGGCCACTGTTCTACCACCACCACTTCGTTATGACTGCAGAAATGTTTACATGAGCCTAGCTTTACTTCATAGCAGTCATGTATTTATCCGTCACGACACTACTCACGCTCCTTTACAAGCTCTTTACGATGGTGCCTTCAAAGTCCTCTAGCGTGACGCCAAGTTTTTCACACTTCTTGTCAGCAAATGCTAAACGACAATTTCGATTTACCGCTTGAAACCAGCTCATCTGGACTCTGGCAGCGACATCTCTACAACTGAAACAGCTCAGAGGCAGTGCCTTCATCGCCGGGGAGGAGCCATGTAGCGGACAGTACTCATAGAGCCCGGCAGTGGAAGAAGAAGAGACTGGACTAGCACCATCAGGCATATAGGCTCGACGATGGTAGCCGCGACATCAATGCAATCACCTGATTAATAAATGGCAATTCTTTGTAGGCCTTCTGTTCCCACACCCCTAAATATGAAGTCGGTGAATGATCTACCGTATAGACTCTTGCGAGGGCCACACTTTTTCACAACTTTGGCGAGGTGCTGCCCTTACATGGAACAGAAGCTTTTGTTTTGTATGTTGTGCACAAGTCTATTCCAATTTCTGTCTGGGCATCATAGCAGAAAAGGTTGTGTACACTGCATAAACAGTTTGATACTAAAAATAATAAAGTTTTAAGGAACTGATTAAGTTGCTAATGCTTCAGCCTCAGATGAGCGTGTGGGGCAGGAGATGGAAACAGTGATGTCGAGCATGATAAATAAAAGCTATAATGATATTTCGGTTCCCATATGAGAGCCGTGTTTGCAAGCCACAAATTGTGAGAATGCATGTAGCATAATCAAGACTAGTGGGGAAGTAATAGTTTCTTTTTTATTGCCTACACTCGGTCATGGGTAAAATATTTACATTTTTACACACGTGACATGTATGTTGAAATTGTGACACCACTGACATAGAGCTCTTATCATTTTTTCAAGTTTGTTTAAAAGGTTGCTTCAGAACCGAAGCAAAACATCCGCGACACCTATAGCTAGGAAGTTGGTATATGTACAAGACGGCATAAGTAAACTGCAGAACCTCGGTGACATTTCTCTCAAGGAAGTGACAGAACCCATTGGGAAAATATCCCTACTAAAAGGCTTTAGCTAGCACTGCATACATATCTGGATGATAACGTTTGCCAAAAGCTCTTATATGAACCGACATCCAGCAGCCATCAGAACTTGAAGTCAAAACTTTCTGGCCACCATAACTGGCTGTAGAAGTATAAATTCATTAAACGACATGAACCACATGTTGAGGTTCATCTGTGTAAAATCCATGTCATCACATGATAGAGCATAAGACTAGGTCTGCCATAGTTTGCATATATGTCGTTCAAATAGACAAGATCGGTGGATGATCAACAAGCCTGATAGAAAAGACCAGACACTTGTTCTTGATACATGACATTGCTCATCGAGAGAGATGTAGCATACTAAAAGTGGCATCAAGAAGAAAACGAAACTCATGCAGTCAAAATTATATACTTGGTGTTGCATGAATATACCTGTGCTGTGCCAGACATGTGACAACAAAAACATTTTTTTTCTAGTAGACCATAGCTGCACGAGGCTTAGTGCGAAGCTTCCTCATGCCCTCTCACACAGCACGATTGATGCTCCAGCCTAAACGAGGACTCTGGTGTATAGTGTACACAACACCACGGTCTGTGTCACTTGTACAGCATAAAATGTCAGAAAGATGCACTGCTAAAGAAAACAGAAATGATGCTGTATTATGTTATCGAGGCTCTGCAGTTCAGTGTATAATCAGCATAGATGAATCATTTTAGGCAGCTGGAGTATACTGATCTGAATCTACAATCAACTTAATTAAAATCTCAACTCTATGAACCTTGAGTTTCTCTCCGCAAGCAAGTTTCATGCACCGATGAGTCCCGCTCCAAATTGTTCATGAAGCCAGACAATTGAACAACACAAAAAACGCATACATTAAAACAAGTGTTGCTGTTGCTGTAATGGCAGCTAGTGTCATTAAATTACTAGACTATTACAACACAATATAGCAAGCATACCTGGCCAGCCAGTATACCAGCACACAGATCATCTAGCTGGCAGTCCGCGGCACACAAATCAACATCATAATCCGACAGTGTAGAGATCTAAGTAGAAGTGAGATAGTACATTGTGAGTGCGCAGATTGCTGCAGTGCTTTTCAATCTGTACAGGCATCAAACAAGCCACATCTGCCCACATCCACACCACAGCAGTGCAGTTCTGCAGCAACACAGAATAAAGGTGCTGCTTGCGGCATGCCAACATAAAGCACTGACTATCAAATTAACTCTTCACTAAACAACAAAGGAATCTCATCATAGTAAAGGTTGCAACACAATGCATTAATATTGACGCTAACTATCACAATCATTCTCAAAGTAAATTTGGATCAACAGCTTCAATTAACGAAGGAGCACAGTGCAAGGGCCGCAGTATGCAGCAGCCATCACACATTGAACACGTAAACTAAACACCCACTGGAAGATCACAGCAGGTGGACTGAGAACCATTGTCACTGTGGGACTGAACATTGCCACAACACGTCATGCAACAGGGGTCCTTTTCCATTTGCGGTGGAGTCCAAGGAAGCAGAATCACAGTTTGTGGCAGACACACATACACACATGAGCACGTTCAGTGTTCTTGGTTTTCACAAGGGGCACATGGGAGTGTCGTCGTCACATTTAAGTCTTCTTCTTGGGAAGCGTGCTGTCGAGCCGGAAGTAGTTTGGCTTTGTTTCAGTCTTTGGTCTGTTGTATTCCAGGTGGTCGTAACCGTCAGCATCTGCAAAGGCAGAGAAACATATTAGTGTGCTGATGTTTCGTAAATAACGAAAAACATGCATCGTTAACTGAACATCCATCATATTGAAGGTGGTAAATTGACAAATTGGCAAACTTTCCAAATATGCATAATTTCTGAAAACCACATAATGATTGTTCTTACTCATGTTCAAGGCACATCAAAGATTAGTTTTGCCCGAAAGCTTAATTGATACACAAGCTGCACCAACACAAATGAAGCTAATGCTTACTTACTAATAATCAACACTTGTTTCATCAGTCACTTGAATTGTCAAATTTTATGATCGTTACACTCAAGAATCTGTTAGCAAGAAAACAGCTTCTTGCATTTCCAGTAGGCAATGTGGAATGAACATTTCTAATGATAATGAAAAAAAGGAGAACAAGATGACTGCAGTGCTGAAAACCTTACTGAATATAACAACAATATGTGCTTGCATGGCATGAAGTTTCAGTAGCCCTATCGTGGCAGAAAGTGAAAGAGTAAAAATCGCAAGCAATAGTCCTCCAGAGTTGTACTAGCTACTGCTGACATAGCTTTGCACTTGTGCTCAAATTAATTATCTTTATGCAACAGCATTCTTTGCCTGGCTCCCTAGTGATCGCACTTTAACGCATTTACAGCATAGACATCGTCATTCCAATGCTACTGCATAACTTGGTTTTCAAAGAACGTGGGACCTGCATAATCATTTTTTTTTCATGGATGTGACTGCAAGGGACACTGCAAGGGAGACTGCAAGGGAGACTGCAAGGGAGACTGCAAGGGAGACTGCAAGAGTGGGTGGAAAGACAGCATTCTCAATTTCTGTGGAAAGAAACAATTCCGTGGCTACTCCTGACCACACTTTAAAAAGAAGTGCCATGCACTTACCACTACTCGACCGCCCTGCAAGTTGTCGAGTGTCAGTGCAGATAGGAACGGTAACATTACTAATGTCTCCCTTGTCTTTGACCTCATCATAGAAGGGTTCCTTCTTGTCCACATATGATTTGAGGTCCTCTATGCTCTGGTAGATATTAGGCTTGAAGTCGAAGTCCTTGCAGTTGCTTTCATAGTCATTGCCTCCACAGGCACCTGTAAGTATAAAAGTGACAGGAATAACTTGAGTACAGTGTGCGCAGCAGTTCATGGCATCAAGCCAACCAGTGCACAGCCTTCTTGAAACAGATTGTTTTGTCCAAAAATTGTTAAGAATAAGTAGTCATAGTAAGCAGTTGTTTATTAAACTTGTTTATTAAACTAGGTAAGGTTTACTAACTAGTAAATTGCTGCCAGCTGTACTATAACTGCATAGCTCAAGCAGCTGACACCTGACAGGCAGCCAGCAAGGGGGCAGAGGTTGTAGGATCAACTTGACAAAGAGAGAGGACAGCAGAAGGAATAGAGGAGGAGATAAGAAAAAGCAATTTACATTCTAATGCAAAAAACCATGGCACTCAATCCAAAGAATATATCCAAGAGATGATGTGCTTAAATTACAAATGTGCTTCGTACATAAAATTTTAACATATCTTTCAACATTGAATGCACCGACACCTTTCTCAGGCAGGATTACCTTTCAAGCTCTGCGAATCCTGGTCGTCATCATCACAGAAGCCCAGCTTGGCTTTCTCTATGTTACTCTTGGTGCAGTTGAGGTCATTGTGAATCTGCTTGATATTGGAGGCTCCTGATGCATTGTTGAGTGCGCCATCCAAATGAACAGCTTGGAAAGCATAGACAGGATTGTCAAAGTGACGTCGATCTATGAAACACGACCATAACAAACGGTGAACCACCCAACCAAACAAGAAGGTAGACTAAACGTGGAAAAAAAAATGAAAGAAAGTAAAAGGAAATAAGACCATGCCAAACCATGCATGAGATTAACGGACATGCAGTGGAGAAACTTATTGCAATGATTTGTGAACATACCTGGCGGTGGTCTTGGGTCTGCAGTGTACCTGTGAGAAAATGAATCATTAAGTATATTAAGCTCTATGTTTCAATCCACAGCAAATATTCTGGCACAGAGGTGTCTACAAGTGATAAACCTTGTGCGTAACTTTGTCAGGAGGTAAATATTTAATAATGGTGCTTTTTAAATTGGATGAGACATGCACACTTTCACTGTTGCTATTCTTGATTCAAGCATTACTGAGCACAGTGTGCGTCTTCCTTACTATGTCCCTGTTTTCCGCGCTGTGCTTATTTTGCCATGAATTACCAACTTGCCCAAGCCTCTACCTCTGTTAGCATTATTGAATTATTGAGCCTCTTGGCAGCACTGCCATTTTAGTGAATTTAGGCTTGTTTAACAGAAAAATAGCACTTTTAACAGGTAGTGGCCTTATTATCCAATTGTCAGCTACTTTTGGCATATATCATTTATACTGGGATGTAAATCCTTCTAGTGTATCTTTAGCAGCCTAATGCAAGAGCTGCGAATGCCTCAATAACACAACCTTGCAGAATCGGCAAGATTTTGTCATACGGCTCCGGACAGAGGTTGCTGAACCAGCTGAAGTTAGCAAATGCTTACAAGCCTAATAGCATGACGAGAGGCTGATGAGACGATTCGAATACTGCAACGTTTAGGGTTAAAGCGCGATTGGGATAAATGTCATTGCTTCCTGGCTGGCACCTCCAGTGATATGAATGAGCTTTAAGTGTGCTACCCCAAAGCCACAACTCTAGTCTGAAGGGTCTCACATTATCCAGGGGGCACTTGTGATATCTGCCATTGGCCACAGACTCAGCAGACAAAATTTGAGTACGATAAAGGCATGCATAGCTGGCTTCATAGTGGTGAACTTTGCAGTCAGTTCTTCCTTCTTTCCTAGTGTCTGTGCCATCACTAGCAAAATAACTAGTGTAGTTGTACCAGTGCCTAATGATGCATGCTTACTATATTTGAACTTGGAGCTTGAAACTATCTAGTACTTCTTTCCTTTTTATGAAAGAAACTTTCCCAACATTCATCACTATTGGACTTTAATTGGGTAGTGAATCATTTCAGGCATTTGGAACTTCACAATTAATTGCAGTGAATCAAAGTAAGATGATAATATTTCTGTGGTCAAGTGATTAGCACAGGAGACTTCTGTTAATTCAACCTTGACACTAGCTACGGAATTGACCTAATTATCCGGCGGGTCAAATTAGAAGAAGAGACAAAAAAGGAGTCCGAGTGCACTGCTGCTTTATGCGGCAGTATTTACCCGTCTCTAACAGGCCTCCAACTTTAAAGAGTTCTTGTGGATTGAAAGCAGAAAGTAATGTGCACCCAAATGCACACTCGATTTTATATTAAGAGGAATATAGCAGGCTACCAATTCTGGCAATCAGAAAAATATAAAACCTAAAGAGTTGACACATCTTCAGAGCATGGAAATTTATTAGCATTTAATGCTCACTGTTGTCACTCTTGGACTGCTCTCTAGTGCCGTAGTCCACAATATGTCCTCCTGTGTCTAGTTCCCTGCATTTGATGATTTAAATTTAGTAGACGTGTCTGCAACTATCATGAATGAGATCTGTGCCCACACCTAGACTTGCCACTTTGAGAGTTCATCTAATGACGTATGCAAGACACAAGTACGTCAAAAACATGTGATGTGGCTCTGCTGCTGCTTAGCAAGTAAAATAATTTGTATTTTGAAGTAGCCTTTGTAAATAAAGCAACACCTCACCATTGCCAACCTACACAAAAACATTTTTGTCTTCATCTTGTGATTACAATGATGATAGTGCTGACTATGGCTGTAGGGGATTGCCAACACTGCAAATGCAGTTTAGGTTTCATTTGCCTTGAAAAAGGTGCACATGAGAATGGGGGTTAATATTGACACATGTACTTGTTTATCAACTTGTAATACTTGTAACAACTTAGTTATCACTCAGTGCAGGACGCACCTGCATGATTTGACACTTACTAGAATGTTATCATTGATTCTATCTGTTGTGTATGTTCTTGTCAAACCCTGTGTAATCAGATTGTATGTGCAACATGAATAGCATTTTACTTTCTGGAAGGTATGCGAGCGTCAGCGATTACACTGGAACCTTTGACGAGTCCCGTATAAAAGTCGACGCGCTTGACCCACAGATCAGCTTTCAACAATCGACACGTGCTCACGACTATCGTTCCGCCCAAGTGTTACCCGTTCGCTGGGCACAGGTTCACCCAACAAAGTTAAATCTGTGACTGGCATTGTGCCATTGCGGCTGTTCACCGTCACTACAATGTGTCAATACATATTCATTCATTGTGAGCTTCTGTTCTTGCTTGAAACTTGGACAACAACTGGGCAAGAAATAACATTTTTAGCAGGAGATAGCTTGTCTCTGATCTATTCAATGCCTCCTGGGACTACTAAGGCTGACACCATAGCCAAGGGGTGTCACCATTCGGGTCAAGTTTGAATTATCTGGTGAAGGATAATTTTAAGATTGAAATAACAAAAATCTTAGCCTATAGAAATATATGGGCACTGGCCGGGACCTTCTTTTGGGATTAAATTAACCAAAATATCTAATCAACCAGAGTTGTATTGCTGCATCTAATGTAGCTCTGAAAATTAAAAGTCAACTTACGTTACGTAGGCCAGTTCATTCTTGAGGTGGCTAACCCTCCTCTTGTAGTAGAACACAATGCAAATGACAATGACTATGACAAGGAGAACCGCCACGCAGGTTCCCACGACAATTCCCGAGTTGGACTTTGGTTCCTCTTCAAAATACATCACGCTTCTGTCCACAAGACCTGGGGGGAAAAAATATATGGAAAGGAAGTCACAAACTCAAACACGCACTTTAAACCTTCAATGTATTGCAATGTGAAATGGTTTCTTTATCGTTACAAAAACAGATTGCATAAATGTCATATTAAAAGCAGCAAATATGCACTCTGGTTCTAAGCAAATGGCAACTTACGAATATTGCAGTATTCCCCTGTGAAGCCGTAGCGGCAGACGCAGCCGGATATGGGACTGCACACAAAATTTTCTTTGCAGTCGCAGGATGACATGCAGTGGTCTCCGTAAAAGCCTTCAGCACAAACTGGAATGAAATATTGAACATCCTTCATTAATAAGCTTTTAGTACCTAATAACAA
Source organism: Dermacentor andersoni (assembly GCF_023375885.2). Lineage (NCBI taxonomy): Eukaryota > Metazoa > Arthropoda > Arachnida > Ixodida > Ixodidae > Dermacentor > Dermacentor andersoni. The sequence continues at coordinate 96,801,719 of NC_092818.1, read as the reverse complement.
CCAGTGCTCCTTAAATGACAAAACAAACTCATTCACTTGCTTGATACAGTAATGCTCAAGATTTGATTTACATTACATGTTTTGGTTTTATTACATCATAACATTTAAGCTGTTGAAGAAGAGCTACAATGGCTCTAACTGCAACCGTCTATGAAACAAGCTTTACTGCTATTTATACTTGGTTCTAATTTGGTGACCCACACAAGAGCTAATGGTAGAGAAAAATGCGAACAGTTCATGTGCGTTCTCATTTCTGCTGCGATTGGTTGTACTTGAAGTAGGCATGTATGCAGTACTTGGACCTCATAGCTGAGGTAAGCCCTTAGAAGTGTCAGACTTGTAAAATCCAAGCTCACTCTCTGTGCAACGGGAGCCCATCCAGCCTGGCTTGCATCTGCACTTGCCATCACTGGCTCGGCACAAGCCGCCATTTTGGCAGGTGCACTTCTGGGTGCAGTTGAAGCCATAGGTTCCATTGGTGCAGGCTGTAATGGAACCGAATAGGGGCATAGCACTAAGTATCAAAGAACCAAGCATAACATGAACAAGAACTGTGTTCACGAGAAGCTGACAGACTATTGGAGTGCCCTATAACCCAACAGTCCAAATGATTGAATTGGGTGGTAGCTCACGTTGAAAACACTAGCAGTATCCGTTAGCTGACCACAGCTCCACATTGCAAATAACTTCCAAGGGACGTGTCCCCTCACTTATGTATCACCTTACCAAAAAAAGAAAAAGCAAAGGGCGCAAACTAACAAAGGCTTGATATGGCTGTAGACAAGTGCTTAATATCCAATTCCCAAGTTATTCCTGAGAAAGAGCAAAAAATTTCCATAAAAGTTTTGAGTTTTTCAATGTTTTGCACATAATCTTCTCATAAAAAATTTACTGCATCGTTCATTCTTTGCATTCAATAGATATACCTTTGTTAGAAAGATATCAGCACAGAGCTCTTCTCTAAGTACAAAAAGCTCTGCAACGATATTATCGACACCCATGACAACAACGTACGTCAGTGGAAACTAAAGAATGATATGAACAGATGCCCGAAGCCAGTAACTCGCAGACAACAAGCAGCCACGCATGGCTCATTAACGCAGAACAGAGCAAAGCAATGCGCACCATGAACAGGCAGGATTTGTCCTTGGCATTGATGATACTAACTGGCAGAATGAATACAGTACAAGCTTGGGGAGTGAAAGGGTTAACAGCAGCAACATTACCTTAACATGGCCTCTAGGGAACATCAAATCAATTTGTACATATGATGTTTAAGTAAAAGGAAGTGTTAAATACCATGGACATATTTCAGGGTTCCTGAACATGGTAAAACTAACGACAAACATGGTCAAGTTAACAGACATCAAATTATTGTGCATTCCACATCAAGTCACATGGTGGAACACGGCAACAAGCCCAAAAAAGGAGTGATAAAGAGCGACAGAGAAGAAAAGAGGGTAATAAGACTGAGCAATGAAAAACTGTGAGCGAGTAAACAAAAGCAAACTGCCACACTTACTCATAGTTTTAAGCACCTGGGTGATGACACTCAACAAAAGTGACTGCCCCCTATAGTAATGGTACTAAAAGGTAATGAACTAAATGGTAAAGTTTCCTAATTGTCCAATCCATGCAACAGCAGTAAGCACCATTAGCCAATAATAACTAAAAATATACTGTGGAAACATGCGAATGCTTTTCCATGCTGGCAAATAAAATGCCAATGCACAGCGGCATGGTAAATGAATCCTCTCCAAATGCAATGGAACATTTTGTTCAAAACTGCAGATCACGTAGGGAAAAGAATGTCAATAACCATAGGATAATTGATGAGCCTCCTGTGCTAAAATATGAAGTGCTGCAAAAAATATTCAATTCTAAGTAAAACTGGAGATGAAATATATGTCTGAAGGCGCCCCCTCTTTCCGCCAGCTTGACTGGGTGTAAATGGTAACGAATGCTCCGGTAACCAGCAGCCTGAGCTCATGTATCCGATGTACCAGTTGCATAGTACTGCAGAATTGCCGGCTGCAGCCTTATCAACATCCTACGTAGTAATTAGCCGAATGTGCGGGCTAAAAAATTTAATTCGCTATGTGGTCACTAAACCACTCGCCTTAGCGAAACGTTTCGTGTGCGGCGCACTCACACTCGGAGCGGGCATCGCTAAACATATAGTCCGGCGATGTGGCTCTTGGGTCCTTCTTCCGTTCAGTCCACGCTATCTTAAAATAAGATATCTTAAATAACTGGTTAAATAGCAATTATAGAGGAAACATTGCAATCCGGAAATTGAGGGCCCAACTCATATCATTAACTCAACAAAAATGTTTTCTCTACACAACATCCTCTTGCATGCTAAAGCCTGTAGTACTTTGGCACTGCGGGTGGCCCAGTATGGCAGTACCAAAATAAATATGAAATAGTGCACCAGTGACGTCGATCTCTCTATCCTCTCCATTCACTCTTAAAAATTTACACCCTTTGTGGCTTATCTTGTCCCTTAACAATAATCACCGTCTGTCTTGCCCGCATTTCTTTTCTTTAACGCTGCGAGCCCGGTACTTCCAAGTGACGAACAGCTTGCACGTTATCAGCATGACACAGCATTCCTGACAGGAAAGTAGCGAGCGCTGAGTTTTCAAGATAGGAAATGCTAGCTAGGGAGATAACAATTATTGTTGTGGGGCAAATATAGACCCCAAAGGGTGCAGCCGTTTTAAGAGTGTTGTGAGTGCAGACCGACAGTAGTGCAAGCATGGAGGAAGGAAAAAAATCTTTTTCCTTCTTCCATGAATGCAAGCTTTCACTGGCATGGGCTTCATCGCAGCCTTCTCTTTCTTTGCATGGTGACGCCAGCTAGGAATTGACGTGAAGCGTGCTCTATTCCGTTCCCAACCCTGTGGCGGTACCGCAGCTTGGATAATGACGTTTGCCAATAGCAAAAAATAAAGAAAGGCTTTATGAATCAGAATGAAGAGTACTCGTAATGTCATAGCATTGTCGCCCGCACAGCAGGGAAGCATGTGGTGTTTTCTGATGGGATGGGGAGATCATCCTCACTGACACACTATATAATTTTCGTTTGGGTTCAGGGCTGCCCACAGCCAAAATACTGTAGACGATAGTACCTACGACGAATTCTGTGAAGTTGTTGCTGGGCAACATATGACTGTCGGGCTTCGATTTTGCAAATGCAATATTGCCTCTAAAACCGCTGATTAAAACTTTAATATTTCTTTTTTTACCTGTGGGCCATATTTTCCACAATGCTGCATCTGTATTGGCTGCCAAGCATTATAGTCTGACAGCAGATGTGCAAATCCACTTATCAGAAGTTATCAGTACAGCACCCTGTGTTATTTGATGCAGAGAATAAAACAATGTATATACCTGCTACATTCGGGATATCTGGAAACGAAAGATAAGGGGGGGGGAGGTCATGCACGGTATCCAAGGCGGCTGTGCTTGTGCTTGAACATCACGCCCTGCTCCCCGAAAATTTTCTATATCCTCACCTTCCCGACTGCACAGCAGGAGGGGGAGGCAGTTGACAGAAGACCTATGCACCCTGGGATCCAGACGACCTAGCTACGCCACTGGTTCGGAGAGTTATCTGTGTTTATTGCTGTGTTATGTGGCAAGTGGGTGACAAGGGAGGGGAAATGCCATTCAGCATGGTTGAGGATTAGGTATGTCATGCATTGAAAGTGGGAAACTTGCAGATAGTATAGGATGGAATCGTGCAGCTGACTCGCAGGAGAGAAGTAATCAGGGGCTGCTGTAAGAGGCCGACGTACTGCTGAGAATATAAATTAGGCTGATGATATTATAAATGAAAGCCTCATCTTTCCATCATCCATGCTTCTCTTTAATATTTCTTTTTGTACAGATGGAAAATGCAATTTTACAGATGCCATTTGTGAGGCATAGCCCAGTTGAGAGCTGGTGTCTGTCTCATGCCCTTTTGTTTCTGTTCACATTGTGCTGCATTTTCCAAAATACCAATATTTGTCTCTTCAGTCTTGACATCGGCCTACCTGCCACCCTGTGAACATTGAACTTTGTAAAGCTCTCAAAGTTCTGATACCAGAAGAGATGGGGGCAGATAGTATGCATTCTATAAAAGTCTGTCTTGAGCACAGCTCTCATAAGATACTTACACACTTTAATAGCATTGATTTAATAGCATTGAACAGCAGAGACTGACAAGCAACACATGTTTTTAGATCACTGACTTTTTCGGCTACTTTGCCGTTGCGAATTTCCCTTGCTTCTGGAACTTGCCTGGATAAACTTGTTTGAAGCATGTACCACTCTGGTGTTCCCTCACCATCAGAAGATTCCCAGTGTATGTTCAGTGACTGACAAGGGAAACTTTCTTGTGGCCCGAACTATTTTTTCGTAATGCTTGACGAAACATTCGTAAAATTATAGAATAAGCCCGAATTCGTAAATGTTGTGTAAAGTTCGGGACCATTGGCAGGTATGTTATCAGGAGCACTTAGATAAAGGCACACTTAGATAAAGGTGGAAAAAAGAGAGGTACACACGTATGGTGCAGTTCTCGCCTTGCCAGCCCGGCATGCAGAGGCAGGCACCCGTCACAGAGTTGCATTCGCCTCCATTCTGGCATTTGCACTTCTGAGAACAGTTGTCGCCCCACTTGTCCACAGGGCAGGCTGGAAGCGCAAGATGAATGGATATAAAAACCAGTGTTAATCATACATTAAATAGAAATGCCAGAGCAATTCAGACTGGTGAAGCATCCTTTTTTGTTCCAGATCTCTATTTGTGTTACTTTCGGGCCACAATTTTTATCATTACTGGAGAAAATGAAAGCCAGACTTCTTTTAAATATTATGCTTCAGCTGCAGTGCCGATGATGTCAGTGTTACGTGATGCCAAGTTGTCGCTTATTTTGAAACAACATAATTATTCCTTGTTGATAAGCACATCACACCAAAGCAGACACCGTAAAAATTTAATATTTTCATGGGAAACTCGTGCGTAAATTAGAAGCCGCCACTGCCACTCATTAATTCATTTCTCTTGCATACTTTGAGGGCTTATGCACAATGTAGTTTTCATAGAACATCATATGTATGTGGCCTTCTGAGTGAAAACATAAATTTTAGTCGGAAAATGCAGGGCAAGGAACATTCAAATTTAACTATGTAGACTATGCAAGTAGGTAAAGGCAAGGCGCAGAAGACCAGGACTTAGGAAGAAGAACACAAACGACAAGACGGGTGCCACTCGAGACTGGCAAGCTGAGACGGCGATCAAGTTGACGCACAAAATGGCAGGATCGGTGCGAAAGCTTTGATGAAAGAAAGGGCCCAATGTAGAAGAAATATGCTCAAGTAAAACTCTTGCTTGGGCTAGTTGGTTCATGCTTGAAGTAGGTAAAGGCAAGGCGCAGAAGACCAGGACGTAGGAAGAAGAACACAAACGACAAGACGGGCGCCACTCGAGACTGGCAAGCTGAGACGGCGATCAAGTTGACGCACAAAATGGCAGGATCGGTGCGAAAGACTGGCTGGACTGGAAAGACACTCGAGACTGGCTTGCCAGTCTCGAGTGGCACCCGTCTTGTCGTTTGTGTTCTTCTTCCCAAGTCCTGGTCTTCTGCGCCTTGCCTTTACCTACTTCAAGCATGAACCAACTAGCCCAAGCAAGAGTTTTACTTGAGCATATTTCTTCTACATTGGGCCCTTTCTTTCATCAAAGCTTTCGCACCGATCCTGCCATTTTGTGCGTCAACTTGATCGCCGTCTCAGCTTGCCAGTCTCGAGCGGCGCCCGTCTTGTCGTTTGTGTTCTTCTTCCTAAGTCCTGGTCTTCTGCGCCTTGCCTTTACCTACTTCAAGCATGAACCAACTAGCCCAAGCAAGAGTTTTACTTGAGCATATTTCTTCTACATTGGGCCCTTTCTTTCATCAAAGCTTTCGCACCGATCCTGCCATTTTGTGCGTCAACTTGATCGCCGTCTCAGCTTGCCAGTCTCGAGTGGCGCCCGTCTTATCGTTTGTGTTCTTCCTAAGTCCTGGTCTTCTGCACCTTGCCTTTACCTACTTCAAGCATGAACCAACTAGCCCAAGCAAGAGTTTTACTTTAGACTATGCAAGTCAGTACTGCCCAAAATAAATTTAAACACTGAGAGAATAAGTGGGAGACAGGTTAGCCAGGGCTCAGACTCAACATTGCAGTGGCTCTGGTCAGGAGCAGGCACATGGAAAAGAGGTGCCCGCACAGTTATACTCGCACGAGCAGAGCTTTTATCTGAGTTGCAGTATTGCTGCAGATTAGGAGGAGACAGGAGTGATATTGTTAACAGAAATGACGACTCACACTCGCTGCACCGCAAGCCCATATAACCGGCGCTGCACTGGCATTGACCAGTGATGTGGTTGCAGGGACGGCCATCGCTGTGCATGCACGCTGCGCACACCTCCGAGCAGTTCTGGCCAAAGTAGCCAGCTGGGCATGCTGCACCAAGCCAAAAGGCAAGACAAGACGTTATTCGAGTGTCTCTACTAGTCACAAACACAGTCCCAAACAAGGTCAGTTAGTGGTAAGCATCACACAATGACATCTACATATCCAATCTGCAGGCAGAAGTAGCATGGTAGGTGACCCCACATCTGTTCAAGGAACACCTTGAAGTTGTTCTGGCATGCACATAATGCTTGGTACATGCATCTTATCTGACTGAATTCCAAGTTAATTACAGCCTTCACAGCTGAGAATTTAACCTATATAAATACAGTGCCAGTGCGCCCTTATGGGGCCTGTTCCATCTTACAGCCTCAGTGATGTGCAACTATTCACGGCAGCTTATCACAGCTATTCCACATATGCTACGGAAATCTGTACTAAAATTTACACAAAACGAATATAGCTCAGTAGCTTAACTTACTTCCTGCAGCATTGTGGAAGGTTTATAAAACCGACCTGTGTCTTTAAATGACATGCAAAAATAATTCTGTTCAATTGGACACTAAGCCTCAGTAAGTGTTTAATTTGTAGACTATTCATTTAGCTTTTGTTTTGTCCACCGTTTTCTACTGCATCGAAGAGCCCTGAAAAATTGGACTTTGACCTGAGACAGCAACTTGCATCAGCACATGTCCCATTTGTAAAAATACGCATCAGCACACTGTAGTTACTCTTTCCATTGTGTCAGTTGTGTTTAGTCCATATATAATGTCACATTTGGCCTCTGAATGGGGAAAACATGGAAAAGGCAAGGGAAAAGCAACATAAATGCATATATGCTTTTTCACTAAGTTGCGCAGCATCTGTACCAAGAACATCAGAAGTTAGGTTGATTCAAAGTACTATGGCATGTAGAGGCAAATGTCATCTGCGAAATCACCGGGCCCCTAAAATTACAAGATCGAGAGAGATAAAAAAATGAAGAAGGGAGTAAGGGCTTCAATGGAGACGCACAATGTAAGAACATCACGCAACTCTTCAACTGTCTTGAACCGCCACTCAGCACCATAAGTTAACCTGCCATAAAGAAAGAACGCATTAGCTGGTATGGAATGCTATGACTATTTTTTGAGCGCGGCAATGCAGTAGGTCGCATGAATTGCTAGCTTATGCATGACCCGAATTAATAATGAAATTTGTTTACCAGATATTGGCCCCTAATGCAACAACAAACTCTTGCCCACATGTTTACATACACACATTCAAAAGAATATCTGCAGCCAGCATCCTGTGATAGTAAGGCAAAATGTGCCAGTAAGCATGCAGAGAATGCAGAAGACAGCTCACATTCACTGCAGTCCTTGCCCATCCATCCCCGTTCACAGACACAAACGCCAGTCTCTGGATTGCACGAGGAGTTGTTCTTGCAGTCACAGGTGTTCTCACACGAGGCACCCCACTGGCCACGGGGACACTGACTTTCACAGGACACTCCTGCAGGCAGGTCACAGTTTGCACAAGTTCAGTTAAGCTTCAAGTTTTTATTCCTTTATTTTCTTTGCAGTTACAATCCATAACATTACAGTTTATTAAAGATCAGCAAATAGTCATCGCAAATTGAACTTCTCGCACAAAGACACTAGGTGTTTTGTCTCATGAGCACATGTCATCAGATCATGATACTGAATAAATGAATAAGAAACAGTAAAGAAAAGTTAAAGTCTGGGTTTTCACATGCCAAAGCCACAATATAATTTTGAGGCATGCTGTAGTGGAGGACTGCGGATTAATTTGTCCACTTGGGGTTCTTTACTGTGCACTTAAATCTAAGTACACGAGCATTTTTGCATTTTACCCCCATCAAAATTCATACCGGTTTAGTAAAAACAAACTTTGACCTTCAACTAGTGACACAGTATATGCAATTTTCGAAACAAAGCACAATTCGCACCCATATTCTAGGATGTTGCCTCACTCAACGCTCCACCTCAACTCGTGAAAGTAGACGGCAGGGCCACTGTTCGACTAAAACTGTTGCAGCCCTTTAACGACGCCCCACGGCGATTCTAATAGTGAAAATTTTATAACCAAGCATTCTTGGGTGCCTGCTCAGAAACACTGAAGTGATAGTTTCCTAAGCAACTACTCCTCACTGTAGTAATCAATGAGAACTGTTAATGAAGCATAGCGTTTAATTCTGCAGTTATGGAGAGGTCTCATGCTTCACTAGATGGAGTCGAGGAACAGCTTCGAGTTAAGGCCCATTTGAGATAATGTGGGACACTGTATTACTGTAGTAAATAAACTTGAAGCAGTGTAACTTCAAAGGCAGCAACCTGCAATTGAACAGCGGCACTGGTAGATGGTGCCTTGTGCCACATAGCACACCCGAACCACACAAACCTCCTTATCGCACAGTGTGTCTGTGTGCTCTGATATCTGCAACAGAGGTTTTCATAGCAGCATCAACTTCCTAAAATGCCACGATAGCTTTCTCTGCCAAGAACTGTTACATGATGGAAGCACATTCCAGTACATTCAAATTTTAATGCAATGCCACCTGATATTTGGACTAGTGCTACCTTTTCATACATCCATTCCGGTATTCTGCTAAAACAGTAATGCTAAAGTGTTTAGCACTGGCTAAAGCTCTCCACTATTTCAGAAAGTCATAGCTGAAGGCTGGAGTGCAGACTTCCCGAGCAAGTTAGCTTGAAAAAGAAAATGAAGGAGCTGCAAGTGCTGCTGGTGTTTCCTGGTACTAATGTGAATGCAAATTAGTAAGATGACTTCTCTCAAGACAACTGTCTTCACTTCCATCTTTATCCTAACATGGCAGAGAGGATGACAAGTAGATGATGGTACAAATTTTGAGCGAATGTAGTTGCCAAAGACAAAGACCAGGTGGGCTCACCTCTGATGCCAGGAGCACAAATGCACTTGCCAGTGACGTAATCACATCCCAAGGAATGCTCCCAGTTGCACTTGCATTTATTTTCGCAGTTCAATCCATATTTCCCATGCTGGAGGCCAGGTCGTGTAAAGCAAAGGAATAACAAATATGGAAACACAAGACTGCATGACATCCACTTAACATATTAGACATTAGACATTTATTTCACCATAAAATTAGAATGTTATAGAATGTTAGCACATGGAATACGTACTGTCAAGGACATACATATACCTCCCAACCTGTATTTATATATATATAGTTATTTCCTAATTGGTATGGCATCCAGCGCCAAGTGTAACACGTATGGTGATGAAGAAACTTTAAAACATTTCTAGTGTGACCATCCAACATGCAAAGATCAGAGGCCCAGCTTTCAGAGAGTTCTACGAAAATTACATGATAAGAGCTTCGCAGAAGAGAAGATCCTGGGACTGTGGCCTCATGCGTCTGCAATGTGCAAATCCACAAAATAGTGTTGCATTTCTCTATATGAACAACGCACACACCCAACCCCATTGGTAACCGTAGTGGTGACTCCAATAGAAAAAATTTAATTCTGGGGTTTTACGTGCCAAAACTACGACTTGATTATTAGGCAAGCCTTAATTGGGGACTTCAGATTAATTTCGACCGCCTGTGTTTCTTTAACGTGCACCCAAAGCATGGTACACGTGCGTTTCTGCATTTTGCCCCCATTGAAATGTGGCCACCGTGGACGGGATTTGATCCCGCAACCTCGTGCTTAGCAGCACAACAACATAGCCACGGTGGTTGACTCCAATAGGGGCACCATCCATCTCGGTGGCGTTTAAGGTACAGAAAATGTGTTGAACACGTGTAACCTTTCATAGAAAACACCTATTTTCGACCAACCTCAGAAAGATCTTCAAGTGAAAACGGCAGCTCATTGTAAATTATTGCAGTATCTACCAAGTTCTAACGCATGCGTTTGATTGCAAAAAAATTTATCCTACAATTGCTTTGGGCGGTGCAATCCAACATGATACCAAAACCTAAATCGCATTCGTGGCATTCACAACAGCCTGCCATCAGAGCCAGCTTAGCCAGCATCATCATCGTTGCCATGTTGGGATGGAGATCATGGATGGCAATGCCATGAGTTCTTGCACAGCATGACGATGACAGCACACCACTTTCAGTCTGATGATTACAAAAGCACATTCAAACGATTAAATATTTGCAGGCTAGTGGCAACAAGCTGTGTCACGTGTTCTTGGCATTTTAGAGGAATGTGTTGCAGGACAAACTAGCCCAACAGGTAGCCTAGGAATGGGCCACAATCCTGTTTGCGATTGTTGTGAAAATTTGCACCAAAGCAGAAATCTGTCCATTACCTAGAGTTCCAGAGAATTTCAAAATGTCAGATATACCGTATCTATTCGAATCTAGGCCGACAGTTTTTTTCCCGAATAATCATATACCAAACTCTAAAGTCAGCTTAGATTCGAGGTTTTTAAAAAACGCACCAGTTCGTAATTGAAAATAATAAATATGGCGTATAGCTAGCACCATCCAGGAAAGTCAGTATCGCGGCTGCTACTAGCCACACCAATAGCCAACTGAAGTACATAAGCAGCGTCGCCATTTTGACCTGTCATATTCGCGTGTGGCGTGGCATTACCAAAATGGCACCAAACAGGCAATACCACCATAGTGCCACTTTCAAACGAAAAGTTGTGCTAGCTGCAGAGGCATCATCAAACGCTCAACCCGGGCGGGACTTCAGCATAGATGAGAAAAATGGTTGTCATTGGACAAGGCCAAGGGGAGACGCTTTTGCGTGTGCTGCAACGCGGAGATGACACCGACAAAGAAGATAAGCATGCGATTACAGAACTGCTGTTCACCAAGATCGCGGCGCATTTCAACCTGCGTGAGCCGTGCCGTACACCTGCAGATGCATGGGTATGCGGACGTGAACTTGCGCATGTCTGCAAGAGTATGTGTGGTCTGGGCTATAGCGACGAGGCTAGCAGCGATAATGATGTAGAGTAAGCTCGGCATGTTCATATTAAATAAATGCTGTTTTCATTTTGTGAACACTGTCCTCACAATTTTGTATGGCCTACATTGGAGGTAAGTTTTCTTGGTTTTTTCCAGCTTCGGACATTCGGGGGTCGGCTTAGAATCGGGGCCAGCCTAGATGCGAGTAAATACGGTATATATACATATACATTTACTTATGCATTGCAAATTTTGCAGCACTGAACAGTGATAACCATTTGTGAATTGTCGAAGAACAATCAGACTGCTTAACCTCAATTGATTTTATCACAGTAGACTTGCAATTATAATTTGAGCGGCCATAGTTGCCCTGACATGTGTTGTACTCCCTCTGCATGAGTATGTCTATGTTATGCTCCTATCAAAACGTGATAACTATCAGTGGGAATACCCATAAGCTAAACTTGACCAAGTTTGCTGCCAGAATATCACAACTGCTACGTAACTGTGGCAGGAACTTCAATCTTGGAACAGTGTGCATTTAGATAGAAAGGTCAACTGCTCACATCGCATTTGGACTCGCAGAACTCCCCAAGGTATCCTGGTGAGCAGGTGCACTCTCCGGTGACTGGATTGCAGGCTGCCCCGTTTTTGCATTTGCATTTGCTCTGGCAGTTGAGGCCATATGTGCCCACAGAACACAGTTCATTGCATCTCGACTTGGCATAGCCTGAAGGAAGACATGGAGGGCAGCATGTAAGCACAATAACAGTGAGAGACACAGAGAGTAGTACTACATATATGTAAGTGTGCTGACAACAATATGAAGAGAGCAGAAGTCATGCAAATGCTTGAAACTACAATATGAACAACACAGTGACCAGTTTTGACTGAAGCTCGAGTGTGTGTCACCGGGATATTTGATTTTCAGTGGACCAATAGGAACAACTTCTTGCAGAATTGCACCCCGTTCAATGTACACTGCAGTCACGTTTGAACTAGATTAAACATAGCAAAACGCAGACAAAAGCAGGAGGTGAGCATGAAGAATGTGGTGTGTACATGTAAATGTTCCAGTACAAAACTGAAATTAAGAGTAGCAAATGGGCATATCATAATGACAAAAGACAAAAAATTATTTTTAATCACATTTTGCAATGTGTCCTAGGTCCCCATGATGAGGACAAGCTGAAGGCCCAGTCAGGACAAGATGGGTTAAGTTTTGTCAAGCAGTAGCCAGCGTAATAGAACTACAGTTTATTCTGTTTGGGTTAGTGTGATGCTAAAACCTGGAACAGTAAAAGTCATTCAACCATGCTGGGTGCAGACATAATATCAGAGGTCTATACCTGGCGGACACTGACAAAGGCCGTTGACATGTGAACAGATTCCATTGTTCTCACAGCTGCAGTTCTGGGAGCAGTTGGTTCCAAACTTGCCTGGAGGACAACGCTCGCTACAGCTGCAATGTAAAGAGCAATGCAACACTTTATCAAAACATCCCAGAGTCGAGTCACAAGTTTAAAGGAAGCAAACAGTGTTGTTATACAGATTTTGATAGGCTACCTTTTAAGAGGAGCGAGTTTGTCGTATATTGTTGATGGCAATTGACATCACAAAGCATCACAAAGGTTATTAGATACGTCCTAGTTTACACATAGTAGAAAGCCCACTAAAGAGGATCACTAAATCAGTTTGTCTGTCAAAGTATTATTTCAAAACAACTTTTGTTAATTTCGTCGTGAGAGGTTGATTACAAGAGGAGAAAGTGAAGGACCAACTCAGTCTTTTTTGTTCTTCATGCCAAAACCCCAGCATCCATCCATCAGTGTGACGTCACGAATTTCAAAGCATTTTCTCGTACCTTCAAGACTTGCTTAGCTCAGCCCCCGTCTCCTTTAGTACCCAACGTAGTCCCCTTTCACCAATAAAAATTTAAGTAGGCCTGAGTAGATGCCATCAAAATCCATTATGTCACGGCGAGCTGGTGTCGGAACTCTGAGGTAATACTGCCATGCGCCTTTCATTTTTACATCTTTTCTGGCTTATCAAGCAGCCTCTCATGATGAGTGATATATCTTTTGTAAAGAAGTTATTTAGGTACCAATACAACTCAACTTTTTTTTTTCTTTTTTGTAGTGTACCTTTCATGTGCTCCCAAAGCACAGCACACAAGCATTTTTGCGTTCAATTTCCATGAAACACGACTGTGCCGACTGAGAGTCTAACCTGCACCGTCATGCTCAGCAGTGAACTGCCCTGGCCGCTGTGCCAACATGGGTGGCTCACTGTAAAGACAAGCGACCATCTCATCCTACTAGATGTGACGTGAGACTGCTGCTATTGTGACTTCAGTGCATTTCGCCATACGTAGAGAAGTGACAAACGGCTCTCACTTGGGGCCAATGAAGCCTGGTTCACAGACGCATGTGCCGTCGACAGGGTCGCAGGTGCCGTCGTTTTCGCAGCTGCATGTGAGGGAGCACTCTGGCCCATAGAAGAGTGGCATGCATGGCCGGGAGCAGGTCTCCCCATTCCAGCCTGGCTTGCACCTGCAGTGACCGGTCCACGGGTGGCACCTGTTTGCAATAGATGCACCAAAAAGCACAGGAAGGTGTTTATTTATTTCATTTATTTCCAATACTGTGGGCCCTGCCAGGCTATTACAGGGTGGGAATACAGAGCACAAAGTTCACGCAAAGAACGCAGTCAAGTTTTCTTCAAAAGAGTCAACCATGTTATTGCTCGGAAACACACAAGAATTCAAGTATTCCACTATTATTATTCCAATATTATAGTTATTCCAATATTATAGTTATTATAGTTATTCCAATATTAATCTTGACAATGAAAGAGTGCTTAAAGACATCAACTCTTGGCACATAAGGCATTATAGCATAATTGTGATTAGTTCGTGGTGAAACCCTTCCAGGAGGCTTCAATTACAAACTGGCATTCGGGTTCAGCTTATTGTTATAGAGTTGATATAAGATCTTAAGACGTGGTTGTGCATGAGAAGTGAAAAAAATGTTTGTCATGATGAAATTTGCTCATTTGTTTTGATACTGAGGCGATGTGAAGGGGTTCAGAGGGCACTGTATTTTACTCAAATTTAAGGCGATACCGTTTTTAAATGAAATGTACAAAAGTTAAGGTTTGGCTTAGATTCTAGGGTCCAGTTTGACTGTGACCAACAGACACTTAACATGGCCCCATGGTCACAATACTCTAGGCACTATATTGCCGAAATCTGGTATAGTGCACTGCCCGATACTGAAAGCCATGATTGCAGCGCATGGGTTGGCCATGTTGTTTGAACATATGTTGTCATTCTGAGCCATTGTGTTTGCATGCATCGGGCTTTTTGACCTTGTGAAATGCTCACGTTCATGATGCCACTCACCACGGCTTACAAAGGCCACTCTGCTAGCTGAAAAAAACATAGAACCTCTAGGCTCAGCACGAGCTCTATTTCGATGAAAAATATGTGTGGTCGGAAACAATGATAAAAAAGGCCAATGATGTTTATGAAGACAACGACGAGTGAATGTTGCACATGGTTGCAATGAGTGTCGCAAGCAATAATAAAATGTATGTTCTTTTCACAGTTGAATGCTTCTTTTTTTTCATTCAGTTGCAACTGTGCAAATGTATTTTAAATTTTCCTACCTTCTGAATTTTCAGGGTCAGCCTAGAATCTAGTAAATATGGTAAACCAGTGTCTAGAAGCCTTAAAGGGACATTTAAGGCAACTATTAAGTCGCTGCAGGCTCTTAAAATACCATTCCAGAAACCTCGCCGTGTTTTTTTTTTGTGTCAAGAGAAGACTTACTTTAAGAGAAAATTGCACATGAGGGTTACAAACACTTTTTGTGCAAATCAAAATATCTCTCATGAGTGGGGAGTGGTGATGTTGTGTATGCTATCACCACCCCTTACTGCCATCGGTGACATAAAACAGCACCCGACAGACGGCCGTGGAGAAACCGAGCTGAGACACACTGTTGTAGTATTCGCCGCTGCAGCTGCTCTTGGTCAAGTCACTTGGTGACAATATTAGTTCGTGAAAATATTAACGCCTTAGACATTCTTAAGCACTAATCTATCATTTTAGCTTGTCTTAATATTCGCCTTTAGTGTCCGTTTATGTTTAATGGTGATTCTTAGATTTTTTTGCCTTCTTTCCCCTTCTGGCCAGGTATACAGTAAACTCGTAACAACTCAGATTTTTCAAAATTACAGACGAGTCAGAAATTGTGAATCTACACAATTTCCAATGTCTATCTCGTGCAATATGTCACCAATAAAATTGCCCTTTCATCTCTACAAACATTGTTTTCAGGATTTAAGTATAATATTTGCTGAAACAAGTGGTAACAATTCATAATATCAGGTCCAAGATATTCCTTCTTTTAAAAAATTGAAACTTCTTTGGCAAGTCAGACAACATGATAACACTCTACTTTCTTGTAAAAGTATTGCAGTATGTAGCACACTTACATGATTGAATTCTCCTTGTCACACTGGCAGACATGTTCACATTTTGGTCCATATAATTCGTCCGTGCAAGCTGTTAAAGAAAGAAAGAAGCAAACAGTAAGTACTAATACATCAAAAATGTCTAGCGCAGTGCATTAAATAAGGGAGTATGGATAGGACGTATAAACACAAGAACAAAAAAGTGGGCTCCGGCATACTTAAGTGAGTCTTGAGGCTTTCTATAAACCAAGGAGCCAGAACGACTGAGCACTACTTGACAGCATACTTTTGATCAAAACGATTTTTGCACTTATCGTATCTTAAGCCTGTTACTAATTGTAACAAACTCAAAGCTGTTACTATAGACTGAACCTGCCAGCATCACTGAATGCATACTCATGAGTGAATCCATACACTTCCTTTCTTACCTCGACTTTCGCATCGTGGTCCTGTGAAACCAGGAAGACAGATGCAGTGGCCATTGGTAACATTGCAGCTGGCACCATTATCGCAGTCGCACTTCTGGAAAAGCAACAATAGCAACAAAGTAACTCAGCTGTATGCATGGGACACCTATATACCAAGCAGCAGAAATAATAAATGGCTGTTCTGAACATAACTAGAAAGTGCTGAAGTTTTCTGTGGAAAGATCACGACTGAATTACATCCAGAGTAATCAAAAACTAACATCGCCAAGCACTTCTTACAAGCCTGAAACATTTTCTTGCTACATCACAGTTTATGGTTTTGTGCTGCTATGCCACGTGCAGAACATTTGCAGTAAAGTTCAGTTGGAAATGACTCGGAGCCATTAACTCTGGTATTAGTTCAACAGCTGGCCTTTGCAACTTCAAAAATAATTGGTCAAAAATGAGTTTTTCACATTAGTTGTACAAAAAAAAAAGTGTAATTCTAGAATTTTACGTGCAGAACAACAATCTGATTATAAGGCATGCTGTAGTAGGAGAACGGAATCCAAGCTCATATATTCAAACCGGCCGCTTATTCAAGGAAAATTTTGCTTTTGATGCTATGTAGGGGTTATCCAGAGGACATATTCTCAGACGATCCCTTTCGGTGATAGTACTATCGCCTTCATGTGAATCAGTACTCAACCAGCTAATAAGCATGCACTGAAAGTGATATCGCCGAAAGAAATCGTCCGAGAATACGTCCCCAGCAAAAAGGCGTCAGTGTGTACCTATCTCTGTCCCAGAAAACAATACCCTGTGCATGGTGCTTCCTACGAGGGTGAACACTACAAAAAATTTGTGTGGCTGTATCCATTCAGATGCATAAAGTGGAGCCACTATCAGTGCAATACAGAGTATTCTATAGACTGCCACAATATGCAAGACTGTTCACCTGTCATATCTGTGTTTGTTCAATGCAAAAGCATGCAAATAACTATAAAGGCATTGTTTTGTGCTAGATGCCTGCTTTAGTTTTCTTTATATGAGTCTGCAATTATAATCTCACCTGGAGCAACAAATGGTGTGAGAGTAAATCTGGGTGTTCTTACATTACATACAAATATTTCTAACTGCAAATCAAATAATTTTCATCAGGCAAAAAAATTCAGGCTGCAAGAGGTTGAGGTGAGCCTAAATCTGGGTACACAAAGCATTTTTGCATACTGCTTCCATCAAAATGCAGCCACCGCGACCAGGAACGAATATGCAACCTACCTCATGCTCAACAGTACAACGCCATCACCACTAAGCTACTGTGGCGGGTTGTTAGTACGTACACCAATGTCCATAAAGAAGACTATCTGTGCTACGTAAATGCAAGTTGAGCAGTAGTGCACAATAGCAACAAACAGGTCCTCCAGAGCATGAACTGTAGGGCATATTTAACTGTTCATACTCTAGCAGGCTAATAATGAGCCTCCAGTTTTTATATTCAATGCAACAATAGTACTTACTGCTTTCTCGAGCCATATTGTTATGGGAAGGAAGGGAAGAAGCATATGTCTATTTACAGATGGCTTTTAATGGCGGAGCTAACATGCGTAGAGTAGTGAAAAAAATCTAAACTCTTCTTCGTTGTCTCCAAGGCCACTATCAGCGTCCCCTTCCCACATTACAGACTGTGATAATATTCATTACAACAGAGGTTATATGTACATGCTGCACACAGTCACTTCTCGTGCAAAATGTTTACAAGTTGGCCACAAGGCAAATAAAGCTGCACTTTGACAAATGATGAGGTACTGTATTTACACAGTTATAAGTCACCCCCGTTTCCTAAAGATGGATATTCAAATACAGGAAGCCAAGTAGTATTTTAACTTGTACAACTAGTAGAGTGCTTTTCTTCAGTTGGATTCTTCTTTTCTTCAGCAAAAAAACACAATGAAGAATGCAAATGAACAGTCAGGCATTATACAAAGGAAATCTCGTCTACTTATTGCTATCCAGTAGAAAAAAAAAGCAATTGCTGGGATATCTGACCATGGCGACTGGGTCAAGTCGGGACAAAGGACATTTACTCAAAATTCGGGGTTGGTTGGCAACCCAAACGGCATTTAGCTCTTTAAGCATCCAGCATACCATTCTATTACCACAATAGTCAACTATTTTATTCAGGAAGTTTCCTTTCACTTATGCCTTTTCTAAACCCTAGGCTGTTCTTTGTCTATTAATTATTGCATGCGTCATTTGCCTCTCTATCATTAATTGTGCCACTTACCTTAGAGCCTTCTCACTACAGGGAAGGAATTGTCAACTTTTTCTTGTTTCTATTACATTGTTTAAGCCCACATATACAGCTGAGCTGTGTTAATGCCAACCCCCAGAGCTGTGATGCATTAGTGAGTGGTTGTACCTTGCTGCAGTTGAGACCATATGCCCCGACAGGGCATTCATCCTGGCAGCGCTCGCCCCCATACCCAGGGCCACAGATGCATTTGCCGGTCAGGTGCTCACACAGGGCGCCATTGTAGCAGTGGCAGCGTTGGCTGCAGTTGGTGCCATAGAAGCCAGCGGGACACGGATTTGCACACACAGCACCCTGTGAAAAGAAAGGAACAGACCGATCACATCGCAGCGACTTACCATTAAATGTCGGACATACTGTCACATTGTAATGACAGTAAAGAACCACTGTGACATAACCGCAAGTCACAACTTTTTATTGGGAGAACTTGGTTTCCACGAGAACAAGTAACACTCGGAGCACAACGAAGCAGCAAGCATGGTCATTGGTAATTGAAATCTGATCTGTGGGTCAAGCGCGGTGGCTATTTATACATGACTCGCTGAAGATTTTAGCATAATCGCTGGTGCTCGCGTGCCTTCCAGAATGTACAACACTATTCGTGTTGCACATTCAATCTGATTACATAAGGTTTAGGGGCAATGTAGATGATAGATAGAACCAGCAACAAGAATTGAGAATGTTCCGATACATGTAGGCATGCCTTGCACTGAGTGATAACCGTTAACATGTGTTAGCCAGTGAAGTGCAGTCACCAGAAAAATATTGCTACGGCACAATATGCGCGATCACGAAAGGCCAGCAGTGTGAAGACGACGACGACGATTAGAAGCTAGCGCGGGCTGTTGCCTCTTGGCCAAGCGCAGCGTATTTTCCTTGTAAATATATTTGTACATAGCTTTTCGTCTGCGTCTTCCTACGTAACATATCTGGTGGAGGTGGACGTTCCCTGTACCTCGTCACGGAGCTTCGCAGTGGACGGTACGTCGAGCCTTCCTTCATGGCTCCCGGCGACGACAACCCGACTCCGCCGGCTCCGACACCTGCTGCCACTTCGACGACCTACATCACTCTCCCCGCTCCCCGTGATCCTGGCGTATTCTCGGGCCAAGATGGGGAAGACGTCGATGACTGGATCAGCCTGTATGAACACGTCAGCCGCAATAACCGGTGGGACCCTACTATTATGCTCGCCAACGTAGTCTTTTACCTCGGTGGCACACCTCGAGTTTGGTATCGCACGCACGAAGATGAGCTCACCAGTTGGGATTCACTTAAGACACAGCTTCGAGACTTGTTCGGCAACCCCTACGGTCAACAACTTGCCGCGCAGAAGGCGCTTTCCGGCCGTGTGCAGACGTCAACAGAGCCCTATGTCACGTACATTCAGGACGTCTTGGCTCTGTGCCGCAAAGTTGACACCCACATGACTGAGTCAGACAAGGTTTCCCACATCCTCAAAGGCATTGCCGATGACGCCTTCAACTTGCTCGTTTGCAACAACGTAGCGACGGTGGATGCTGTTATAAGAGAGTGCCGCCGCCTGGAACTCGCCAAAAGCCGACGTATTGACCAGCAGTTTGCCCGTCTGCCCAACACCCCAGCGACATCTTCCTGTGCCGACGCTCCTCGTCCCAACAACACTGCCGATGTTACCAGGATCGTCCGGCGTGAGATCGAGGCCGCCTATCCGGCTGCCTTCGACTCCAGTCCCACCAACACATCTGCAGTCACGGTCTCACTGATCCAGGCAGTTGTCCGCCAGGAGTTTGAAAACATGGGTCTTCACACCATCTGCTCGGCCCATCGCCCTAATACCCGCCCGGCTTCTTCGATTTCGCCCCGTCCCGCATCTTCTTACCCACCACGTTTCCGCAACCCATCTGAATGGCGCACTGCTGACGACAAGCCTATTTGTTTCCACTGCCATCGAATCGGGCACATTTCTCGGCACTGTCGTAGTCGCTGGAGTTCCCCGAGCCGGCCTACTTATACTGCCTACTCTCGCCCCTCAGGTGGCCCTTCTCGTCCCTATGCCGCACGCTCCGATAATGCCGCCACTGATTCTCCTGCAACGAACCGCCCCTATTCTCGTTCGCCTTCGCCCCAACGACGACAATCTCGCTCTCCCCAGCCCCGTCGCTCCTATTCGCCGACTCCCTTCGGACGCCGCTCCCAGCCGGAAAACTAGACGATGCAGCGCCTCGAGGTGACGCTGCATTGCTCTCTACGCCGCCAAATCCTCTACTGACTTTGCCCACTCATCTGAACCTTCTTGACGTGCAAGTCGACGGTGTTTCTGTGTCTGCTCTCATAGACACTGGGGCGCATTTGTCCGTAATGAGCGCTGACCTTCGTAACCGGCTCAAGAAAATTATCACGCCCGCCACGACGCCTGTTGTCCGTGTCGCCGATGGCGGAACAGCCCCCGTCATTGGTATGTGTACCGCCCGCGTCTGCTTCGCCAATCGCTCAACAATCGTGCTATTCACAGTCATCGCCCACTGTCCCCACGACATCCTCCTCGGCTTAGACTTCCTTTCCGCACATTCTGCTCTCATCGATTGTTCCGCCAGTACTCTCCGCCTTGACCTGCCTGTTCTGGATCCTGCTGAACCACACCCCAGTCGCCTCAGTTCCGCCGACTTCGTTCGCTTGCCACCTTCGGCACTGACCTACGTTGACCTAGTGTCATCCCCACCAGTCCCCGACGGTCACTACATCGCGGCTCCTATGCAAGACGTCCTCCTTACACATGGGATCACAGTACCCCATACAGTTTTATCTATTACGGCGAATTGCGTCTGCCTGCCAGTGGTCAACTTTGGCTTGACGACACAAGTGCTGCCACGTGGGATGTCTTTGGCCCAGCTTTGTTCATTCGAGGATCACTCAGTAGCATCCATTGCAGTAGACGACACTTCATCCGATACTCCTCTACCATCGCAGTCGGCAAATTGTACCATCGCCGACTTACGGAAAATGATTGCCCCCGACTTGCCCTCCGAGCACGCTCGTGAACTCTACCGCGTTCTGTTTTCCTACCACGATATTTTTGACTTTAACGATCGTCCTTTAGCCCAAACTACAGCTGTCAAACATCGCATTAATACCGGCGATGCCCCTCCTATTCATCGCCGCCCGTATCGAGTGTCACCAGCTGAGCGTCAAGTTATTCACGCAGAAGTTCGCAAAATGCTTGCCAAGAACATTATTGAACCATCATATAGTCCATGGGCGTCACCTGTAGTACTGGTCAAAAAGAAGGATGGCTCATGGCGCTTTTGCGTGGATTATCGGCACCTTAACAGGGTTACCAAAAAGGACGTGTATCCCCTACCTCGGATTGATGACGCCCTTGACTGCCTCCACGGTGCTCGCTATTTCTCTTCTATTGACCTTCGCTCCGGCTACTGGCAGATTGCCGTGGACGATCTCGACCGCGAGAAGACTGCTTTTGTCACACCCGACGGTCTTTATCAATTCAAAGTGATGCCGTTCGGTCTATGTAACGCCCCTGCCACTTTTGAACGCATGATGGACTCCCTTCTTCACGGTTTCAAATGGTCCACATGCCTGTGCTACTTGGACGACGTTATCGTATTCTCCCCAACGTTCGCTACGCACCTCGAGCGCCTCTCAGCAGTCCTGGACGTTTTTCGGCGAGCCGGTCTGCAACTCAACGCATCGAAGTGCCAATTCGGCCGTCGCCAGATTACCGTCCTTGGACATCTCGTTGACGCGAACGGAGTGCAACCGGACCCAGGCAAGATCCATGCTGTTACGCACTTCCCTGTTCCGAAGTGTGTCAAGGATGTGCGCAGCTTCATCGGCCTTTGTTCGTACTTCCGCCGTTTCGTGAGAAATTTCGCCGCCATAGCACGACCACTAACCGACCTTTTGAAAAAAGACGCTCCTTTCCAGTGGGGCGATAACGAGGCCTCTGCATTCTCTCATCTAATCGACATTCTCACAACGCCTCCCGTTTTGGCCCATTTCGATCCTTCTGCGCCTACCGAAGTCCGTACTGATGCCAGCGGTCACGGAATTGGAGCAGTACTGGCACAACGCCAGCGTGGCCACGACCGTGTTATCGCTTACGCCAGCAGGCTCCTCTCACCCGCGGAGCGCAACTATTCCATCACTGAGCGTGAGTGTCTGGCCCTAGTTTGGGCGGTTGCGAAATTCCGCCCATACTTATATGGCCGATCCTTTTCCGTTGTCACAGACCATCACGCGCTTTGCTGGTTATGCTCACTGAAAGATCCTACAGGAAGACTTGGTCGCTGGGCCTTACGCCTCCAAGAATATTCGTATACTGTCACCTATAAATCTGGCCGACTACACAAGGACGCTGACTGCCTGTCTCGCTACCCGGTCGACGAGCCTGACGACGCCGACAGTAGTAGCGCCAACGGCATTTTCTCTGTCTCTGCCTTCGGTAACATCGCCGATGAGCAGTACCGAGACCTATCGCTGCGAGCACTTATCGAGCGTCTGCGCTCTACACCTACCGACGCATCCGTTCGCCGATATGTCCTCCAGGGTGGCATTCTGTATCGAAGGAACTTCCTCCCTGACGGCTCTGACCTTCTTCTTGTCGTGCCAAAACAGCTACGACAGACTGTGCTCTTTGAGATGCATGACGCACCCACTTCAGGACATCTTGGGGTAACCCGCACGTACGACCGCGTCCGCCGCCGCTTCTATTGGCCTGGTCTCGCTCGCTCCGTTCGACGCTATGTTGCTGCCTGTGATCCCTGCCAGCGTCGGAAGACACCTCAGGTGCTACCTGCCGGTCATCTCCAGCCGATCACCGTCCCTGTGGAACCGTTCTTTCGTGTTGGATTAGACCTGCTCGGTCCCTTTCCCACGTCATCTTCTGGGAACAAATGGGTAGCCGTCGCGACTGATTACGCCACCCGATACGCTATCACTCGGGCTCTCCCTACCAGCTGCGCCACTGACGTCGCGGACTTTCTCTTGCGTGACATTATCTTGCTTCATGGCGCCCCGCGACAGCTGCTCACTGACCGTGGTCGAAACTTCCTCTCGAAAGTTATCGCTGACATTGTGCGTTCCTGCTCCATTCAACACAAACTGACTACTTCATACCATCCTCAAACCAATGGCCTGACAGAGCGGTTAAACCGTACTCTTACCGATATGCTGGCCAAGTACGTTTCCAAGGACCACCACGACTGGGACATTGCCCTTCCTTACGTAACATTTGCGTACAATTCTTCCCGGCACGACACCGCCGGATTTTCTCCCTTTTATCTACTGTACGGTCGCGAACCTACCTTGCCCCTAGACACGGCACTTCCTCCTGCTGCGGTCTCAACAAGCGAGTATGCGCGCGACGCCATAGCCCTCGCTGACCATGCACGCCAGCTTGCCCGTGCTCGACTGACGGCCTCACAGACCACTCAGCAGTGTCAGTACAACGCCCGCCATCGTGACGTACAGTTTTCACCTGGTGCGCTCGTGCTCCTGTGGTCGCCCTCTCGTCACGTCGGACTTTCAGAGAAGCTCCTTTCGTGATACACAGGGCCCTACCGCGTGCTGCGCCAGGTGACGCCTGTGACTTACGAAATTGCTCCTGTGGCCTCAACCTCGTCCTCTCCTGTGGCATCTAGTGATGTCGTACACGTCAGTAGGCTCAAGGCCTACTACACTGCTTCAGAGTCCGATGTTTAGTCGCTCCGGGACGGCGCTTTTGCAGCCGGGGGTAGTGCTACGGCACAATATGCGCGATCACGAAAGGCCAGCAGTGTGAAGACGACGACGACGATTAGAAGCTAGCGCGGGCTGTTGCCTCTTGGCCAAGCGCAGCGTATTTTCCTTGTAAATATATTTGTACATAGCTTTTCGTCTGCGTCTTCCTACGTAACAATATAAACTAGTACGCATGTCAATATATGCAGGGGCTATGCAGTGAGAGCAAGAAATATATTCAGTGGGGCTGAGTGCCCCCAGTTTCCATTGTGGTAACTTAACAATTACAAAAAAAAGTTTGTGTAAGCAAAATGAGCCAGCCCTCCCTTCCATTTCCTAGTTTTTGCCCCACACTCAATATATACTTCCAAGGGCCATACATAAGAGTATCAGCTTTCTTATGGTGATAAAGCATGGTAGAAGTTTGAAGCTGTCACTTTCAGTAGTTGCTCAGCTACAGAAACAAATAACCACCATATAAAGCCAATAGTTGCCTTTGTACGGTGGTTACGTTACCTTTATACCATGGTTACCTGAATAATACAGTGTCCTTTAAATTACATTTTTTTTTCCAGCACATAAGCTATGATTGGTGACAGGCAAGGAATGCACTGGCAAGTGCACTTCTATGGCAGCCTGTATACATGTGCCAGCCAATCACGATAACTCACTCATCCACAAACTGTGTGCAAATGTTTGTGTCTACGTATCACACACCACACAATTACTGTTGCTCCTATGTATTCTAGCATTGTGCGTGTGCATGCATTTGTGTTCCCTCTTCGTGTGCAAAATTTATGCTCGGCAAATATCACATGACTGTATGCTGCAGTTTCATGATGAAACATAAGAATGTTTGCTTAGTGTCATTTACTGCAATGGCATCGAAATGTTGAAACACATTTACAGAAGCTCTTGTTCTATGCACAAGTACCAAGTGTAAGATGCCATAGAAGGTTACAACGCATTAAATGTCAGTGCAGATATCGGACAGCCTCGTGCACCGTAAACATGACTTACTGTCCATCCCTCAGGACAGAAGCAGCGTCCAGTGACAGGGTCACAAGTGCCTCCATTCTGGCAGTTGCACTTGTTGGAACACTGGTCTCCATGAGTCCCAGCTGGACACAGCTCATGGCACCTGATGGAAAACAGAAAATGAATGTATCAGTGTGGTGTAACCGGAACATTTTATTGCAGCCCAACAGAACAAGACACAAACGACAGATGTTTCTGAAAAGGTGCAAATTAAAAGGAAGCAAGCTAGGACGTCAATATTGTAGTCGCATAAACATGCATATTCCTGAGGATAAATAAAACAGCATATCTACAGTCACAGATAATGCGACCTGTGCTTTTCACCAATTGAAAACAAATTAAATTCATGCCAAACACGAGAAAAAATGTTTACCACTCTCACAACTAGATGTGCAACACAAAAGCAGCTTTCTATGGTAAGACAAAAACACACATAATTCTGCACATTTGTTACGTGATGCACCATAAGATTGTAAAGGAAAATAATAACACTGCCTGAATTTGGTTCAAAATTACAGAAGCTACGAGAGCTATTGTGGAATACAGCACAGGATAAAATTTACAGCCCATTTGCAACATCCAAGAACACAGTTTTTCATCACAGAAAAAAATTTTTTTTACCCATTACAACCTGGTGTCTCAGTCAAACAAGTTCCTAAAACCAGAGGACAGAGTAAACACTCACAAAGGTCCTGTGTACCCAGGAGCACAGGTACAGGCCCCTGATATGTGGTCACAAAGGGCACCATTCTCGCAGCGGCACAACTGTCCACACTCGTAGCCGTACTTTCCGCTGTCGCACGGCTCGTTGCAATCAATACCTTGCCATCCTGGAAGGAGAACAGCCCAACCAAGGCGATCATGTGATACCGCACTTGCTGCACAACCAAGCCACGCAGGTGCCACGAATTTGCAGCACTCCAGTGTCAACATACTATTTCTGAGATAGCATCAGAAAAAGGAATGTTCTTTGGAGGCCTTAATTTTTTAGTTGTTGCAGGAGATTCTGTAAATAGTACATCTGGCCCACTTTTTGGCTTATACATAAACGAGGCTTCCCAAGTAAATGCAGAAAGTTTTGTAGGCAAAATAGCCACTCATATATACCGATACCGATTATGTGGCTGCCTAGCAAATCAGCAAGACGTGAGTGGAGAAAACGTAGGCAAAAGTTGTTTTATTATTTTTGCGGCTAGTTTTTTGCAACAACAGTATGGAACCAGGAATTTCAGAGTATTTTTGCATGCTTAAGTTGTTCTTGTTTAGAAAACAGCTTCAATGAATCACTATGCTTATTCTTCAGTCCCTATACAGAGTACCTTGTTTATTATTAACCTGTTAGCTACTCTGGAGTGAATGCTGTCCAAATCTCAAGACATCAGGAGAAGTTAGAGTGGCAACTCCGATCTTGTGTTTAATTATTGTGTCCTCTCTGGCGTACCAGGACTCTGGTCACTAACACAGAGTAGCTTAACATTCCTCTTTAATGTCCCTTTATGGGGGCCTTGCAACACCTTCTATTGGAAACTGAGAACACACCGGAGTAAGTATGATGCCTTTCAATAAATATCCTGTATAAACTCATGTAAGGGCCGCACTTTTTTTTCTTCTTCTTCTTTCTCTTTTTTTTTTTACAATTTTGACACGGTGCGGCCCTTCCATGGGATTGAACTTTTTGTTTTATGAGAGATTGCAGGCTCCCTTCAGCGTGCAGTGGAATAATATTCGGCTTGCGTGTTCATGAAAACATTGCCTACACATTACAGATGTCTTCTTACTGTGCTCGAAAAGTGTTGCAGTGCCCTTTTAAAGAGGAAGCAACTCAATGTTGATGGTACTACAATCTACATTGAGTAAAAATTGGCAGTTTCCTCAAAAAGGCAAAGCACAAAAGGGCAAAGCAATTACAGCAACACCACAGTTTGCCATTGCATTTGAACTCCTCAGATAGTGCTCTAATTATATGCGAGTGGCCCATTTTGGCACAACTGAGCACACAAAGCAACTCCTACTGGGCAGAAGTAACAGCACCCTGGCAGAAACCAGCCATCTCGCAACATTGGCATGATGAGCGCTGTCAGTGGTGTTGAAGATGTCACACCTTTATGATGCACAAGATGAGACCAACGAGAAACTGTCAACATTAGTCAGTGCACAATGAAATATTAGATAATGTTAGCTTGATGTTTACTGCTCAGACCAAAGTATACACAATGCAGCTTATTGAGAACAGTGGTGTGCTTACAGTAGCTTGCGCACAGTGTTCATGCCAGCAGCAGAAGCCAGAATATGTAGCATTGACCATGCATCAACTTTGCTTTGTCATTTTTGCAGCCAAATGCACTTCGCGATTTTAAAGACCTTCTAATGCTACAGACACAAGCCGTGCATGCATCGTCAGCGGGACAGCACGTGTGAATGCGCCTAGAGCATTCGAACGTCGTATAGTCACAATAAAACAAGCTAAGAAGACTGACCTGGCTTGCAAGAGCAGGCTCCACTCACTGGGTCACACCTGGCGCCATTTTTGCATGGGCAGTCCCTATGGCAAGCTTTACCCCACTTGCCATCTGGACAGGCTGTGGGAAAAAAAGGTGATCACTCATTTGATCACATTCGTTTGATCACATTAATTCACTCAACACTTCGGTGAGAAAAGAAGCTCTTCACACCTTACTGAATAGCCTGACACATTGTCAGAATATGTAACTACAGATTGCCCGTACATGCTACATGCCAAATGTTAGCACAATATGGCACAGGGTGGTAATTGGTTCCAGTCAAGTGAACTAAATCAAAGATATGGCCTTACTTAAGAACATACCCAAATGAGGTCAAATGTAGAGTTATGAAAGCAAGAGAAACACCTCGAATGACAACACTTCAATGGCTACTCGACTACTGCTCGATAAAAAAAAAAAAAGCTGGGGACATTTATACAGGAAAAATTTACAACACCTTCATTCATTTCATGTCACAGTCATTTAAAACTAATCAAAAATAATTAGGGTTAGCAGAGCTGAGTTGTATCTTAAAGTGAATTTCACTAGGCAGGAAAAGAAAATTTTGTTTTGCTTTGCTGCACATTCAGAAGAAATTGAAATTGCTGTCATTCCTTAACAAGCATTGACATTTACACAATGGAGGACTTACTGTATATCACTGATGTTTCCAGGAAAAGAGAGAGAAGGAGAAAAGAGAAGCAGAGACATTTCAGATTTTGGTGCATTGCTCACTTGACAAAGTGTGAAGGTAACTAGAAAGTACTAAATAAAAGACAGCACACCAAGTGCTCGCGCTTTAGAGCAAACTCTTTAAACAACCACATATAAAATGGCATCATATTAAGCAGTCATTCGAATAATTTAAAAACCACAAGATCCATTAAAGAAGATCATTTATTTCTTACTACTGAGGCAAAGTGGCTGGAGTCAAGAGGTGTACCAACTGTGGTGATCATGCAAACATAAGTGCTCACAAGTGATCACAGGTTATATGTTTGGGTGGTGAGAAATTTTGCTTCGTTGTGTGGCTTCCAAGTCATGGCAAGACATTTACCTACCGCGAACTGAAGCCTATCAGAAAAAGGTGACTTTTCCTTTACTGCTAAACAACCATCGATTAAATGGTGGAAGAATAGGGATCCTGGCTTGATATGGAGGACTGCAAAAGCAATCACATGCAATATATTTGTGGCACATTTTCGATGCAGTGTCATTTCCCGTGGAGTGTCATTCCCCATATTGGAATTGTTAGAATGCTCTTCTTGTAACTTAAGTGGCAACCGCATAAACCATACTTTAGCCATGATTACAATGTATGCATTGGACAGCTTGGAACAGGCACAGAAATAGCATGGCAAAAATATGCCCGAGGTA
This sequence comes from Dermacentor andersoni, assembly GCF_023375885.2. NCBI lineage: Eukaryota > Metazoa > Arthropoda > Arachnida > Ixodida > Ixodidae > Dermacentor > Dermacentor andersoni. Next base: position 96,772,521 of record NC_092818.1, on the reverse strand, counting down.
GGTTCTTGTTGCCACTTAAGACATCCCAATACTAATTGTGCATTACAAAATACGTCGTTGTGGATTGCGTGACATGAATTTAGACCACCTCAGTTTCTTTAACGCACGCCAAAATCTCTGTCCTAGTTTCTACTACTGGACTGTGACTGCTGTGGCCAGGAACTGAACTTGTGACCTTGTGTTCAGCAGCTGAATGCTACAGCCACTGAGTGACTGTTAAGAAAAACTAGCCCACCAATTAAGCTTTCATTGCCCACTCCGAGCAACCCAAAGGAAATTTATGATTATACACGTGTAATCAAGACCTACCAACGTGGCAAAGATGTGACCAGAAAAGTACGCTAACAGGACAGGTTACAGTGGAGTACTCACAGAAGTTGCAGGTAGGGCCGCCCCAGCCGGGCTGACACTCGCAGGTTTCAGGACTGGAGCAGGTTCCATGAATGCATGGGTTGTTGCAAAGTGCTGAAGCATGTTGATGAGGGAAACAGAAATGAAGCACACAGGCTAACGACTAAAAAAAAAAAAAATAATCAGCCCATTCTTGCACTTCTTTTAAGAATATTTAGGTCGTTGAAGATACAGAAATATTAACTGTTGCAAAACCAATTAAAGACGGAATACATTGCTAAGGAAAACACAGTTACTGTTCCACTTCAGGATTGCAGTAATTATCTGTTATTTCTCATGTTAGTACATGCTATTTTTGGTATAGGTACGAATACTGTATTGATACAGTATCAACATCTGGTTCACAATCTGTTGGCATTTTGTGACATTGTTGCTTTCTGTTAACCGGGCTACTGAGCAACAAGCTGTTCAAATTACCAGATATTTGCAGTAATAGGGTTGCTTATGAAGTGTGTGTCTAAAGACTTTAGAACATGGTCACATGAAAAGGTGGCACAGATTATGTGCTGTTCATTTAATAGAAGCCGATTGTGTGTAAACATTGCCATAAAAAGGATGATGACAAAGCCCTTTGATAGAGATCTCCACCAATACCCCTCCTGAAGCAGCCAAACCTACCGCATGGCTATGAATTTTTAACATTTCATGACTAATTCTCTGCCACCCTCAAATGCATTTCCCCTCCTATAGTATCCATTTTGCTGCTCAATAGACCACTGGTTATCTGATTCTGCATATCACACGACATGCCCAACTCCACATGTGAATATATTGCTTGTGCAAAACAGTAATGCCAAGACTACTTACGCAAACATCGGGAGCCATCAGCAGTCTCCACAAAACCTTTGCAGCAGACCTTGACAGTACGAGTGCTTTCTTTAACTTCTGTCTTGTAAGCAACCGTATGAGCAATCCTGATGGAAAAAAGAACAAATACCCATGTTTAAGAGCAACAGCTGGCAAGGCAGCCTGACAAGTGGTCACTGCTGTATTTCATGTGATACAGCTGTAACTCAAAACTAAAGGGGAATTCCAAGAATTAACCAAGTGCTGTGAAAAAAATATACATACCTGTACTTGGAGCATCGCGGTGGGAAAGCTAAACACCACGTATAGGTACGAATTTGGTAAGGTTTGTTGTATGAAACCCGAACGGTGGTAAGGTACCTGAACAGAGACAAGACAGGAGCCATGTTCTAACACGGTTCTGTACTCTAATGCTGAGATAGCATAAATAATGCCTCTGTGAATAGTCGCAAACTGAAAGCTTGCATGCTAAAAATTTGAGTACTCACGTTTCTTGCTTTGTACAAACATTCGGTCCATTCTCCAATGTAAAAGAAGTTGGGAACACAACAATGAGTGCAATAGATGCCCATCTGAAACAGTGAAAGCAAGAAAAACTTTTTTATAGATTCATTTAATTATTGGTTAGAAGTGTTTAAGTTTCTCTCACTTAAGTTAAAATATTTGGCCAGCATGAATGTTTGGATCTATCAACAGTGATCACTACATTTTAACACATACATGGTGAACTTCAAAAGGTGAAAAAATGCAGCATCATGTCTTCAGTTGTTTTTTTCCTTCTTTTCCTGTAATCAAAACCCTGTGCTGGGAGAGTTATTTTGCTTGGTTACGTTAATGCATTACCTGAAATGATATTTTATGCACTTCTAACTTTTCTTTGTGTCGGAGAGTAATTTCTTTCTTATTTCCATTTAGAACATATTGAAAAGTGTGCAGGTGAACAGTTTGGTGCATTCATGGGTCCTCAAGTATGCCCTCTTGACACGGTGACATGCAACAGTGCGAGTAGTGTCGTTGGAGTGGGGCGATGGTTGTGGTATTTTTCAGGATGTTGAAAGTGCGTTGCCTGCACTTTTTTAGACATGCTGGCATTGTCACAATACCAGTTTAGGCTTGTACTGACTATACAGACTGTGCCTGTAGGAAACACACCATGTAATAGATGACCAAGAAAGAAAAAAATCCAAATGACTCGTGCAACTGATTATGTGCCGAGGACGGCTACTAGGGTGACAATTTCAGTGTTCGACACAAACTAACTCTTCCTACAGAAACCCGACGCGCTTTCGGCTTTTCCCTTTTATAGGCATGGCTTTGCTATCACATATGGTAATCAGTGTTGCAAGCATCCGTAAACCATTTTAGGAGACTATGCAGACAGAAAAATTTTATTTTCGGAGTTTCTACTCGTTTGCTAGAGAAACCACTGCACAAGTAGATACTTTGAATGATACGCTTTGGTATCATTCGAAGTATCATTCAAATGGTAGAGAGTTCCTTTCAAAAAACACTGAAGGAGTTTTAAGGAATCGTTAGCCAACTGCACTTTTCAAAGACAAAATAAGAAGTTTTCATCATCAGTAGAGAGGCTTGGTCTGAAAGAAAATGACACAAACACAACAGACAGGTGATAACACCGCCTCTAAATTTTCGCACGAGCTGTGTTATTCTAGGCATTGTAGACTTTACGGCAAACAGGAAGTATGTAGCCTGCTGACTCGGAGAAAGCCAACAGAAATTGAATGTTCAGAAGATATGGAATAAGTAGACTGTGGCACCACATGACAGCGAGCTAGTTGCGAATAAATGGTAGTAAATAAAAATTAGGCATGCTGCATTAGAATAATAGTGATAAGTGCACATGATAACTTTTGCATATGCTCTGTGCAGAAAAACAATTATGAATAGGGCTTTACAGTCCAGTGTTATACTGGGACCATGGGGGCACTATGGCCCAGGCATAGTTTTTTTTTACATGCACTCAAATCCTAGCATGGAGGTGTGTTTGCATCCTGTTCCCTATCAGTAAGTGGGTGCTGAAAATGGAAAATTTGCAGAAAATTGTCCTGAATGGATTGATGTGCTGCAAAACCTGGGATGTCACACAAATACATGAAACTGTGCGGAGCTTCATGTCCAGAAGCTGCAGAGCATGCTATGGCTATGCCAAGCACTGTAGTGGAAGTGCTTCAATTTATTTTGACAACGTGGGATTCTTTTGGGTGCGACCAAAGCACGGTGCATGGGCGTTTCTGCATTCCACCTCCTCTGAGTCCAGCCGCCATGCTCGGGAATCAAGCCAGCGACCCCATGCTCAGCAGTAGAATGCCATAGCCACCAAGACATCACGGCGATTATACAACTGAACCATCGGGCCAGGTGCTAAGGTGCGAAGTTCAAAGAGCAGAAATGAAATGTGGCCATCATTTCCTGCACCGATAAGTGGCTGCATGGGTGCAAGAGGCAATTAAATAAAAGAAAGAAAAGGCACTCTTAAGAATTTTCCTCATGCAATCCAGTGCTTTGAGATGCTTTGTACGTTAGCTGCATTGCATAGCAACAATTATAAAATTCCAGCAGAACCCATCACATGATTAATGTCAATGTTAATGTGATTAACATTAAAGTAATGTAGTGACAAGCCGTATTGATGAAGACACCTTTATTTACAATATGTATAGTGGGGGAGGCAGGCTAAGGACTTCAATCGCATTAATAGCTGCATGTACCACAGTGCCACCACAGACCACAGCACATGCGCCTACGGATGCTGCAAAGAAAGGTTCACTAAATGTGGCCTCCCAACCGCAGCCAGCTTTGCCCCACTAGCACTGAAGAATTAGGGTCCAGCATATCCGACTTCGAATAAACTATGGCCTGATTGCAGAAGCACCTATTTGAGGTGTGAAACTTTTATTCATTGTCAGCTAGAAGAGTGTGTGTTCTCGCTTTTATCAGTCGGACATGCACCTGTGTGGAGTGTGCTCGCAGCATTTGAAGAGCCCCACGAAAGAGGCAAGACACTGACAGACTGAAAATTGTGTCGAAAGAAAAATAGTGCACTATGTGTCAGCATAACTTCTGCCTTTCCCCTTACAAGCCTTCTAAATGAGCCTTTGGTACTCACAAAATATGCCTAAGCGTGGAAGCATAAACAGCCATCATGATGGCTGCCCGGTTGGTGGTGGCTGGTTGCCTCAGTGGCCTGTATGACTAGCTTCAGTCACAGCTTTCCTTGGACTTTGGAACAGTAGGGTTCCACCCTTGCTGGAGCATTTCACCTGAGGTTCATCTCCACCTGCAGCAGAAACAAAAGAAATGGGAAGGCAGTTGTTAGAGACACCAGAATATTTTAATATGATGTGTGTATAAGTAACAGAATACTGAGTCCATTTCTCACAACTTGTACAGGGCGTGGTGAGGAAGATAAGCACGAAACTACATTAGGGCTGCGTGACTTCCCTAAGCCTCTCAAAGATTTTAGCAGCACATAAGGCAAGTGACTTGTATATGTAATAGGAATACACTAAGTAGAACACCACACTATATTGAATACATTGGAAAATCAGCATTATACAAAGCTAAGGGCACATGTCACACATCAAATATGAAGTGAAGAATATACTGGTGTTTATTGTGGAGACACCAACGTATATACAACCTCTTAACCTAAGCTGCGCTTGGTAAACTTTGATGATTGCAGGTTTTAATCAACGCACACTTGTTTGTGTGCTTTGCTAACTGCGTTGTGCACATTTTCTACTAGTATCCTTGCCCAACTTGGGTTTACATTATCTTCAGTGCAACATGCGAGCGCAGCAGCCACATGTTGCTGTCACACCTATTTTTGGGGGACGATACACTAAAGCCTAGCTCGACATTATGTAGTGCTGGGCTGACTTTCCCTTGCTTCAATTATATCATGTGATGCTATCTGCTAGGCATGCAAGAAAAAAATTATTTGCACCAACAAGTACTAGCAAACAAAATCCTCTCACTACAACTTCGGTCATTTTTCTTTAGCAATACACTGAACCCCGAAAAACCCATGCCCAAAAACATAAAAAAATTTTTTCAATAAGAAAGCAAGATTACATTGGCAACTCATCAGAGAGCAAGTTTTTGCTTTCAAGACTCTACCATCGAAATATGCTGGACGTTAACGCACGAAAGATCCACACACTAGCACACCGTGTTCACCCTTCAAATTCTTGATGCACCATTACATCCCATAAAAGATTAACGCTATGCGAGCTCACTCCTCTGATAATCACTGTACTTTGTGCTGCTTGCCAGTTGCCACTTGGAAAGGGAACACACGAACCTGTATACGTGTATTTAATTTCTGCCACATCAACACAAAAGAAAAAAAGTTTATGCCAGAAAAATAAGACAAAACGCCCAAAATCGAGCCCAACGTGACCGCAACATGCCTATACTCGTCAAATACTTGAAGGCTACAGTTGGGCTAGCTGAGTCCTCGAGATTACCTGGCTACATAGAATGGCAGTTGCTGCAATCATATGCATCAGGTGGCCACTTTGAGCAGCACAATAACCACTACAATATTCAGGTTTATTGCAACATCATTAACATTGAGCCTCCTTTCCCTTCCATAGTGCCACGGAAGAAGATAGTATTTCACACTAATGTGGCCAGCGGAAGCCTTGGCTGATGGCTACAGAAACCTGCATCTTGGTCAGCATCATGCCACCCTAGGCCTCTTCCATTTCTCATCCAAGAATGCCTGAGATGCAGGGTGTGTAAGTGCTTATAGGCTGAAAGCAGCGCCTAGGTAGTCCAAAATGACACCATGTCACTGTTGCCAATTGCCAACTGAAGGGTGATTACTCTAAATGTAATTTTTTTTGGGGGGGGGGGGGGGGGGCATTTTCACGGCATGATAAGTCTGTAGTGCTGCCTAAGAATTTTCAAATGAAATGAAGTATTTTATGGCCCTTGCTTAGTGGTCTTTAGAAACCTGAGAATTAGGCCCAGGGAGACTTCTAGAGGAAATGTCAAATCTGGCCAGTCATGCCTGCTGAATCTAAGGGTTTCATATGCTCAAAACAATGCACATTTTTACTTTATCTATTCAGGAATTAGAATGATGATAGAGACAGAGTCCTCACGCAGAGCTTCGTCCACTGAAACGAAAGGGAAATTAGTGATGTTCATCCTAAGAACCCGACTCTTGCTGCTACTAGCCAAAATAATTGCTTTTACATGGGCAAAGTTAGTTTGCAAGCATTGCATAGTGACATGCATTGACACTGGTAAGCAAACGGAGGTGCATGGCTCCCAAGTTCGCTACGAGTTATCTTATCAGACTGCTGCCATCAAAATTAATGCAGTCATCTAAAGCGCTTTCCTGCTTCTACCTTTTCTTTTTCTTGAAATCGAGTTTTTGGTACCTGTAACTGGTCTTAGTTTGGATGCCGGGGCAATGCCACCAAACCTTTTTAAGCACTACACTCACTTATTATGTTATCCAAGAAGGAATTAACAAAATTGGAGAACACTGCCTCCTTGCTTTACAAGCGACAAGAAAGCCACTCTGAAAACCAACTCAAATGCATCATTCTGGGTGGAAATCAGAGAGGAACATTAGATGACCCTGGAATTGAGAGTTCAGAAATACTATCTCTACACTGCCCTTGCTCATATTATCTTTTTTTTTTACCGTAGTCCAAAGCTGCGATTAAGAGAAAACTTTCAAGCATAAACAATGTCAAAACAAAAAAAATTATGCGGATCCCATGCACTGTGGGAATTGATGCAAGCAATGCTTTCTGTGCTGCTTGCTTTGATTGACGATAATTAACGGTTATATTGATGGTGAACATTTAATTTTTTTTTATGTCTAGTCCAATAAGAGAGTGGCGAGTTAATGACAAACATCACTGCTGTTTGTATGCATAGTACACACAACACACAGAGAGACATATTTGCTTGAGGCGTTGTTGTGCACCATTGTCCATTATCTCTAAGAGGGTTGAGTATTATCATTGTCTCACATGACACATCACATCGTGCCAGTAGTATTGAGCTTTAATCGAATTATGAGGCTGTATGCACAAACATCACAATCGGATTATGAAGCACGCCATAGTGGTGGACTCAGGATTAATTTTGACATTCTGGTGTTCTTCGACGTGCACCTAAATCCAAGTACACTAGCATTCCTGTATTTCGCTCCCATAAAAATGTGGCTGCAGCAGTCGGAATTGAACCCGCGACCTCGAGCAATGCGATAGCCACAAAGCTAACCCAGCGAGCACAGAAGTGTTGATTTCACATGCGACCGCTCCCGCTTGATAAATTTGCCGTATTTACTTTTGAGAAATAGCCAACATAAAGTACTGTGGCTTCAGTTTGCCCAAAACTGCTGTCGTGTCCATATCACATCACCATTTCCCTGTCCCCCCCAGTCTCTCTGTTTGGGAACTGCGAGCGAAAAGAGGCAAGGCTGTAACTCCCTCGTTTCGCGACTGGGTAGACTCTACCTATTCTCTGCCTCATCTCCCCCCTCCTTTCTACCATTTTATCTACCTCCCTTCTGGACTTGCAGGCTCACAGAAAGGCAAGTGCTGCATTTTCTGCAATGCTTTTGCTGAGGGGGGTTGCGGGGGGGGGGGTCATGAATGATTACAGCTGTCAAGAGGATAATGTGGCGACGCCCAGGCAGCTCCAGAGGGTATTGTGCGATGGAAAAGTCCAAACGAGTTTCTCACATTGCCTTTCCTCTCTGCCATGCTCCTTCCGCGTACACACGTTCTGACTGTGTCAATTTAAGCATAGCAAACAGTATTTAAAGACCATCTAGACATTTCTTGGCATTTTAGTGAAACGTGAGCAGGTACTTTGGCATTCATGATGTGTTTGTAACAGCATGAAAGAAAGTACATTCATCTCAATAAAAGTCTAATGATTATTTATTGGACCTTGTGGTTTGTTAACATACATAGGAAGTGATTGTGTGTAGTTTCCATTGTAATTGTGAAAACATTACCTCAGCTAGTATTCATGTGCTTGAGGTTCTAAAGTTTCTTTGCTGGTAAAGCAAAACCTAATTCAGCTTCTTCAAGGTGCATTCTTTTGCTATAATGACTGTGGCAAGCACATGTGCGACATAAGTTGTAGGGATCTTCATGAATTATAACACGTAGATTTAAAAAATATATATTTCTGTTTTTATTTTACCATGTGTTATTGACTGTTAACACTTTCAGACTTGAGACATTGTTAACTAGCACTAAAAAGGCGTGGAACGAGAAGCACACAGGACACAAGTCGGGAACAATGCCTCAAGTCTGGAATACACACCAACTAGCCCAATTGTGTCTTCTCTAATATTTCCCTTCACTTGAAGTCATGTAAAGTATATGGGTAAGAAATTACTGCATAGGAGCAAGGCAAAGGCCATTTCATGGCCATGTAAAGTCATGCAGGATGTTTCGTGTCTAACCGTTTTTATGGGCCAATCCCAAAGATAGTGCAGTCTAAAATGGTGGTAAGAGCTACACATGGTGGTAAAGGGAGCGTCCTTGCATTCTTTCCTCGTGACAGTTAGGGTCTTCAGACACTTCATGGGGTTCCTTGAAGAAGTGGCACTTGAAGCACCGGGTGGGTCCCATGCACGGGTAAAGCATGATGGTAAAGCATGGTGATGGTGGTGATGTTTATTGGCATCTAGGGTTTGAAAGGGGGCGAGGACAAATAGTCTCCTTGCCTACTTAATTTAATCAGGTTTTGCTACATCTATTGCTATCTAGTCTTTTGCCTATCTGAACTCGATCTTAACTTTCATATTTAAAACTTCCGTTACTAAACTGTACCATTACCTACACTTGCAATGACTCTGGTTCCATCAATCTCTTCCCTGCTTTTCTCTCAACAGTACTCTAATTGTCTCTTATTTATCTCTACTGCTGACCAGTTGATCCTTCTATCTTCTTTCAATTCCAATGCTTTTTGAAGGTGGACACTCCCTGCAGGTCTTGCTGGGTCAACATCCTGGCATTCCATTATGATGTGCCGAGTCATTTCTGGACCATTTTTGCAGCACACAAATGCCTCGTCCTGTGTTGCATATTTGCTTCAGTACGTTTTTGTCCTCAGGCAGTCAGCTCGGGCCTCAAGTAGCAAGGCACTCCTCTTAGGGTTATCATACAGATTTTCCCTTGCAATTTCTTTCTTGCAGGTCTTTCTAAATATCTATGATGGTGAGTCCTCTCTCTTTGTACTTAATTGCAAGGCTTATTTAGGCCACTTAATAACTGCCCCAGCTGACGGCATTTCCCGTCGTCCAGGCGGGGTATTGGTATAAGTTTTCAACTAGCCATGGTCGCCCCTCAATTCGCACTTCACAAGGTACCACACTGCCTCAGCACAAAGCTGAGAATGGGTAGTGCAGGGACCCCGTTCTTCCGCCCCTAGTAATCGCACTTATGTGCGATTACTAGAGGCGGGAATCGCAATTATGGAATCGATTATGGAATTTCAATTATGGAACCCGTTCTTCCCGCTCCTAGGAATCGCAATTATGTGCCATTAGTAGGACCATTCCAGTACCTGCTAGTAGAAACAGACATGAAACACGTCGGCATGTCGTCGTGAAGTTCTATAACATGACGTAGAATATGTTACCAAGAGTAAGGTTTATTTCAGGAGGCGAAAAAAAGTCGGCCTACGAACCAAGGCGTGGGCATGATATCAACACTCGGGGACCCGCACGTCACAGGTACTCGTGTCTCCATGAGTGCAGAACTTCTACCGGACGCAAAAGGACTCGACAGCCGGTGACGTGCACGCGGACAGTGATGAGCATGGAGGAAGGAAAATTTTAGGAGGAGCATCACACAACGCGATTGAAGCCAACCCTGGTGACCCAACACGTGATCGCACGTTAAAGTGCGCCGTTTGGTTTTAGTGTTCCCGCTCTGTAGGCAGAGCCACGGCACGGCAGCTGAACAAGCGCGCACCGAATAAGAACTACTAGCATAGCTACTGGGAACCAAATGTCTCAGCAAATCTAGATTCTTGCTCCGTGATCTTGACGCAAGGGGTCACGTGTTGGGCCCCCACTCAGCAAATGTATGGGCTTCACGAAGCGTTGGCTTGACAAGGCTGGCTATGTGATGTAATGCTCCTAATTTTTCCCATGGTTCCCACGAAGCACACACAGTGTCAAAATAAAAATTGAAGGACGCTTAAGCTTCGCCTTCAAGAGTGGAACGTGATAGCGTTATCGCACCCCGTTCACACTGCCCACTCATTCACTCAGCATGCTCTTGATGAGAGGAAGGGGAGAAGTGGGTGAGTGGCGCGCCACCTGTTCAGGCAGCGCCGTACATTGAGAGGAGGGGGTCTTCTGTGTTTGCCGCAAGATGGCTCTGCGTGTGCACCAAACGCAGAAGAAATGTAGCGGAAACGTACTTCGCTACTCGTTTAACTGTGACTTCTGTAATTTACATGCTCATAATTACCAATATACACTGCAATATAACTTTCTACGGCACGTTTCTAAGGCAACACCGCATTCACTAGAAGCGCTTTTGTCCCACTTTGAATCATCGAACTGATGGTTGAGTGGTAGCGTCTCCGTCTCACACTCCAGAGACCCTGGTTCGATTCCCACCCAGCCCTTCTTGCAAGTTGTTTTTATTTATGAATTGCCTTCCGGCATTTTTCGCTCACGGCCAACGCCGACGACACCAGCTTTTCTGCGACACGAGCTCCTTAACGCTTTCGCGTTGAAACACAAACATATCAGAAGGGAAGAGCAGACAGGACGAGCGCTTAAAAGTAAATGGCACATAAATGGCACAAGTTGCCATTCACTTTGGTAATGCGCCTCCTGCATACAGAGCTCTTGGAACCATGAACGTATGAGGTGCCAAGCATGCGTTCTCGAGCGCGCAAAGGATAAAACTTGCCAAGCTTTTACACGCGCTGCGCAACAACTGTGATACCCAGCCGCGATAATTATTCGCCCTCTTTCGCGAAGAGGAGCAAACAACGGATTCTAAAACGATGCGTTTTAAACACGAGTTTCGATCAAAAATAAACAGTTACAAGAACCGCCTAAATTACAGGGCCGCCGGAAGATATGCCCCATACGGCCGTCAAGAGAACAGCGACACCTGCTCTACCTTCTCCTATTACGATGCCAGAATTGAAAGAAATCGTGACTGACAACAGCGCCGCTAGTACTAGCGACCGCTACTCCGGGCGCGTTGCTCCACCTCCACTGGTAGTGCTAGAGTTAAGAAGCAGCTGGTTCCAGTAACCTTGCTAAAGTCTGCGTGAGTACTTATGCATAGCGGCGTAAATGGCGAGTTAACTGCATTTTTTAAAATCCCTATATATTTCGAGAAAGACGCTAAATCCCTAAACAGACCCGAAAACCTCTTAATCTAGGGATAAATCCCTAGCGTTGGCATCACTGGCAGAGCACTTGGAGCACGCTCACTCGGAGCAAAGCTCGACTGCAGCGCCCTCACAGTCCCTAGTAACAGGTCGCACCCGGCTCGAGGAGGAGTTGCAAAACTAAACAGGCACCTACGGCGGAACTCGACAATGTCCAAATATAGCACCCGTGTGTAAAGGAGTTGCCATACCTTCCGGAAGTCCCAGCGGTCTGTTTTTCCACTGCCAGAAATCTATCAATGACTTCGCAAACACTTCCGCAGTATATACGCGGTGCTGGTGCAACTCATTCGCTATACCAGAGATTTCAGATGCTTCACTATATCTGTGCTTCGTACTTTATACCCTCCGTTATATCCAACACATGTCCCTGCATGCTACGCCAGCGTCTGTCTGAGTGCTCTCGAGCGCAGATCGAAACGCACGATATCCGCGTCACCCAGACAGCACAAGTCTGTTCCCTGCAGTTTGGTGTTTGTCATTTGCTTCAATTTTCCAATTATACAATATGCAGCCAACAGTAAAAAAAAAAAAAAAACCATTTTGTTTGTTCAATAAAATGACATAAATGACGTAGGCCAGGAAAAGGCCTTCCTGTTTTCCTTGGTATCGTACCGCACAAGGAAGACGTTGCATTCCAGCCATATGTTCTATCTTGTAATAGCTCGCGCGGAAGTCAAGAACATGTGGGCCGAGCACGCGATAGCAACCGGCTGGGCAAAGGCAGACCTCAACGATTACACGCTGTCAAAGCGCTGCGCCTTGCTGTCGCCGAGTGCGGTCTGAAGAGCGCGATGACTCAAGTGAACGCGACAGATTGCGCGGCCTCTTCAGCTTCCCGTCTTGACGCGGCGGCAGCGGAAAGCCGAACCTGATACCGCCATCGCGGGGCGCCGAGCCCGCCGAGCCGTGTGACTAAACCGGCCCCAGATGCTGGGCACATCTCTCGATCGTGAGCAACGCCGTCGGCGCGGCCTGGAAAACACGCCAGACTCGTTCGGGCACCCTTCGAGAACGAGGTGCGCGCGGGGAAGCAACCGTGTCGGCACGACATTGAGGCCCTGCGCCTGACGCATGCAGGCAAATTGCGCCCGACTATGCGGTACGTTCAAAACATCGCTGCAGTACGGCGTCTGCGGTGGGGGCAGATGGCACCTTATATTATGGCTAGGGGAATCTTTAACCGCGTGCAGCTTTCTTAGGCGATTTGTTTTAAAGCGAAAGCTTTACTGGCCGCGAACTTGCGATTTCGCCGTGGCCGTGCTCCGAGGAGGCGCATGACGTCACGCCGCGTTCGTCGTCGTTGCGTTCGCCTCCTCTCGCTTCGCCAGCTGCGTCGCATGCCTGATAACATGTCGGAGGATTGAAAAGGAGAGCTCGCGTGCGCCGCAACCACAGCTGAGGCGGCAGTACGGACGGCGATAATTCTGATAACTCAGGAAGAGGACCTTAGTGTTGAAGCAATGAACGACAATCTCACGGGCATCGTTAAGGAGTGTGCAATAGAAGTCGGTGGTAACTCCGTTAGACAGGATACCAGTAAGCTGTCGCAGGAGACGAAAGATCTGATCAAGAAACGCCAATGTATGAAAGCCTCTAACTCTACAGCTAGAATAGAACTGGCAGAACTTTCGAAGTTAATCAACTAGCGTAAGGCAGCTGACATAAGGAAGTATAATATAGATAGAATTGAACATGCTCTCAGAAACGGAGGAAGCCTAAAAGTAGTGAAGAAGAAGCTAGGAATAGGCAAGAATCAGATTATGCGTTAAGAGACAAAGCCGGCAATATCATTACTAATATGGATGAGATAGTTCAAGTGGCTGAGGAGTTCTATAGAGATTTATACGGTACCAGTGGCACCAACGAAGATACTGTGAGAGAGAATAGTCTAGAGGAATTCGAAATCCCACAAGTAACGCAGGAAGAAGTAAAGAAAGCCTTGGGAGCTATACAAAAGGGGAAGGCAGCTGGGGAGGATCAGGTAACAGATGATTTGTTGAAGGATGGGGGGCAGATTGTTCTAGAGAAACTGGCCACCCTGTATACGCAATGCCTCATGCCCTCGAGAGTACCGGAATCTTGGAAGAACGCTAACATAATCCTAATCCATAAGAAAGGGGACGCCAAAGACTTGAAAAATTGTAGACCGATCAGTTTACTGTCCGTTGCCTACAAGCTATTCACTAAGGTAATCGTAAATAGAATCAGGAACACCTTAGACTTCTGTCAACCAAAGGAGCAGGCAGGGTTCCGTAAAGGCTACTCAACAATAGGCCCTATTCCCATATCAATCAGGTGATAGAGAAATGTGCGGAATATAACCAACCCTTATATATAGCTTTCATTGATTACGAGAAAGCGTTTGATTCTGTCGAAACCTCAGCAGTCATGGAGGCATTACTGAATCAGGGTGTAGACGAGCCGTATGTAAAAATACTGAAAGATATCTATAGCGGCTCCACAGCCACCGTAGTCCTCCATAAAGAAAGCAACAAAATCCCAATAAAGAAAGGCGTCAGACAGGGAGATACGATCTCTCCAATGCTATTCACAGTATGTTTACAGGATGTATTCAGAGACCTGGATTGGGGAGAATTGCGGATAAGAGTTAATGGAGAATACCTTAGTAACTTTCGATTTGCTGATGATATTGCCTTGGTTAGTAACTCAGGGGACCAACTGCAATGCATGCTCACTGACCTGGAGAGGCAAAGTAGAAGAGTGGGTTTAAAAATTAATCTGCAGGTAGTGACCGCGGATCCGGATCATCAGACGGAAATAATCATAAGAATAAGAATGGGCTGGGGTGCGTTTGGCAGGCATTCTGAGATCATGAACAGCAGGTTGCCATTATCTCTCAAGAGAAAAGTATAATAGCTGTGTCTTACCAGTACTCACCTACGGGGCAGAAACCTGAAGGCTTATGAAAAGGGTTCTACTTAAATTGAGGACGACGCAACGAGCTATGGAAAGAAGAATTATGGGTGTAACGTTAAAGGATAAGGAAAGAGCAGATTGGGTGAGGGAATAAACGCGAGTTAATGACATCTTAGTTGAAATCAAGAAAAAGGAATGGGCATGGGCAGGACATGTAATGAGGAGGGATGATAACCGATGGTCATTAAGGGTTACGGACTGGATTCCAAGAGAAGGGAAGCATAGCCGGGGGCGGCAGGAAGTTAGGTGGGCGGATGAGATTAAGAAGTTTGCAGGGACGACATGGCCACAATTATTACATGACCGGGGTAGTTGGAGAAGTATGGGAGCGGCCTTTGCTCTACAGTGGGCGTAACCAGGCTGATGATGACGATGATTAATTCTGATAAGCAGGAGAGGAGGCCTGGAATCGACATCGGAACGAGATGAAGAGGAAACGAATCGCCCAGGAAACAGACGAACAGCACGCCAAACGACTGGGTAGACAACCAGACTTACCTGGACTTGCCACCAAGATTAACCAAGGTTAACCATGCTATGCCTTAGCTTTCGCAACGTATATCCTGGCATAGCCGAGCTAAGCCACTGCCAATTTTTTTCGTTTACGACACAATTCACCGACTTCGTCACTGAAAGAAATCACCGAGGAGCTCTCGAGAACATCTGAATGCTGTTTATCCTTCCACAGCGATTCTCGCCCAGTGCTGGCACTGCGATGCTTCCCCCCCCCCCTTTTTTTTTTTCTTTAGAGGAGCAACCCATTTCTACAGAGGTTTTACTGCTAACTCCCATTCAGTAGGTTGTAAGTTACTGCGAATACGAGCGCCGCGGAGTGATCACGTGACAACTCCATCGTTGCGCCACTAGCTGACCACTAGCGCCACGTAATGCGCACCCCACTTGCAGTCCTCGCCTGCCTAAGTTACAGCCTCAGTAAGGTCCGTGCATGTCGGTTTCAGTCGGCCGAATGCGCTTAGATCCCGGTACTTTATGCCTCAGGGCACGGCTTCGCACTCCCCTGTCTGCAGAGCGTAACGACGCGTGCAAAACCGCCATAACCTGCGTATGACGTCGCGAATGCGTTAGCGGGCATTTGATGCACATGTCTGTAATGTACATTCACTAGATAACTTTCGTTCACAATTCAAGTCGGGTAAGTTTTGGTAATGTCCTTCACGGCACGGACGTCTAAAAACATACGAATATATTCTTAAGATCCGTACCTCATACTATAGGTGAAATTTCGTACAGCACCGGCCTGGTGCTTACGTTGTTCATAACCGCGCAAGACGCAAATTACGGGATGATATTTAAACACGTAGTTCATAAGATGTTTGCCATACAGTTTACTCCATGGTACGTAAGCTATTCTGAACACTGAAATTCCGCCATATTGTCAAAGGCGCTATCTTGTCAGTTCTGACGAGATAAAAGGGTGGCTAAGGCATCTCTGATTGGCTGAGAACACACACGTGGCGGAATGTGACAATGTCCAGGTCCACAAGCCCACACAGAGCGCTGGGCAGATACCATGGCTCGACCGATACTCAAACGTTCTGTTGTTTGGCGTGTATACACTACCAGAGACAATGCGAAGCGGGCCGTGCTGAGCGCGATCGCGACCGCTTCTTTGCAGAACAAACGCACAAACTGCTGCAAAAGACGAGCAAGACGAGAACAAAACTGCTGAACGGCTGAGGCCTTTTTTGTCGGTCTTCCATGTGATGTTCGTGTACGTTCCGCAGTTGAAACAAGTTCCGCGTCTGCGCTACCGTCCACGTCGAGCCGTTCTTAGTGTGAAACTACAGCGTTCGATCGGTTTTGGTCTCGGCATCTTGATTCACTTGGGTTCTTTGCGGAATCACGTGAATGGCACTGTCTACGACAAGAATGCGTCGAGCATTGTCAAAAGAAATCAGATGCATGGCTGGAGAACCTGCGACGTTTATCATAGCAGACGCGATCCGCTTCATCGTGGAAACGGAATTTGTCAACCTACTCGAAAGTGTGAAAGCCGTAGACTAGAGATGCCCGCGTATAAGTTCATCGAAATTAAATGTGTTTCGCATAATTCAAATTTAAAGTATGTGGTTTTAGATTCCAAAACCACAATCTGATTATGAGGCACGCCATAGTTAAGGACTAATAATTTAGACTACTTGTGGTTCCTTGCCTTGCACCCAATGCACGACATACAGGCATTTTTGCATTTCGCTACCGTCGAAATGCGGCCGCCACGGTCGGGATTCGATCCCGCGACTTTTTACTTAGCTGCGCAACGCTAAATCCACTAAACAACCACGGCGGGTAAACGTTTGCACATATGATAACTACTTGATTTTGCCCGTCATTTTTTATTGTATACACTGCCTATTTGTATATGGTTTTCGCCTTGAAGGTGATTGTAGTACGACTCCGTACTTCTTTTTTCACAGCACCGATAGTCAGTTTAAGGCTGCGGCATGTACAGAAAAGAAGTAAATGTTGGTACTGAACCAAAGCGTATGTTAAGATGCCTGTTGTCTACGAACGTTAAGTTAACAATTGTGGAAGCTGTCAAATTCCGCGATATTGTCAAGTTTGCCATCTTGTCAGCTCCGATTGGTTCTTAAGGCCGGTACACTGTCTGCGGTAGGTTGAAAACGAAAACATGACGAAATTCGACACTGTGGCGGAACTTAACCGTGTATACCATTAGTTAACTTATAGCTCAGAAAAGCAGCGGTATGCGACCACCCGAGTTCCTAGAGTGGCTTTGGTTACAAACAAGATACTCCAAAGAAAGCTGTAATGTTGCTTCATCAAATATTTGGCACGCGGTACCGACCGCGCCGAAAAAAAATTGCGCAAACACATAAAGCGCTGACGGCGTACTAAACAAAACTCATGCGGTGTCTACGCAAATACGTATTATTACTTTTATGCAATCTAATAATACATGACGACCTTATCGTTCCACGGCATCGACTTCGTCGCGTTAATTCACTACATTATTAAAGCGGGAATTTTCTTTGGGAATTAACCGCGATCTTTCGTGTCTTAACCATTTTCGTGGGCTGACCCCGACGATGTAGTGCGCGGTAAATATCCCTCCGGTAGTACCGGTAGTGCCGTGCAGCACCGCAAGGTGCTAAGGAAGCGTTGTCGCATTAGTTCTCTCGTGGACAGCTATAACGTTTTCAGACGCTGTCGCTGAGACGTTGCAGCGTCTGCGACCAGAGGCGGTGGAAGACGCTGCACGGGGTTCCGAACTGTTCCTCGAGGAAGCGGCGCTCGGAGTACACAAAGTGCAACCTACAGTGCCACAAATAACCACCTCCGAAAGCATGTTAAACGCACTCTAACCCCCGTATGCAGAAATGCAACTCAAGTCGAAGCACATGCTTGACTTGATTTAGATTACGCCTGGCGTTAACGTGCCCAAAGACGCTCGCGTTTCCTTCGGCGCGTTCCCGATAGGCGTCACTCAAATCAAGTCAAGCATGGGCTTCAACTTAAGTTGCATTTCTGCATACGGGGGTTAGATGCCAACCGGGGTTGGTTCTTCATAATTTTAACGCGAGAGCGTTAAGGGCCCCGCGTCGCAGAGAATCCGGCGTCGGTGTCGGCAACGGCGGCGATGTACGTATGAGAGAAATCATCTCGAACCACGCACTCCGATCCACGCAGGCCCTCCGCGTGGCGCACATGCGTTACTGAATTAATTGAATTTCTCAAAGTAGAATGCGTCAGAAAATTCGCAAAGTACGATTTACACACAACCTACAGACATGATAGCGTCGAACTGTAATTTGAATATACGAGAAAACATAATTCTACTACGCGGAAACTCAAACGCGAACCCCTATTCCAGCTGCCGTTCGAAATCTGTCCTACGGTTACACAAGATGCAGTTGCCGGGAAGCGTGAGAAGCAGTCAGGGATCTTTGAATGCTATCGCGTTCCAATCTTAAAGGCGAAGCTTAAGCGTCCTCCAAATTTTATTACTGGCAATGCGGCTACCGTATTCCTAAACATACTTCGTAACAGAAACGAAAATTCGACAGACACACACTTGAGATTGCTTACATGTAGGAATGCTAAATTATAGTCGCTTTTGTGGAACGTTTTTTTTTTTTTTTTTTGCTTGGGCGTCCTTGCGCTTGCGCGAACGCAGGTGAGCGCAAGCTCTCACCTGCGTTCTCACTGCACCTCGGCAAGGCCAAATCGAAACGCGCCAAGCGCCTCAATGCGCTCGCTTGCCTGCTAGTTCACAACTCGAAGGGCTATTCAGTGTCGTTCAAATGGACATTAAGCAATTATACGGACAGTCCAGGCGCATTCTTTAAATCGCCGTCGCCGCGTTGTTCCGTATAAAGTTCTAGGGCGATAACACCGTCGCAGCGCGCCGTATGCTGTATGTGCGAGTGAAATCGTGCGAGAGCGAGCCGACGATTGCGGCTCAATCTCGTGCGTACGCACGGGAGGAAAGCGTGGCTGGAGCGCGCCGTTTTCAGCCGCGCCCATGGAACCGGGGGGGAGTGGAAGGTAGGGGAGTCGTACTTCGTCAGCAACTGCTTATGGTGCGGCCGCGCGCGGGCTTTATTTTGAAAGCGATCTGCTTTGGAGGCAGAGTCTAGGTGGGCCGAGCACTCGATAGCTAATCGTGTGCTGTGTTCTCGCCGCTGCAGTTTGCGTAGAAACGATAGAAAGCACGAAGGTCACTGCGCTCGCTGCTGCTGCCGCGCTTCCTCACGCCAGCGTTTTGGCAGCGAGCGTCCGCGCTTGTCGAGTGTGACGTGTGCATGTCTGCCTGCGCACGCTCACACACCATGCTTGTTAATTCAGTTAGAAAGCGAGTGCTTACAAGTTCGTATGGCCCATAAAACTACTATCCTTACTTATTATGGCTGTCTACTAATTTGCTATCGCAACCGATGTTTCGCCTTTCGGGCGAAACTGTGACGTTTAATATTCTATGCACCCATGGCTGCGACGTGACGTGTTCAATGACGCAAGCACTATGCCCGTGAAGCCACTCTGTCATTGGGAAAGCGTACTCATCTCGCACTCGGGGGCCCGAATTCGAATCCCACCCAGACCGAAATGTACTAAACTTTCTTTTGAAAGCCACTTTGTTTACAGGAACCTCCTTGAGAAGTCTGACGTCAATCCGAGCATTTTTCCACGTGTTCTTACTGTTTGCGCCGTCGGCCATTCTTGGTATCACGTTTCGCTCACGCCGACGGATTTTCACGTAATGGGGCATATAATGCTTTCACATTAAAAAATGGCCATTATACAGTTTCACCATAGAGAATGAAATTCAACGTCTTTCTCTGTAGTGTTCCCCACGAAAACACTACGCAACCCATTAACCAATCCCCCGTTGCACTGCCTTTGGAGCCAGAATGTACGGCGTTCTCAATCCAAAATCCCTTTTAGAACCATACAAGTGACTCAAGCTAAGTTTTCATTTACTGTAAATATATTTCTTTAGTACATGCAATAAGAAGAAAATTTTACAGGCACTAACACAGTATTTCTCCTTTGAGGTGCGCCTTTTAGTGACAACGCATTAAACATACAACATAAGTTTTTTTTTTTTTTTTTTCATTCAATGTCGCACCTTTAAAATTATCTGCGATGTAATCCAGTAGCGGAAAAATAGACGCGTATATGTCCATTTAGAATGCCTAGAATTGCTTAGAATGATTGCAAAATTTGACTTCGCAAAACCGACTTATCTTGTATTCATGGCGCAAATCGTTACAATAGGAAAGTAACCCCCGTATTCAGAAATGCAACCCAAGTTGAAGCCCATGCTTGACTTGATCTAAATGACGCCTATCGTAAACGCGCCAAAGGAAACGCAGTGAGCGTCTTTGGGCACGTCAACTCCAGGCATCAATTAAATCAAGTCAAGCATGTGCTTCAACTTAAGTTGCATTTCTGAATACGGGGGTAAGTGCGATAATCAGACTGCCGGGGTAGCCGAAGCTTGAGATGTAAGCGGTTGAAGAAAAACATTAAAAATTTGGGGGAAACATTTTTTTTTTCGTTTTATTTTTCAACTAGGATAAAATTGAAAAAAAGAAAGGAAATCGAAACAGAGCTTCCCCGCAGAATTCTTTTGTTGCGATGCGACTCCTTTCCACGTATCTAAAAATGTGGTCAAGACAAGGAGTTTGGGAGTCTGCGAAGCACCTGGATCCATCCACGTGGTGGCGAGGACTTTACCCCAACCAACCCTCGTGGCCCCCTCGCCTGTCGCGTACTGCAGATTCCTCCTTCTTCTGCGGCTTGTGAAAGAAACTGGTCCGAGTTTGGAAATGTGCGCACCAAGCTACCCAACAGGCTTGGAGGGGATAGCGTGCAAAAACTTGTGCACGTGCACTCGAACCTCAACGCCTGGAAGGCTTCGTCCGCTGCACAATGAAGCGTTGACGCGTCAAGCGGGAACGAATCGAACACAGGTTGATACAAAGGTCGATCTTGACGCTTCGATGTGAAATCAATGCCTTGGCGTGAAATCGTGCCTATATCTTGAACCCGGAAGCTCTGCTGGGACTTTTGTGATGCAATAATGTAACGATTATATTATTTTCAGTGTTAGAAAAATTAATGTGTCTGTTTTCTTTTTCATAGCTCTGTGCGCAATCGTCTTCTTTTCAATTTTTCGTATTTTTCTAAAAAAAGCATGAAAGAAAACAGTTTTTTTTTTTCACGCCTCTCAAAATTTTATGAAATTTTACATCTCTAGCCGAAGCGAGCATCTATCAGTGGCGTGGCAGGCAGGCAGAACCAATTTAGTCACGATATGCCCTGCGAGAACGGCGTAGTTGCGTCGGCGATCAAACGATGTGACGTATGCGCGCTTAGGGAACAGCAACAGCCGAAAGCACGTTGGCGCGCTCCTCGGAGCATATGGTGCCCCAGATTTGTTGGTGCGTCAAGAACCGACCGACTGACTGCAACTTGTTGCTGGCCCACGAGCTGTGTGCGACTCGCAGTTTATACACAGCGCGTCGCAATTGAGCGACCCGGCTGGCACACATTAGCCGATACCAATGAAGGAATTAACGAACGGAATAGACGAATGAATGAACGGTTTCGACTATCGACCCCCGCCGGTTTGGTCCTACGATGTTTCACATGTGATCGGCAGAAAGGAAGAAAAGAAAGGAGGAAAGGAAGAAAGCGTCGGTGCTGCATTCCAACGATTTGCGACTTAAACTGACGACGACATGAAGAAACACGAAATGAAAAGTCCAGCACCAGATATTCATTCATTCATTCATTGATTTATTAATTTATTAATTTATTTTTTATTTATTCATTTATTTATTCATTTATTTATTTATTTATTTATTTATTTATTTATTTATTTATTCATTCATTCATTTATTTATTTATTTACAGATAGTGCTATCCGGAAAAAGAGACACGGCAGGAGTGGGTACGAGAATGACAAAAACAAAACGAAAACCGAAGTTACAGAAATCGGGTATGTGTATAACATACAAGGGATATTTGTTACAAGAACAATTCAGAACACGGTACAAGCGCGCACAGTAACTTAAAAAAATTGAAAATTTAGATACAACATGTTGAACAAAGTCTCGCGCGAACTCTTTGGGTGTTATATATCTAAGCGAGCCACACCGGTTCGTATGTCTTCGAATTCTTAATGTTGTTCACTGTCAGCAGACCGAGATCACTCTTACTGCCGCCATGTGCCGATCGCTATGCATCATCCGCAGACACGAAGACAGATCGAAGATATAATTGCTATTTCAAGTGGGTTTTCATTACGGACAAGCGTTGCTATTGTTTTTTACATATCTTCAGATGCTGATTGCGGCAATTCAGTGCACTACTACGTGGATAAAGCAACCATCTCGCAACTTTCTTGCGAGAAACGGAGCTTTAATTATTATTATTATTATTATTATTATTATTATTATTATTATTATTATTATTATTATTGCAACTGCTTCTGGTGCATGCAGTAGGCAAATATATGGCATTCCGCAGGGAGCCGTCACTGGGGCGCGTATATGGACACCACCTATTCGAAACGTACGCTTAGCACGGGTGTGTTTCGCCGTCTGTGACGACACAAGTGTCGAGATAAAATTAAGCTGTAAATAAAGCTGTAGGGCAAGAATATGATCAACGCAGGGCATATCTCGCATGCGTCCGGCCTGATATACCCAGGAGGGATACCTTACGTAATCTCTCCCGAGTTAAATTAGAAGAAAAGTGATTGACGGTAAAATGTGCATTTCAAGATGTGTACCAATACGTTCGCTTAGGAAAGAAGAAGGGGGAAAAAAAGAAGAAAAGGTGCTACGGCAAAGTGAAGCGCTGCAGCTATGTTGGCAGAGAAAAAGGGCTGAAACCGAAAACAAGCACGATGAAACAGCGGGACGAAACAGACAACTCCCGCGAGAGAAGCGCTACACAAAATAATCGCGAAGCAAGAAGGAGAAGAGAGAGAGAGATAACTTCATAATGCCACCGGTGCCACGGAAGCGATGTTGTGAGGGCGAAAGACGAGCCGGCGTTAGTGACACAAGGCCAAGCGAGAGAAAGACGGGCGGGCAGAAGAGAACGAGACGGCCATTCGGCACGCGCAACTACCACGTGGAATTTCCAAAAGTAAGGAAGAAATAAGACAAAGAAAGATGAAGGCAGCAGACTTATAATTCCTCTGAATTCCCAGGAAGTTTGCGCGCAGGAAAGAGTCTCCCCGAAGACGCGCGCCTGCATGCACACAGCCAACCAGAACCATGAAATGGACGGTTTTGCACGCGCCCAGGTTAGCGATGCGCGTGAAGCCAGAAAAGGCTCCCGGCTTTGTGTCCTATAAACATGCTACGAATGAAGAAGAAAGAAAGAAAGAAAGAAAGAAAGAAAGAAAGAAAGCCTGTTTTCAAGCTCGCTCAACGTACGAGAGGCTTATTTCTACCTTCTGAAAATTAAATAATCCTGTATCAATATTAAGGGCGCCCTGAATCACCTTCGGGCATGGTGAAAAAACACAGTCCGCAGATAGCTTATGCAGCTGCGAGCGTTTCAGCCACATGTTTCACTCGCGCTCGGCGCGTGAAACGCGCAAGCCCGGTGCGCGTAGTCACCTTTCTCTCAGACGCTCTCTTTTCAACAGAAGCCTGCTCCTCACTCTTTTCTGTGGTGCTTCATTTCGTAATATAGCAGATTCCCCATATGCGGCTGCTATCGGCCGATAGATGAAATCAATCAAGAATGGTGTTCGGATCAGTGCATTTCTCCCTACTGTCACTGCGTATCTTTACTAACGCAGTTTAATAAATACGCTGAAGTAAGCGAAAATCTGCTTCCCAGTTTCTATAATAATTACGTACTACCGGAAGAAGCGGACTATATATGGTCTGCTCACGCACGGCCTCGGTCACCCGCGTACGTAGGAATTAAGCTCTGGCCACCCTGCCTATCGGTGTCGTAGCCGACGGGTGTCGCCAATTTCGACTAGTTTTGAACCCTCGACTATAGCCTCGAACCACGCGAAGCTTAAGGTCAGACCACATCCACGCGTGCCAGCGCGCGCCCACTCCTGGAAGCTCCCTTGGCAGACTTCGCTTCGTGATGGGCTAATGATAGCGCTTCGAAATGCGCAGGTTTGGACGTGGCTGCTAATGCTATACGTCGGTCAAGCTGGTGCAGGACAAAGCCGGTCTGCGCCACGCCGCACGGTCGCACAGGAGCGGCGTGCGAGCGCTCTAGCCCTGTCATGCACGAAGCAAACGCTGCAGTAGCATGTAGCAGCGGTCTGCTACGTAGCGTAGACAATGCGGCCGCCGCGGTATGCCGCGGCGAGTCCACTGGCCATAACTGCTGAATCGCTGTGTAGCTGAACTATGCGACCCCCCCTCCAACCCCCCCCCCTTTTTTTTCATTAATATCTAGCTTGCCCTGGCCAGACGTTACTAAGTTCTGCGATATCACAGGAATTGGCGCTATTTTGACGGTGGTGTCGCATCAATCGTTTTCATCTTTTATTTAGCCTTCTGGCTACACAGGCTTGCGGTAAGAGTAGTTTACCTAGCCATTCTGAAGCGTCAACTACGAATTCAATAAAAATATTTTTTATATAATGTCTCTTTTTTCCGCTTTTTCATACACGTGCACTAAATTGCTACGACCTTGCCAGGTAAAAGAAGCCCCAACTCGTTAAAGCAATTACGAGTCGAGGATAAAGAAAGATTGCGCTCGAATTAGGCTAATTGTTGCCAATTGTGCTGCGAATATATTAGCAAACTAGAGCGCGGCAGCTGGTTCCGCACGGCAGAATCGCGTGTCATTGGGCAGGAGTTGCCGTTAGGCGTCGAGCCCCATCAGTCTTGAGGCCAGCGAACAAAAGTTGGCCGAGGTCGGACTTTAACAAAAAGGGGAAAAAATGGAAGGTCACTGACACCATATCAAAGTTCAGAGTGATGAAGCTTTACTTCAAAACTCCATTTTCACTTTTTCGACAGAAGAATGCTGATTAGTGGAGAAATTGCAGATTAAGCTTCTTGAATTCGAGCGAACCGCACAGCTGGTAGGTCAGTGTGCAATCACGGACTTCATATTATTGTGTCGTATAGGGCGGTTTTAGCGCAGCAAATGTTCTCGAAACTACCTATAGGTTTAGTCTTTCCTTAATTTAGAATGCAACGTAATCATCCGGTAACGATAAACTCAGTAAAACCCGAAGGAGATGCTGTGAAAATGACGTCACGGGCAGCTAGTGCGGAAGCTGCAGGAGTGTGTCGCCACTAAACCTTCCGTTTTATAGGTGTATTTTCTGTCTCGTCATGCGTCTCCCCACGGTATGAGTATAGACTTCTCGGAATTCGCGAAACGTGATTTATAGGTGCCTTGAAATATTTGAAATTTCGAACATGATTCGGACGAACTTTGCTACTCGATTTGAATTCGATTCGAGGCTGCACTATTAGAGGTTGTCGAATGTTCCACTTGTCTGCGAGTATAAGGGATAACAATTCTTATTTGAGTCTACAGCACAGACGCAAGTGGCGGCTGTTTTGAATGATTCTGGTGCACGGGAGCCGCGGCTGTGGTGCAGAGAGATCAGTTGCTCAGCAAACGCGTGGAGTATTCTAGTGAATAATTTTCAGCCATTTAATATTGATGTCTCGCTTTTAAGCAGCTTGAGATTTTATTTTCTCCATTTCTCGAAGCAATTCATTATTTGGACAATCTTTCACCACGTCTACATCGTCATCAAGTGTGAAACAATGTGCAGTATTACACTCTGATACTTCAACGAACAACACTCTACCGCGTGCACCTGGTGACACGCTATTCCCGTATTTCATTGGTACTGTCATTGTGTGTTTCGGTTGTTTCCGATTTACAAGCTCCTTAGCTAACCGCACGTCCAGTTCTGAAAGGTAGTACATGTATCAAATTACGCAAATAATTTATTATAATTTCTTTCGCCTTACTCCACACAACTTTCACATAAGATTTGCTTAGAAATGAAAGAATATGCCGTATTCGATTCGATATTGGAAGGTAAGTTTTCTCGAACATTCGTATTAGATTCGATTCGAAAATTTCGCTATTCGAAAACCCCTAGCAATTTACTCCAACAGCTTAACTTATCATTCATCTTTATTATTCCTATGGCGTGCAAACAGCATGCACGTTTGCGACACGGAGAGAGAGAGAAAACAAGGGTACGAAAGGCAGGGAGGTCAACCAGAACAGCATCCGGTTTGCTACCCTACACTGGGGGTGGGGGAAAGGGGAATAGAAAGAGGAAGAAAGGGAGAGAGGAAGCACTGAGTACGTGTAGGAGCGACACCATACACAAGGACACTATAAACGGTCTGTTAAGCCCGTGCACTTCAAGTACCGCACTAGTGCACGAATCGCTTTTCGAGCCAGTGACGGGTGTGGCACGGAAAAAGCAAAACAGTCTGGCAGAACCGAGGGGTCTGACCTTGCCTATAAGTCGCGTGCGTCACGCAGCTGTGGTTGAATTAAACGTGGTAGTGTCGAAACCTTAGAACCAAAAATGCAGTGCCTTATACGTTGGCAGTCGACTTTGCCCACACAGCGAATAATGTCTACTGTCTTGCAATAAACTGGTTATGTGCCTTCACGTTTTGAGAGGTAGGTGCACTTCTTGAAAACGCCGAGACAAAGCGGTCGAGATCCGACTGTAACCATAGAATACAACGCCGCCTCACGGTAACCAATGATTGTAAACATTATTGTGTTGGTAGTATCGTTTCCGATTATAAATTAAGTGAATTCGCCACGCTATAGACCACCTGGGTACTTAGCTTAGTGACGACACCCTTTAATGCGATAATAGACATCGAACTGCCTGTTTCTACATTAAAATAGCACCGTGAACTAAGACAAGTTAGACGAATTTTACTAGCGACTCAAAATTCTAGACAGACGTGTAGACGTATGTAGGAGCAATCAGGCTGACAGCCAGGGCATATGACAGATAGAGCATGATATATGTCCTGCGGTTGTCACGTTCTACTTGCCTGTCGGACTTCTCGTGCATGTATTGGCAGACGCGAACAAGCAGCGTTACTTGAGACGTATGCGCGCTATCTTCTCTATTTGCCTCTCCCTGGCCTTCGCTCTGAATGTATACAACAACGTGCTTGAGGTCACAATAGTCAGTTAAAACAACTCGAATGTCCGCATTTGCGAATGTTGTTTGAAGCTTCATTGTACTGTAATATGGAGAGAGAGAAAAAAATTCACCGACAATTACGATACTCCTTAATGCGAAATTTGAGCGCAGCTCTATACATGTTTTCATTTCTCGATATACTAGAGAGTTTTAGATTAGGGGACGCAAGCGGCTTGCGTACGCAACTAGGGGCCACAGTAGTGCGCATGCGCTGGCGCCAACGCCTCGGTCTGCGCATGCGCAGTACCGTCGCCCCCCAGTTCTTGAGCACGCAAGCCGCTTGCGTCCCCTAATCTATAACTCTCCACTGAGTCAAAGAATTTGAGAGAGGCGTGTGGCAGATACGGCGATCGTCGAAAATCTCATCTGCGGGTCAAGCGCGTCGGCTTTTATACATGACTCATCGAAGGTTCCAGTGCAATCGCTGGTGCTGCTTAGCTTCCAGAAAGTACTGCATAATCCGTGTCGCGCATACAATCAGATTACAAAACAATCGAAAACCATCACAATCGAAACAAGCGCGAACGAGACCAAACCAAGCTAACCAAGCAAGTGCGGGCGAGAGCTGACGCGAGCGCATACGAGTACGTACGAGACCACATACGAGTACGCATCAGGCGGTCGGGTGCGCACGTCATTGAAGCTCTCATTGGTGTCCGCCGTTCGCGGCTCGCGTCTTTCATCTGCAGCTCCACGTTCGCTCTTTCATCTTTCGCTTTTGTGCTCGTTCGCTCGGTTACGCTCGCCGCAGGAATGGGCCATTAAAGGGAAAATCCGGCGTTTTCGTTTTTTAACCATATAGGGATATTGTCAGTTTCAAATGGCAATGAGTCTTGCCATCGGTAGTGTGGCTCGATTTGCTTGGAAATTCATCAATAACTTTAAATAGCCAATAAACGAGATACCGAAGCCGAAAGGGATAGCTGCTGCGTGTGACGTTACAATGAGTCGATGACGTCGGATACTACACTACAATAATGGAAACACGCACTATACGTGGCGCTAATGCCAAAGAAGCGAAGCTGGTGATGTCTCCTGACGAAACAGGGAGCTTTTACGGGTCTTCCGAACTAGACAGCGGCGTTTTTAGCGACGATTTAGCGACAGTGGCGATGTAGTCTCTGACGTCACGAGCACTAAATGACTTGCAGCCACGTTGTTCGGCACAGATAACCAGAGTGCAAAAGAGAACGTTTATTCAAAATTTCATTTAGATCAGCGGACATCGAAAATCGCCGGAGTTGCCCCGTAAGAGCTGCGCTCTAAAAGTTCGTTATCGCCTCTTCGCTGCTTGCACACAGGACGTCCCCTCGCGTCTACATCCTGGTTCCTTCTTGTCTCGAGACTATCAAATGCTTTCCATCTAATGGCCTCCCGCAGCGAGCAAGCGTAGGTTCCCAAACACAAGCAGCGCTCGCCGGCAAACTTCCGGACTTGCGACACGCAGCGGAGCGGCCGCCGCTGCAGCCGAGCAAAGCGACAACGCGTGACCGCAGTCATGTGAGAGGCAATACTGGCAACGGGCCTCGTCACGAGACGCGACCCCTGAACGCCATGTGACACGCCCCAACGACTCGGTCAGCCACCCGCCCTGCACGCCTTCTCCACATCTTCCCACGAGGATGCGGTCACAGAACAAGCAGAGCTTCGGCACGCTTAAAAACAATGAAGACTACTACATAGCCTAAACGCTGTATAAGCCCGATTTTGAGTCCCGGTCCACTTGAGCGGAAATTAACGCAAAGTGTGGCCTGTTGTAGAATAAGACTATCAATCCTAAACCGACCGAAAATAGTGAGACTTGGCGTGATGACATTGATAACGACGATTAGGGCGCGATGGCTACAGCGGTACGACAATGCGCGCACGTACGCCATCGCGGACCCCGGATCAAAACAGGGGCAAGGCAAATATTTTCTTTTATTGCGAGTTCTGCGCCAAGTAAGCTGTGACAGAAGTCAAGAGATCTACATGAGCTGCTGTACGGTGAAGCACTGTAAGAAAGAACAAAAAATGAAGTAGGCGCAATCGAAGCGTTCGTCTTGTACACTTTGTAGCTCAATTAAAACTAATTAAACACCCGCGCCTACGAGCTAAAATCATCGCGGGCGCATACCGGTTTGTTGTAATGTATGCCAAGGTTTTTGCCCAGAAGTGCAAAGTGCGTGCGAACAAGCTGCGTTCCAAGAAAAAAAGCGTGAACAAACTGCGCGTTCCACGGTGGTACAACGGCGAAGGGCGAAACTGCGCGCGAGTGGTGCCTATCTGAGAGTAGAAATTATAGCACCCCGAACTTGCGAAACGCCGTAGTGAGCCCGTCTAATCCAATTTGCTCCCGAAGCTGCCAGTCGAGCAAACATAGGTCGGCGTATAGACGAAGCAACCGAGGATCGCGCCGAGAACACAGAAGTTACGACGAATCAGCCAGGGAGGCACCATCACAAACAAGAGGGCTCCAAACTCTCGGTGTCTGGCCGATAGAAATTTGCGCAAGCTGGAGAGAGAGAGAGAGACAGAGACGTGGTCGCGCGCTCGTCGGGAGAATATGGGATAGTGTGGTGAGAAGATGGCTTCGAGCGACCGCACCGGATAGGCGTTCGTCCCGGGTTTTATCCCCGAACCAGGACGAATTTTCTTTCGCCCGCGAAGCTTTCTTTCCGAGATACCCGTAAGAATCTTCTTTGTAGCTTCGTGCCACTAAAAGCTTCACTTTGTAGCTTCGGCCGCTAAAGGAATGATGCTAATAAACAACGGCAGCAGGTCAGAGGACAACGACCACGGTGCGACGACAATGACGGCGGGTGGCGACATGACGGCCACACTTCGGCTCAGAATGCCACGGATCCGAGATCTAATCATCGACGGAAATGCTCTCTTCGGATTACTTCTGCCTAAGAAGCACATGATGGTGATGAGCATGAATGCGATACATGCGACAGACGGCCACGAAATTTAGCTGAGTAGAAAACAGCTGCGCGTGAATGTGCACTCCTGAATAGATACGCATGCAAATGAGTGCGCAGTACAAGTACAGACCCTCACTGGTCACTGCGCAAGCGAGTTCGAAACGTTTGCGAACACAGCATTGCTGTCCCCAGCCTTAGACCATACAGCTGGGTAATGGCTACTCCCTTGGGACGCAGTGTTCGCTACTAAAGAAAGCGCAAATTCAGGATTAGCCAAACAAACAATTACAAAGGTTGCTTGAGTGAGGCGAATGCAGACGCGACTGCACAGCAAGCATTTGGACACGTGCTCCGACCAAACTGTCGGTGTTCACAGACCAAAAAAACGAATAGGTGACGGCTGCGGAGTCAATTTTTCTAGCTCCACATTCTGGGCGCTCGGGACGCGAATGCTCCTTTTCGCTGTCACGGAGCTGAACGTACGCATGAAGAACGGTTTCTCAGCGTCTCGGCGGCCATTTACTCGACATTAGTGGCGGCGCGAGAGAACACAGAAAAATGTGCAGGGGTCGCAAAATGCAACAACGGCGACTACACAGGGTATCACGGTTACTATAAAAAGGCGAAACGTAAGTAACTACTCGGCAGCGGCAACCGCGACTTCGTTGTGTTTAGGGAGCGGCGCCTTTCTCGAGAGAAGATTGAATGCAGCGGTCCCCCGCAGCTTTTTCGAGTCAATTAACGCACGCAGCAACAACGCTGCACCCGCGAATTCAGAGCCGCACCTGGCGAACGAAAGGGAACACAACCTCTGGAATCCAGGCAGCCGCCTTATATAAACTGCGCGAACAGTGAAGAAGAAGGCGAGGCACATATATACGCCGCTGCCGCCGTCGCACAGTCCCGAAAGCACTACGAGAGACTCCGGGCCAGGCACGCGTCCCAGATGAGACAAAAAGTGGAGCGCTGGAGCACGCAAAAAAAAAAGAAAAAAAAAAGATAACGTGCAGAGAACGTCACACACGCCGCCGCAAGTGCGCGGGAGCGGCAGCGCGCTCCCGCATTTCTAAAACGAGGCGACCGCCGAGCGCGCTGCTTTGTTGTGCGCTGGCGGCGACGGTGCGCTGCAAATTTCATTTCGAGAGAGCAACTCAAAACCCCCGAGGGATTAGCGACGCCCGCCACGCCGCACTGCGCAAGCGAGCAACGGCGGAGAGGGAGGACTCAGCGCATTCGTGTGCTCGCACGTACGCACACACGCGCGCACACACAAACACACATACACACCACTGAGAGAGAGAGAGAGCGATAAGAGAGGGAGAAAGTTAAACTCGAGAGACCGTTATTTCGGCCAATAGCTGGGGTCGTGGCGCAATCTCTTCGGGGTCCGCTGCGCGCGCCGGTGGGGGCCAATATGTTAACAATGAGTTCCACAATATGCGTCGCTCCGGATGAGCAGTAGGAAGCAGAGCCGATCCGGCAACGAAAGCCAGACGCGGGCACGCGTATTGCCAGATGCACGCGCCACCATAAGGAAGCGGATTCGAGGAAGCCGGATGGCCGGCTCGTGCTGCCATGTGCGTTCCGTTCCTCTTTTAAACATTTGGGGCGTGGAGGCGCAATGCGAGAGCTCGCGCAGATACGCAACCGCGCCTCCCGTCACTGCGACGATGAAACGCGCTTGCGCATCTCCCCGTTTCGATCGCGACAAGCAAAGCTAGTCGCGTGCACTAGCCGTTTATCGATTATTGGAACCATAGTAATTTCAAGCGTGATCGAAGAAAGCGACGCATAACGCTAATAATGCTTTTTCGACATAAGCGCCACGCACCTTATTCTGTTAACTCGGGGGCGTAGACCGGGTAGATGCTGATATTAGGATAGGTGAAGCTAGCTGACATCAAGTTAGTAGATTTTAGTGGTGTCACGTTAACAACGTGTGACATGGGAAGAAATATTTGGAGGACGCTTAACCTCCGCCTGTAAGAGTGGAACGCGATAGCATTCAAAGATCCCTGACTGCTTCTCAAGCTTCGCGGTAACTGCAGCTTATGTAACCTAAAGTTCCTAGATTTCCTGCTTTAAAAAGCAAAGAATACCTAAGGCCTTTAATGTAACCGTAATGTTTGCTGAGAAGCGCTGGCGGCGAACGCTATGCACGAAGGCGAGCTTTCTGGTAGAAACGCGGTCTCTTGCGTGGGCCGATCCCGGAGATTTTCAAATTTCTGTTATTGTAAGGCACGTAATATTTATGCCTGAGAAGAGTTCACATAAAAGGCATGCGCTGTCGGTGTTTTATTTCGTGATATTTGTTTGTCCGCTGTCATTCTCAAAATTTCAAGGAATAAGTTTGTCAAGAATATAAGACAAGGCCTGAGCCACTTTTGCGATAGAATGGTGTGGCGATATAACCAGCACATACACCGCATGTCATATAGCAAGGCGTGGAATATACATATACCTTAATATATACGGCAATTTTCGCTCACAGGACGCCGGACGCCGACACCGGATTTCCAGCGACACGGGGCCCTTGACGCTATCGCGATAAAACGCCGTCGAGGACGAGACCGATCAAGAAATAAGATAATTAGAAGGCATAACGATGATCTGGTAGACGCACGACAGAAGTATACACAAATCTCTCCGGGGCAAGTCTGCGTCAAAATGTGAGCTTAATTAAACAGGTGAATGCGTCGATGCCGAATTCGTCCTTTCACTGAGAAGGCCTCGAATTGAAGCGAGTGCCGACTGGTATTTTAATTATATGATGTGCCAGACTCGTCGAATCGAATGAACTCATTCTAGCTGCCCCTGCTATATCGCGAATATTAAAAACGCGCTTTACTGAATTTTAGCGAATACACGCTTATCCATGTGTGCTTGAGATTTATAACCGTTGACAGACGCGTGTCCACTTCGTATAAGAACAGAAGTGCCTAAATATGGTTTTCATCACACCTATGATTATACTTGAAAAAAAAAATGAAGCAGGAAATTAGAAGCTTCACTCAGCACGCCCCGTACATAAACGAGAGAGAGAGAGAAAAGGGGGGGGGGGCGGGAAGGTGGCCAATCAGGAAACCTCGGCGTCCTCGAAGGTGACAGCATAATCCCTAGCCAGACGCGCCGGGTCGCTGGATTCATTTGCAGGGCCGTCGGAAGTAAATAATGGTGCTCGGAGGCGGGAAACGCTTTCGAGGGTCGCCGAGGAGCTGTGCACAGAGCGCGAAGGTTTTCAAAACGGCACTTCCTTCGCGAGAAGCGAGCGCTCTCCCAGGCGGTATGAAAGAAGCCTCGAGGATGGCTGATGGCTAATGCGCTCCTCTTATACGTAGATAGCCACTCAGATAGGCGGCGCTTTAAGTTGCGGCTCGTGATGAGTCAATTCACAGGTGTTTCGTCGCTGAAACGCGCTAATGCCAGCGCGGCCTTCGTGCAGAGCTATATACGCCGGCGACGTCTTTAATTACACGGAGGAATGTGTAAAGTCTCTGCGTATACAAAGAATCGAAACCTGAGAGCACGTGGTACCTTGCGACTCGTGGAGAGCTAAGCTTCTCAATGTCTGCCCTGTAGCTAGCTGCCGCAAGGGGCGATGCGAGTTGAGCCTGGATAATTCGCACGTGGCTGGGGCAACATGAAGGAAATCGGTGCACTGTAACTATACAGCACACTGGCTGACCCAGAGGGGGCGCGGGCGCCGCCACCGCCAAAACGACGGATGTACTATTCCTGGCATCATGTCCCGGGTAGACGAATGCACGCACATTGCCGGTCCCGTTGTGTACCAGAAAAGCTTCAATTGGGGTGAGTTGGTTCATACATATAGTCAAAAGCCGCAGGGCGACTGAGAGGGACACAAAGAAGCACAAAACCACATCAAAAGCGCTGTGATGTGATTTTTGTGTTTCTTTGCGTCCGTGTCAGTCGCGCTGCGCCTTTCGAATCAGCGTAATGAATGCTTGCAGCACGTGCGTGCGATATTTGCGTCGACGACACGCCCGAATGTCGCGCTGACAAAGGCAACAATCGCGGCAGCGGAACGTTGCGACAGAGGCTCGTTATTAGGTAAATCGCGGCTTAAAACACGCAAGCGCGCACCTATATACCTCTCCCACAAACACGCCCACACAGATTTTGTGAAGGTCGCTCGCCACGTGAGATGTAAGGCGAGAAGAAATTACGAAACACTTGCTGGGAAGTTTGAAGCTTATTGTTTTCTTCCACAACAATACATGGAAGGGGTCCTGAGAACGAAAAGGCGGGAAAGGGGGCTTGGGAAGTGTGTTCCGAGGCCCCGGAAAATTTTTATTCCCGCCGGCGGGCGCACGCGTGGGCCGTACAGAATATCCCGTTTGCGAATTCACTCGCAATCAAACTTCCATTGTGACACATTGAGCCTGCGACAACCTAGAAAGCGGCCTCCAAACACTGGCCATGTTTCACTGACGCTGATCGAGGCCACGCAACATCACCACGCAACGAATACTGACGCCGACCAACTTGACGACTGGATACATTTGGAATACATTACACAAGCAAAGTGAGCGCGACTCGTCTCTGAGACAAAGTTTAATGGTATGTCTAGAGCAACGCTCCTGACATGCCACTCCAAGTGAGATGACGAGGCATAAAAGAGAGGAAGTGAGACAAAAACATAACACACTCGTGATAGCACATGAACGCGCGCAAAATGCCCTACCGCAAAATCTATTTACTCATTGAGACTTGTATCCCGCAGGAATGCTATCGGCTATACGCATGAATCGAAGCAAGAATGCTATATTGCTATGGATTAAGCGAATACAAGTAAGACAGACGCGTACACAAGAAAGAAGGGAGTGCATGCACCGGAGCATTTTTTCTTGCGTAAGCGTTTCTTTCGCTGGTTGTCGTGTTACTTGATCACATAAAAAATCGCTCAGCACTTAGCTCGTTGCTTCACAATAACACACCATTTTCTGTAACACCCTTTCCACCCTCCATACAACAGAAACGGACGCAACACTGAGCCCTTCTGTCCAATGATCATTGTCCGCTAAACCGAACCCTATATGCCCGAGCAAAAAGAACTCGGCACTAACGGCAGATCCAATACCACGTCACCAGAACGTGTTGTTAAAACGCCCGTACACCTTGCTCGCAGTCGAAGGTCATTAAAGCGACTCGCAGCGCACTGCTAATTAAGCTCACTCCTCCAATTCCGACAGCGAATTTAATTTCACCAAGGTGGTTTTTCCGACAGCACCGCTCGCGAACCTCGATCGGCCGTCAAGCGGCAGCGCGTCGTGTGTCTTGCGTCTCCCTACAGGGCTAACCCTTCGACAAACGAAGACTATATCTTCCCTCGTAACTCGCTCAACTAGAACGGCATCTCATCTCGGCGCGTGTGACAAGGGCGCGTGCTCCCGGAGGTGGCGCCGCAGGAGCAGTCAGTCAACCGCTCGCGTGGGGCCCGCGTGTAACACACAGCTGGATGCGCCCGTGCTCGGGGGCAAGGCTTCCTTCCAGCGTACTACATAGGGTCGACCGCCATTGGCTCCGCTCGATCGGGCCGCCCGGCCAAAGTCGTGTGCAGCGGGCGAGCGTGCTTGCACGCGGCGCAGGAAAAGCCCGGACTCGTGCATGTAGTACGTATATACACACGAGCTCGGCGACGCGCCAGGGGAAGTCCCTCGCCGCGCCGCAGCAGTCCGCTCGCGCTCCGCTGCCCGCACCGCCAACTGGGACGTCCGCAAGCAGGCAACCCGGCGGCGGCGGCGGCGTATCGAGGTCATCATCGCCAACAAGGGCGGCCGGACGGGATGCCCTTGTTCTCCCGGCTACCGTGGCCCGACACCGAGCAGCGACTCTCCTTTACGTGTGGGCCGACTAATGGGGTGTTTACTACCGGCCATTCAAACAACGCAGGCACGCGTGGCAGTGATCCCCGTAACACTTACGCAGGACGGCGTCGCGTGCGCTTGAGAGACGGCCAGATCCGCTGGGCGCGAGATGCGAGCTCTGTGAGGATTACTCGGGCTATAATGCCGCGCCGCCATAAAATGGGGTTCCCGTTCGCCGGAAATTCCGGAGTGCCTTGTCTGTCTAGCAAATCTCGTGCTTAATCAGGAAATACGGCGCGATATACTTGCTTTTCGCATACGCCTTTCTTTAAGCGACCGTGAACTGAT
Source organism: Dermacentor andersoni (assembly GCF_023375885.2). Classification (NCBI taxonomy): domain Eukaryota; kingdom Metazoa; phylum Arthropoda; class Arachnida; order Ixodida; family Ixodidae; genus Dermacentor; species Dermacentor andersoni. Next base: position 96,736,159 of record NC_092818.1, on the reverse strand, counting down.
AATAACGCCTGGTATACGCCGCACGCCCTATAAGAGCGAGGTCAGTGTTACCGGTGCGTGAGATTTAAGTAGTGCAGATCGCATGGAAAGACGCAAAGCTCGGCCCACTCTAAGCGCGTGCCAACCGTCCCAGATTTTGCATCGCTGTCTCGTATTAAAATGCCCCGCGATTCCCTACTTCCGTCCTCCGTTCGTCCCGGATTAAGGCCCAGTGAGACTAAACGAAAATTCAATTAAGCTCTGGGGTTTCACGTGGAGGTTCAAAGCCGGGAACTTTCCCGCCGGCGATTATCACAGTGCGGGTGCTCTACACACCAATTTTGTGCCTGTGCCTTGCAACCTGCCCACGCAAGCTTTCAGAGTAATTTGTTCCTTCTACTTTTATCATCAATACCCCTACGGAGGTTTCTCTGAAAAGCTGATCGGGATACAATAAGAAGACGTGCCGAACACGCTATGACAGAAGTCAAAGTCGATCTTGGTGTAATGTGCACGTAGGGACTTTCAAAACTATAGCATAATAAATTCATAAAAATGCGCCAAATTTCACGACTGCATTCTAAAATAAAGTGTCACATACTGCAGCGCCGAAAGTGGTAAATAAGCGAAGATAAGTACCACTTTGAACAAAAAAAGGAAAGGAGACCACGCACATTTCTAAAGTGCAACTCACATTTCTTTTGACTGTCGCCATTTCATATCTGGTTCTCACCTCCGCCCTTATGCAATCATTGCAAGAACTGACGTTTACCGCCAATGAGCACGTGTTGCGGAAAAAAAAATATGGTCTCAAATCATGCAATCTACCTCACGTAGGCTATACGGCTAAAGGATCGTATCCTATTCTATTCGTCGCGTCCCAGTGGAAATTTTTTTACCGGCTCGAGTCGTTTTCCCGGTTATACCAGCGCTGTTCTGGCGTCCCTGCTTCACTGTGTTTGGAGCACTGCAGCTGCCTTTAACACATTCGTGGGACAAACGACTTGCAATCTTGCTGTTCGCGATGTAACAGCTACGTCTGCCTCCCGAGACACGCGGAAAACCGAGATTAGACACGTTGTTACAACTTTTTAAAGGTTTAAAGGGCCACTAAAGAGCAAACACGCTGAGCTGTAGATATTAGTAAATCGTCCTTACACAATACCAAGAAAACGAACTGTTACCGCTAAAGAGGCCTAATAGCCAGAAATGAAAGACGCACAAACGAAAGACAGGTAGCGATGCCGCCTGCAGCTGCTGTTCGCCGTTACGTCACGGTCTTTCACGGGGTCTGTGCGGGTCCAAATATAGAATAGACCGCATTAATAACGCCAAATACTGAACGTGGCAAGTTTCGAGGATTATTTTTACTGCGCTACAACGACTCAAGCGGGAGAAGAAAACACACTGGCGCACGCGTGGCGTCACATCCGGTGCACACCTGCACTGCGATCTCGGTGAGAAATTCAAAAACTGACAGCTGTGCCCTCACTTTCTCAATGTAACAACCCCTCGGGGCGAAATGAACGAAATTACACTTTTTTTGAACTAATGCGTCACCAATCTTAACCAACGTAGCGCCTTTATGTGTGTCCTTTAAGAGTTAAATTTAGCGACCCTTTAAACGCCGCGCAGAAGAGAAAAGCTTTTCACGTTATTCGCTTCAGAGGCAGAGACGAAGGTTTCTGCGTGCCTGTGTGCACCGTAGTCCGCGTTTACGGTGAGAGAGGGTTGCAAAAGCGGTGGCTGTCGACCTGGATGCACAGGTAAAACCCAGTTCTCTTTTCACCTTCTGTCTTTTCCACGCCTCTCCTTGGCTGCGACTTCTGCGGGTCGAGATACAGGTGTGCTCCGCACAAGGCAGTTGGGAGGCGGTCTCGTTCAACCAATTTATCACGCGGCACCGCCGTCTTGTCCTCGGGCGTACACCCAAGCTAACGACAACCCGCCCCGTTCGAGGAGTCACATTTCAGTCGAAGACGGAGCACCTCTTGTTTACTGAAAGCTCGCTCGCCGGTGACGGTGCATCACCTCTCAAAGGACGTAGTACGTACGCGTGTTCCTGCGAGCCTCCCGGTTAGGGTTAGACAAGACACAGGTACTAATGCACTGGCGGATCCGTAAACAACAGAAGATGTAGCTCCACAAATGCAAATGGAAAACGTGTATACAATGTACTAATTGTGCATGTGATGCAATTCGTTACCTGCACCTGTGTCTACGTCGGATATTCGTCACCTTTTGTGGCTGTGCCCATACTACTCAGATATTAGGCATAACATGCTCAGCGAGGCCGATGTAAAGCTGAATGTTTCAGAGGACTTCACACCCGTTTTAAGGTACGGACACACTGGCGGCAAGACGCGCGCGGCACGCCGCCGGTGGCAAGAACGCCGCGCGGCAGAGAGGCCACATCGGTTGTGCGCGCGGCGGCCGCCGCGGAGTCACGTGACAGCGCTGATCTCGCCTTGTCTCGAACTGCGCGAGCATAGGCGCGATATCGCGGTTGTCGCGCGCTTTTTCCTGGCTCGGTTAGCAGATACCGCGCTGATCGCGTTGATTCCTGCAATGGCAGATGCAGACGACGATGAGCGTTTTGGTCATTGTGTGTTCTCTGCTGTTGCGACGGCGGCGCGCGCAAAAGGCACGCAGACGAAGCACTAGCGCTGTTTGTCGCGGCTGGCTCGGAGTGCTCGGTCGTCGATCGTGGTTCCGCCGCCGCCGCTGGAAGTTAACTTGGGCAGTAGCCACGAGGTGGCGCTTAGGAGAAAGCCCGGACGTCTCTCATTGGTTCGCGGCACGCGGCAAGCCGCCGAAAATGGCTCCTTCACCCATCCTCTGCGCGGCAGACCAAACCGGTTCCGCGGCAGGTTTCGCGGCACGCGGCGCGCCGCCGGCGGCGTGCCGCGCGCGTTTTGACGCTAGTGTGTCCGTACCTTTAGACAACGGACAACCAATGCGCTGACTCACTGCTCCAGTACTGGCATAACACAGGGCTGCATTGGTTTATTTGATGTCATTTTGTTCATTTCATTTATTACATGTGCCTTGCGACAAGACATACCTCTTTCTCCCTTGCGAAACACTGATAGAAAAGTGGTGACTATAGACTCAAATAACTCGCATATCAACTTGATTTCGAAAAGTACATCCGTAATGTCTAATGGAATCAAAACGCGACACCTAAAAAGACGAGCTTAAACAGCGAAGGGACATTTCCCGAAGGTAAATTTCCGAGATGAAGCACCGACAATGGGCGCACTCACAAAACCCACGACGGAAACGCTGCGGCGTCCGCGAATATACTTTGATAAAGTTGGACACTGCGCCATTCTTGCTAGCGTCAGCCGAGGTTTACCGCCAGAGCACAGTTCCAAAATTACGAATCTTCACGCGCGAAAATATAACACGAATATGAGGCGTGCCGATTCATTTTGACCACCTGGAGTTATTTAGCGTGCACCTACGTAAATCTAAGTGCACGCGCTTTTTTTTTTTTTTTTTTTTTTTTTGCATTCCGCTCCGTTCACTCCTGGCCGTCACCTAGGCCTTTGGCCCTCCCCACCAACTCGCAGGGCACACAATAAAGTTCTTTCCTCCTCCTCCTCCTCCTCCACCTCCTCCTCCGCTCCGTTCGGAATGCGGTGGCCGGCGCCACCGGGATCGTACCCGCGACCTTGGGCTCAGCAGGGACACGACAAAACCGCTGCTCTACCGCGGCGGGTTCGAGCAGTTCCTGCACGTAAATAATGAAACGCGTAGGTGTTCATTGTCACCGCATTTTCTAATAGGTAACAGAGGTAATGGGTAACGTAGGTAACCAGTAATATAGGTAACAGCAGTAAAAGAATGCTACATCTTTCTGCAGCCGTATCGTTGTGTATGTTCGTTCCTGTAAGGACTCCGTAGTGCGCCGCTTTCTTGCGTATTTTCCTATGTTTATGAGGCAAGTATGGTTGACGACTTTCCACTGACGCATTAAATAAATAAATAGACAGACAGACAGATGGATAGATACTAGAAACGGCATTGAATGAAACGTGACACAGTTATCACCATCACGTCGTCATGGTAACCGTAGGCGTCGAAATGAAATAAAATACAAACTGCAGTCCCACCGAGAGCCGTGCGCAGCAGTCGCTTTGCCATCCCTCCACTGGAAACGGAGCTAAAGATGTTCAAGCCTAGACCGATTTTGCTATCGCTGTTGTGCGCCGCTGCTCTTCGCCGGATAGCTTCGTGACGCTTCTAACATAGACAACGATTAAGCCAAACAAGAGGCTGCAACCGACACAATCACGCGAACATCGGCGAACTGGGAGCGCGAGGCAGCCACTGTTAAAACTTGAGCTAAATTGAATTCTGGGGTTTTACTTGCCAGAACCTGATCACGAGGCACGCCGTAGTGCAGGCGCTCCGGAATAATTTCGTCTAACCGGGGTTCTTTTAACCTGCATCCAATGCAGGGCAGACACGCGGTTGTTTTTTGTTCTTTTATTGTTTTGTTTTTTTATTTCGCCCCCATCGAAATGCGGCCGCGGCGGCCGGGATTTGATCCGGCGATTCCGTGCTCACTTATCAGCGCAACGCCAAAGCTATTAAGCAACCGCGGCGAGCAGGCACCCGGTGTGGTGCGTGACGCAGCACACACACACACACACATGCGAGAAATGGCACAGCCGAGCACAGAGAACGAATTTAAACGAAGTCATAAGCACACGAGGTGATCCGCCGAAAAAAGGAGAAATGGGGGAAAGCCGCTGTAGAAGACGCTGTAGCGTAATGGAGCACAGCGTCTGCAGTTATCCTTGAACCTCCATGGAGGATACCGGTAGCGTACTGCACGTACGCGCTCTATGAAGATAGGCGAAGTCCATCCGTGCAAGAAAGGCGCTCTCGAGCAATAGGCTCGTTTCCTTGGTGGCTACCAGAGCCGCGCCTTTCTGTTAAGGCGACAGCGGCAACTGATGATGTCCCCCCCCCCCATTGCTGTATAAGGCGAATATTATCAGAGAGAAAGAGAGGGTCGGGTCGGGGAGGGCGTGCTTCCAGAGGCAACACAACTGACAGCACGACTGGAGTGCCAACGATGCCGTTTCCAAACGTTTCTGGTGCCTCGCAACTTCCACTGCACGCGTCAGTGGCAGCCTAAATGGAATTTTCCTGCTGTGATCTTTGACTGTCCTTTAACGTGCGTCTAAGTATTCTGGAGACAAGACGATAACGGCTCCCCCGCTGAGCAAATTGAGGGAGTTCAGTTGTGCTCTCGCACATTTTGCCCAGCCTAGCGTGCACGAATAAAAATAAAGGCGCTTGCACTCACCAAGTTCAAGGAAACTATGGGGGGAAATCCAGAGATCGGAGCCAACACACAACCGAAACACGAGAACGTCAAAAGGGAAACGCCAAAATTTTATTTTCTCCGTGGTTGCGATCACTACCAACGCTACTGCTTCTTTCGCTCATAGAGAGAGAGAGAGAGAGAGAGAGATGGGGAGGGAGGAGCTATTCCAGCGGTAGCCTCGAAGTAACTCCTCAACGCTGAGGGAGTGAACTAGCCTGGCGGAGTCTGTGAGCCGGTGAAAGCCGGACTGCGACACAGCGGTTTGTCAAGCCGGCGCCTCCTAGATTTGGTCACGCCCAGACACAATGTGGTCAATTCAAGGCAGGTGTTCGTTGCATTGAGGACACTTGAGCGTACCTCGCCTTGCACGTGCGACGCGACACACGGGTGCTGGAGGCACGCCGCTATGCAGCCATTGAAAGAATGCAAGCGTCTTCGCGGTTTAGTGTCGGCGGACTTAGTTGTGGTCGTTAGAATAACTGCCTAGCCCACGGCTCCCCCTGAAATGTACAGCGTGGGGTTGGGGGGTAATGTGAGTGATCGCGCGCTGACCCGAACAGAGCGCGCAAGTATTTAACGCTTATTGTGCTAAGTACAGAGCTCTGAACGGCAATTGTTCAAACAACTTTTCAGGGAAGGAGACCCAGGGATGAACCACGATAAAGACGCTCCGCGGAAGGGTCCTTTAAAGTGTAATCGTGGCCAGTGACAATAATGGTGTTATGGCCGTCGGACGTTGTTCAAGAGTTCTTTGAATTCACCCGGGAGAACTTTCCAGAGCCTTAGGCATATAATTTGCCCCCTGCAAATCCGCTACTGCTACCACGTCGCAGATGACCACATAGCCAGGGGGGAAAAAAGCGTCGGCTTCGTTTACACAAACTCGACACTAGCGGGTCGAGTCGGACTGACCCAGACCGATCCATCCGCGTTTACATGCGTTTCGCCGAGCCGGTCGATCACACCCTTCAAAGGCAAGTCGACTCAAACCGCCCAGAGGCGCCCTCGCCCCGACGGCGTTTCCACGAACCCGACAATCTGACAAATCGTTCCGCCGGGACTTCGTCGGATTCATTTAAACGTAGATATCATTTCAGAAACTATAACAACGAGTAACGGCATATTATTATTATTTGTTTTGAAAACATATAAACACTTAACAGGAAAGGGAAAGCGGGGAGCAAGCTGGCAACTGCCACCGGAAGTAATCTGACATTCTTTCAGAACCCACGAAGGATCGAACTGCTAGCCTGCCAATATCGTAACACAAGTGCGGTAAATCCGACTTTTCGGGGCGTCAGTTACATCGGGAACACGAGCGAGAACACAGCGTCGGCACTTCGAGGAGCGTCCACATGCAAGCATGCGTGCTGTTGCCGTTCACAGAACGCTGTCGAAGCACCGCGCAGAACTACGGCGATCGCGCCAGTACACGTACCCTTATCCTCTCTTCGAAGCTAAGGTCAACAAAGTCGATAAGCCGCCAAGCTGCGACTCGAACGTCATTATCTCTGGACCCGAGCGGTGCGAGCTTCAGTTAAACAAACGGCGTCAAGGTCACAACCTTCCTTCGACCCTCAATGCATGGGAATCTGGAAAAAGAGGGGGGGGGGGGGAGGTTGAAAGTGTGTAGTGGGAACACAAGTATTCGTACGTTCACTTCACGGTGCGCGATAACTAATAAGATATATATATTACCATAAGCGCCATGCTTAAGGATTGGGTTTTCGTTTCAGTCAGCACCCTATGAAACCCGTTTCGGCCGGCGTTATACCCTGCGGACATAGCACAGTGTTAAATGGTCCTTAAATAGCGACATAAACTTAGGATGTATCAGTACGCTTCTGCAATAGCTGGCGAAACGACCAGTATGGAGGGATGGTAAACGAAGCGGCTGCTGAGCTCAAGGTTGCGGGTTTTACACGTGTATAAAAAAGAAGCGGTTGATAAAGCTTCGGATCGGCAAGCCTTTGACGCCGCTAATGAAGGTTTGCAGCGCGCTCTACATCGCCGAAGACTTCTCCTGGAGTAACATCAGTAAGCAAAACGCCGATCATCGACATTGATGACGAAAACATTAAACATTCACGACATTGTGACTGCAGTTCATGTGAACCAGGCGTTCGACGCGGCACAAAAAGACACAAGCTAACGAATTCGCATCTGTGCCCTACGACGTTGCAGGGCTGTCGGAACGCTAACGCAACAGTTGATTATTCGTACACCCTTTAGGTAACCGTGTTGCCCGTGTACCGTGCAACAAGCACGCACGCACGCCCTACTGGATATGCGCGGTATAGACGGTTATATTTGCGCTGGGCATGAATTAGTGTATTCAAGACGAAAGGGGGTTAACCGAGGAGCCCGATTTTTATTCATCCCATCATAAGAAGCCGACAAACAATGACACCGAGAAAAACATAGGGGAAATTACTTGTAGTTACTAATTGAGTTAAAGAAACGATAAATTATTGGAAATGAGTGGATGAAAAAAGAACTTGCCGCAGGCTGGGAACGAACCCACGCCTTCGCATTACGAGTGTGATGCTCTAAATACTGAGCTACCACGGCGCCGTTTTCCCATTCACTTCACCACTCACAAACCTTGGCGGCGTATGTGGCCCATCTTTTAGGCCGCAGACTGTCATTCGTGCATTTGAGCGGGGAGCAAGGCTAGTGAACAGCCTAGAGTCACCGGAAAACATTTTCCGGCGACTAGGACAGCGCGGCTGAAATTTCTTCCCTTGAAACCGGGCGACGTTCGTAGAACCAGTCCTCGAACAGTAACACCTCGCGTGCTGCGAGCCGTGACGGAAACCGTAACAAATTAGCCGTCGTTCAGAACTTGCTCGCCTCGTATTAGGCATAGTATCTCTTTTCTTCGCAGTTTGGGGGTGAGCTGCTTCGCAGAAGGCCTATCCCCGCTGCCGATGACAATAAGCTCGGTGTGCCACAACAGGGACGCGCGGTCGGCGATTGTGACCGTCTCTGCGGCTACGGTCATGGATCACCTCGCGCACCGCCTGTACTCTTGCGTGCATTGCGATTACTCGCTTTGTGCAAAGTTCGTTTGCGAAACGGTAACGCAATTTCCCTTAACCCCGCTGTTAGGTTAACGCCAAGCTGTCTAGTATGTTGCTCTCCAATGCCTCTTTTTTCACACGAAACGCGCAGAACGTTCCCATTTTACGTGAAAGGAGCGCGCGAAAGGTCATTGAACGGGGGACTGGCACTCAGTTTCGGAGTGTGTTTCGGCATTTCATAGGCGCTTTTCACGCGTGTTCGTATTGCGTTCTGCCTCTACTGGTATTCCTATTGACAATACAACATTGGTTAGAAAGATAATTGTATTCCTACACACTTAACTTAAAGTGACAAGATAATGTGTAGTTTTTCACCACTCGTGCGTGAACATATCCGACACCTTTTTTTTTTTTTTAATTCCCTGTGAAAAACGAAACAGTTACTAAATTCAGGTAAACCAGCCGCGTTCTTATGAGTGACAGAACGTTAGCACAATGCTTCACACGCGCTTCTTTTTGCAGCAATAAAAGAAAATACGGAAAACTTAAGCAGTTTCGCATGTCCGTCGTACATGTTCCTCCTTTAGTCCGCGTCTTCGTAGCGCTCTTTTCTTCAATTGAGCAGTTTCTTCTTTTTTTTAGTGGTTAACGTGCACGACAATGATGCTAAATAGTTCTAATTAATTTAAGAGGCAAAATTATTCTTTTTTTTTTTACATCATGTGAAATTTGGCGCTAGTTTCCGTCAAGCTAACAACGTCGCGCCAAAGAGCGAATTATAATAGCCGATGGCAGAGAATCAAAGTGCCAAAGCCCTGACCTGGGAGGTGGGATGCGGCACGGGGGGGGGGGAGGGGGGCGCAGAGGGTTTGTGACCCTTCCCCCCCAACATAGGCAGAGTGCTCGGCAACGGCATGGCAGAGGTAGTTAGCTTTCGCTCGTGAAAAAAAACTCCGGTGTCCCCGGCTTATGTGGTATTATATGATCCAAACTTTTATTCCTTGCCTTAACCAGAATTGAAATTTAACATGCCAATTTTTTTTTTGCTTATTTAGGTGCAACTAATGTAAATGTACCCTCTAATTTTTATATGTAAGCGATGTGCTTCATTCACACACGACAGTAAGCTAGTATAAATCTTTAAAAATGGCCGCCGTTCTACACACAACAACCTCCCCCCCTCCCCCCCCCCCACCCAAAAAAAAAAAATTTTAAGTCCTGGGTACGGCCCTGCGTATAGGGAGCATATACAGAAGCTACAGATATCTCAAGCATAGTCACATACGCAGCGAAAACTGAGCTGCCCAGCCGCACTGAGAACCTTTGATCAGGGCTAGAACAAGAAAAGAAAGAAAAAAGTGCCACCTGAGGTCCCTAGTATACGTATGACGTCGCCCTTATACATGACACGAGCGATATCCTGTACGCGGGTTGTGGGATTCAGCGGATCCCCCTAGCGACGAAGAACACGTACTTCGACCCTTTGTGCTGGAAATGTTATACTAAACCGCCGCAGCGGGATGGCTCGCACTGTTCGGCCAACACCGTCGTCTCCACGGTGATTCCAGAGAAGTTGAACCTTTACACTGACGCAATTTCACAATCTCTCGCTCTTTCTCTCTCTTCTACACACTGAGACAAAGACAGTTTCGATCCATATGAGAGGGTACAATAAAGTTATTAATAATCAATTAATCTATCTATCATGTTTATTTAACGCGCCCAGGAACAACCCTAAGGTGTGAGTGCTGGCGCGCGCATACATTAAAATCCAAAAACAAAAACACTGCAGGGAGAATAAAATTGAAAAAAGAAGCAACGAATAAAAAGAACAATGGTGAAATGAGAGTACATACAACAAAGCGCGGTGTAAACACAAAAGGAAAAGGAGGAGACGGGCAGCTTAACAATGCACGAAACTACGACATAGCAAGGCAAAGCTCGGAAAGGAACGATGACAGAGTAATGAAACATATCCATATCGTGAAAATAAGCGTTATAAAGACACTATATTCTGTGGACGGTTGCGCTTTGTTAATGACAGGCAGGAACATGGAGGTGTCTATGTTCTATGGTGATCTTGCGCGGAATACGAAACATGGTACAACTGAGGAGTTCGGAACATGTGAGGATACCGTGAAGGAGTTTGAAAAGAAACAGAAGGTCAGCGCGATTACGTCGGCAGCGTAGTAAGGGCAATGGCAATAACCCAACAGTGTTAGAACAGGGTCCATTGTCCGTGTTTGCAAAGCGGCGATGATATATGCTTAGAAACTTTTTTGTCACTGTTGGATCTGGAAAAGTCATTCCAGACGACCAACGCATATTCGAGTTGAGGAAGTCAAATAGTTGCGTAGGACTTGCGTAACGGTGGAGGAGACCTGGAATTCCTTCGAAAGTCTGCAAGCAGAGCCAAGAGAGCGCATACCCAGCATTGCAACACGTTTAGCGTGTGTAGAGAAGTGTAAGGTTGTACCAAAAAGTACACCGAGGTAATTGATCTCACAGACCTTACACAACGGTACAGAATCTACAGAATCAGAAAAGAAATGCTTGCTGTTTTGCGTGTAAAAGTCGTGACTTTGTTCTTAGCAGCATTCAAGGTGAGGTTATTATCTCTGCGCCATTTAGAAAAGGAAAGCAGGTCCGAGTGCAAGGTGTGACAATCATCGACACTTTGATTTTTTTTTTTTTTTTAATCTTAACGCCTTCGGCATATAGAAGGAAAGAAGAGTTCCGAACAGCGGAAATAACGTTATTAATGAAAATTTTAGAAATGGAGTGGTCCTGATACTGATCCTTCAAAGACGCCGGTAGTTGTCATGTAAAAGAAAAAAAAGGCGTTTGGCTTTAACATTAACATAAGATGGTTTATCAAGAAGATAACTGCGCAAGCGACTGACAACTCACGAGTCAACATCGAAGGACGTAAGCTTGATCAGAAGCAGCGAGTGGCAGACTACATCAAAGGCGTCGCTGAGGTCACAGTAGACGGCGCGGAGACCTGTGTCATGAAACTTGCGAGATTTGTGATATATAATAATAATAATAATAATAATAATAATAATAATAATAATAATAATAATAATAATAATAATACAACGACGATCCCTCGTGCAGGGTAAATTCGAATTTTACACATAAAATATTCAACGCGTACTTATACCGTTGAATATTAATCTCATTAAATATTTTAATGCGGGACATAGCGTGTTTAGCCAATGCGGCCTCTTGATAGCACTTCGGGCGTTGACTATTATAATGCTCTGGAAAGTACACCACCGTTTAAAGAACAAAAAAAAAAGAGAAACAAAGAAAGAAAGTTAAGCTTAGTAAGAAGCTTCTACAATGCGAAAAAAGAAAGCCAGTCCTACATTGAGAAGAGGCCTGGTAAGCCAGGCATGAAGCAAAAAAACAAAGAATGGTGCCGACGCCGCCTGAATTTCTCGCACCAGATCGCCGTGACTTCACAGAATTTGACGGCATTTGCACGGGGCTAATAATTTTTTAATCGGTAAATTAAGATCGGCTACATTGCATTCTAAAGGAGCCAATTAAAGACCGAACGTGGCAAGTTCCTAGAACATTCACTGCATCACAATGGCAAAAAAACAAAGAAAAAGAAAACACGAGAAAATACTTTGAAAACTTGACATCACACTGAAATATTAGCGTTGGAATTTAGGAACGAAATAAAAGAAGAAATTGAAGTCTGGCTTTCTTTTCTGTATTATTAACCAACCTCTTACCGAGAAATTAACAAAAAATGATGTTTTGGAAGAATACTTTACGAGACGAAAGGGATATAGTGTTTCTCGTGAGTGTCACTTTCACCCAGAAGAAAGGTGACGGCAGAAAAACTGTCGTCACGTATGACTTCATAGGCGGAGACGTTTCAATATTCGAAAGGTAAGGTTCAGTTCGTTTAGTACAGTTCGCAAGCGTTAGATTAGGCTAAGCGTTCCCTTACTTGGCGGCCTGTACATGAACCTATATATAGGACTGAGAAAGCATGCATGCATCCATCCTCTGCAACGAGCCCTAGACATGCGCCGTTAGAGATTCAGCATATTCAGTATCATTATTACGATATTAAGTGAAAGTCGATGATTATAACACACGTATTTATTTAACTTGCACTTCAGTAGGGTTAACTTACAAAAGTTTCTGTATACAAACGTCTCTAATCATCAACTTTCTTTAGGGGGAGAGATACCAAGGCGTGAATCCCCATGTAAGAAACCTTTCATCCGGCAAGCTTGTGTCTGGTCTAAATAAGAAAAGGAAGTGAGCGTTTGTCCTAGTTTATCAGTGATGAGCTTTTGTCAAGCGAGTTTCTGTCTTGGGTTTCGTTCCGCGAAGCCTTTGCCAGCAGCGGAATGACGCGAGCTGACATCCAAGACTACGTATATATAAGGCATTGCAAACACCTAGAGAAACCTGCGCAGGTCTAGATAAGGCCTTAACAATAGGCGGCGCCTTTGTGCGATACGCGCAGATAACGCCGCACGGACGATGGGGTGCATTCTGATGGGTCGTAATTCCGGGGCGAGAAAAAAGGGCGAACCACAAGTGCGCGACAAACAGATAAGCTTCGTGGAATCCAATGCCAGCCGAAAAACTGCAGTGAGCGTGTAGTGTGCAAAAGAAAACTGTTATAGACCACGCCGCGCATGCGCGCAGGACGTCAGAGTAGAAACCCAACGGCAGATAACCGTAGGCATCACCTCCCAGTATATGCTCTGCTTGCCTGATCGATCACAAGCCCTGCTTACGGAATGATGCAAGGGCCAACTCGATGGAAAGCTTCCTTACTTGCATCACTGTCAATCGTCATGAAAGAAAAAAAAATAGGCTATGCCTCCCGTATTTCATAATCTCATATAGAATTCCATATAATGACCCGTATGCGTGTGTTTAGTTGGAGCTTAGTGGCACAATGGCAACTGAAGAAAAACTGTGTGCAAAACGGCTGCTATGGATCTTACCATACAACATTTCTCAATATTTAAGTTATATGCGTGTTTACATTTTGCTCAGATAAACTGTTGACTGCAGAAAGCTGTAAACATCGACATGCATGGTGGACTAACTATCAACATTACGCAGTTTGGGCTTAGTGTAGCAGAATGATACTTTGATAAATGTCTTTGAAGTGCTTTGTCTTTTACTTTCCGCATGTTTCAATGATATTAAAATGTGGATAATGCATCGAGGGAAGCCTCCGTTTCTCAACAAATATCCGTCTCCGTTTCTCAACAAATATCCGTGTGTTCGTGCCTTGTTAACCAATTCCTGCAGTGACGACAGCTTTCCAGATTCCTAGCACTGATTTGTTGACCCATATGTTCGTATCAGTATTCCAAAATCGATGCGTATAAGCGTTATGGGGCATATGAAATTTTAGATATATAGAATATCCAATTTTGCCGTACTATAACTTATGCCACTACAACGGACATAAATGGGAATCGATAGTTAAGCTGTACCCGTAAATAACTCATCTGATTTAGCGAAGTGACCACTGTCAGTTAAGGCGTTCCAAGCCTGAAAAGGCGCTAAAGCAATATAGGTGGCAACGCCCCCCTGAGACTCTCCTACCAGTTGGCAGTGACGTCACGGTTTCCGATAGCGTCTATTCGGACGTAGCGAGCTGTTTATCGATAAAGAAGGACCACACTGCACCCTAAAAGAACCATATACATCCATCAGAACGCTCACAGGTCGCTTGAACTAGTCGCCGACGATTGCATGCAGAAATTCCATGCGCACACTGTCAAAAGTGCGCTTATGTGATCGATGTCTAATAAACAATAAGTTTCACAACTAGTTCTCGCACGCATGCCTTTGTGAAACTTCATTTTCACGTTATGCCACATGGCAGTTCGTGCGGAAAGAGATAGAAATCATACAGCGCTGTATTCAGAATCTAAATTTTAGGGGTCCGATTCTCGTCCCCTCAGCCATTTCGCTTCATGACCCGATGACCGGCAGTGCGCGAGGTTTGGCGACTTCGTAAGGTGGGCGCTTGGCCGAAACCCGACTTCCGCCAACTGCACAGCCGAGTCGCAGGCTTGCAAAGAAGTCGCTGCGATCTACGGCGCAACGAAATGGATCAGTTCGGTGCAGCAAGTGCGCATTAAGGCACGGACAGCACACTAATACATTGGCTGACCGCTTCATCCTAGCCATCGGCCGCTCTGTACAATGACCTTGAATAGAAACTTTCAATTGCTTGCCTTTATTTTTATTATAATCTTTTTTAGGGAACATAAGCTCTAGCAAAGTATGTGGTGTTTTTCCAAGTACAACTTCAGCCGCGCAACGGGAAAGGTCGTCTCTCTCGCGAATACAGACTGTAGCGTCGTCACACATTGATGACGCGCCCGTTCTGTATAGCTCGTCTACAAGCGCTTCACGTTTAAAAATAAGAGTAACTAATCATAACACCATGCCGGATCGCATTTTACGAGACGCCCGGTGCCAAGGCACAGAGGCACAACACGCGGCCCTGAAGGATAACTCAGGCTAAATTTAGCCTGCGGAGCCTGTTTTAACGTGCACGCAAATGTCTGAGCCCGTTGACACCCTTTGCGCTCCTTGGACAGGGAGAGGACGACGCGGCAGCAAGGGAGTCATGCCTGGCAACCTGTTTCCGTAGTAACCAGGTATTCTCCACAGTGTGGAAACGGGGGCAGCCCACTGTACCCAAACAGTGTTAAAGAGTAAGTCATTCGGGAAGACCTAATTTAAGCGATTTTCGCTAATGCAATAGAACTCGGGGGCCAAATGAGTCCAGCGAATAACTCGCGGGTGCTGATTTTGTCCATTAAGGCGCCATTTTAGCGGAACGGTCATATCAGCAAACTCGCTCTCATCCAATTATTACGAAATAGCAGGACAGAATAAGATCGCTAAAATTAGGTTCTTTTACAGCAGTAACTGTCAAAACAAACGAGGACGTAACACCAGACACACACACGCAGTTCACGAAATGCGTTATAGGGTTTCTCGCAATTAGGTGGTCGTCATTGCGCAAGAGCACATGCATGTCGTTTATTACAAAAAAGGAATGAATGAATAATAATTTATTTGTGAATGACACCAAGTAGGGGAAAGTGGAGAGAAAATGTGCAGCTTGACCTAATGAGCTACAAAAGCTCTTCGCCGTGCGACTGGAAGGCACGGTGACAACAGCTAAGCAAAAAAAATAAAATGGAGAGACAGAGAGAGAGAGAGAGAGAGAGAGAGAGGGGGGGGGAAAGAAAAGTCATATGCAGATCCAACGCAGAAGTTGGAACCTACGTGAAGCGAAGGTTAAGTAAAGCGGTTAATCAAATGCTATACTGCAAAATCAGATTCATACAGTCATCGTTTTCTTTCAAAGCAGCGTGTAGCCTATCTCATGGAATGTTCATGTTTATTATTCACCGCGCAGGTCAGGCGAGCTATGCTAGGGCGGAGGAGAGAACGTAAAGAAAGCTTCGCTTTCATACAAATTCATCATACTATAAATATAGCTACAACGACTGCTGGCCCCATCCAGATTGTTCCAATTAGATTCCCTTCGACTCCATCCATATTCTCATAAGTCCACGTGCTGCCCATAGAGACGAAATCGGATGGGAGAGAAATGTTGCCGTCGTCCCCGACTGTAGAGATGAGTTATACGGTAGGGTGCTTTACAGCGTAGCGTGATAGGCTGCCGAAACAACCGCACAAGCGCCGGCAGAGCCGCCAGCGTGCAGGAAGAACCGTGTCGAGCTACGCTAAAGCTTTCTATTGTCGCCTTCTCCGTGTCTCGTCAAACAAGCGTACAAGTTACAAGACAACCCCCCCCCCCCCAAAAAAAAAAAAAAAGAACAGAGCGAGCCGTCACAACGACAGGACATGTTTCGCAATGTGTATGGTACATCCGGAGCGAAGACAAAAATAACTGCGACGCCAATTTCACAGTCGCCCAGACACGTAACAACACTAAACTTCAAGTGCTCTACGGAGATTGGCTGGCAGAAGACTGCGCGGATCCGGACTCACGCTTTCAGAGGCGCCCGATAAGTGATTTCCGCGTTCTTTTTTTTTTTATCTTTTAGACGACGACAACCTGCGCGTTATCGCAGAGCCGGATGCGAGAAGGCGTAATCAGTGTGCATCTCAAGCAGCCCTGCAAACAGAGTCGCACGGAGCGGACGAGACGAGTGCTGGCACAGTTCGTCGCATCGGGCATCTGGCTCGGCGGTCGCTCGGCACCACGTGACTCCTTTCGCAGTTAGCAGCACCTTTTAGCAACATGGCTACCGCTGTGAACCAACATGGAGACGACACTGAACCGTGTGATCTAAGCTAAAATCAAGCGATTAAAACTGTGAAATTAGGAGGGGGAATCGTCCTAAAACACGGAAAGCTGCGCTCCGACAGCTCATAATTTTTGACGATTCTTCCCCAATATCATATTTCATGTCGCGTTACATCGGCCCAAGTTGAGTGTCCCTTATTTAGCACGCAGAGGCAGCCACTGTTAGAATGATAACCATAGACTATTCTAGTAACGAGAAGAAAGCATAATAAGTCTGTTATCCCTCAGCGCACAATTTGTGTGCCGATGCGAATGATTCTGAGAGGCACCAAATATTTCCAGCGTACAATTCGTAATAATGCGCAATACGTATATGGCGCTGCCACTGGTTCTCTCTTTGGAAGAGGCTGCATTTCTTTCTTTCCTTTATATATATATAATTTACGTAAGTAAGGTCAATAACGAGCCAGGATGGCGGTAGAACAACGTACGCTGCATGCGTTCGGGGTTAATATGAATACGCAAATAAGTTACTGTTAATGAAATGCGCAATTAATGATGGTATGCTTCAGATATAACTGTGGGCCGACATTATACGTTCAGGTTTATGCCATAATTTATTATTTTGTTACGCAGAACAGATGTGTGCTTAGTCGCACTACTTCGTCGGTGAGCGTACAAGGGCCACAGAAAAGGCTGTTCACCGGTATGTGCCCCCTCCCCCCCCACCCAATCGGCACACGTATATATTCTAAAATATTCACAAATATATCCGCCGAAATACTGACCTGCCCAGCAGCAGACAGCAACAGCAGCCACGGCAAAACAGGGAGGGTAAGCAAAGAGAGCTTCGCTTTAAAATGCAAATGCGTATGCGAAAGAAAGCTTAGTGAGCAAACCACGTGCCTCCACAAAGCTTCCAACTGGGTTCAATTGGCTTTTCTTCTGGATCGCATAAACTTAGAGGACACACGTTTAAATAAAATCTGCCAAACGCACTACAGAAAATTCGAGTAACTTATTTTCCGGAGCACGTCAAATAGGAGCTTTCAGGGCTTTGAAAATTAGTCAAATTAAACATAATTGCGAGGTTTAGCTTTGACGGCCGGCGTTTCTTCAACATGCACGCGAACGTAAGTGCAAGAGCGGTCTTTTAAGGCGAAAGCTTTACTGGCCGCGAACTTGCGATTTCGCCGTGGCCGTACTGGGAGGAGGCACATGACGTCACACCGCGTTCCTCGTCACACCGCGTTCCTCGTCGTTGCGCTCGTCTCCGCTCGCTTCGCCAGCTGCGTCGCATGCCTGATATGTCGGAGGATTGAAAAGGAGAGCTCGCGTGCGCCGCAACCACAGTTGAGGCGGCAGTGTGGACGGCGACAATTCTGGTAAGCAGGAGGAGGCCTGGAAGCGACATTGGAACGAGATGAAGAGGAAACGAATCGCCCAGGAAAGAGACGAACAGCGCGCCGAACGACTGGCTAAACGCCGCGACATAGCTAGACAACCAAACTAACCTGGACTTGCAATCAAGATTAACCAAGGCTAACCCTGCTATGCCTTAGCTTTCGCTACGTATAATCCTGGCATAGCCGAGCTAAGCCACTGCCAATTTTTCCTTCAGCCCCCGTCGAAAATACGAACATCATGGCTAGGAAGCGCACCAGCGGCCTCACGATAACCAGCAGAACGCCACGCGTCCGTCGAGCGACCGTGGCGGGCAATTTTTGTACGAAACTCCCGAAACCGGAAGCGCTTGATTTGCCGGCCCATTAGCTGCTGCCGATATCTCACACAGCCCCGGAAGGCCACGCGCAACAGCGTAATCGTCGAAATGATTACCCAACACGGCGCTGCTGGTGAGTAACGGGGTATTACGCTTTGGTATAGAGAATCAGCGCCGACAACGCCTGGGCAGAGTGGCGAACAGTAAGCATTGTCTCGTATTAACATGCCGTTCGTTCACGTAGCTATACATGCCGGAAACGTAGCTCCCAGGGCTCAACGCGACCAGTGGACGAATCAGCGAGGCTTTTTAATGTTATCGAAGGAACATTAGAGAGAAAAATAATTGGAGCTGTATTAGTGAATTACCCCGCCACAATCCAAGAAATGTCATCCCTACCGTGACAACAGGCCTGGTTAAGTCAGAAAAGACGCAAAAATCTAAAGACGGGTACGGCGATGCCGCGCTGAAGCTCCCACGTGAGCCAGCCATGACGTCCCGCATTTCGACGGTGTCTCCTCGGGTATATTCAATCTATCGGTGAAGACTACATTATATATATATATATATATATATATATATATATATATATATATATATATATATATAGATATATATATATAAGCCAGAGACTGAATTAGTTTATCTTAAAGAGCATTTACTTAGCCACAACAGCCCAATAGGAGAAAATGTATTGAAATTCGTAACGTCACATGACGTAACGGCCCTGGGGTTTCAGCGCGAAATTAAAAAACAAAGGAAATGAAACTTCGACACTCACTTTCTGTTCTGATTGACAACAGATTACCATAAAATTAACGAAAGTATAGTTTTTAAAAGAATGCGCTATCAGTAAAAAATGAGTTATTGTTTGCCATTGGGCTACAGCCTGCACTGATACGTCCGGCATCGAGACTGGCAGGCATGTCCTATTACGGATCCCGATATCTCTGTATACCGTGGTAAGTCGACTGGATGAGAGCCGTATTTTGCCACAAACATTCGGCTCCAGTCAGACAAACGAGCACTAAGACGAAACAGCGCTTTAACTCATGTTCCCAGTCAATGTTCTCAGATCCTAAAAGTTAAAAATCAAAATTATATTCCAGAGTTTTACGTGTCAAACCAACGATTTAAATATGAAGCACGCCGTGTAGTGGGGGATTTCTGATAGATTGAGACCACCTGGTTTTTTTTGTTTTGTTTTTTTAACATGCGCCTAAGTCTAAGTACACGAAAGTTATAGCATTTCGCGCCCCCTATACCCGAGAAGTCAAGGAACGCGTAGAGGAAAGGACACATGCACGTTGCACTGCCAAGCCCACGCTATCGATCACGTGCAGGCAGTGGACTGAGAACACGCGCTGGGAAGTCAAACGGGCAAGATAGCCACGGCGTAATCTCTACAAGAGTCTCCCGAGCGAGCTAAGATAGCGAAGGCAGCCAAGTGTCGGCCGTGTCTGTTCCTTAAAGGGACACTGAAGAGAAAAACGATTTCTTCTGCATCAGTAGGTTACCTTTCTATGACACCAAGAACACCACTCTTACCATCATAAGACGCTTGGTAAACCAGAAAAAGAGCATGAACGAAGGACGGGTGCCGACGCCTCCTTGAAGTTCCCGCACCTGGTCGCTGTGACGTCATGGACTTTGATGGCATCTTCTAGAGCCTGTACGTACTTAATTACATAGCGGTACAGATTGACTACATTGTGTTCTAAAGGAACAAAATATTGAACATGGCAAGTTTCGGGAATCTTGACTCAGTCAACGCGGCCTAAATGCGAAAGCATACTTTGGGATCCCTGACGTCACACTGACGTACCGGCGTCGGGGTTTTGGGCCCTAAATTCAAATACTGATACTTCGACTTTCATTTTCTCATCTAATAATCAAACTAATATATTGAAATGACTGCCTGCAAGGTTATCAAACGATGCTTTATTAGTCTCAACTGATTTATTGTTTCGCGTTAGTGTCCCTTTAAGCAAAGACGGCGTGAAGAGAGCGAAGGAAGAACGTGATAGCGGCGTGGCGCTTTGCGCAGCCTTCCTAACCTCGTGGCGCTAAAACCGCGGTGCAGACTTTACTATGGCTTGGAGAGGTTGATGATTGGGCTTATTGGATTCATATCATGGCGTACGCAAAACATTTGTGAGCGCTGTAGAGCAACGGACTCAAAGTGCTTATGCACTGTACGCAATGAGTTGCCTTAATGTTTTACAAAAGTATGCGCACGCTATCTTTTTTATTTTGCGTAGAGGGATCTGCGTTAGCTCACGTTACTACAGAATAATAAGATAGCAGTGGTGTTACATGTCTGTCTGTAGAGCGATTTGCATTGCTCGCGTAGCTATATATAGAGTGATAACAGCGGTGGTGTTACATGTCTGCCTGTCTGTAGAGCGATTTGCGTTGCTCGCGTAACAAGAGTGATAACAACGTCTGTCTATCTGTATAGTCGCGGAAGCGCGTCGGGTGGAGGAAAGTTCAAGAATACTAGAAACTAGCTCAGCCCACATTACAATTTGCACACTTTCTTCGACTGTTTCTGAATAAATAGCGCATCCAAGTTCCATTCTACGCGTGTCGCCGTTCTTTTGTACTATCTTTACATGCTGTTGTACACACAGCCGATAGGAGCGCGCCCTATAACTTTGGGTCTTCTATTCTTTTGCTTCCTTCTTTAATTGCGGAGTTTGAACTTCTCGAAACTTCAACGTGTATTATGAGGGACGCCGTAGTGGGGTGTCTGGATAACTTCGACCATCCGTGGTACTTAACGTGCACCAAAAGCTCGGTTGACGAGCGTTTATTGCATTTCTTGCATCCCCATCGAAATGAGGCCTCCGCAGCCGAGATCGAACGTGCGACCTCATCAGCAGCAGCGCGACACCATAGCCGCGGATCTACCACGGCTCGTGTCCCCCGTGTCGTAGAACGCAAGAGGTGTGTTGACCCTACCCCACATATGTTCACCCTGCTGCCTGTTTCTTCGCTGCAACTCAGACCTCCGGCCCGACTGCACCGACGCGAAGCTTATTCAGCACTAATTCGAATAGCTGGCACTCCTGCATGTGATGTTTGCGGATGTGAGGAGAACACTGACCCCTTAATGTGCCACTGTCCTCAATTTGAGGCACAAAGGCAATTTACGTCTAACACGTTCAGGAAACTAGGTGATCGTCCTCTGAGTGAACAGACAGTACTCGAACACCGCACCACACTGATCATCGGCTCAGAAGGCAGCGAAGGCACTTTTGTGCTTTCTGAAAACGTCTGGTTTATACGAACGGGTTTGATTTAGTACTGTCCGTGCGCGTCGGTATACCCCCATCCTCTCTCTCTCTCTCTCTCTTCCACTTCTCTTTTCCCCCAGCGTAAGGTAGCCAACCAGACTCTTGATCGGTTCACATCCTTGCGTTCCTTTTATCTCTCTCTTTCTCTCTCTGTTTCTTCCTTCCCCACCAGCAAGACCGAAGCCCTACACGGCAAACAATTGCAGTGGCGTGTGCGGCAACCGTCACGTAAGGTCTCCCGTCACGCGCTGCCACACGTCTCTCCAGCCGCTCGAAAACACGAGCGACTCGTGCCTCCCTCCCCTTCTCCACTCAGCTCGGTCGTCGGGCCCGCAGACACAATGCGAAGGCGCGCAACGCTCGGACTAGTACTGCCACTCCGGAAACGCCAACCGCCGTGTGTGTAGCGCGCCGCCGACAACGAGCGACCAAGGTCTCGCTGGAGAGGAGGAAGTCGAAGAGCGAGGGGCCGACCAAAGCAAACAAACGCGATGTCGAGCCTCCGCTGGCATTTTCTCCGTCCTTTTATTTATTTGACTCGATACTGTCGAACGGAAACCAAACGAATCGCATTTGTGATCTTCGCCGTAGCGTAGATCCACGAACCGTATCACGTGCGAGCACTGCTTCATCATGGACGAGGAGAGCGATAATGCCGGCAGGAGAGCTTCACGCATGCCAAAGCTCCAACATGGGCTACGATCGCCACCATTGTCGGGCGTTCCTGATCAACTTTCGTCCCACCTGTGCTTCTTTTAGAGATTCCCGAAACATTGTTAAAGGGAGCCTTCTTACAGTGCTAGGATACGCGGTCGCCGCCACCGGTAGCAGAATCTGCGCGTTCGATGCAGGGATGCACCTTATAAACATCCCCTTCGGAACGTTGCGATGCCCGGATCAACACAGGTCAAACAAGCGGAGTCACTTGAGCCGACGTTTCGACGAAAGATTTTTCATCAAGCGATCCTCCCTGCTTCATCTATACACTTGACCAGCTCGTCTCCCACCTCTCTCTGATCACCGAATATTAATGCCCTGTGATGCTCTAAAACAACAATGTTCTTTAAACTTTGTGTGTCGTGCCTCATAATCAGATCGCGGTCTTGGCACGTAAGGCCTCCGGAATTTAAATTTTTTCTGCATTCCCTACCATTACGCCACCAATCCCTCAAACCATCTCATGTCACACTCCTACTGTTCTCCACCGAAGGGTTCAACTACTTGTCCCCTACTCAGCAGACAGAGGTACAGGCAAATCTTTCTCGTCGCAGGGCAACAGTGCCGCCTCGTAGCCACCTAGGTGGCCGGCTATAACGGCGCGAGGACGTGGCACCGTGCGCCGTCGCTTCGGCGACGCTCTCTCTCGGCTTCGGCGAGCAAGAGGTGCGCGTGCTGGACGGCCAAGGCGACCGTCGCTGCAGCGAGAGCGCGTCCCCCGAGCTGCAGTCGGAACAGCAAAGGGGCCAAAAAATAATCTCGAAACCGGTTTCCCGCGGACGCGCGGTTACGCGAGGGTCAAAAAGCGGCGGTGGCAGGCTTGCCGTTCGTTCGGTATTCGTAACCGGCATGGCGCAGGTGCCGGCAATGCGGCCGCCGCCTCGCTCTTCGGCGAAGCCGAAACGCAGCGGCCGCCAGCTACTGACGTCGGCCACGATTAGCGGGAAATTCGGCGCGCGCGATGTCTCTCCCGAAGCACTGGCGAAACGGCGAGCGAATTATTCACTGTGAACATAAGAAAAGAAAATCGAACTCGGTGTATTACCCTCGCCATGCCCAAGCGCTGCAGAAGGCAGCCGCCGGTGACGATTTTAAGCCACGTAATTTTTTTTTTATATTGCGCGGTGGCGTACCCACATAGTGAGTATAAATTACCTGCGACCTGCGTATTCGGACGGCGGGAGAATGCAAAAAACGTTGATGTACTTTATTTGCTCTAGGTGGTCAAAATTGACCCGTAGAAGTTTCCACTGCGTCTCTCATAGTCCCTGTGTTGGATTGGCACGTTAACGTCAATAAATAAATAAATAAATAAATCAACGTTGTCCAGCTCAAATGCAGTCTTCAAATATTGCTGTGCGGATTACAATTTTTTTCGTTAAACTTTCATTTGTACCGCCATGACACTACGCATCAAATAAAATTTTGGTGTCTTGACGTCCCAATTGCACCATGGCTATGACGTCCCAGATGTTTATGGCTATGAGAGCCAACAAAGAGACGACTTGGATCGATTGAGTTCGATCATCCGAGGTTCCTTAACATGGCGCCCACAGCACAGAACACCACGCGCGTTTCCGCAACCTTACCCCGTAGAACTGCGGCCGCCGAGGACGGAAATCGAACCCGCGTCTTCGTGCACGGCTACCCCACGCCAGATCCCCTGAGCCACCGCGGCGGATCTACGTGAGTTAACTTGCCGCCTCTGCATTATCTTGAAGCTGCTGTCCCCCAAAGCTTACACTGCGACGTAACGTTATACTACATGCATCTCATTATTTTTCTTTGTATATATATATATATATATATATATATATATATATATATATATATATATATATATATATATATATAGATATATATATATTGTCATTGATGAGTGACACATACCATGTGCTCAGAGCAGTGGCGTAGCCAGAAATTTCATTCGGGGGGGGGGCTCACGTTGCAGGTGGACCTCCTCCTTAAGAGGAAACATTAGGTCGGATGCTCCTATTTAAATACATGTAGAAGGAGAATTCGTTTTTCTCGGCAACCAGTGCACCAAATTTGACGAGGTTTGTTGCATTTAAAAGAAAAACTTAAATTCTAGTGACTGTTTGTTTCGAATTTTCGATTTAGGTCGTCAATATTTTATTGAAAAGTGGCAAAAATCGAAAATTTTCAGAAAACGAAACAATTAAGTTTACAACTCTGTAAATCAGCATTGAAAATTGATATCACAGTTCTGTGAATTGCACATAATAATACATCTACAGCGGACAAAATTGATTTGTTACACATGAGTCTTAAAAATTAAGTATTATGGAAATACGGCTTTGCAGAACCCTTGGACATAACATAACCAATTCACGTAAGATACCAATTGACATATCGAATTTGTCCGCTTTGAATGGTGTAATGGATGCCGTTTACAGAACCGCGATATCTCTTCTTGATGATGAGCTACTAATATTTAAACTACGTGATTCAATTTTTTTCGAACTTTCGAATTTTTCAAAATATTTTAAACAAAGTTCAGGCCCTAAATAGAAATTCCGCTTCCAACAGACACTAGAATTTAACATACTCTCTCAAATGCAACAAATTTAATAAAAGCGATTCAGGAGTTATCTCAGAAAACCGTTTCTGCGTTTTACATGTATCTGAATAGGCCGCGTTGGAGTTGGGCCCGAGCTAAAACTTCCTCTTAAACAATTTGCCTAGGGATCAAATACACGAATAATAACTGCATTGCCATTGCCAAAGATGCTGCAAACGAAGTGTTGAGCGCTACGCACTGTCAATACAAGTATTATATGTATTTGTTTACAAAAGAATATACTCGTATGTGCCAAAAAATTGTAACTAACATAACTGATGTCAATGCTTCCATGTATTTTGTCTATTTAATAAGTAAATAAAATATCTCACGAACTTTAGAACTACATCAGTTCGAAGCCAGCAAAGCAGTGCATGCCGCTGATATGAAAAAATGTAAAGGCCATGAAATGAACAAGTTGAGGACAAATATGTTAATGACACTTTGTCATTCAAGATCCTTGTTTACATTCTTGTACATATGCAACGGCCAGTGAAAACTCTTAATGACGCTGCCATTTGTTCCAATGTATTACGCAGCAGCAGCTGTCACCGGTCGTGTATCTTGAGTAATTGCACCGAAATTATAGTTGCAACAGAGACCACGTATAACAAGCAGGAGTTCTGCAGAATATACGAGGGCGAGTCAAATGAAAGTGAGCCAATGCGAATATATAACAAACGGAGTACTTTAATTAAAAGTAGCCCCCATGAGCATTTAGACATTTGTCCCATTGACTAAAGAGTCGCGCAATTCCCATCTCATAAAGCTTCTTGGGTTGCTGCTTCAAAACGTCTGCAACTGACTTTCACGACATCGTCCGAGACGAATCTGGTTCCCTTGAGCTGTTTTTTCGGTTGCCCCAAAATGTGGAAGTAGCAAGGCGACAGGTCTGAGCTGTATGGCGGATGTTGCAGCGTTTCACGCTTGAACTTTGCCAGTTTTGTATGAACCACATCAGCGACGTGGGAAGGGGCATTTTCGTGGAACAAGATGACCCCATTCGTCAATTTTCCACGTAGTTTGTTCTTGATTGCGACACGCAGCCGATACGGCGTTTCACAATATCGGAAACAATTGATAGTCTCTCAAGATTTAGCAAATTCTATCAGTAATGGCCCCTGACGATCGAAAAATAAAAGCCAACAACACCTTTCTGGCGGAAATGGCGGCCTTTGCTTTCTTTGGGGAAGGTGAATTTGAATGTTTCCATTGTAAGCTTTGCCGTCGTGTTTCAGGCTCTTAGAAGTGGCATGATGGTTCATCTCCGATCACAATTGCAGACAAGAAATCGTCACCTTTATTGTGATACCGGATCAGATGAGTAAAGGCAGCGCTAATCTTCTCCGTATTCTGGCGGTGGTTCAAGATCTTGCGCATCCATTGCGCACACAAGAGCCGATAGCCGAGATGTTCATGAATTATGGCGTGAACAAAACCGTGACTGATGTTCACACGCTCTGCCAGTTCATCGATGCTTATCCTCCGTTCTTGTCTCATCAACTCATCAACCTTTGCAATTTTGTTAGGGGTGATTGCACGATGGCTTTGGCCCGGTCTGGGATCGTCTTTGCAAATTTCACGTCCTTCTTTGAAGCGTTTGTTCCAACGCTTCACAGTGGCTAATGAAATGCAATGTTAAACGTACACGGCAGCCATACGGCGACTAATTTCTTTTTGGGAAACACCTTCAGCTGTCAAAAACCTGACGGCACCACGCTGCTCAACTTCTGGAGAGTCCATTACGGCACGCCACCATGTCCAACCCAGTGTATGAGAGCATTAAAGAACATTTACCGTCACATCTGCGTGTCACTCTTGTAAATGAGAGATGCCTGTGTGTTACGCGCAGGCCTTGCAGATAATGAACAGAACCATAATTGCACGGAGTGGGTAGGCTCACTTTCATTTGACTCGCCCTCGTACATTAGAAATGCGAAGATGCAATGGAATATACAAATGCGAAGATACAGCTTGATAAAGGGCAAAAAAGTGCCACTGGAACCGAAGTTCACTGCACGTATACACAAAACCTCGCAACAAGATATTTAAACATACGTATAAGTAAGTCTCCAATAAATCTACGTATCTAAGAAGAAGTCACGGCATATAATGCGTCAAACAAGGCAAATAAACATGTTGCGCAATCACAGATTCACAGAATCCTAGATCCTGCCCCCATTCCATCCACTCCCCCCGATGTATCGCGCGCGACGGAAGGCGGCGCTTTTTTATTCATTCATTCATTCTCTTGCGCACACAAGACTGAGCCACTATCGTCGGCTCACCCATTCCCCTCCCCCCCCCCCCGCTTTCACTCGCACATACAGCATGCGGCGCGGGGTCACGATGTTATCGCACTTCGACTTTATGCCGAACATGACGGCGACGGCAGGAATGCACCTAGAGTGTCCATATACTTGCTATCGCAATAATATAATAAGACTATCCGGCAGCTGAAGCGTCCCATGGCCCATTACTTTCCGCAAAAGAAGTAACAAAATAGCACTTTCACCATGCGACAATTCGCTGCACCGCAACAACGCTTTTTTTTTTTCCTTTTGTCGGGCGGCGGCACCGTAATGAAAAAAAAAACGCGAAGTATGTTGGTCACAATAGAATGCCTACTTTGGGCAACTGATATGGCTATTAAAAGAATATTGAAGAAAACACGAGACGCTTGGTCCACCAAGAACCATGCGCATACTGCTCGGTATCCTACACCGGCGAGACAAGACTTTCTGGAGAGGCTGCGCTCAAGTGAACGCGCTGCAATCCGTCGAGTCCCCACAGTGATGGCGGCTAGCGACCATTGTTTCTTTTTCTCGTCTGCTAGCTAGAAAGCGTCTAAAGCTCTGCCAGGCGAAAATGCACTCGGCCAGAGAAAAGCGAACTCGCACCGAAGGGCGCCGCGCGGTGGTCGGGGCAACACCAGAAAAACGCATGCGCTCTGACTGGCTCTGGCGGCGCGCGGGTAGGGGAGCGTGCACAAAAAAATTGAAGAGGCTCAATGTGTCCTCGCGATTAAAAGTCAAAGTAGAAAAAATAAATAAGAACGTAGTTGCCTTGGCTGGCTTTAGTGTCTTCACTGGATGCTTTGGCGCAGGTGAAACAAAATATACTTTCTTTATGTGGCATGACGGCACGAATGAACTACCACAACGCTTCGTCTCATCGGGCCTCGCTACGGGCTTTGTCAACTTGTCTCATAGCGTGGTCATTTGGCTTGTCTCGTTGTATGGCCCGATGTGCGACTTTGGAAAAGTCAATGCACCTTTGGCATCAAATATTTATGGGAGCATTAAACTTACAAATTTCCGCAATTGAAAATCTAAAGCACATGTTTGGAAATGTCAATGCACCTATGTTAATGGAAAACTTTTGCATGTCAATGCAAAAGTTTATGAGAACTTTATACCCATAAAGTTTCGGAATTGATATCCACGCGCTCCGTAAATTCCATGATAGAGTGTAGATTCCGCGGCCTCTGCGAAATGCCGCGGCGAGCCCGTTCGCCATGGAAACATCCTTGAAACTTTGTGCTCGGATGGGGCTGCTTGCGTTATGTGACTCCCGGTGCGTGGTCGTTGCCACGAAATTCAGCCCGAGTTCGCAATTTTCGCGGTGAAATGGCTTTTCGAGCGTGAAAAAGACGCTCTACACAAAATCCAGAATGATTTCCGGCGCCGAGGGTTACTTTTGTCGGCGGTGCATGGACAGCACGAAAAAATTTCGGGGGGGGCTGAAGCCCCATAAGCCCCCCCCCCCTGGCTA
The DNA here is from genome assembly GCF_023375885.2 of Dermacentor andersoni. NCBI lineage: Eukaryota > Metazoa > Arthropoda > Arachnida > Ixodida > Ixodidae > Dermacentor > Dermacentor andersoni. Next base: position 96,707,423 of record NC_092818.1, on the reverse strand, counting down.
CGCCCCTGGCTCAGAGGACGGCACCAAGCTACACGCCCCCTTTATGTATTATCGGCGTGCGTTCACTGGCACCACTGTGTGGGTCAAAATACCACGCCAGATATGTTGTAGCACACGATGGCACATACTCAGTTGCCCGGGAATGGAGTAGCCTGCAAAATGCTTAAAAGAAAATCAGGGCATTCGTTTAACAACACGAGCTATTTCGATGAGAGGTTTGTGTGATTTGAACACATGCATGAATCGACATTACGTGCACAGATTTAATGTCGTGTTTTTATATATATGTGTATATATATATATATATATATATATATATATATATATATATATATATATATATATAGGTGCACTGGCCACTGGCACTCGCTGGCATCGCAGTGTAGGTCTGGGGCGCGGCCAATCAGGCGAGAAACGGAAAACGGGCGACAAACGCGGTTGAGCTAAACCAAGAAAACCTTCGCTTTAATAATAATAATAATAATAATAATAATAATAATAATAATAATAATAATAATAATAATCACTGTAGTGTTTCGCGTGACACTAGACGGAGCGCAGACTCGCAAGGTGGGAGATGGGGATCGCTTTGAAGACGTACTGACCGCACAGCGGCGCGCGGGAATGGCATTCGACCATCGCGACTACTGGAACGAAACTTGCGACCTATGCGGCGTAACTTCTTTCTGTGGAGAGAAAGCTGCTGCAGAGGGAACGATGAGCCCAAGAAACGAATTACTGCGGGGCAAGGGAAAGGAGGAAACACCATAGGGAGGTATAGGCGATAACCAACGGTATAGTTTCAAGAATCTCAAGATCTGATGCCATGCGTAGCGTCTCAGAATTGAGCTGGAACCTTTTAAGAACGCGGCAAGCTGTTAGAGAGTTTTAGCGTGTCCGTAAATTAGCGTACTACCCTTCGGAAAATGCCGGGTTCATAAAGACGTAAAAGTGACCGGCCGGGTTGGTGGTTCCACATGGTGGCGTAAATTAACAAACCATAGTCTACTAAGCTGCCGGTGTAAAGTGCCAGCAGCGACGTACGTGGAAAAACGCCGGGCTCGGTGAAATGCTGAAACGCCCGCTTGTGGTGCACGTTTAACGTGCATTTGGTGCACGTTAAAGAACCCCTGCCGGTCAAAATTAATTCGCAGTCACACGGTACGGCGTGTCTCATAACCAGGTCGTGATTTTGGCACGCAATGCTGAAGAACTTAATTCTTTTTAAATGTGACAAGATGTCACCACCAGCGTCCTTGCTGCAGATCATGTCCCCATTAACATGGTGGTGCGTGAACGTTAACGCTTTTACGGACAAGCCAAAACTACTACGTATTTTTAGGCAGATTCAGATGTATCGAATCCAAAGTTAACGGGTGCTGTCGGTACCAGCCGCAAGCAATTAAGCTTGCGCATGCGCAGTGCATCCTGCAGACGCTACTTATTGTACATATCAAACCGCGCGCGCATCGCCAAATCTCTCTAGCAGATAGTTTTAGCAGAGTCGTGTTTCTGCTGTCAGTCATACAGTCACCTTCCTGCTGTTTTAGCGGGCGGCAAAATTTACCGGGCAGCCACACGACTCAAACCCAGTGTTACCGCATCAGCAATATAGTTAGCTAGAATAGCCGCTTGGGCTTGTTGGTTTTCCATCCTGCTAGTAACAGCGCAAAATGTAGACAAGGGACGAGACAAGAAGACACCACAAGCGCTGACTTTCAACAACGACAACGACAACTACTTTCAACAACAACGTTGTTGAAAGTCAGCGCTTGTGGTGTCTTCTTGTCTCGTCCCTTGTCTACATTTTTCGCTGTTACTAGCAGGATCAGCAATATAGGTTTGCGAGCCCTAACTTGGTTCCTATACCCTAATAATGTACAGCTTCAGTTTAGCGTAATAGTGTGCTTAGCGAAATAGCGGGATCAAAATGAGCATGCGCAGAAGGCTAAACGACCCATAGCGTTTAGCGTAAGCACGCGGCTTCTAGGATTTAACGTTACCGTCGTTGCGTGGTTTACGCATATAAAACATGGCGGCGGCCCTGGCCGCCCGCTTCAAAATGAATTTGGCGTTGCTTTAGTAGAATTCACTTCATTCGTATCAAATGACTGCGTAAACGGCTTTCGCTTAGTCTCAGGCCGCTTCGACGACACAGTATTACAGATCGCTTCCCGTTTCGAACGCGTCGAGGCCTAACGATAGATGTTGATGTGTCTTCACCCATTAGAACGGGCGGGCTCTAGTGCTGCGCCCAAGACATGATAACAAGAATTCAAGGAGTAAAATAACAGTGTCACAAATAAAAAAGAAGGAACAGACAAAACAGTAAAAAATAGCAAAAGTCTAATTTGTCACTATCGACTGTACGGTCTAACTTCAGCTCATGGACGTGCGCTCGTTGCTTCCCCCCCCCCCGCCCCCCCTCCTGATGCAGCCGTTTCTTCGCGGTGGACACTGCGTCCGGCGTGCGTGCCATCGGTGTCCTCACGAGCGGTTGCTCCCACGGCAACGGGAAATCCCAGCACCTATCGGTGAAGTCGAGAGATAGGCGCGATAGCATATGGCTTCTGAGATCGGAAGGTCTCTCGGAGGATATTGACGACAGCTGCATGCATTGCTTGCATTGATTTCGCCACTGATCGGCGGACATGGAAAGTGCAGACACAACGCGCGCCCGGCTCTGCCTCTCGCACTTTCTGGATGCACATACAAAGCTTGGCGAATAGATAGAATCACTTAGGTGCACTGCGTATGCGAAGTTCAAAGCGTAATGGGATGGCGTCCTGCACCTAAACTACGCTATCACGCTTTACTAAAACTCGATTTGTGCAAAATTCGTTTGCGGAATGGTAACGCTATTCTAATATGCGCATCGCGAATTAGGCAGAAAGCGCAAAGCCCGCAAGCAGCCTGGGGCGATAACGGTAATATGCTTCTGCCGTGCTAAAACACCCTAAAGGCTGGTGTCACGATCATTCCAATCGTTTTCGTCGGTTCACATGAGTCGATCTCCACTATACATGCTGATCCAATTTCTACCAAGCCTGCTGTAACGTTTTACGAGCGCACGTTAGTTCGTCTGCAGATAATTTGCTGGATAACCTAACCAGAAGATCGTTTTCAGCCGAGATGAAGGTGCTGAAGATAATGCTGAATAATTACAAGTGTACATCGTACGGAAATAATTTGATGTCTACTAAGGGCAAACGATGAAGAAGGCCCATGACATGGACAACTCGTTAAGCCTCATAACCGTTGTTTGCAAAGCAAGAATGGCTGCTTGACATAATGCTGGTGAAAGTAGAGGTTGGAGAACTTTCGTCGTAACACAGCGAAGGCAGAGAGGCACATTCCCCTAGTCATCTTCTCTGCGCTGGGGGAAGCAAGGAAGAAGGAGGTACAATTAAGAGAGGTAACGATGACGACAGAGGGATGAAACAGAACACATAACGGGTAGATCTGCTCTCAGCCTATGGAGTCCAGACACGTACTATAGAAAAAAGAAAGTCAATGCCTGAATGACTTGAGAACTAGATTTATAGTCTGCAAGCTGTGCCACGTGCATAGACTTATAAAGCTTGTGCTATGTGATTGACCTGAATATGTGGCAGATCAACAGTAGTTGGCTGATGCTCTATAGTCCGTCTCGACAGCCAACCGTTGTGAGAGGACGTTATATTGGGCTCTTGGTGTGCGGTGACAAAATATTGTTGCGAGCCCGGAAAAATGTTTGTTCAGGCCTTGAAGGCGGCCGCGAACCCAACAAGGCAGGCGCAACAACACGTTAGAAGTCAAAGACACAAGCAGAACCTTGAATGGTCGCACTTAATCTGGTGAATTTGAAGATATTAGTGCAAACACAATAATAATAATACGGGCGTTTATGTGGTTATTGAAGTGCTTTGCGTGAGCCAGGCAACTGAACAGAGATCTGCTCCCACCCCCAATGATGATAGTATATATGGAGTTTATAGCGCAAGGGATGGCCAAAGAGCGCCCCCCCCCCCCCCCTCTATCCTGAAATTGGTCAGCAATGTTGCAGTCATTTAACGAGGGTCGAGCAGGCAAGCAGGACCGACGGACATTACGACGATGGTGTTGACTGTTTGGCCACGTTCATTACGGCAGAGCGGACGCGAAGAACGCTTACATCAAGGTTTCTTTCTCCTTGCCGTCTTTTCCTCATTGCTTATGCTGTCCGCTTCTACACAACAGACGCGGCGCGGCGCACGTTCACTTTAATGCTGCAAAATGAAACAAGGGCGGTCCAGTCGGTATGCTTCGGAACTGGCATATACCATGAAAAGAGAGTTATGGAGGCATGAAACACTAACGTAAAGAGACAATGAAGGTATACAGTTGTGAAACAACACTACAGGAGCCCGACGATTCAAATTAGGACGAAAAAAATATGGCTCGAAGACTTTTATTGTTCGAATAAGGTACCGGCTGGCTTCCTCTTAGATCCAACGAGCTATTGCGCGGCAAAAGTTCAGATCAGCCTTACTAATAATCACATCTACCTCAATCACCAGCATCTTATCTCGCTTCCTCTGATATAAACTACCCCGTTCGCGATTCACTTTTCCGTGAAGGCACATTTACTGAACATTAGCGGAAGACGTGACGGCGCCATTTGCATCGATAGTGCTGCCGCTATCATAGCAGCCGGTTTCGTTTACAGAAGCAGGATAATGCACTATGAAACTACCAAGCCAAAATATGCCGCTGGCTGCAAACGAGTTGTTGGGAATCGCGTGCCGACCGAATAGGAATGAGGCGACTCTCATTCGGTTATAATAGTGCGGCAATAGTTGCTTCCTCGCACGACACCCTCGAAGCGTAAGCGATCGACGCGCACCTTTTTTCATTGGAGCCAAGGATAGCTCCGAGTTAATTGACGGACACGCACGCGAACAGCTTTTCTTGGCAGTGACTCCCGCATGTTTACCGATCAGCGCGTTTTTGTCACCAAGATGTGGCAGCGGACCGACGTGTTTTTAAGTGTATGACTAGGCCCGAATTGTTTGTGGGACCAGAACTAAGTTGTGGTATGGGAGAATCGAAGCACCAAGTGAACTTCGAAAGGAAATAGCACCAGTTATCGACAAGATGAAAACACTGATAAGACATCTGCGCTCATGCTACCGAAAGAGGCAGTCTGTACGTTTGAAGATCTTGGTGGAACGTCGCGGATTCGCGGACTTCGGCCAAGGCTGTTTAAGGCAACGTTCAAGGCAGTTATTACTCGAGGTAGGAGCGCCAACCTATCTCTGCCATAACGCCCGATGCCTAACAGCCCTTTAATCGCTGCAATGTAAAACAAGCGCGAGCACACAGTCGCCTGTGATAACATGTGTCAGGCTGTAAGATTGCCGACGTTCCAGATATGAATGGCGCGGCAAATCAGCAATCACTATCTTCGACGCATCCGCGCTGCGCAAACCAAGCAGCTCTACGCGCAGTAACGTGGGGTAGTGACGCTGTGTTCTTAAGTAGACGGTACCACAGCGCCGTTACTTCGGGGCACCGCAATCCCAGCTGCACCGGTGTCTGTCACTCCTCGGAAGTCGCCCACTGCGAAGTCAATACGGCCACAAACAACGACCTACCCGGATTCGGCGCTCGATCCAGACGCTGATTCTCGACATCCTGCTTCTGGCGTGGTCCACTTTCGACGGCCTCCCTCTTCGCGGGTAATAATCCTTCGGAGGTCGACACGAGGCGTCCCTATCCTTGCCACAAAGTTTCTCGCAAATGCCGAGGATTGTCTGCTTGGGACAACACTGGTGGTTACACGTAACGCTCCGCGCGTGCACGAAAGTCTTTGGCGGGCACCGAAATCAGTCACGACCGCGTCGACGACGCCACGGCAGAGGCACGCAGAAACAGCCGAGGACAACCCAACGCCGCTCCCACCAACCAGCGCGCTGCCAAAGCGCCTCTCAAAGCTGCCTGCACCACCAACAGAGAACGGGCGAGGAGGGCGCAAGCGAGAGGAGGAAGGCAGCCGCCGCCAGCGCCCGTGACGACAGAGAGCGTAGTAGGCCCACGTGATTTCCGACGAAGAGCCCCACCGCTAGCGTGACGTCACCGCAGTTGGGGTCACGTGACTCCTCGAAAACCCGGAGAGCGGCGCAGGCATGGTGGAGGCAAGTGGTTTGGCAGGCGCGTCAAGCCGAACGGCGCACGTTCTACGATATCTTGGCACAGCTGAGCCAGGCTCTCGCGCAACGGCATCCGCTCGCAAATGTCTACGCGATATGCTCGCGCAGTAAGAGGCAGAGCTGCACTGGGGTGGTGCGCCAAGATAAGACAATGCGTTCGCTCCCGTGTTCCGAAACTAGACTTCCACTTGAGTTTCCTTCGCATCCGATATGGCAGCACGCTGCACATTTCGAGCAGTGGCGAAGAGCGTGTTTCCTTTCTCACAACGTAGTCACTGCATGAGGTTGCGTCTTCAAAAAGAAAGCAAGGAATCTCCGGCACGGAAGAAATATGAAAAACTAAAGTTTCCCGCTCTCGAGGTGCGCCCCGGTAGGCGATCGAATGTCGCTGGAGTAGGGAAAAAAAGCTCTTTCGCCATCTGCGCGGCAGGTTTGGACATGGTCGTTAAAACCGACTCACAAGTTTAAGCAGACAGTTTCCTTCCTGGATGTACTGTGTCTTTCTATTCGACTGCGTTAGGAGCCTTCGCCGTAGTGGTAATTTGACGTTCTTATGGTGCTACAGGCATCCAGGCAATAATATTTCAATGCTTACACGCGGCTGTTACGAGCCACTGAGATCATATCGCATAGCGATAAGTCTATCGGGTCAAAGGGAAAGTTTGCTGGAATGCATAGCCGCAGGAAACACCCGACAAAGAGAGGACAGAAGGTGCTGAGAAAACTTCAAATTGATTTTCAGCCCGAGTGGCTACACTTGTACAGAATGTTGGGGATATAGCGCAGAAATCAAGAGAGATTTGAAAGTCTGAATAGCGTTAACAAACTCGAGCAAACGTGTAAGACACAACAGACAAAGCTAACCGAACTAGAAGGCCCAAGTTGGAGGCCAAACCTCGTTATTTTAGGTGTAGAAGAACCACCGAACCAGACTGATGATTTCTTGCTGCGCAAGGTAATCAAAGAAGTGCTCGAACACAGTTGCTTATCTGTCCCAAGAATCCACCGCCTGGGAAAGCCTCGCAGCAGGCGGCCTGTGATTTTGTTTTTTTCCAAAATCACTCTGAAAAGCAAGAGGTGTTGAGCAACTGCAAGAAGCAAGAATCTCCAGAGAAAACGGTTTTTTTCCACGGCAACGCTAAGAAAACGCAAACAGCTTTGGCAAAGGGCGAAAGCAGATAAAGAGCAAGGCAAGAGGATCGCGCTCGTGCACGATAATTTACGAGTTGATAAGATGCTATATGCTGCAATGACGTTTCCAACACACGTGTGTCGCACCAGTCGGGTAAAGATCCGTTACCAAACGCACAGCTTCCACAGTCTCATTTGGAGGACTCATCGAGTGCTTTTTTTTTTTAACGCTAGAAGTGTTCAAAACAAAGTTCACAAACTTCAAGATCCAATTCCTTCCTACCATGCCGACTTGGTCGTTATTACGGAAACTTGGTTGCACGATGGCATGCGCGATGAAGAAACAATTGCGTCTGGCTGTTGTTTCAAGGTGCTATTGCTTCGAAGCTTGATGTGCTGGTGCTGAATGAATTAATTCTCGGGTTTCACGTGCCAAAACCACCATATCATTATGAGGCAGGCCGTAGTGGGGGACTCTGGATTAATTGCTGACCACCAGGGGATATTTAACGTGCCCCCAATGCAAGGGTCACAGGCGTTTCTACATTTCGCCCCCCGCGCGTCGAAATGCGATCGCCGCGTCCGGGATTTGATCCCAGACCTCGTGCTTAACAACGCAACACCATAGCCGCTAAGCCACCGCGGTGAGCGATATGCAGGTGTCTTTGCTTAACGAGATCCCGGATAATGAAAGCATCTTTTTGAATGTTTCCGCAGATGACTACACCCTTACACTTTGTTCTGTTTCTAGAACTCCAGATATTTCCGATTCCTTTCTTGAAATATTTTATGATCATCTTCTCGTAAACTGCGTGAGTAATATCATTGTTACCGATGATTTTAACATGCCTTCTATAATACGGAGCACCCTAGTTTACAGACAATGTACACCATCTGATGTTGTTTTAGAAACAACACTAACTCCATGCATGCGCTGAACAAATTGTCTATGAACCTATGCGTATCAGTGCTATTTTGGACCTGTTCGTTACAGATTTTTTTTTTCGTATAGTGTATTGCGTATTGAAGATAGTTGTATCTGATTATTGTGTATTGTCTTTTAGTTGGCCTCTACGACGACGCCAAAGATATTGTGATATTTCTGCCAGTGTCAAATACTTTACTTTGGTCGCGCAACCGACACAGCTATCATAAATTACTTCGACATTGCAATTACACAGCAACGCAGATATTGATGTTCACGCCAGGAGGGCGCAGTGTAAAGAGCCAGCAAAGTTTTCCATAAAACACCATGTCCCTTGCCGGAAGGCACGAAAACATCTCCGTACTCCATGGATCAGTAGGAAAAGCTGTCCATATGAAACGTAACTTGAAGCGCCTCAGAAACAGCTTAGACACTACGCCTTAATGCATTAATAACTTGAAAAAGAACATGAAAGCTTAAACTGGTGCAGCGAGGCCCCGTTTCTTCAATGTAAGTATTCCTGCATTCATAAGAGCCGATCCCATTAAATTTTGTAGATTTCTTGCTCAACATGGGGAATCAATGCAGAAGGTCGAAGTAGATGACAAGCGTGTAAGCGACAGCTTTATAATATTACAAGCCAGGCACGTACCCAGGATTTTTTTCGGAGGACGGGGGGGGGGGGGGGGGGGGGGGCAACCCAAGGTAACTTTTCTACGCAAATGAGGGGGGGGGGGGGAGGATACCTTTACTACTACAAACGTGAATAATGTCCACGTGTCGCCTTAATGGCGCGTAAACGCGCAAATGACAAATGAAATAAGGTGTATCTCACAGGTACGCCTGTGAGATACACCTTATTTCATGTGTCCTTTGCGGATTTACGTGCGTTTACGTCGAACGGTGAAATACAGCTCTCCTTCTCTTGGCAAACAAGGAACCACATCAAATGGACTCGCGCAGGAAAGAAACGCAAGAAGGACACTGCCAAAAACAAGTAAACAAGGCAAAGTGCAAAATAAAGATTTCTGGTAGCGTTTTTTTGAATTAGTTCTTACAGAGAAAGATATATTTGCGGAACAATAAGGGTTCTTTTGGATCCTTTGTTTACTGCTGCACTAAGTTAAATGCCAAAACCGACTATAGTAGAGTTATTTGGGAATTCGTGTGACGATGCGTGGCCGCCAGTCCCGTACAACCGCGTATAGCGCAGGACGCTTCATTGTGATCAAGGGACCCGTTCGGGGCCCGAAACGTCGGTTCTTTATTTTTATTTCATTCTTGGCGAGTGCACGTTTTTTGGCACTATTGTGTTTTCTCGCCAGACGAGTTTTCGTCGAACACTTGACTACGCAGGACGCTGCGGTTCCAGACGCACTGCGCTCACCGCGGAAGGTCAGAAAAGCGCCCACATAACTACAGTAGAGAAGTGCCCATACGTCGGGGGGCTCGACTCATAACTGTAGAAGCGTCATTCAAAACACATGGAATCATTCTCCATTTCCGGCGGCGCTTTCTCTACTTTCTTTTTAAATAAAAAGATTTTGATCCATAAATATTTTCGCAAACAACCCAAAAATGTTTGCTTTTCCGTCCTGTTTGGTTGCTGCCTCGGCTCTCTCCCTTGGTACATCGCTTACTTTCTCAACTCATTGCGGTTCTTGTTTCCCGTTGCCAATTTTGCACGAAAAGTGCTGTACAATTGGGGAGAAACCAGACGAGGTAACGGGTGACATTCATATTTCTTATGTGCTTTGCGGTTATTGCAGGGTGTGACTGAAACATTGAAATGTTTTGGGATGGCTGTGAAACGTATATCGTTGAAAAGATATCACTGGGGTCTTTCCAGCGGCAGCACCTCGAGATTTCGGAACAAACATCGAAAAAACGAGACAGGTGAAAATATTCCGTCATTTTTTTAGTGGGTAGAATATCAATATGTTTCAAGACCTCAGTTCAGTGTTGTTACAGTATATATATATATACTGTAACAACAGCCCAGTGTTGACCGCCGAATAGCTGTCAAGTTTCAAGGTTTACTTGGCGGCGCTTTCGGAATGTGTGCGAGGAGTGGTGGCGTGGCAGGGGAGGGGAAGGGGTTCCGACTCGCTTTCCTGGGTACGTGCCTGTTACAAGCTTTTAATAAATATATCAAACAGCTTTGATATATCCAAGCGTCAATGTAGCACAGTGTGCCATTTCGAATATTGGGGACATTCTCCCAGTAACAGGCGAAGAGGTTTTTGTCCATGTTAAGGAAGTTCAAACGTAAGAAAAGTACAGGCACAGATAAAATCCCGACTGCATTTTTAAATGATTTGATATATGCAGTTGAGTGAATTCTTGTCGAATGTCTTTGACGCCTCTCTGCGTAACGGTGATGTGCCACATGAATGGAGAACAGCACGTGTTGTGCCGGCACAAAAAAAAAGAGAAACGTCAACTTGAATCACATCTGCTTGTTGTAAATTATTAGAACGTATTGTAGCCCGCAGTATCAGGTCTTTTTCAACAAATAGTAATATATTGTCGCCTTATCAGCATGGCTTTCGGAAGGGAATGTCAACGACTGCACAGCTTGTCACAACTATTGACAATTTTTTGGAAGCTCTCGAGAACTAATAGAAATTGATGTTCTGCTTTTGGATTTGCAAAGACGTTTGACAGGGTGTCGCATAGTAAGTTGTTCAAAAATTAGAAGCTACAAGTTTACCGCGCGTATTATTAGGTGGATAGAGATAAGAGAGGTAAAACAATTTGTTCAAATTGAAGGCAGTGCGTCTGAATTACTAGACGTTAGCTCTGGAGTTCCTCAGGGGAACGTTTTGGGGAAATTGTTATTTTTTATATATGCAAATGACTTAACACGAGTAATTCCCGAGTCGGTGTTTTTTTTTAGCATTTTGCTGGTGATTGTATTGTTTAAAAAAATTACCTGTGTTCACTACCGCGTTGACGACCTCTCACCAACATAGAACGACTGGCCGGATCAAGTTCCATTACATTGATAATGACGCCGGGCTCCGTGGAGATAAGCAAGTGACACAATGCTTACGTATACTTAGACAACTACCAGAGGAGTTTCTGCGTGATTTTTTTTTCGACATTTAATTTCATGTCCTACTTTATACAGTGTATCATATTCGATGGCGAACATGATAAGGCAGGCCTAATTAAGATAGAGTTAATTCACTGCCGCACTCGAACTCACAATCATTAGTGTTAGTTAAGGTGAAGTTAATCAGCTACAGTTAATTAAGATAAAGTTAATTAACGCCCTCGAACCCTCGACCTTTGGTTGGAGTCAAATCCACGACCTTTGGTGTTAATTAAGGTGGAGTAAGGTTAATTTAGCGAAGCTTTAGCAAAACCACCACTATATTTGCTGAGGGGGGTACGCAATGCTTTATTGATGGTTCGGTTGTTCTTTATTGAAACATATGCTGTTCTGTGTCTTGTATGGGTGATTTCAACGAATGTATGCACTGTTCGCTTCACTTTGCTGAGCGCTTGTAGCCTCTGCTTTACGTGGGTATCAGACATTGCATTGTTTGCTTCCTTACAGCCATTCATGGTCTTACGTCGCGGACGAATTTCTCGTTGGGTAGGCATAGAAATGCTTATGCATAAAAAAAACTGTGCTCTTAAGAACTACACGTAAGAAGTATACCCTATCGTATTCCTATACCGCGTCCAGGGATCTTACGTACTAACAGTCCAAGAATTATAAATATTTAGATGTTATTCTAACGAGTGACCTAACTTTGGGCGCACACATATATGGATTTTTTTTAAACCCGCGTTTCAGAAGGTGTGCTTTTTAAGAAGCTAAAAGAGGCAACAGCTCGAGTTAAATTCAAGCCTACAATACAGTTATAGGCTAAGTTGGAGTAAGCGTCGGTGGTATGTGACCCATTTGCTAAAAGATACATATACTGCTTAGAAATGATACGGAGGAGAGCGTTACGGTATAGACTTAACAAATACAAAAGGTTAGACTCTCCAACTGAACTGATGAGAGCAGATAACAACCCTACACTAGCGTTACGCTCAGAAACAAGCCGCGTGAAATTCTTGCGAAGTATCCTGTCTCAACCAATCGGTATACAAGCACATCCTCGACTCTAAAATGCCTGACAACGGGTGTGCTCTCACAAGCACTTTCTGCGGCCAATTTTTGCGAAAGCCACAGCGTGCCAAAAGATCTTTTTCCCGCGAACAGACTCATATTAGAACCTATTACCGAGCATGCTATTCAGGCGGCAAACATTTCAGAAACCGCTGAATTGTATTTATCTAGGTAAAAATTTTTTTTCGTGCTATTTACTGCTCAAGCTACTGCTGTACAGGGGGTTGGGGAATGCTCATGTGTTATTATTTATTTATTTATTTATTTATTTATTTATTTATTTATTTATTTATTTATTTATTAAATACAGTGTGCCCATGTTGTGCGTATTATGCCCGTTCGTTCGCAGGTTCGCAGTATTGTGAAATAAAAATAAAATAAAAGGAATTGCAGGAGAGAGAGAGAGAGAGAGAGAGAAAATGATAAATGAAAGGTAGGGAGGTTAACCAGGACTGAGCCCGGTTGGCTACCCTACACTGGGGAGAGGGAAAGGGGGACGGAAAGATTAAAAAAAAGAAAAGAGAAAGAAAGAGAAAGAAAGAGAAAAGAATTGCAGGAGAACTTGCTGGGAGACATATGACGTTAATATTTGCTTGCTGTGAATGTGTATTTTATTACACGTGTTTACTTTAGGACAATATTTCGGTATGACTTTTCTCTGCAAAGTTACCTGTCTTCACCATCGCTGTAAATCCACGTATTTCTACCGTACAACGTAGCCTTGAATGAAAGACACTTTGCATCACAAAAAGAGCACCGCGAGTACGCGCAAACGCCGCCATTGCTGGTGTCGACGGGCGGCATCAATTATCATATATATAGCGTGAATTATTAGGTTTCATGGCAGAAATAATTACGGTTCGCATAAACGATCCTAGCATACATTTCTTACGGGATGGAGCTGCCCGGGAGCATACTACCGTACAGTAAATCAGGTAATACAGAAGCGATCTTCCACCTTCCGCTTTATTGAAAGCTGGAAGTGATGAACAGGTGTTTGGACCAATTAACATAGGTGGTGCAACGTACAGAAATAAAACAACAGGACAGTGACACGGACGCTTATTAAAGCGAATAGCTTTCTTTGGCTCGTTCGGCTGTTAGTCGGTGGTCGGTGTTTTACGGTCAGTGGTCGGAATCGGCAAAGCAGACGTCCGTTCTTTCTCTCTCTCTCTCTCTCTCTCGTCCGTTCGTTCGTTTTATTCGCTAATATTGACAACCATCGTCAAGTGTCAAAAAACTGCGCACTTTTTTATCCCTTCATATTTTCTTGGATGTGTTATTGTTTCGCGGCTATACAAAAACGTCATACCTGCTACAGATGAACGCGTATGTACTTTAAATAGGCTTTATAAGATGTAAAGATGTAGACACAGTGTATACATTTAATTTCGGTTGGGCGCGTGGTATACGTAAATGGATATGTGTTACTCACGGCGACATTTTCTACATCGTTTAAACGTTCATCCGACTGCACATTTCTCGACTTAAATATAAATCCAGGAGGGTCAAAATTTACCTAAGTACTTTAAACCATTGCCTCTTCAATCCCGTGTCTATCATCGTTGGTTTCATTGCACAGGTATACGGGCGAAGAATAAAACTGCAATGCAAGGAACTCGGAAAGACTACTCAGATACGCTCAAGTAACCGCGAATTAGGGCAGACACTAAAAGGTATCTCTTGTGCGTCAGTAGGTCAGGGCTATTATGCGAATGCAGGCACGTTTGTTCTTTTTTCATGGCTATACCCCGGTTTCGCATACAGCTATGCCTTCCATCAAACGAGACACGGATATTCTCCATATACTCACACCTGATGAAGAAACGGCCACAAATAAACGGCGCTCTCAACGTAAGTGTCGAGAATTCGCCCGTGACTCTTTTCATTCAACCTATCCTCCTTCCGTCCTGATATACTTCCCGCTATAACGAGAGGCTGCAACGAAGGAAATATCCCGGCACTGGGCACCTGCACGCCTTTGCTAGTCTGCTTTCTCAGCCCAACAAAAAGGATACGGCACGTACGCACACGATGGATAGGCGCGCGCGCGCACACACACACACACAAAGTCGTGCTTCTGCCTCCTGTTTATTTATTCCACGTCACTAATAAGATTTACTATAGCTTCTTCCATCGTGCGTTCAGTGCTGTCGGATCGTTTCTGATTTTGCAACAGTAACACAAAATTCCTACCCTTCAATGTTTCCGTACCGCATGCCCAGGTAAACCTACACCCGCTTGCTGTGATAGCGCGGTAATGCTTCTGCAAGACCTTCGGTCAACTCGTTATGCCATGTTCGAATGTTTTGAGCGTATAGTACCACTTTTCTCGGCCTTTCTTTCAGTTAACGAAAATAATTGTTATCATTCGTCGATGATGATCACACACGCACGCACGCCGAGAGAGAGAGAGAGAGAGAGAGAAAGGACACACACTCGCCAGGAGACGTGCAAGCGTCCACAGGCGCACGCTCACATTGGGACGGCATCCAGCAGAGCGACGCGCGGGAATCCATCACCGGCGCCGCACAACGGAGCGCGCGGTCGCGATCCGTGCAAGTGCGGCGCTTTGAGAAGCGTAAAGGAAGAAACAAAGGCTGCCGGGGACAGGTCACGCGTCGTCATTACCGCTGCCAGTTTCCTGTTGCGTGTCAACGTCAGGTTGCTGCGAAGGCTATAGATCAGTGCGCACAGTATAGGGAAGAAGACTCCTTGTGCGTGCTTGAGGAGGCTGCATGGCGGTTTTCTGCACGCGTGAACACGCTTTGCGAGAATGTTCTGTTTCTGGTTTCTTCGCGCTGAAGAGCACAGAGCCGCGGTTGTGCTTTGGCGATGCAAGCGCTATGTACGGGCTATCGGGTGTTGCTGCCGGCGTTGTCCTCAAACGGTGCGAAGCGGGTGAAACGCTAACGAGGCGGGCGAAGCTTCATAGCTGCATAATGCATCCTTACGGACAATCCGCTGCGCAGAAATACAACTGAAGAATGCCTCTAAGCCAGGAAGAGATACAAATAGATGCTACACGTGAGCGACAATTCAATGCAGGAAACAAGATTTAACAACTGTAAGACCACAAACAGACCGCAGTCTATAGTACTTTGAATTGCAGGTGTGACCTAAACCGCGCAGTTGATAATTTTAGATGATCATCCGCCGCGAGAGCTTCGTGGCTATGTCATTACGCTGCTAAGCTCGAAGTCGCGGGCGAGATAGCAGCTGCGGCGGCCGCGTTTTAGATGCGTGCGAAATGCAAAAACGCTCGTGTGCTTAGATGTAAGGAAGGAAGGAAAAGGTGGAGAAGGAAAGGCAGGGAGGTTAACCAGTTTAGCTTAACCGGTTTGCTACCCTACACATGGGAGCGGGATGAAAGATGGGGAGAAGAGATAGAGAGAGCACATAACACGGCACACATATCGTTAGTTACAGTCTGTCACTCTTGCGCGGTACGTGACATCACTGTCACAGCCACTTGTCCAAGCCTGTCTCTTTCAAAAACCGAAGTCCCTTCGTCGCCTTCAGCTGCGATCTCTTCTGTCGGCGATATGTGAAAATAGTTGCAACTGACAATGGTCTATTGTCAAGGTGCGCTAGAACGGAGGCCAGGGACTGTCTATGAACATTATATGCAAGACAGTCGCACAGAATGTGTTCCAGCGTCTCCTCGCAAAGACAGGCATTGCAGAGAGCGTTGTCGGCCATGTCAATGCGAAAAGATTAAGATTAAGATTAAATAAGATTAAGATTAAGTAAGAAAAGAGTAAGTGCTTAGATGTAAGTAGTACACGTTAAAGAACACCAGGTGGTCAAAATTAACCCGGGGTTCCCCAGTACGATGAGCCTCATGATCAGAAGTTGGAATCCCAGAATAAATTAGATTGAAGACGACGAAGTGTCTTCTTGGCAGAACACTTGTTTCTGTGCTCTGTGAATTTTTGGTAAAATCTTCGGCTTTCGAGGTGCCTCGCCTCCCCGTCTTGCAGCCATGGACGCGGAGCATGCTAGAGGCCCGCCTGGCCAGACGTCATCACAGCCGTCAACCGCAAGGAAGCGAGTTGGCTCCCCCAGTGACACCGAAGACACCGAGCTGTACTCCATGTCGGACGACTCATCCGACGACGGCTTCATACCCGTCCGGAGTAAGAGGGCGAGAAGAAAAATCGTCAACACAGCGCCGTCAACTCCTGCGAGCACAACGACTATGAAGTCAAGGCCTGCGCGCTGGCCACACGTCATCATCTATATGCCGGAAGAGCCATCAAGCAACCTACGATTGCTGAACAGGCAAGCCCTTTCCATTTTTCTGGAACGTGCGGTGCCGGATCAAATTAAAGATATAAGAATAAATCCACGCAAGAATATACTCGCCATAGATGTGTACAACGCGACTGCGCTTGGAAAACTTCAAGCGATCACGGAGCTAGGCGGAATCAAAATGCGCCCCTTTATCCCGATCGACGACACATCCATAGCCGGTGTGATTTACGACATCGACATAGCCATTCCTAATGATGACTTACCTAGCCTCATCAAGCCGGCATACGAAGGCACGATCATTACGCAAGTGCGCCGCCTTGGGAATACGCGCTGCGTAAAAGTAATATTCAAGGGGGATTGTATCCCATCCCACGTTAAAGTCGGACATTTTCGACATCCGGTTCGACCATTCATCCAGAAGCCGCTTCAATGCCATCAGTGTTTCAGGCTAGGACACGTCAAGGGCGTGTGTCCCAACTCGCTACTGTGTCCCCGTTGCGCTGAACCTCATGCAGAACAGACCTGCGGTGCCACGGTCCTGAAGTGTGCCAACTGTAGCGGCCCTCACGCGGCCTCGTCGAAAGACTGTCCCCGCATCAAGAGGGAACGCGCGGTTCTCAAGCAAATGGCCAGAGACAATTCGGCCCACAGGGAGGCAGCCAAAGTAGTCCGGCGTCGGCGTCGACGTCGGCACCATCGTACGTCTTCGAAGAAGACGCATGCGCGAAGTGACAGTACCCACTCCTCTGCGGTGCCAGTTAGCCGCGCCGCGAAAGGGCCCACCACTTCCACGAAGGAAGCAGAAAAGACTCTATCTTTAGAGGAATGGCCTACGCTACCGAGCCGCTCCCTTGCGAAAGAACCTCAGAAGGTCGGGGCCCCACCTGATCCTTCTCCGGCCATGGATGATTCACCCAAAACAGACCGTCAAGTCATCTCGGTGCTACGTTCTCTCATGGAGGCCATTCGAGCGCTTTTAGTGGACATGAGGACACCATCTGCTCGAAGCGCACTTAAAGTGTTGGACGCCTTAAGCCCAGTGCTTGCATCCCTCAACTAGAAAGATGGCTACTCATACCCCATCCTTCCGGAAAGAAGTCAAAGCAGCGTCCGTCATCCAGTGGAACGCCAGAGGGCTAAAATCACGAATTTCAGATTTTCGTCAGTTTGTCTACACCAATGGGTTTCCACTCATCGTCATTTGTGAGCCCAACTTGTCGAAACCAATAAGACTGTCAGGATACGAGTTTATCATGTCATCAACAAACGGTGCATGCAGCAAAATCGTCGTTTTTGTTCGTCGTGAACTCACCTATGTTTTGCAACCAATTGCGCCCCACGACGACAATCAATATATATGCATCACAGTTAAAAAGAACAAACTCTTGTTTACTCTCATAGGCGTGTATATATCGCCTTCCAGCAATTTCGATACCAAAAGATTTGAGGATATCTTGAGTGTTTGCCCGCCCCATGGGTCATCATAGGAGATTTCAATGCGCACCATCCAGCATGGGGAAGTACAAGGACAAATGCAAGAGGACGAAAATTGGCAAGTATCGCCCACAACTATGGCCTTACTCTCCTGAACGATGGTAGCCCCACCTTTCTTCGAGGCGTGACATACGGCAGCTGCCTCGACCTTGCTTTCGTCTCCAACTCTCTCGCCAGATGTGTGAAGTGGTTTCCAGACATTGAGACACATGGGAGTGACCACATTCCCACCTATCTGAACATCAAAGGCTTGTCGTCTACATCAGGCTCACGGAATACCATTCGGACGATTCAATGGGCCAACTTCAAATCTGAGATGGAAGATGCCTGCCGCGAGGGCCTACCCTCTGGGTTAGAGCAAACGATTAAAATGACGATGCAAAACGCCACTCGCATGATGACGATCTCTTCCACGCGAAATGACTTCGACATAGAATTAGAGCGACTTCGAGCGCTTCGTCGCCGGGCGGAACGTCGATATCGACGTACAAAATCAATCCATGACCTTAGGGCAGCCAGGAGGATGCAAAAGAAGATTCAGCGTCGTATGGATAGATTAGCGTCGGAACGGTGGGCAACGTTTTGCCAGACACTCGACCCTCGCAAGCCACTGTCTCACATTTGGAAAACGGTGCAAGGTCTGCGTTGCCTTCCGGAACGGCGTTTTCCATTCAAGGCGCTAGCGCTTTTCCAAGGGCGGCAAGACATCGATGTCGCAGAAGACTTTTGTGCGCGGATCGCAGACCAAGCGACTCGTCCAGATCCTCCAGCCCGAGCTGACGTCCCCCATTCCCGTGATTGCCGCATGGACCTTCCTTTTACAATGGAGGAGCTCGAAGCGGCACTAGCTCTCTGCAGGCGCTCATCATCTCCGGGTCCAGATGGTATATCATACCGGGCCTTGTGCTATCTCGGAGAGTCCGCACGGATAGAATTGTTGAGCCTTTACAACTCCTCATGGCAGGAGGGAAATGTTCCTGACGAATGGAAAGTAAGCCGCCTGGTGCCACTCTTAAAGCAGGGCAAATCCCCATTAGAACTCACCTCTTACCGCCCAATAGCACTGGCCAGCTGTGTAGGAAAGATAATGGAACGGATGATCCTTGGCCGCCTGGAATGGTACCTTGAATTTTACAAGATTTATCCGCTTTCCATGGCTGGTTTCCGACGTGACCGCTCTTCCATCGACAGTGTAGTTGATCTCGTTTCATATGTCCAGCACGAAAGGTCCCGTAAGCGTTTATCTGCAGCTTTATTCTTAGATGTGAAAGGGGCATATGATAACGTATTACATGAGGCCATTCTCGACGCTCTTGCGACGGTTGGCCTAGGTGGTCGAGTTTTCTTGTGGATTGCAAGTTACCTGTCTGCAAGATCATTCTATGTGTTAACTGACGATGGCCCAACTACGCGACGCTATACCAGCAGGGGCGTTCCTCAAGGCGGTGCTCTCAGCCCGACGCTATTCAACCTCGCTCTTGTTGGACTTGCTGAATGCTTGCCAACTACCATCAAGATTTCAACATACGCTGACGACATCTGTGTCTGGACTTCGGCAGTCACACGTCCTCAGATACGTGCGCGACTTCAAAGAGCGGCCACTTTGACAGCGAACTACTTGTGTAAACAGGGTCTCAGCATTTCACCTGAAAAATGCGCACTAGTCGCATTTACTCGGAAACCGATGACGCCTTATGTCATCTCAATCAATGGGCGGACCATTTCCTATGTCCGAAACCACAGATTCCTTGGCGTCATTATTGACCGAGACCTCTGTTGGAGCCCACACGTGGCCTACATGAAACGGCGCCTGACAGCTACTTCCCAGTTGTTCAAATACTTGACAGGGAAGACGTGGGGGATTTCAGTAGACGCAATGCTTAAACTCTACAGAGCTCTCTTTCTCGGTTTTTTAAGATACAGTCTACCTGTACTGAACAACACCTGCAAGACAAATATTCGTGTTCTGCAGGCAGTACAAGCTCAAGCACTCAGAGTCTGCCTTGGTTTGCCCAGATGTACGTCAACAGAGGCGACTCTTGCGATTGCTCGGGACCATCCAATGCGAACTCACATTACGGTGGAAGCCCTGAGAACGCACATCAGACATTTTGCACGTGCCCCCTATCACCACCTTGCAGCACTACCTTCAGACAGGCACCAATCATCATTCTCTAAAACTATCAACAAGTACAACGACAAACTTCCCTCGGGCTTCACCGCTGCATCTAAACCATCGATACCCCCTTGGTGTCTTATCAGCCCCACAGTACATCTCAGTGTACCAGGAATCGGAAAAAAGTCTGAACTGTCGTCGCCTGTCCTCAAACAACTGTCTCTGCTTCTTCTGCACGAGAGGTACGCGGACAGTGAACACATTTATACTGATGGTTCCACAAACACCCAGTGTTCGTCCGGTGCTGTGGTTGTCCCAGCAAAAGCTATTACCATCAGCTTCAGGACTGACCACCCGACAACGTCGACATCTGCTGAACTAGCTGCTCTTCGCGCTGCACTCCGTTTCGTCAGTCGGGAG
This sequence comes from Dermacentor andersoni, assembly GCF_023375885.2. Lineage (NCBI taxonomy): Eukaryota > Metazoa > Arthropoda > Arachnida > Ixodida > Ixodidae > Dermacentor > Dermacentor andersoni. The sequence goes on along the minus strand of NC_092818.1, from coordinate 96,686,781 downwards.
CCACCTCGACAATGGTCCATCTTCAGCGACTCAAAGGCAGCCCTACAATCTGTACTATCAGCTCTGCGTCGCGGGCCATTCGAACAGCTCGTATTCGATATTAGATGCCTACTCCATACATCACAGGAGAAAGGACACCACGTGACGTTTCAGTGGCTGCCAAGTCACTGCGGCGTCACTGGAAACGAAGACGCCGATAATGCCGCTCGGGCAGCTCTTGAAGACGCACAAGAAGAGGCCATACCGCTTTCACGATCCGACGCAGCTAGCAGACTTCGAGTGCTTGCACAGGAGATGACGCTCTCTTCATGGTGCACACCAAACAGCCAGACCAACCAGAGCAACCGTCAATACCACCTGCCCTCTTTGATGCATCTCTATATACCAACTGGACTCCGCCGAAGCGAGGCGACTCTGCTTTATCGCTTATGGTTAGGGGTGGCTTTCACGAAATCTTACTCATTCCGCATTGGAATGGCCGACAACGCTCTCTGCAATGCCTGTCTTTGCGAGGAGACGCTGCAACACATTCTGTGCGACTGTCCTGAATATAATGTTCAGCGACAGTCCCTGGCATCCGTTCTCGCGCACCTTGACACTAGACCATTGTCCCTCGACACGATTTTCACATGCCGCCGACAGAAGACATCGCAGGTGAAGGCGACGAAGGGACTACTTCAGTTTTTGAAAGAGACGGGATTGGACAAGCGGCTCTGACAGTGTTATCACGTACAATGCCAGATTGATGGACTCTACCGGACGATGTTTGTGTGCTGTGCTATGTGCTCTCTCTCTCTCTCCCCCTTCCCCATCTTTCATCGCCCCCATCCCTCTCCCATGTGTAGGGTAGCAAGCCGGTTACGCTAAACTGGTTAACCTCCCTGCCTTTCCTTCTCTACTTTTTCCTTCCAGAATAAATTAAATTAATCTTGGATACGGCCTATACAGGAATGAGGAGGCCGCCCGCCACAAGCGATGACTTCGCTTGCTCAGACGAATAAAGTATATTCGTCATCATTAGGTATGCTCATAATTTCTTGTTTCACTTGATGATTGTATCACAAGAGAATGTGCTTTTGTCATATATGATTTCGCTTTCCACGAAGATCTGCGGTTAAGCTAATTGGCATTTATCGCGGCAATTGGCGATTGGCGTGATTGGCAATCGGCGTGAAAGCATGTGTGTGTTCCTAATCTCACCCTTCACTTTATTAGTAGTTCCCTATGCTTGTCATTTTGAAAGAGAAGACCCAAAAGCGAGCGGACGCTATTGACCCTGCGCACAGGACTGGGAAGCTTTAGTGACCGCGCAACTAATGTTAGCGTATACGCCTGCTGCATAGAAATGAACTGATACCGTATTGCATGCGCAGTGTCGCTGATGCTGCTCTTCGTGTGTACTCTAATCCACTTCGGTACGCTGTTTCTAAAGTCATTTGTTGCGTAAACTTTAATGGCTGCCTCATATATTCGCTATAAACGCGCTGACGCTGCGGTTGAGACAACTTGGCGAATGAACAGAGTGACACTCTCAGATCTGAGACAGTGCAAAGAGGTCGTGGCTACGGCTATAAAGACAAAAAAGTAGTCGTGAATCAACGTGGCTACGACTTCCACGAAAGCACTAGCCCTCAGCCCACCCCCCTTCCGTGTCCTTCTAAGATCTCTACAGCGAAGCTGCGGTGCCACTAAGAGAGCAAGATGCGGAGCTCCCAGCGTCAGCTTATAATCACAAAGCAGTAGCTCCACGTGCTCGGAGCGAGGTTAAGCAGGGAAACCTAAACGACACCTTCCAGCGAACCTGCGCGTGCCAATATTGTCACGAATGCGCGAATCGCTGGCTGCGCTCCTTTTTTTTTCAGAGGTCCACGAAAAGTCTCAATACGGTAAACGCTCATCGAACGAAGCATTTTGGCAGATGGCAAGTCAAATACACGAAATGAGCGAGGTCGCACATAGTATATATGATCATCACACATCGCCCGTCCTGTACATCTGTGATGAGATCCTTTTCCTGTATTGTGAATCGTAGCAGTTGCGTACGCTGCTTGCGTTACTATGCGCAACACGAACGCAAGGCGAAGGAAGTGCATTTTTGTTCTCCTCTAATGACCCGCGGTGTACGATAATGGAATCCAGCCAACACGCACCACTATACCCATAGCCGCGCTCTTCATTGGTTTACGATCTCGCGAGGTCGCATTCCCGGCACGCAGCCAATGGTGCATTGCAGCATGCGCTGGAGAACCGACTGCTGAGAACGAGAGATGCAGAAGCGCGGTGGAGAACTTGTACGCGCGATGAGTCGACCGGGTGGCCTGCGCGGTGAGAGCGCATTTACGTTTGCCTCACGCACAGCAGCTTCGTTATGCGACTCTTTTACTCTTACTACTCAGGTGAGTCATGCGTGTGTGTGCGTGTGCCCGCGCGGACAAGCTTGGTGAGCATGCCATCCGCTCCTCTCCTCTGCAGGAGGATGATCTCCTATAGGGCTCATTAAAGTTTTGTTTTGACACCGACGCAGACGCCGGAACCACCTAAGTAACGTTGCGACGACGGCCGAAGTGCAAAGACGCGCATCTAAACACAAAGAAACAAATGCCCGAAGATCCCACGCCCTGTGGGAATCGATGATTTGCGAAGCGGTGTGCGAGGAGCCTACCGAGTTCACGAAACGACCATGAGAACATCAAGACGTAGGCGGCTGTTTCATGACCTACGTGACACGCATATGTCATGGCATTCATGTCATGATATATGCCTATCATTTATGTTCGTCATACACTCTTGTCCTACTACGCCAATTGTGGTGCATACCAAGTTAACAGAAAGACCATGAGAGCACCAAGGTGTAGGCGGGTGTATCATGACTTGCATGACATAAATATCATGACATTCATGTCATGAACTATCATTTATGTTCTTCATAAACTCTTATCCTACTGTGCCAATCTTGGTACACACCAAGTTAGCGAAACAACCATGAGAGCACCAAGACGTAGGCGGCTGGATAGATGGATACTGTGAAAGTGGCAAATGTTCGCCAAGAAATGCTTCGCATTTAAAATAATCTACTATATATTACTTCGCCAAGAGGGCTACGGCGAACCCAAAGTTAAATCTGTGAACTGCCCGTTAGTGTAACATCGCGGCTTAACGATTGTATGCAGCGTCGACGTTCTCTCTGGTAAATTATGCATGAAAGTACAGAAGAGGAACTTACTTCAAGCAATATAAAGAAATAAATTGCTGCAAGTCGTATCCCTTGAAGGAGGCACCGGCTACCACATTCACTATTGCAGGTGAAGGTGAAACCTTGAAGATGAGTTCAGTGCATCACAGAGAACAGGAACACACTAATTCTTAACTGTAATTTGAGTACACATATGCTCATGTTTAAGTATACGAGACGATGTTCCACATACTGAAGCCTGGTTTCAAGTAGAGGTGTATGGACCACTGTTCCGCATAACAGTGTCTAGGTCGCTGGAACACAGTTCCATATATATATATATATATATATATATATATATATATATATAGAGAGAGAGAGAGAGAGAGGGCTTTATTTATACAGAAAGGCAGAGAGGTCGGCGCTCCATAATATGCATTTCTTGTTACTTAAAGTTCAAAATATGCCAATAGATGGAACGCAATTCCGTATATCTTGCGATTTTGTGTGGAATGCTGCTATGCTTAGGCAAATGAAAAATATTTGCAAAATGTTTCTACTTATAGTTGGAATCTAAGGGCAACGGGATTAAGAGTGAAAGTTCCGGTCTGCGGCGACGGGGTGGGTGCTTGATGTTCTATACCTCCTAACATGGTTCTGGGGTTGAAGATGGTGGCCTGCCACTGACATACTTGTAACCATTAATGAATGCGCCCGTTTTACCATTTTTGAGCGCTCACTTCCAAGCAGAGATAACAGCGCCTGTCGTTTCGACGTCTAGATTACATTTACAAGACTGAAGGCGAAGCCAACCTATACACTGTAAGCGGAAATAACTCCGAGGTGGGAGTAGAACGCTTCTTCTCTAGCGACCCCCCGGTTCGGAGTTTATTATGCTCCCTATGATCGGAGTAGAATTTTTACTCCGTGCGAGCGGAATTTTTGCGTGGAATTATGGGAGTTTATTTTTCTGCGTTTTCTTTATTTTTTGCTTTGTAATGGACGGAGTTTTTTCGAGGTGCAACGGACGGAGTTTGCGTGAACATCTTTACATGCAGAGGCTGCTGGTCAAATTTCGAAATACGTACACGAGACCGCGTCAAATTCGACGAAACAAGTCAATGAAAGCACATATATCATGACATACATAAACATTCCAGAAATACCCAAAGCAGAAATTTGAAAAACATCCTACGTACACGCGATACTCAAGAAGCAACGGTGCCACTATATATAGCCTTGATACTGTGTGCCCCGAAACCGCCTAGGGAGCAGCTGTGCTGTTTCCAGAATTACGACTCACATGCTCATTCATACGAGATCTGCCTCGCTGAAATTAACAGAATACCTTAATCAACACAAAACTGTTAATTCAGAATAGTGAGAGAAAAAAAATTAATGGCGTAATTTTTCAAAATTATCATGCCATTCTGTGAGTGCTGAAGCGACTTCGCCCACTGCCGGCGTTCGCGACCAAAAAGTAGTGCGTTAGTTACAATAAGCAAGTAAAATGTAAGTGCGTGTGCTTCATAGCAAAATTAAATTTTTGCGATATAGTGGTAGCGTAGCAAGAAATTATTACGTGTGAGCATGACCCGCAGCAGCTGACGTAACACCAAAAAATGCGCAGTCATACATTTTATACACCGCACTACTTGCTCTGCGTCCAAGCGATCTCTCTCGGTTGTGAAAAGGAGCAACATTGCTGATTTGTCGAGTGAATCCTTAAACTCGGAGCCAGCAGGCATGCGTCTAAATCAGTGTCTCGGATAGAGCATAATGTTAATGCAATATCGGAAGCAACGACGTGACGAAAACCTATATGCGCGTTAACAATTCGATTCACATCGCTCAATAAGAAGCTTTATTTACAGTACGCATGCTTATGTCCTACCGTTTTTTCTTCGGGCGAGGATATCCGTTCACAGATACATAAAAACAGTTGCTTGCACTCCGGTCTTTCTCACTGGCAACACAGCACCGCAACGAGCTTGGGGTACGCCATTCGTGCGCGACTAGCATGGATGTCGTCGCTTGAACAGTGGCTGCTGTTGCCACTGCTACGCGGTCCTTTCAAACATTACACCGGACGTTGTCACCATGTATTCACAAGGACATCCAAGTCGCATTTCACGTACTGAAGAACACAAGTCAGGGTCACGCAGCACGAAAACAGAGTCAGAACCTGAGCCGACATCACGAGCCAGTGAGCAGCTTCGAGGTATACCTAAGCCTTTTTCCGCACTTGAAAACGTTGCTCTTGCATTCATCGTTGTCAGCAAAGTGATCAGAGCTAACGTACTTGAAGCTGAGCTACAGTGAGCTTCAGGCATGCCTATAACACTTTCTGGAAGGAAATACTGGAAACAAATTGACGAAACGCTGTCACGGAACGACACTTCACAGATGTAAACAAACCGTCAGCCATGAGCACTGCCGGCTCCGCCGAACGCGCCCGGTCGCTGGCAAGGCGCACAGCCTCATGGGAAGCGCCACGTGACCAACCAGTTTCGGCGGAGGGGAGTTTTTTAAAACTCCCTGTCGGAGTTTCACGGGAGAACAAGATTTTGAAGCGGAGTAAAATCGCGTCATGTCGCCTTAATACTCCCGCAGCTAGTCAGCGGAGTGAAACGAGGGAATGGCGCTGTTTTGCTCCGATACATCGGAGTAAATATTTCAGGAGGGGAGGTTTTAGGGCACATCACCTGTTATAAACTCCCAGGTGGGTTTATTTTCGTTTACAGTGTATAGGCATGTGTCGAGTGTAACTTTTCATCTGCGTGTAGAGAGGGATAGAAAAAAAAAAGAAAACGTAAAACGTGCACCTTTAGTAAATGTCATGACTTTATAATCATTAGGAGTAAGATATATAGATTTATTTAGCTGTCTCCCGGCAAAATATTTTACTTGGCATATGAAGACAAATACGAATTAATTATTTTTTAGGGCGCCGTGACAAAATTAAAACGCAGCCTGAGTCATGAAGCCCTTGCTGTTATACTTACGCTATAATAAGGTCTTATGGACATTTAAAAAAAATAATGTGGGTTTTAGTTGTTTATTCATTCTTAGACCTTTTTTTTTCTTTTGTCTTCTCCATCTCTTCTTTTTATTATTCCTCTTCATGCCATCTCAAGCACCACACCTATGGTATTGCAAGCTCTGCATATAGCAGAGCGGACATCTCCTGCTTCTATTAAACTCTCTCTCTCTATCTCTCTCTAAAGTAGTCGCCGTATCTCACGGTTACTGCTTCCACTGTGGCGCTGAATCAAACACGACGGTGCCTCTTCGCTTCTGTTAGCCTCGCAATGCTTCGACGTGTCGTGTATGAAAATTTTAACCTGGCGCGAGTCGCCGCAACTCCCACGAAGAAAGTGATGCACCGAAACGCCAAACTATATACGAACTGCAATTTATGCGGCACAGGAGTAAAACAGAGAGAGAGAGAGAGACAGGAAGAAATATATAAAGACAGACAAGCTGACCAGAAGAGAAAATATGGTTTACTACCCTACACTGTGGAACGGGGAAGAGGAGGAGGTAGAAAGGTAATATGAAAGTACATGGAGAAACAGTGAGCACAGGCACGCGATCACAGCCGGTCAGGAGCACTGCACGCTATATACCACAGCATAGCATCACGTGCTGCACAATGAACGCCAGTTTGGGCTACACCCGTTTTTGCAGGTGTTGAAGAAATGTAGTGGCGCTTTCGTCTCCCTCTGCTGCGACCGCACATGAGTAAGAAATTCAACGCGAAGTCACGTACTTGCCGACGTCATTCAAATGATCCGTCCGTTACTTTATAATCAACCGATTGCGGCGAGTTTAGCGAAAACGGAGTCATTAAAGAATCGTTTTTTTTTCAGCCTAACTGATCTTCGCGATTCTCTTTAGTGCTCCTGTAAGGAACCCTTGGCGGTAAATATAAGAGAGTTTGCTTTTTGGATATATTTGGTATACCTGGTGTTAAGAACTAGACCAGAGCAAGGAAGAAAAAAGAGAAGGGAGTAATGCAAGAGATGAAAGGAAAAGAAAGACGGGACAAGAGGGAGAGTGTTTCTCTTTATTGACCCACGTTTTCACGCTGTTTTCGGTCAAAAGTACTCCGGCGCATTTCTCCCTGTCGTCTCTCGCAGGCCTGCGAGTTCCTGTGGGAAGCGCGCATCAATACAGATGGCTGCGCCTTCACATCACCTCGGCCCCGTTGGCTTCCTTTCGCGCTGCAGTTAATAATGAATCAACACCAACCACATCTCGACTCTTTCAAGTTCTTCTGTCTCCTGGTTATAGGTTTCGGAAGAGCCGCAGAAATGTATCCCAGGCAGCGGGCATTCCTGTGCCGAGATGCGTTCACGTAAGACGTAAAAAAGGAAGCCGCCTTGTGTTTCTCCAAGATCAAGGCTGACAAGCGCCGCGGTGATGCAAGCCTGCGAAGCCCGGCGGCTGCGCAAAGCGCTCCACGAATCCGGCGGTCTCTTATCGCGCGAAACGGCGCCCATCCGGCGGTTCCCGCCGCGAGGATCGCGTAGGGTTCGAAGCGTGCAGCCGACTAGAGGTCGGAACCGGAGGAGGCGTTTCCGGGAACGACGTTCGTGCACGCACTGCAGCGAGGGGGGAAACACGGCGAAGAGCTTTAGCCCTGCGCGAAGTTCCGCCACTGGCGCATGGGGCAACGTCTGGCGTGAGAACGTCGATGCCGTACGCGTCTATACGTATATGTATATACACGCAGGCTGTGTCCCTTGTACACCTCTTCCACAAGAAGTCCGAGATCGCGAGAACTTCGCGAGGGTGATTGCACTCACTCTCCGCTGCGACGGATTCAATAAAGGAAGAAACAGAGATGAAAGGGGGAAAAAAATATCCCGAACCGAACCGTTCTTTCGAGTCGGGTTGGAACCTATGCCTGAACCGGAACTTATTGGAGGAACCGTTCCGAACCGTTTCGACGGGCGGTTCGGAAGGACCTTTGGACCCACTGATAGGGCACATGAGATGGGAAACACTGGACAAGGCTCAAAGTATATCCAGTAGTTGGCAAACAATTCCCACGTTACAGGCAAGACTCAAACAAACCTCAACTCAATTCGGACGCTCATTATGTTTTCGGGTGTTTTCGTAGTGCCACCGAAACCGACTGATTCCGTCAAAGCTCGATGACGTCCCGTTTCTCCGTTCGTTTTCGGCGGGCAAGAATGCAGGTGTACCTGGTATGCAATTGCCGTTGACGATGAAATAAAAAGGGAGAAAGAAAGCCTCGCTTTGAGTCTATAAAGACCAGGTATATACGTGATAACAGAGGCACAAAAAATATTAAGTCGAGAGAGAGAGAGAGAAAGCAAGAAGAGGAAATGCAGGGAGATCAACCAGACGAGCATCTGGTTTGCTGCCCTACGCTAGGGGTAAGGGAAAGGCGAAACTCGAGATAGATTGATGAAAGAAGGTTACAGGCTTGTGTAATTAAGAATTCGTGATACGTGTACCGAGAACGGAGTTTCTGTAAGCGAGAAAGTGACGAAAATGAAAAATCTGAGTAGCGCCACCTATTCCGGACTATGGTATACCTGTCATGTCCCGTCAGCACAGGCTTATTCGCAGACAGCGGCATAGAGGGAGGTCACGTGTAGATTGCGTCAACTCGTCCGTTTCGGCACGAGCGATTCGAATAGAGGAGCAGCAGCGCGATTTTGGGTAGCGATTTTCTACGCAACAAAGTCATTATATTAGAAAACGAAGATAGACTTTTTAAACGAATAATCTATCGATCTCACTTGCGGTTAATATCGTATAGTGTCTCTAAAGAAATGAATTCCGAGAAAAATAGCGCAGCAACGCGACAACTTAAAAATTAAGAAAGAAACCACGTCTGTATTGATACCGTGAGCAGTGACCACGGAAAGCTTGTGCGGCGTACGCCATCAAAAAGAGAACTTTTCCGTGCATCAGCACACGTTCGGTATTTCTTTATTATTATTACTTGGCAATGAGATTATATATCGCGACAACCAGATTCATTTGGTTTCCGCGCAGCTTGTCATTCGTCCTATTCATTTTACCACTGCCACCTTTACTTTTCTTGGCGTTGTCTTTTTGGTTGTTAGCCATTTGCAGTATTTGTCTGTTTTCCTTGTTTGTATTCTTTGCGTTTTTTTTTCAATTGATACCGCATTGCATGGCGCTTGATAAATTTCACGCGATCTCCCGCATACTACAGATCGGCGCATTCCCGCACGGCACCCTGCTGCAGGCCATGTATATACCCTGCGAGCTACAAGTACGTTTTCTGCTCTGCGTCCAGTACCCTCTACCACACGGTGTGGGGGCGTCGGCACAGTCCACGACACCACATATAACCGGACCGACCGCCGAGCAGTGGGAGGCCCAGCGGACAAGCCCGAGCCCTGAAGACGAGCAACGCGTTATGAGCGGGGCCAGGCTATCGGCTCAGGCCTACGGCATCCTGGACTATAGGACGCCGCCCGCGTCGGACGACTCCACCGTCAGCTCATTTTTACAAATAAAGTTTATTCCGCCTCCTCCCTTCACCACTGTTTCCAGACCCTTCTTCCATTCGCTATATGTTTTTATATAGCTGTTGTCGCTCCAAACATGACGTTGGCTATGCTTATTATCTTTCCGCCAAGTATGTATACTGTATATAAGACATTCCTACATATGAATAAACCAGCTGTTGAAGGAAATATAGCGCCTGTGTTGTTCCACCTTCCAGTGATATTGTTGCTACGCGGTATTTGTCGAAATATTGACCAAATGACTAGCCAAAATTCGAACTTTTGTAAAGAAATTAATACTTTTAATTAGAAGCCCAAGGAAATTTCAGTATGGCGTACGTTTGTTCAACTTGGCACAGATACTTGAAGTAATATCGAGAAATCGGTGTGGGTTGTAACTTTGCGAAGTAAGACAAGTAAACCAAAACTAACACAAACTCTGTAGATGCGTTTTTGGTTCAGTGCCGCATGACCATAATATAATTTATCTCCGTCAACTATACACCAAACTACAGAATAGCGTAAAAACCCGTTACGTGAAACGTGCGTTAACTCAAACACACACAAACAGAAAAAAAATATTGTGATAGCGTATAAAGTCCCTTTCAAATAACGAAACTTATATGGGTATAACCGTTACAACAGCCTCTAACTATTAACTCGGTTGCAGGCTGCACAGAACAGATCATCCTTTATAAGGGCAGCACCTGTCACAAAAGCCTGCGTCGTTTCCAAAAGACTTGATATATTAGTCCTTCACTGGTCTCCGAGCCTCAACGGGCGAGGTGCACGGAGCTGTAAGGCGCAACTAAATGGAATTAAATGTATTTTCGACGCATTGCGCACTGCGGCCTTTGAAAATAAATCGCTGTACGCCTGCGCATCTCGGGTCACAGGTATGTAATTTTGTGCGTAATGTTAAAGACACCAGAGATACATCGGTCCGCGTGACGTAAGCGTAGGAAAAAGAAAAAAAAAACATATTTCGCTCAAATAAATTCGCCGTCGAGAGGTTGAGAAACGACGGTAGCTATAAATTTTAATTCTCCTTAATTACGAACGATAACGAACCCGCACGAACCGGTTCGGACCGTTGTATTTTTGCTCCGGAGCTGAATCTGAACCGATCCGGAACATGTATTCAGAAACCTGAACCCGAACCGAAACCGAAGAGTCTTTCGGTTCGACACCTCGGTATAAACAGGAACAGTTTGAAGGTTTCGCATTCGACCTTCTATAGATGTATTGATCGGCTAACATTCGCGTAGTTACGGTAGTTCGCTTGCATAACCGCACATCCTCGGAGAAGTGTATCCAGCCATGGCTGTATTCTTTCTGGCCCAAACATCCGCAAGTTTGCACTCGGAGGTGCACAAGAAGAATAAGAAAAAAAAAGAAAAGAAATGCCGTATAACGCGGTCACTCCATGAGCGGTCGTCGGGGCGACCTCGCTCATCATCCTTATAACCGAGGCCACCGAGGGCACGCGCGCATTTACGTACGGCGACGGCTCGAAAAAAGGAGCCAGGAGAGCGGATTGCGGTCGGCGGCGGCGCCGGAACGAGGCGCGCAGAGCGCTAAATCAGCGCGAACTCGGGCCGCCACGAAAAGTGGGCTACAGTCGCCTCGCTGCAGTTGCGAGAGGTGGAGGCGTATATAGAACGATAGAAGCAGGGACACGGAGGTCCCAGAAAGACCTCCGGTTGAGCCCTGTATAGAACAACGCAAGTTACAGTATATAGCGTATAAATACATAGAACTATATATGCAGTCCCTTGTTCTTTTTTTTTCTGAGCAAATAGAACGTTTGACAAATGAATTATTTCCTCGCTAAGTAAAACTCGACGTATATGCTCGAGGCACGGGGCATGTTCCTTCTATAGGAACACATCAAGAGCTCGTAGCTATACGTAGTAATCTATGGGACAAAAACACTTATTTTCCCTCGGCTAACTTCGCCGTCGAAAATGCACGACCGAAAGTTTTCCGGGGTCATGAAAAAACACTGCTGCCGCAGCGCGGATAAAAGGGGAACACAGCGGTGTTGCTGCATGCTCCTATTCGTACCGTGGAGACTACGACCACGTCTGTATCGTCTCGTGTCTCGATCATCTACATCGATACTAAAACCTAAAACGCGATAACAAAATTGCATTTACAGACAATATTTGAAACTTCAATCTATACTGGTGTTACTTGTAGATTGTGCATGTTGGCGGACCTTAAATGCCACGTCAAAGCCGTGCACCAGATCGCCATGAGTTTTAAGGGCGTCCGCGCGGAATTATAGTTAATTTTGTATCGGTAAAAGTGGACTTCATTGCATTCTAAAGAAGCCAACGAGTAATGCTAGAGAGTTTAGATAACTGTTACTGCGCCGCAATTGTATACAAATACGAGACACTAATTCGAAATCGATGACGTCACTCTATCGTACAAGCGCTGCGGTATATCGGCGCGAAATTATAAGAAATGGAAGTTTCGGCATGATTTTCTCATCGATAGTGTGCAACCGGTTTACCGTAAAAAACGCAAACAGAATTTCGAAATTACACTTTATCAGTAAAAATTGATTTAGTTTGATCTCAGTCGACGTAGAAAAGAGAAAGGAACAAATTAAAATAAAATAGTAGGAAAGCGCAACTTCATTAAAGTTCTTAATCATAAGTACCGATTTTCAATACGCTAAATAAACTGCCTATGCTGAATACCTCGCCGAATGTTTATACTACATCCCGTTCTCAAAAATAATGTATGGGCGGCGCCATCTTGAGCTGTAACACGAACAATTTTCCAGTTTTGTGCGAAACACCGAACGCATCCGTAAAACTGCACGAATCGACTCCGACTGTGCCATAGAACCGCTGCCAGGTGGTTGTAATAGATCGAAAACGGCAGCGTTATGAGCCTAAGGTCATGGCACTGAAACGCTTTCGTAAAATAGTATACACTTTTAGCAAGCTTGCACAAACTCAACTTACATAACGCTTTTTTTTTGTTTCAGCCTTGCAGTTAGCTAACGTTCTTAAAGACCCACACATTCCTTGAACGGAACGTAGACAGCTTTGACCACTTGTCATGAAATGTGTTCCTTGGGTACTAGATAGATTTTCCTAGTTTTCGAGATGTCTTTTTGCAGGTTGACGATACTTTTTTCGGTAAAGAAGCTAAGAAAACGATGCAGCCTTAAAGACAAGAAAATTAAGGCCTGCTCTGCTGAAGTGAACTATTTGTATCCGTTCTTTAGCGCACTATAAGACACGCGGGGCTGTTAATGGAACGCTCTTGTGTACCGTTCCTCGTGCTCAAGCAAGGTTTACCGCACCGTCGAGATTTCATTCGGTGCACGTATACACGACGTTTCTTGTAGAGAAATTTGCAAATATACTCGCTGTCTCGAATAAGCGTAGAAGATACTTCTCATTATTTGATTCGTAGTATATATGCAGGAGCCTGCAGAGGTTCAGCATTTTATAACGCTCATTCGTTGCAGAATTTCGGAACGCATTCTGGTCATGGCGGACGCATGCGCGAAGCAAATATCCGCGCAGGTTCCTGAGTGGCCGCCTAGCGAACACGCCTGCTCTTGTGCAAACTCAGCAGGAAGTACTAATTAATCACCCGCAGAGCGTGTTCTGATCTTTAGAAAGTTGTGCAGGAGATACGTCGTCGCTGCACGGGTAAAGCGCCTGCGTGTGGTTTGTACCAACTTTCCAGACTACCGTTAAAGCCCGTACACAACAGAGACTATTGCGATACCGCCGGCGTAACTTTGGGACCGCGAGGAGTGAAAGAGAAATTTGTCTGCTCGTAACACTGTAAAGAAAAACAACTATTGCTTCATTTTTATTTCATATGATTAAACAACACTTAAACCATTAAGCATTGATACCCGAATACGAGAAACACTTGAATGTACAAAAATGCAGAAAATATAAAGGAAGAAAGACGTACGTGGTGTTTATTTGACTCATACTGGCTTACACACGACGTTGGTACAAAATAGTCCAGCGATTAATTTGGGCTGACCTAACGAAAAAAAAAAAAAAGAAAAGATGCTTAGATTTTAGTACCTTAATTGTGGTGTTGATTTTATGAGCCTGGATATTTCAGCTCTCGCTTCTAGCGAAATCGGGAGCGCCGTTGGTGGAGTTTGGCCATCCTTACGTGATCGAAATGGTACGGGTGTTGTTGGATTAATCACGGTGGATTGAACAAACACACAGGGAAATCGCGCGCGCGATATTATAATTTATTAGAAATTATGTTTTGGTATCTAGCTATGCGCGCAGACACACACGCGCGCGCGCGCGCAAACAGAGAGAGAAGAGAGGCAAGGACGCACAGACACCATGCGCAGCAGGCGAGCGAATGTACACAAGCATTGATGGACGCAGCTGCGATGCCAACAGGAACGGGAAGCTCGCGTGCGCAATAAATAAATGCAGGAACAGAAAAGGGGCAGACAGCGGCGTCTGTTTCGAGGTAATCAGCAACACGGATGACGAATCATCGCCCGCGTCATCGCACGCCGCTCTCGGAAGCTACAGCGCGAGAGCGAAGCCCGCGCGTGCAGGTGCTTCCGTTTATTTTTTTTATTATTTTTTTTTATTCTTCTCCCGCGTCCCTCCCGACGACTCGCGCGTACGTCAGCACAAAGGACGTCCACACCGCGCGCCGCCCCTGAAGCCCAGGGACGTTGACTCGCGTACGGCGCATGCAACCTTGAATCATCTGTCGCGCGATTGTGACATATGTGCGCGCGACGCATTCCACTTGCGCGTCCGCGTATTAATGCGAGTCCGAAGAAACGAGAACTGCATGTCTCTGAGCTACGTCACTGTTATATATGTAATTTGCAGCGAGACGGTGTCTCGCTGGAAATTTATAACGTGATAACGGAAGGCTATCCATCACGCGTACGTTTCGTCGTGTCAAAATAACGAGAACCGCGGTGTCAATGGAAGGAAAACGCGTCGTGCGGGTCGTCACAGAGTTAGATGGAGTATGATGAGATTAGGAAGTTCGCAGGCACGAGATGAGTGCGGCAGGACAACACGTCTATGCTGGAGATCTCGTGGGATGGGACGGCGACACTGCGTAACACTATAGGAACGCCTCTGCAGATTGCGTGACAGTGCCCACAGAAACAGTTCTGTATTGTCTGTATGTCTGTGTGTGGGGGGGGGGTCGTTTTTTTTAAAATCTTTTTTAAATTCCTTTTCTCTCACTCACCTATGGCATCCCTTTGACCCTCCCCGGTACAGAGTAGCCAACAGGAGATAATCGCTGGCTAACCCCCCCCTCTCTCTCTCTCTCTCTCTTCTGGTTTGGGTTTTTGTTCTTGCTCAAAGTACGTGGAGTATACTGCAAGTCAAGATCCGAATAATAATAATAATAATAATATTAATAATAATAATAATAATAATAATAAACTTGACAATACTGACTATGAAGCTCACAGATGTTCATTGGCTACAGCTGCATGCAAGTTAAGATACTCACACGGTGCACAAGTTGTGTAGATATTACGACAAAAAGACGGTCAATGAATCTAATTAGAACACGTTAGATTACTTATGCACTATAGCCAATGAGACTGTGTTCCATCGCAGACAAAGTTCACTCAACTTGCCGCTCGTTAAAACGACTGTGCACGCCTCATTTGGCTATCAGCGAGGTTAAATACCCGAGACTGCACAGGGAGGGAGTGTTCTTATCGCAAAACTGACCGTTATTAGCAACCCAACTTCCGTATAACAAGCTCGTGCGCGTGTAGCTTTACACATCAGACACTGGTTTCGTGACCTGCACAATAGAGTATATTTGAAGTAGGCGAGCCCTAGTGAGGCGACGCTATAGGCCGTGCGTACAAAACAAAGCAAGAAAGAGTGTAAGAGAACGCAAAGGGAGGGGGGGGGGGGCTTTTTTGCGTACTTAAAGTCACTTAAGTACGCCATTTCTTAAAGTCCCTTAGTGTTAATTTTCAGCGTCCCTTTGAATGCCATAGGAACTCTCTGGCAATTATGACTATATTACTTCTACCAAGAACGTTTCGCAGATGAGGACGTTTATGGTGCTATTCAAAAAGGGTCACAGTTCTTTTTAATTGCGGTGGAGACCTGCCTTAAGGCATAATGTTTTGTACATGTATTATACCTGTGCCCTGTGCTGTGTATGAATTTAAGCAGCGACTTGTTGTGCCTGTTGTCATGTAGCTTGCGATCACAGCTTGTTGTGGCAGTGTGTATGGCGAACCTACCGAAGTGTCTCCGTGACTATGGCGTTGGGCTGCTGAGCTCGAGGTGGCGGGTTCGATCCCGACGGCGGGTGGCACAATTCTACGTGGGGCAGAATGCAAAAACGCTCGTGTATTGAGTATTTAGGTGCGTGGTAAAAAAAATATACATTGTTGTTCGAAATTAGTCCAGATTCGCCCCTATACGGCGTGCCTTATAATCATATCGGAATTTCGGGGATGTAAAACCCCCAAATTAATTTTAATTGAACTGTTGCAGAGGCCAACTTGCAGTAGAAGGCGGTCACTTCTCACGGGCTACGCTACCTTCTTTTTTCCCGATAGAATATTCGAAAAAATTTGTATCGAGCGATTTCTGTATTGGTGCTTACGACTTCTTGTGACACCGAAGCTCATGCGACGTAAGTGGCATAAAATTTGAGCATAATATGGCATTTCTCTGTAGCTGAGACGAGGGAAGAGCGAGTGGGCAGGTTATTGCTGTGCAAATGAGACCTTGCGTTCAATACCAGCAACAAAGACGCAAAGAAAACAGTTGCTCTCATCTATCGCACTCCATACGCGCTAATATGTGTCGCATGCTGCACCCTCGGCAAGCCTATATAATCATCGACAAATGATAACAGTGATTTTCGTTGACCGAACGAAACGCCGCGAAAGACGGCGCTGCGCTTAAAGCAATGGAACATGACATCATAAGTGGAGTCTTGCACAGAAACATTGCCACCCTATCACATCAGGCGGGTATATATAGGTTTATGTGGGCAGACGATATATGGAAACATTGAAGGGTAATTATCTTGTGTTGTTGTTGCAATATCAGAAATAACTCGACAGCACTGAACACACGATCGAAGAAGCTTAGTAAATGTGATGAGTGATACAGAACAAATAAAGAGGAGGCAATAGCACGACCATTTTTTTTTTTGCGTATGTCTGTATCTATCGCAGACAACACATTGAGAAGGTGTCGCTATAAGACAGGTCTACGGTGTCCAAAGTACTCTGCAATAGCGAGGAAGGACATTAACGACCAAACCAGGAAGATTGCACGAGCGCTTTTGGACTACAAGCAATATACTCGGACTGTGTCTGACGAGTAAGCTGTACCGAAAGGGCTGAGGTCCTCTTAATACATTTATTGGTGAAAACGCCTGTAAATAAGTTCTATTGATATTTGGTACTGTATATCGGTGCAGCCGGTTGGGATTAATGTTATTCTTTCGATATATGGAAAGTGTTTTAACTGATTAGTAGTGCGTCTGTTTTCATATTGGATCGAATTGTTTTAATACTTTATATGGTCTTGAACTATACGTATATAAATGGGGTACTTCTCCACCAAACGCCAAAAATTTTGACTGGGTGCACCCATTGCCTGCGTCATAGAAGGTACCGGTTCCAGTTCTTTACTGAGTTGTGCAGTGGGACGGCGGTTTGTTTCTTTCTTCCTCCTTCCTATAATTTCTTTATCTTCACTTTTCTATTTGTGCTAAAAGAAACAATTAAGTTATATGTGACGTACTTTTCTGCGTAAGGCTCTCTGCAGCAACTAATTCAACAGTTCAAAAAATAAAACGCACAAGGAAGGACGACACAATTTAAAAAGATTAAACATCACTGCCAAATTTTACTCACACCTGGCGGCTTTCTTTAGCTGCAAAATAATGTGAAACTATTGTGGAAAAAATAGTCACAAAAAGGATATCCCACTTCGATGCAAAATGTTCTTTGCATAGTTCACTCAGTTCATTTTAAATGAAAGCAACGCAGGTCAGAGCCGAGTATAGACGATCAATCAGGATCTTTTGTTAAAGGTTCCTGCAACGGACTTGAATAGGAACACTGCCTCGAAGACAATTAGGACGTCGTGCGCATGGACAACGCACAAAGCGCGATGACGCAGAGCAGTAGCAGGAACAAGTCCACCGCGAAACGACAACGTGCCCCGTGCAACTTGAATACTAATTAGCAAAGCGTTAATGGCTGTATTCTTTTTTTTTTTTCTCATGCGAAGCTTTCTTTGCCTCAAGAATGGGTATGCGCCAGTATGACACACGAGGTATAAAATCTTTGAAATGTAGTTAACTACGTGTCGTGCTTCTGTGCGTCCACACACCTGTCCTCAAGATTCTTGCCTCGACGAGCACCGTGCGCCGCCTTCGTTCTCCTGACGTCGCTGCGCGGATCTCTGACACCGTGCATCTCTCACGCCACCTGATATGGCCGCTTGCATTTTGGAACTATCTTGCGAACGGCGTAGTGCATAATAACGCTTATAAAAATTGCGTTAGATTAAATTTGGAATCCTTTCAGCTAATAAACATAAGCACTGCATGACATTACACGTTGCATAGAATGCACGTAAACACAACTGTACGTATCGCCATTAGTTGTATTGCATTTAATTTCCCACTTCACTAAAGCTTCCCTTTATATACTGTAAGATGTTCGTTTGATCTACACCTCTGTTTTCGTGTTTTTTTTTTTTTCAAGCATGAGATACGTTTCCGGACAGCATCAGCCAGACACGAAACCGTATATTTAAGAACCTCTTCCCAAAACCGGCCTGTCCTTGGCATTCAGGTATTCAGGTGATTGCATAGACAAATATATATATATATATATATATATATATATATATTGTATGCTCGAACAATTGTGGTTGGTCGAGCCAATAACCCTTCCGAGGAAGCGCTGATGTCCCGCCCTGAGAAGCTAATTGGTGTTCGAATATGTGACCATTTTAAGTAGCAGTTAAGATATCAGGTTATTATTATTAATTGACCCCACACACGAGCATTTTAGTACTGCTTTGGCCGACGAGGACTACACTGACTCCTTCGAGGGCAAAATTAAACGAAAAAGAACATTCTCCCCCCTTATGTACACTTACAACAGTGGTATGTGTCTATACAGCTGCATATACAATGACTACAACGTATTGTGCTTGCAATGCAGCACACTCGATATAAACAAAGCAGAATGAACGAACGGAGCAGTAGTGTCATCTGGTGAACACTGGCAAACTGTAAGGACAAGAACACTACGTGCAGAAACATTAGTTGCACTCAGCCTCAGATTCATGGATGACACAGTTTACTGCCAAACATGTTCGAAAGGCGAGAGCCCACGGACGCACACAATCCTCGCAAAAGTGTCGATCATAGCATTTCGACAATCGGTAAGCGCACAATGGCGCCGTTCGGCAGGACGATTCGGTTTTGACCAATTAGTTGGCGGCATTCACTAATGCACGAGGAAGTTTGAATCCTGATTTCGAATGTGAGGTTAAAGACAACTACACTTTCTTAGAGCTAGTGCATTGAACAATCTTTTAAGCACAAACATGTCGACTGATATATTAGAAGCACGAGAGTGGTCACGATACATGTGTCGTGAAATATATAGTCTATTAGAAATTTGCCGGCAATATTCTAACCCAATAATAAACGTCTACTTGGTATCTGTTAATTCAATTAAAAAAAAAAATAGAAAGTGCAGCGTCCCGCGAAGCCTCACTGTGGGCTATAGGACTAAATGAGGGGCGCCGCGTAGAATGGCCTCGGACTAAGTTTGACCACCCGGAGTTTTCCACGTGCAACCAGAACGTGCTATACACGAGCGTTTTTTTTTTTTTTTTTTTTTTTCATTCGGCCTCCTCAGCAATGCGGGGCGGCCGCCGGGGGCGATAGTGGGACAGGAATCCTTATTCTTAGCCGAGAATGTCACCACGACGGGTGCCACACATGTACTTTCTCACACCATGAAGTAATACCTGCAGTGGCCTCGGGAATGGGCCGAATCTCTTCCGACACGGCGCATGTCTCAAATAAGGCAAGCAGAAACGTCGTTAATTAGGCGGCACGCATGATTTCATGCGATAACCGGTAACGCTATCCTGACTCCTCAGGGAAGTGCTGGAGGACGGCCATTCCCGGTGGGGGCATTAGTTCCGCGGCACTTTGAGGCATCGTGATTATGTGCAGCACATGAGATTCGTAACTTATCGTGTTTCGAACGCATGCAAAGATAAGGGTAGCAAAGTGTAGAAAATGCAAGAAAGTGTGGTAACTGTCGAAGAAAAATATGGGAGACCTTCCTATGAGCACGCACGGGCATCACTGAGTACGCTGCTGCAATCCATACAATATGTAAGGATTCCAATATCGATCGCCTATTGGGCTACCGTCCTCTATTTGACTTATTCGATCCCTCTGGAACGCATCGGGAGGACCGGTCGCCATTCTTTCAGAACACAGACGTCTCTCATCGCTCATCGATCCAAAGTTATTTTTAAAGCGATGTTTTCTTTGCCTCTTCTCGCAACTTTCCAGGCGCTGCTGCTGTGGTCTTGTTCGCGCGCGACGCTGGGTTTCTTGCAACATCAATAGATGGCGCTCGCCTCCGCGCATCCCGGCCGGCGCCGCCTCGGCAGCGTTTCACAGTTTGTGCGTATGGCACGTGCTGTGCCTGCTTTCCTATGCGACAAAAATACAGGTGCTGGGCTGTGGAGGTCGCGTGCTGGGCTGTGATAGTGCAAACATTGCAATCATGCATAGCCTGAAGATAGCGCTTGGAGCTGGCGTCTCAACAGCGTGATGGCCACGTATGCAGAAGCAGCACGTAAACACGCGCCAGCAAAATGGCTCCAAAGCGTGCACTCAACGTCGAGGACACCCAGCCCCGAAAGAAACGCCGCGTAGAACAGGAGCGTCTTTGCTACGCAGCGAAACGTGGTGCAGAATGCGAATGTATGTATACAATGCGTACGTACAGTTATAATAACACTTCAACACAGATCCTTGCAAATATGTCACTTCTACGTATAATTTGCTATCTCGGTTTTTTCATTGTGTATGTGCAGGTATTCTCCTGACAGTTCTGTTTTATTACCATTGATTGATATGCACTGTCTTTCTTTTTAATGGTTTTAATTGTATGTGTCCACCTAACTGTATTAGGTTGTATCATTAAAAACTAGATATGCGCATGACATTGTAGCTGCAACTACATATATGACTATGGGCCTACACTAGCCTTTGGCTACAGGCCCAACAGTTCCTTTGTACAAATTATTATCAATGAAAAATAAACTGAATTGAATTTAAAAATTGAATTGAATTACGTACAGCCCCATAATGCAATTAAAGTTTAACACTTGTTCCGCGACGCGACGTGTAATGTGAGGCAATGATAATGCTCAACCCTCTCAGACATTCTGAACAATGACGCACAACAACGACTCAAGCAAACACGTCTCCCTGCATGTCCTGTGGACTACGCAGACAAACAGCAATGGTTCGCGCAAGGTAACGTATAAGACCAACTCGCCACTCTCGTGTTCGACTAAACGATGAATAAATTGCACATTAGCCGCCAACATCGCCGCTAATTATCGTCATCAAAGCAAACAGCATGCAAAGCTTCGCTTACGTCGATTCCCACTGTGCGTGGGATCAGCAGATTTATTTCTCTCTTTCTGCTCTTGATTAAAGCGAAAAGCGACTACTGGCAAAAAAGGTTCTGACATGCCTGTGAACACAAGACTGGTTCCTGCACTCTATACGTCAGATATTGAGGGATGATATATATTATTCTTGTACCTCCTTTCCCTTTTCTTTCTCCTTCTTTTTACACGTTACTGTCCCGCATTTGTTTGCGAACTGTTGGACAATATGCTATGTTTAACTTCACCTATCACCATCCATCATTCATTTCAGAATTTAACAATGTGGAGAAGCGAGTGACATACTGTAGTTGTTACCTACATTCCAAGTTCATAATAAATAAATAAATAAATAAATAAATAAATAAATAAATAAATAAATAAATAAATAAATAAATAAATAAATCTCATCATTGGCCCACAAAACACCGAACACACTTGTGCGGGGACTACCGGCCTGTGCGAACGCCTTTGACTGTGCTTCCCGACTGCGTCTCATCTTTATGTCCTTCTGTTAACACTTCTTTATAACGCCGGATAACTAAGTGAACGTACTTCATGGTTATATAGCATTATTTACGTCACTCTCGTTCTCATCTCCCAGCTGAAGTTTCAAAGTATGCAGGCGAGTATTATCAAAAGCGAGAGATTCCCACTTGGATTTCTAAATGTGGTTGCACCGCCATGGCTCCTATATAATACGGTTTTAGCAAAGCGTCGCTGCTTACCAAATGCTGTCACTTAATTACCACATTTACTTGCGCAACAGATTATTCGGGGTGCGTATGCACGAGGCATGCACAAGCTGAGAGTATTAATATAACGTGCGCAAAGCTCTGACGTGGCCTGGGCGGCAACGATAACGGTAAGCGGTAAGGTTATGCTAATGCACGCTAATATATATATATATATTTTTTTTTTCTGTGCACGGCCTCGCTTCTCTGTACACAACGACCATCAGTATGAGTTCAGGCGCAAATAGCGGTGGAAGACGGAAGTATAAAAGTCTTCTTTAGGTGTTTAGCGGTTGCAGTTAGCAGTTGTTAGCAGTTCTTATCAGTGCTTAGAAGTTGTAGATCTCCTTTTTAGGGCTTGACAGTTGCGATCCGTAACCGACGGCAACAACGCACATTCGTAGGTGCGACTTCGGCATCTGCAGCGCCGTCACGAACCTTCGGCGATATGGCCCCTGTCAGCACAACCTAATATAGTCGCCAATCTCCATCGTAAGCTGTTGATCGCCTGACGGTTGACGGATAGTAGGTAAGAGGTATTGCTGCTAACATCTCCCAGTGCCGGACGCTTTAATAGTAGTATTACTGTTTGTTTTCTTTATATAAACGAAAAATAAACAGAAGAAGGAAGTAAACATAAATAGAACAGACGCGAGCGTAGCAACTGTTTAAACTCGTGGCGGACAACTGAGTCGCTCAAACGAAGCATCTTTACCATGCGGATAACCTTACCCGCGGTTGAAACGCATCGTGCGAGTTGAATGCACCGCAGAGTAAGTTGTGTATAGTGAGAAAGAAGCGAAGTTTGCGCAGAACCACACTGTTCTTCACTCGACGAATATATGCGCGGTGACTTAACCACCCGTTTCGCTTTGTTTTCTAACCGCTGGTAAACTTACCTGCGGGTAAAATGCTGAGTTCTAGCGGCTTCTAAATCTGTTTCCAGTGAAATCTAAATCTTTCTCGCAGTGAAAAGAGGAGAGAAAATAGAAGAGTCACGAACACTCAACTGCGTATAGTACAGCAGTAGGAAATGGACACGTCATGAGAAAGAAACCGAACACAAACGAACAAGTACGCAAACAAACAAACAATGACGCAATCCCAGGCGAACGCCATTCAGCTTCTCTAAGGGTTAGAGACACACACGGTCATACAAGCTCCAGCACACGAGCCCCTTCACACCCCGGGAACTCTCCGGTGTCAGGGCAGTATAGGTACACATTCATCGTTCAGCGCAGAGGACGAGCTGCGCACGCACGGTTCAATTGAGGAAGTGGGCGCGGCCAACGCGTCGAGCCAAATGGGAGCGAGCCCGAGCGGCGACGAAGCGAGCGAGTCATCATCGGTGCGTCGCCCGAGTCGGAACGGACGCGCGAGCGCTTTCCGCAGCGATGCGGGCGGCTTCGGGGAAGGCGCGTCGTCGACGGCCAAGCCTTCTTCCCTCCTGCTCTGCCATCACCACTTGGCACGAGCTCGTGGATGCCGCAGCCTCGGACGGGGCTGTATAAAGGCGACAGCGTCGCGCGCCATGTGTAGCCTGTGCCAAGCAGCTTTTCCCCACCCACCCTCGATCAGCTATACCTCCTCCTCGGCTAAAACCACCGCTGCCAAGTTTTCGACGGCCGGTTCGTGGGCAGGCGGTCGGCCGCTGAGTGGACGGTGAGCTGGACGCTGGCCGCAGACGGTCGCGAAAGATATATATATATATATATATATATATATATATATATATGAGAGAGAGAGAGAGACAGAAAGAGAGAGAGGCAAAAGAGAAGCCACCAGTCGCGCGCGCCCTCACGAAAGCGGCTACGAACGGTCGCAGAGACCTGTCGACTTTAAATACTGTAGCAATGCCTTCGTTGCTGTCTGCGCCAGCGAAGCGGACAGCCGCGGTCCAAGAAGATTGGCTTCTGAAAGTGGTCTCGAGTCAAGCCGGCGCAATTCCGTCCGCAGAGGGCGGCGCTGCATATCATAACGAGAGAGAAGAGGGTCGCGACAAGATTGGTAAACACTGGCGGGTGAAAACAGAGATGTGAGGAAGCTCGCGAAGGGAAAATATATACAGGGTGTCCCAACTATCATTTAAAAATATGCAAATTGCACATAGATGGATAGAACCAAGGTAATGTTGTTTGCCGTCGCTTGAAGGTATTCAGATTACTTTTTGCACTCCGCCTAATTACACCATTATTCTTAATTAGTTATTCAACAATGCGTGCATTAGTGTCCAAGCTTTGAATAGATAGCAGACAGTAAAGATAATCGAACTTTCCGATTGAAATGCAATACTTGTTATACGTATGAAAACAGCACAATGCGATGCTGGGCTAGTTGGTTCATGCTTGAAATGTGGGTTCTGGAGCAGCAAAGCTAAGTGGAAAGAAGGGACAGAAAGTTTGGAAGATGGCGATCTTCCTGTCCCTTCTTTCCGCTTAATCTTGCTGCTCCCGAGCCCACATTTCAAGTGTGACAACACCCAAGGCAGTGCTGGTTGTGAAGATCAGCGTACACACGCATTTTTTTTATCTCCTCTAGGCTTGAGTGCGGTGACAGTGCAATATGGTTTCACAGTTGAAGTAAAGTGAATTTTTCCGGTCAAGGGGGCTCGCACATTAGGGCCCTTGAAAGATTCATTGTATTTTTTCCCCCTTTTGAGTACACGACGAATGCTTTACGGTCCTTCTACGTCGATGCATCTGAAGAAACTCGTTATCACGCCTCTTGTGAGGCAGCATGACCACCAGCGTTACAGCTCTGAGACAGCTACGCTTTCCAAGAACCAGCAGCCTTTTTCTACCGCATTTACTCGCGTATAGCCCGCTCTCGTGCAATATTCGTAACACCAACTTACGACCCGGAAAAATTTATCGGACAAGAGGCTTCAACACAGGACACTTTCGCAAACGCGTGCATTGAGCTGCTTGAGTTCAGCGACGTCAAAAGCCAGACCGGCGAACAATACTGAATAATATATTTTTTTTTTTTTTGCATTGCTGGAATCATCAGGGATTGAAAATTTTGAGTGGCAGCAGCGGGAGTACGCGGTATAGCCAGTACGCATAACTGCATACGACTGACTCGCGTAAGAACCCTACCTCGGCAGGACTTCGAAAATAGATATGACTAAATACGATACACCTCCTGTGGTTTAACTTCGTAGGGAGTGCATATCAGCAATGGTGAGTTTTAGAAACCAAAGCCAAAAACTGAGTATGGGTTTTCGCTCACGCAAGGCCTCCTCTGGTACATGCCATTTCCAAAACTCCCTATGTATAAGAGTATTTGCGCACTTCGCGACAGTCAACGGTGTCCACAACGCAAGGGTTCGCACGCTCACGCCTGAATTAAAGTAGGAGCCGCTTTCTACGATGCTTCATAGTGGCTTTCAGGAAAGAGCGGTGTCGGACCTTGTTCTCACTCGGAACTGCACTGCTCAGCCTTAGCCGAAGCGTTGAGGCGTTAGTGTGAGAACCACCGAAAACGGAAAGAGCCGCTCGTCTTCACGTGAGCCGATATCGGCGAAGGCAAAAGAAGAGAGAGGAATTTGAGTCATCCGGGAGAACAATAGAGCGGATGGCTGCCTCCTCTGGTTGCGGTCGAGACGTCGCTCGCTCGCCCGCGGTCCTATTCGACTACGGCCGCGGCAACCGTAGTCGTCCCGGACCGCGTGTTCCGGCGCCGGGAACAGGAAGAAAGCGGAGAGGTGTCTTCGGACTCGTGTGCACACGCGCACCATTCGAGTGATGAAACGAACACGCGGGAAACAGGCGCTGATTTGCATGCGCCTCTGCAGCCATCGCGGACGCCGTATTTCGCGCATCATGCAGTCGACTGTCGTGGAGCGAACGGCCGGAAACAGCTTTTTCGTAGAGAGAGAAAGAGGGAGAGAGAGGAATGTTTACTAGTAAATATTTGTAAATAGAATAAAGACGAGACACGTCGGTGGTATGCACGCGCTCACTTATTCATTTGTGACTTGCTCACAATCTCTCTCTCTCTCTCTCTCTCACACACACACACACACACACACACACACACACACACACACACACACACACACACACACACACACACACACGCGCGCGCCCACTTCATTCAGCATTTTATTTCCGATGTATTCATGCATAATCTCATTACATGAAACCGTAACGAATGAAGCGTCCGCCTTCGCTCAACGCTGCCATACCGTATACGTGTACCACTCTCTTGAGCCTCTCCCGTCAACTACGAATCCGCGCCATTTGTAATCGCGTGCCCAAAGCCGCGACAGCTGTTTCATGCCAGAAAAAAGAGTTACATTCTCCCCGCCGATTCCTCCGTTTTATGTATTTCCTTTACGTCTCCGCAATGTGTTACGTCTAGCTGCGGCACGGAAATGGAATCGATGAAAAACCGCTCTCCGGGGAAAAATAACGTGATCCGTCATGTAGGCCAGCGCGCAGTTGTTTTCAGTGTAAGCACATACACACGCACATTCGTACAAAAAAGGAACTAGTCATCGTCACAACTTTTGGGCTGGATCTTTCTTTTCTTCTCCTTTTCCCGTGCAGGAAGTTTCTCCGGGAACAAAGAAATTACCTTATGGGAGCGCCAGCACACGTTTTCGTCGTCAATGCGATTGCCCTCCGCACATGTTACACCGTACGAGTCCTAATACAATTTGTAATCAATTACTTTGAACTTTCTTCCTCTGCGATGAGATCAATAAAACACGTAGCAAGTACGTCGCGCCTGTACGTGGTGGGAATCTATATTTCCAGTGGGATATAAGACGCGATCGCGGATGTGGCAAGTAAATGCAATACCGTGCACCCGCATGGAGCTGCTAATCTAAGCCACGTTCACCAGCAAAAAGAAAGAAAGAAAGAAAGAAAGAAAGAAAGAAAGAAAGAAAGAAAGAAAGAAAGAAAGAAAGAAAGGGCAGCCAGAAACATTCGGGGCAATTTACGCAACTTTCAGCGGTTGCATATTACAGGCACCGAACAGCTAGCTGTTCCATGGGCTGCCGAGAGGACACGCTGGTGATTGAACTTTCTATGCGTGTATTGTATCGTTGATAGTTGTGCAGTGGATAACGTCTGACATCTGCGAAAGTGAGATGAGATGACTTCAACTGACGAATACCTCAGTGGATTGGTAGAAGGGACTACTTTTGCACGGAGAGCTTACGCGTCGATACCATCATTATTGGCAGCGAGATCTTTATCGGCCTCCTCGCTTTCCTGGACGCAGTGCCCTACTATTGTTGCTTGCTTCCACTGGGTCCCATCTTTGGTAGTTTAGCACCATCTCGAACGCTGTGGTGCGGCAGGCGACGAGTAACCCGTGAGCCATCTCTGCGTTGCTTTGTCGATGATGACGCAGTTGTCCGCAGCGTCAACTTTCAGAAGGGAGTGTGCCAGATTCTGTATACTAGCTTCCATGCCGTCTTCGAACTTTCATGCGATGACGTAACGACGATCATTTACTGTTGTGGTCAGGACCGCGGCTGTACAATCTTAGCGTGGAGCGCGAGACATCATGACAGCTGTTCGTTGAAAAACTGTCGCTTTGTTTTTAGTCTGCTAGCAGTGAGAGCCAAGTGCGCAGCGACTTAGCGTGTCCTCCCCCCCCCCCTTTCTACATGAAATTTAAAGAAAATAAATCGTAGGGTTTTACGTGCCAAAACCACTTTCTGATTATGAGGCACGCCGTAGTCGAGGATTCCGGAATTTTCGACCACCTGGGGTTCTTTAACGTGCACCTAAATCTAAGCACACGGGTGTTTTCGGATTTCGCCCCCATCGAAATGCGGTCGCCGTGGCCGGGATTCCCTTTCTACATCGTCTGTTTCAAAGTGTTTCCAAGGAACGTTTGGCAAGTGAGCTCCGTTTCGTTCGACACTTAAATCTTGATCACGCATAGCTGCTGACAAACTTGGGAGACTTGATTTCTCATTTAGTCAACCATCGCGTTCGAACTTGCCTTAACCGGGACTGTATTCTTTATTCTTGGAAACAGGGCATCAACACAGTAACCTTACCAAATGTGAGCACAGAAGAGGAAACGCCTCTTTCAAACAGCCAGCCAGCCAGCCCGTTCGAGCGTCTAAAAAACGCGTCAGCGTATTTATGTTATAGCACGTGTGTTGTGCTTCACCAGTGAGGCGGTGCTCTCCATTTAATCCTGCCCCTTTTTCCTTCACCCGTGCAGGTTGACACACCGAATATTCCCTATATGGTTCTTGCAGCTCCCGTTATTCCCATTTGACAGCTCCGAGTGCAAGTAATGAAACGCATTTCATAGACGTTTCTTCGACGTGACGCCTCCTTGCGTCGACAAAAAGAAGAAAAAAAAGCTATCAAAAGCCCATATTAATGCTGCATTTTAGATCTCTTCGTGTGCGAGCCTATTAAAAACACAATGTTGCTTATATCAAACGTATAAAAAAGCGCGACTACATTTTCTTGTGTGCAGGAGACATTATTCCATAGAGTTTCCAAGCATTCTTCTCGGCTGCCATCTTGTTTGCATCACAAACAAGGCGCAATATGCAAGCCTGCACCGTTTCTAACTTCGATGCTGTCTTCACGAAGCTTTCTTTCTTTCTTTCTTTTTTTCTTTTGTAGTTTTCGTCAGAACTGAAACGAGACTTTACATGGTCGCTGCCCGCTTAGCTGTCTATCTAGCCGTCTACGGCGAGTCTATTGGAACACAACCATATATTCGTCCCGTGACCCGCACAGAGTTCTGCTGAACGTTCCGTCGCCGTTCGACCAGCGTCGTGATCATTCGCGGCGCCTGGCGCGCAAGATAGTGCCGCGCGGTCCTGTGAAATATGCGCCTCCTGTGCACAGCCGGACACACAGCCCGGCCTTCGCTGCGACGGACAAACGCTCTGGCCGTCTGACCGCAGTATTTACCGCCGCTTGGCGAGAAAACGCGCGAAGCTGTGTGAAAATAAATAGAAGAAGAAGAAGAAGAAGAAGAAGAAGAAGGAGAAGGAAATGCAAGGAAAGACGACGGAGTATTGCGCGGCGACTGCGCCTAACGGGGACACAGGCAAACGAGCTGCTGACGACGACGTACACACATAAACAGAGGAGACCGCATTTTTCTCTCACAGGAAAAGACGCGACGTATAGACCTCGGCGTGGCGATGCAGGTGCCTGGCGCCAGTGACCGGAAAGAGGAAAGCGAACCCCTTGCCCGTCTGCACACTATGGCTGTACCCTATGGGGAGCGATAGTTCTATAGGAGAGCCGCCGAATACACAAACCGGCTTGTCGGCTTACTTACTACATTCTCGGTCGAGACAAATCCACCGGATGAAAAATACTGCGGCGACCAGGGAACTGCCGATGTTGAGGTTGCAGGGAGTCGATGCGACCACGGGAATTATTCTATTTGTCCTTAGAGAGCGCTTGTCCTTGCATTTAAGTGCAACTGTGGCCGGGAGCTGGACTCGCCCTCACCGTGGTGGCGTAGTGGCTTTGCTGTTGTGCTGCTTAGCCCGACGCCATGCTATTGAATCGCGGCCGTGGCGGTCGCATTTTGACGGGGGCGAAATGCAAAAAAAAAAAAAATAAATAAATAAAAAATAAAAAGAAGACACCCGTGTACCGTGCATTGGGTGCACGTTAAGAAACCCCAGGGGGTCAAAATGAATCCGGAGTCCCCATCACGACGTGCCTTAGAGTCATATCGCGGTGTGTTTGTTTTCCTTTTGTTTTTATTTCTTTTTCTTTTAGCTGGACTCAAAAAGTATTTTGGTGCCGACGAGTACTCTTTGTCAGATTAGGGGGAGGCTTGGTTGTCATTTTGCTGGCTCTATCGTGCCTACATAAGCAACACGCGTAATTACGAAGTATTTACGGGGATATATTAAGTGTTCTGATCTTTGGCCACTTGCTCCGACTCGCTCGGTCGTCTGCTATGCTGTAGCCCGCTGCCCATCGCGAGGCCCTGTGTAGGGTCATGACAGACCGCCGAGCGAATCGGAAGGGGTGTCAAAAAGTCGCCAAGCCCTGCTACCATGTGACCACCTTCTGTGTCATGACATCACGTCGAATCTACACATCTCCTGTGAAACGAAACCGAAACTGATCCGTACAAATTGTATAAGTAAATTATTTAGGCTGATCAGAGGCTCGTCAGGAATTTTTTCTTCTAGAATTTCGAGCCTGAAGACATTCATCACGAAAAAAAAAATGAAAAGTCGAAAATGTCATGTAAGTGACCTTTTGAATTATGTAAATAAAAGCTCACCAACAACCGCAACCCGGCCACGGCACCCATCGACGAGCAAAGGAGGTCAGAATTAATCGAGGACAGCGGGCTTGCACATAGAGATAAAATAGAGCAGAAGTGGAGTGATGTGAAAACAAAGAAATGGATGCAAAATTTGCACGCAAACCTTATAATTTAGGCCGCGCGGTAACATGTACAACTGCTAATGCATACGTGCAGAAATAACGCTGATCGCATCGGAGATGCTTTAGGTTTCCAGCAAAAAAAAGAAAGAGAGAAAGAAAAAGAAAAGGAAGGAAAGTGTCGTAACTATTCTCGTCATTATATGGGCAATTATCCGCGGACAGGACACAACGATGTGGGCACGCACGAAAGTTTTCCAGTGTTTTCTCGTTCAAGAAAAAACCTGCCTCCATACACTGTCTCGATCATCCATTCAACTCGCGGCGTAACAGCACGGGCAGTTTAAAAGTAATGGTCCCGCAAGAACCGCCCATCTGCTTACGGCGCTATAAGGAACCGAAGGAGCAACCACGTGACACGCGCGCACACACAAAGGGACGCGGCGTATATTTCACGAAATGTTCAGGCCTCAAAACGGAACGGTTCCGCGTGGCTGCTATTGTCTGACTGTCCGGTCCACCCGGTGTCGTGAGCGGCGCCTTCGGAGCAAAGAACTTTGGCAGGAACCGAACGAAGGCTCCGTGGCATAGATCACTTGCAGCCGCACAATGCGTCCGAGCCGAGCCACAGTTTCTTCCCCTTTCTCCTCGAATCGGCTCGTCTCAGGGCCAGACTTCGTTTCTCGGCTTGGTTTTGCGCAGTGACGCATGGGGGAAGGGAAGTGCAGAAAGAAAGAGGGGGAAGGACACGGAGGTGATGATGATGGCGTCACGCTGGCTGTCTGAATCTGGCAGCGACGGACAATCGGCGCGCGGCGAGCCATTTGTGATAGTTTTGCGCGTCCTACTGCGCGCACTCTCGACCTGCAGAAACTCACTTGGGACCCGAGGGTGTGCGTGATGACATCGCTCACCGTGCAATGAAACGCGTGGAGCGATTAAGAGCATTCGAAGCAGATAGCAAAGAAACAATCGGTGCCAAAAAGAAGACAAAGAAGGAAGCGTGGATTAGTGTAAAATCCGCTTCATATGTTTATCTTATTATTCTTCATTTTCTTCTCTCCAAATTGCTTTGGAGCTACCGATGACATGGCCAGAAATGAACGTGTAATGTCGACAGCGCTTTGAAAACATTTCAGCAGTACCAACAGAGTTTAGAATCGTCTGCAGCGTGTGGCGCGATTCCGCATCTTCGGCTGGAAGGCCTAAAGAGGCAGGCTTTACTTGCACAATAGATAGCGATGTTCAAGTGGTAGCTCAGCAAACCTGTGCTAAAGAATGGTTCAGTTATTCATTTTAGTGAACATGTTGTAATTGCGAAAATGAAGAATGGCCGCGTGGTGTGGTTAGATCTTCGCAGAAATATTTCAAGAATGGCACCAGCTTATCCGAAATATCCGTCCCTGAAATAAGTTATAAGAAATACTCCGGCGTTCCTCTTATTTGTTTTCGAAAAGCCTTTGGGACGGAATGAATTGGAACGCCAATGCATTTTTTTTTCTTTCGTCAGTCGTTATAAGGCTGAATACCTCGAAGCTGCTAGTATAGTTTCGGAATTTCAACTAAATGAATTTGTCTTCATT
Source organism: Dermacentor andersoni (assembly GCF_023375885.2). Classification (NCBI taxonomy): domain Eukaryota; kingdom Metazoa; phylum Arthropoda; class Arachnida; order Ixodida; family Ixodidae; genus Dermacentor; species Dermacentor andersoni. The sequence continues at coordinate 96,654,712 of NC_092818.1, read as the reverse complement.
ACTGCCCGCCCTCATTTCTCCGTTTTAAACATGCACCCTGAAGTGAGGAGCTAAGAAATAAGTGAAACTTTGTTAAATAGTTATATGATCATTGCGATTTGTCATACAAGTTATATGTGCCTCTTCCAGTAATGCAGCTGAAGACATTGAACTGCACCGTATCCCTCAGGCGATGATTTAGATAATCTCTAAAGGAAAGAAAAAAGGAATACGAGACAGAAGGTATTTAGGACACTGTGATCGTAGCCCGCGGTTACAATCACTGTGATCGAGAAACCTGTATATAGTATTTCATGTGGAAGAACAGAATATTCGGGCGGGGATTGGTGCTTACGAAAATACTAAGATTGCTTATGTTGGTATCGATTTAAAGCTAGACGTACCGAATGCAGATAAAGATACTTGTACTTAATGTATAATAACATAATACATATCAACAATCACAATTTCCTTACTCCTCATACTATGCGCACAAGCTCGCATTTTTATAATGGGAAAATGCTACAGGAATACAATGCTCTAGACGATACATTTAAATATTCAGTTTTTTCTGAAAACCATAAGCGCCTGGAATAAATTAGCGATACATATTGTAGACAGTACAAGTGTCGAAGCGTTTCTTACAAACTTGAAAATACGTGAGTAAAGGGTACTTGCATTGCGTTATATACAGTGTTTCATGTCTTGATTTATTGTATTTGGTTTTTATTGCTGTTGTCGTGGATTTCTGATGTATTTCCATTTGTGCCTACTCCTGCTTGGAGTCAAGAGACTCTGCAGTATCTTTAAATAAATAAATAAATAAATAAATAAATAAATAAATAAATAAATAAATAAATAAATAAATAAATTCGAGGCAGCAGGAAACAGCGCGAATAAGCAGTGGTGACGATGTTTGTGACGTTGGTGAACCACGAATACCACTGCGCATGTGAAGTTCTGTAATTGCGAAGCTCCTGAATCGGAAGCCTACATGTACTTAACTTCTCTTTTGATGTCATTGTCTCGCTATTTTCCATTTGCACCATGAAAACCGTCGAAAGGCAGAATTTTCGTCAAACTTCCGACTCACTTTCCTCGCCAGACTTTGAATCCACTTTTCGGTTAGCTTCGGCTTTCACAACTTCACACACAGCAGGAGGTGGAGACGCAGCTTCGGCTCAACTTCCAACGAATCCGCCAATCGCATTTGAAGGCATCACGCGTCCCCTAATATAACGCCTATTATATATATATATATATATATATATATATATATATATATATATATATATGTTTTTTCCTTTTAGTTATTTACGCACTGCATTGGGAGGCGATCCAAGTTCACCGCTTTGTGGTGTAGCTCCGCTTAAAACGTTTGGACATGCCCCGAGCATTTTGTGCAATGTCTGTAAGCAAGCTACGAACGCGACGTCGCATAGCTGCGGTGACCGTAATGTCATCTTTTGTGTGGACAAGACAAACGCCTATTCATACTGGGTGACATGGGCGGACGAGTTCGTGGGTGCAATTAGCGCCGTTGTATACGAGTAACTCCGCCGCACACTTGAGTATGCCTGAAACTTAAGTTTGGCGCAAGCTTTTAAAAGGTTTATACGCTTCCTTTTCTTTGTTCGAGAGAAAGAGACTTGGCTGGAACATTACGGATAACACAGTCTTGACAGGAACCAGCAACGTGAGATGTAATGAAAATGGTGGACGTAGCGGAAGACATAAAAAAGACGGCAGTGTGGCTCAGACCAAACGAGGGTACTTGATATGGCGACGGAGATTAGGAGGAAAGAGATGGAGTGGCACGGGCAGATCAATGACGTCATCAATGAGGCCTCTCCGAGTAACATAACACGTGCTCATGGAAGAGAAATACACTCGAAGTTCGCTAGAGGATTTGATGAAGTTATGAGACTGAGACATTCACAGGAACGTATACAACGAGTTCGACTGATGCTGGAAATTTGCAATTGGAGATCTCCGGGAGAGGCATTCGTCACGCATTCAACTTGAATAGGTATATATATATATATATATATATATATATATATATATATATATATTTACATGTGCAAAAATATCAGAGTTACGTACTATAGTGGGTATAGAGAAGCAAATTTACATAGCACTAAATCTTGATGGACAAAGTGCTTCCCGCGGCGCCTTCGTGAGCCAACATATCCTTTTATCGATTAGGTCAATAAAAGCACAAAAAGGAAGGAACTGGAGAGACACTGCATACAGCCGCTCCTAATTAACACGCCACGAATATCAGCATGGGTTCCAGCACGTCCTGTGCTTGCAACAAACTTGCATGTGGCTTGTTTATAAGAACCGCTGTCTGTGAAAAACTCAGCGAAAAGCGCCATCATGCGCCAGTATATGCGAACATTAGCTAACATTAGCCAATCTGTTCAACGAAAAAAATACTTACTTAAATATTTAAGAAACACGGTGCGAGATACAATTTTAAGACGTATACGGTGTTTGATTTTCAGAACGCTGGCGACCAAACACCACAGGTCTCATAATTGTACCTTGCGCCGTGTTCTTTTTTTTTTAATAATTATTTTCGTTGAGCGGTTTGGCTAACGTTAGCTGGGACGCACGGTATAGAGCGTTGCATCGAATCGCCATGCCAGGGAACCCAAGACCCTTGCTCTGCGGCCCGCGCGGCCGCTTTTACGCTTGGTGGCGCCTCTCGCGTTTACAGCGTTATGGTCTACGAGGCCGCTAACACCACGGGGCGTAAGCAGCAGGCGTGTCACGCGCTGGACCGCCAGTAGAAGTCGAAGCGTGCACCGGTGCGGGCCGCTTCGCCCTCAGGAACAGCGCTCTCCCCGCGGCCAAAGAGAGAAGACGGGGTTTTCTTTTATCCGCAGCGGCCGAGAGCTGCCGAAGGTAATTCGGTCTTGAATAATAGAACGCAGCGATGGCGACGTCAGGAGAGCCGACAGGCACGCTTACTTCTTCTTCTTCGGCTCCCCTTTTTGGTTTCTCTTTCGGAGAGCTGTCGACGCTCCCGCATGCGGACGCGTGCCTCTATTTCTAGGTTTTTATTTTGGCCCCGTCGTCTACAGCTGTAGCGTCTAAAGCAGATAGCCCGCAGTGAGAGTTCGCCGAGAAGTCAAGAGATTTAGCGTCAGGCTTCGTTTTTCAATGAAAGCGTACGGCTATAAGGACTGAAAGAGGGAACCAAGTGGCGCATCCGATCTCGGCAATGCGTACAACGGTGAAACAGGTGAAAGGCACCCACCGCTGTGAAGCTCCCTGTTTCTTTGGCGTGATTTCATTTCGTACCACGAGAGTGCGCAGAACAGCGGGCACGTGACGACGGAGTTTTGCACCAACACAATCGTTTTAAGCACACAGTCTTATGACTAATAGGGTCGATTGTCAGCGATATAGGTTGTACACTGCGTAATGACAGATCGTCCAGAAGCGCCTAATGTGTTTATCGACGCTTAGCGGTCGCTCTGCGCGCACATTGCACATAAATAAACAAGGTGCATCAATTCGAAAAATACACGTGTGATACACAACTACATAGCTCATGTTGTAATGACTGCAGGTCAATAATGACCTGCAGTTACGCAAATGCATACCAGACAGACAGAGTTATGCAAATGCATACTGCCCACAAATACAGCGATGTTCTCAAGTGGGCTCAATATTTATTTATTTATTTATTTCACAATTAACCCAAAGGCCATACAGAATTAGAAAATGATTACATAAATTGATGTACTAAAATCAATTACACAAATGAAGCAGAGTGATATGAGGGTAAGTCATGAAAATACAAATTGGCAAACCTATCCCTGTGAGAATATATATATATATATAAGTGTATAATAGCTCAGAAAAGAATTAAATTAACAAATTGCGCACCACAGACCTTGCCGCTAATCTTGGCATTCCGTCTCATATACCTGATGTTTAGATAGATCGATTTGAATGCAACACTGCAGGATAGAGTTGCTATATCTTGCCTAGTTATTTCAGCATGAAGACCTTTGAACTTTCAGCGTGAGGCACTTGTGCGGTATTCAACTGTTCTTAGGCACCGAAAAGTGCCAAAGCGCCCGCGTTTTCACAACAAAAAAGGTAAATATACATCCAGCACGACCAAGAACTCCATCTACGGTAGCTTCTTTTGATCATATGCTTACGCGTATACCCAACTCCTGTAGTTTTCAGAGCATTTATTTGTAATTTGGTACGCGCTTAATGAGCGGAGCCGCAAAGGGTTTGCATTGGGCAACGCGATATGCGCCGTGTGCCGTTCTGATTCTGGACCTTAATTATATCTCTAGCGGGACGTAGTTTATATATTTGCTTTACAAATACAACTTTAACATAATTAGATATAGCAGGGAAAGAAAGATATATAAAAAGAGAGAGCAGACAGGGAGGATAAGCCAGAAAATTGGTTGAATGCTACCCTACGCTGAGGGAAGGGAACAGGACACACGGATGGCGACAGATAGCGCTTGTGGGCAGACAGTTTGATACCTACATCACCTACGTAGGAGAGGTGACGGGATTTGATCGCGGCTGCTCACAAAGAATGACGAACTTGATATTTTCTTCATATTACTGCAACACAGCTGCTGCACACCGAGGTTTCGACACAAGGCCACAATCCGCCGACAAACCCGCCATATATATTGTCTCTAGTATATCGAGACTATCGTTAAAAGAGGGGCCGCGAACGTAAAGGGCACGAAGCGGGGCTGTGCGGGATGACCGGTGAGGAGGAAGAGGGCTGGACGGAAAGCACACAGCGACGGCAGCGTCCAAGTGTCGGCAGTATAGCGCCCTGTAGGGAAGCAGCAAAAGGAAAGAAAGGTCGCAGGGGACATCTGCAGGCCGCGAGATCCATTACAGCGCCGGTGGACCAACGTCGGCGGCCGGCACACTTCGCCGCCGCTGCCACAGGCGACCGGTATCCGCCACCGCGGAGGAAATGGACTCGCAAGAGGTCACGTTGTCAGGCCCCGGACGAGCGCCAAAGACAACGGCGCGGTCGGGGGAAACGAAACGTAAGGGAACGAAACGAATGGGCGTCAGAGACAAGGCTGTCAGGGGCACGAAAAAAAGAAAAGAAAGACAGAAGAAACAAGAACGGAAACGCGCAAGTTGGTTGCGGCGACGCCGAATTGCGCGGCACTGCAAGCTCTGGTCCTTACGACCAGTGTTCGGCCGAGCGTCGCGACGCCTAGCGGAGAACAGGGCGACTCGCGGCAGGGGGAGATGAGCCGTGACACAACGATCGTGTGCAGGCAGGGGTGTGCGACCTTCTTTTCTTGGACCTGCAGATAGGGCGGATCACGATGGACAGTATAGGCGATTCTGAACGAAACAAAGAGCGTCGTCAGACCACGCACACTATAAAGAAAGCTGGACGCCTCACATGCGTCGAGCGGGAGCTAAACGCGCAAACAGACAGCATTTCTGCACAATTCCTCGGGGAGACAGAAGATCGATGTCCTGACTCAATGCGGAATGTCGTGCATATATGTTCGTGAATCGCAAATAACATCCAGCTAGCTGTTCTCTGTGACGTGCGTCTCGCTGGACGAGCAACGGAGAGCCTTCAAGAAGAAAAAAAAAAGTGGTTAACTGTGTATACTCGTCGAGCAGTCGGCAAGGGAACAGCGGATCACTGGATTCGATTTCAATTAAAGGAGTGACAGAGATGGCTACAGAAAGCACGCGCAGAGAAAAATGATATACTATTAACAGTGCAAGACTTTTGTCTAAACACCCCGAGTGCTGTTTCCAGCATTCCAGCAAACCATCATCTGGATACCGGACCACACTGGCATCACGGGCAACCTGCAGGCCGACAAAGCAGCTCGAGGATTCGTACATAACCGGGTACTCATCACGCCAGCTGCAGAAGATCCGGGCCCTGTCGACCTCGAGTATTTAGTCATCGTGAACTAACACAGAGAGAGTCGCTTGCGATATCCACCACCCCATCGAAATATAAAGACAGAAGATGCCGCTGCCTGACGTAGGCTCCAGACAGGCACTTACACGAACCTACACATATTACATCGGATACACCCCGCAGCCTACAGGAACGAGTGCCTGTGGTGCGGGGCCACACAAACCCTATATACCACATTACGTGGAGGTGCACACTACACAACATAGAACACCCCTACACGAACACCATGCCACGAGGGAGCAATGGGAGGCACTGCTGTCCAGCTCGGCCCTCGACGACCAGCTCAAGCTGATACAGAGAGCTAAGACGGCTAGAGCCAGCGGAGCCCTGGACTAGCGGCACCGACCATTAGCGATTCTTCTTATTATTCTTTTAATAAAGTTTATCTATCTATCCAGCATTATACAGTTAAACGGCGTTCCTACGAAGTAACCCGAATGACGAAGGGGAAACGGTGACCATGAATATATGGTCATTTTCATTTTTATTCGCACAACGAGTACATAGTTGCCTAGAGGGGAGCGGAGTACAGGCTCGGGATGCCTGACTTTATGCCGTATTTACACGTGTATTGTTGCGTCCCACTGCGACGAAGAACTTTATTACGAAATTACCTTGTTTAATGAAATCAGCTGCGCGTTCCTCGCGACAGTCTTGTCTTTTAGAGCGAAATTACGCCAAAGCGCCAGCGCTGACTCTTTGTTGTAACTATACACGCTCTGACATGGGCTAAGTTGACAGCCAGCGCCTGAAGAACAAAGCCAGCACGTCTCCGTTATTTCGCACAGAAACTTGAAGCTGCGGAAACTGCATTAGAGTCTTTGCACCAGTTTCTTGAGTCAGTGCCGCACAACCAAGTGACCAAGCGGTCGCCCGCAACGATATCATATGGCCGGTGGTCAATTAGTCTTTGTGAAACGACGCGTGTTGAAGAAGAAAATATCATTTCTTAAAAAGTAAATACACAAGAATGATCAGGATAGACTTTCATTTCTTTCTGTACACGTATTTTGCTTTATTAATTGCTGCAAGGGGCGCAGCCTTCATAAAGGAGGAACCTGTGTATCGAAGCGTATTCAGGGTACCACTCACTTCCTTATAAGGCACTAGACTATATTATGGGAAAACACGGGGAAGGCTGGAGATGGAAATTCAAGACGATGAGCAAAACGAGAACAAGGTAAAAAGCGGGAGCCAACGTTTCGACAAGTGCGGCCTTGAAAAAGACAAGTCCACCTGTCGAAACGTTGGCTCCCGCTTTTACCTTGTTCTCGTTTTGCTCATCGTCTTGACCATATTATGTAGCGTATATCATATTATGTGCTTCAAATAGTAAGAGCCAAAAATTTTGTCGTAGAAAGCATGGTTCAAATAACAACGTTTTCTTCTACAATTTTTTTTTCACGGCAGCGATTCGCTAGCGGCGCCGAACATCGCTAAATAGGTGGTCATTATTGTTAACTACTAATCTTTAGGCAATGTTTCTAGGATACTTTCTAAATTAGTTACTTATGACCAATGTCGCAAAAGTGCAAAATTAGGGCCAGTCTGTGGTTAAGGTGTATATAGGAATACTGAGTCGTCAGCGAAGTGTTCAAGATATCCATCCCAAAGCCTAAATTGGCGTTCCAGTTAACATTTTCTCATAGAACCTACCTTGCGTAATGCGGGAAAATCAAAGCTTAGTGGAACAGTGGTGTACTTCGTGACACAATCCGAGAACAGGTATACAAACAGGACTGCTACAATGTCAACACGCCTCGAACACTATAACCACCTTCCATTCCGTAATTGAACTTAGTGCGCTGCATAATTAATTGACAGTTAATATAGTAATATTCGTATATATTGAGTTGATCAACGATTGTCAGGTTTTCACCCACGCTCTCCGCCAGTATTAATGAGTCATAGAAAAAAAAACGACATCGTTATATTCACTACACTGTCTGTAAATGTTCTGGCTCTTCGCAATTGAAGCAGGTGGTGGGCGATAAGGTTCACGAGGACGTCGACAAAATAATGCTCCGCGTACATGCGAGACGCGAAACCCCTACTTCCCAAAACAGCAGCTGGTCTGTGAGAGACGTCATTCTGGATGAAGTTTCTATTAATTGTGTACCTATTTTTTTTTTTTTTTTACTGCATGGGCGTTTCCGCACTTGCCGCCCATCAGAATGTGCCTGACCCGGACAGAGGTCGAACTAATGACTTAGTGTTCATTCTCTAGGCAACTATTCGCAGATGTGAGCGCTTTAATAAACATTATTAAAGGACTACGCGGTGCAGGAGCCACTAGGGGACGCTATATGCGCCGCGGTGACTTAGTGGCTATGACGTCACGCTGCTGAGCACGAAGTAGCGGGTTCGATTACCAGCGGTGACGGCCGCATACGATGGGGCAAAATGCAAAAAAAAAAAAAAAAAAAAAAAACGCTTGTATACCGTGCTTCGGATGCAGATTAAAGAAACCCACGCGGTCAAAATTAAGCCGGAGCTGTCGCCCTACGGTGTCACTCATAAACCACCGCGCAGTTTTGTGTAGAAAGAAAGACAGAAAGAAAGAAAGAAAGAAAAAAAGAAAGAAAGAAACACGCAGACAGTTCACTAAAGCTCACGCCGCTGGCTTTGAAGAGCCCGGTGAACTTCAATTGACGTGGCTAACAGTGCCTTCTCGATCCCGAATGAACTTGTAGAGCACACTTTCTTATTGCGCTCGTTATTGACAATTTAAAGTAAAGTTTTTTTTACTTTATAAATAAACCTTTTTATACACTCCTCACCTTTTTCTTTCTTTTTTGATATGGGGCTCCACAACTTCTACAAACTTGTGAAAACTATACCAGATCCAAGAGAAATGTAGCAGAATACTAGCTAACTTGCCGTATGATGCCCACACGGGTGAATTGTTTCAGCTGGCTGAAATCTTACCTGTCCATAATCTCTACGCCTTTATGTTGACTGTAGCGATCAGGCGCGAAGTTAAAGAAAATCGACATCTTCTACATGACATTTCACGTCTACAGCAAACCATTACATCGCTCAATACATGATATAAAGAAATGTGGAAAGTGATAGCCCCGAAAACAAGTTATCCCAATGATAAATTATCTTCTATATATGACGCCACACTACTTAATAAATATGTGAAAGCTGGAACAGATTTTCCACAAAACAGTATACACCGATCGAATTGCGAGAACTGCGTATGCTTGCAATGGTCTTTAGGTTACATTGGCTCTCTGTTCACCCGTGTGCTTGTTCTTGTGCTTCGTTAATACAGAGACTCTCTGCTTTTCTAAAACAGATTTGCTGCATGTTGAATGTTATTGAAATTGCCGCTGCTGACTATTTTTGTACAAAGGTCGCTGCGAGCCTTTGTCAAGTTGCCTCTACGAAAAGTTGCTTTTACCTACAGGTTCTTTAATCAATGTGATAATGAAAAAAATAAACATAATTATTATTATTATTATTATTATTATTATTATTATTATTATTATTATTATTATTATTATTATTATTATTATTATTATTATTATTATTATTATTATTGCATCTGCGGGGCCCCTGCAGGTACTGAAAGACAAACATTGAAATTCAGTCTGCCTATTGCAAGCGCGATTTTAAATTTTCTGTGATCCGTTATACTGAACGTGAACCGATTAGCCGACTGATTGATCTCTTTGACTGATATGCTCCGGCGAGGGGCAGATATTTTTCGAAGTTTACTGTAAGTTGGTCGGAGGAGAAGGAGAACACTCAGCAGGTCTGCGCAGTGCGCGAGAATGAGCCATGTGGGCTGTATGAAGCCGCAGGCGAAGCATTTCAGACTGCTAGCCGGTCGCACAGTCAAAATTACTGTAGTACAACTCGACCAAAAAATACAGCCTCAGAGATGCCAACCGATCTCAGAGGCCTTGAGAAGAAGCGCGGCGGTTAGCTTCTTTCGAAGTATACAATCAGGGCTAGCGGTGTCGGAGGCACTCGGAAGTTGAAGCGAGATAGATGAGCTTGCAGACGAAGCGTGAGGAGGTGGGAGGAGCTGCAGCCCCTCTTTTCTCATCTTCCGACGACAGTGCCGGAAACACAGCTCACCTGTTAAGGCACGTGTGAGGCGCCTAGCAGTTTGCACAAGCCGACTTTCATTACGTTTCGAGAGAGGTCGAAGTACGCTAAACTGCTAACAAAATGCAGATGAACGAAGACACTGTTAATCTTCGGTGCCACAGATGCGAGCAAATGAAGAAACCTCACTCTATTTCGTGCCCTTTGTATTCAACGCCACCCCCACTGACTCCTGATCGGGGCCAAGCCCTAATGGAACCGTCCGTCGGAACCATGGCTCCCACTTTCCCAACTCAATCCTCGCCGTTCGCTTCCGAGTGACGAGTGTGTTGCCTTCCATTTTCTTTTTATCTCGCGGGACCGCCTCTGAGCCGATTCAGAGGAAAGAAGAGGACCAAGGGATTGGGGAGGTGGGGGGAGGGGGGGGGGGAAGATGTCGAACGGGTTGGTGTCGCAGGTGCACGGGAGCCCACGGAACTGCCCACTCATTCCAGCGGCACGCAATGCGGGAAAAAGAAGCTTCGCGAGGAACCAACGCCTCCTCTTCCCCTTCCCCCGCTCTTAAAGCCTGCGCACGAAGGAGCAGTGCAGACCAGGGGTGAGGCGCGTCTCGCGGGGGGCCAAATTTCCGGAGGCGAGGCACGGACGGATCGAGACGAGAGAGGTGACCACTCACACGCAGTAGCGCCATTGATCTCTGGCCGATGCAAGCCGGCGCCCTGTATATAGGCACCCCAGGCAAGCCATCGCCCCAGCCGAGCCTAGCCGAGCCGGATCCCGTTCAGGCAAAGTGGACCGTTACAGAGACGGAAGGAAGGGCGGACGCGTGGGCGTGTGCAGCGAGGATCAGCGGGACGGATTGGAGCCCCGAATGGATTACGGCCGCGGTACTCGACGACGCTGAGCCGCTTGAGTCGAGGGCATCGCGATCGTCCTCGAGTACGCGGCTAATGGTTTCCTTCTAGCGAAGAGAAAGAAAGACGGTGGTCCCGTCGCTAACACGGCTGCGCGGATGTACGGAGCATCGCGTGCTCCCATTGACTCCCACCTCTCCGGGCCGATAGCGCTTTATGCGTGACCAGCGTACTTGGCATCGAGGTTTCCTTGCCGAGAACGCGCTTCGAACCGGCCTTATTGTGACGCTATTGCCTCCTGCCCCGCGCACAGAAATACGAGTTAAGCATGACACTGATTGACTTTGATGGTGTGCGTGTGTTAGATGGTGTGCGCGTAACTACGTTCTTGTGAGTGCGCGAGTGGGTTTTTCGCACGGGTCTGGGATTTACAATTGCAACTCCTGTGTGAAATTCTAATCGTGATGTTTAGAAAAGTAAGGCTTAAGAAAAAAAATACGGAATAACGCTGTACTGACTGCGTTGCAAAGCAGCAACCTTTCCACTCGGCCCCTGTTTAGCATCCAACTTGCAATAGGCAACTCGCCATAGTCCCACAGTGTACGATGAATCCTGCGATGATACGAAAGCTTGCCAAGGTGATTGATCAAGCACACTCCCCCCCCCCCCCCCCCCCCCCTGTATCAACAAGAGTAATCTTCCGAATCAAGGGAGAAGACGGTTCCGCCGATACGTACACAAATACACATAGAGTGTATTAAATATTCGCCAAAAAACCACAGCCACGTGAAAGCATGCAAAAATTCCGAGTATGGCATCTAATACTCAAGCGCGTCGCGAAGTGCGGTTTATGCAAGCAAAGATATACACAACCACATTCGTATCCATATATCTGCCACAGGCAGCATATTTATGGTTCCGGGCTACGAATTCACACTCCTTCCTACCCGCTATATGACTCGTCGTTGCGCAAACACATGTTCTTCCCCGAAACTGCAGAACACGCCGATTCAGAGTTCACTTTCCTGTATGTCTAGCTCTGCTGACCTTACGGATGCTATGCAGAACCCCCTACATAAAACACAGGTGCTCTTAGAGCATGCTTGCATATATCCTCGTTGTGGTATATTACTTTCGCTCGCGTTTTTTCCTCGTGCAAATGCTACAATCACGCCTTGCGGTACAGGAGAGCCAGTAGCGCCGGTAACAGTCGTTGTCCAGGAAAGGAGGCTGGAAAGAAGGCGTGTGCCATTCGAATCACGCGTCCGTTCACAAACGCGCGTTGCCGGATGGCTTCCGCAGGCATGCGGGGAAATTCAAAGGCCCAAGAAAACGCGACGGTGCTTTCGAAATAATTTTGTAGCCATCCCATTTCCTTAGAAGGCGTTTTCTACATTTCTTTCTTGTTCGCTTGCTTGTCGTGTGTGTGTTAGGTTTTCCGCATTATTGCCGTTGTTGGCTTTTTTCGAGCAACGCAGTCGGCTCTTCCATTCGAGACACGTGGCTCGAGAAGCCGTGGAAACCGATTCGCCGCGGCGCGCCCGGCGAACGAAACAAGGCGCAGGGGTGCGGAGTTTACATAACGGCAATCCCTGTTTCACACAGAGCACGTACGGAAAACCATGCCGCTAGCTGTAACATCCAAGTCTGTTCAATATACGAAAACACAAAAGAAAAGAAAGAAGAGCGCAGTATCAAAAACGAAAAAAAAATGCTCGTTCGGATAATGCGAACCTTGCGACTTGCGCAAATGCTTTCTGGCAATTAACGAAGCAGTTTCTCGGTAGTCATGACGACGTTGTGTGGTCGAACGAGCTTTCTCCTTCAGAGCCGACTCTTCTAAAAAACACGTAACGCGCGAAGCCATTTGCGGACAAAAGTCATTTCAGACGAGTGCTTCGTGAGATTGGGTATGAAGTAACGTCCATTTCGTTTCGTTCGTTGACACGGCCATCCATAATTTCAACTGAAGCTTGACTGTTACGGAGAGTAAACGCAACGTCTGCGACGGATGCGGCTGTGTCGTAGATTGCTCTCGATTAAAAGGATGCTTCTCTGGCATACTTGAGACACGTCCGGTATACGCGTACCGATCCTGTTCTTCTTCGTCTGCCGCGGCCACTCATTGCGCCAAAAGCTTACGGCACGCAGAGTCCTCGGATATGCTGAAATTTATCGTAGCTTGTTCGCAGCAGTAAGTGCGACCAACACAGTATTCCATTCATTTGGCGGCTGTGTGCGAACTGAGTGTGGAAATCGGGAGCATTGGTGAAACCTGCGCCCTGCTAACCATTGAGGCGTATAGCATAGAACGTTACGTTACGGTGAATAGAGTTAACTTTGCTGAAGCTGATGCTTCCTGCTGCGTCCTCTCTCTCTCCTCAACCACCTCCACTCCCTCACACACACAAGCGCGCGCGAGAGAGAGAGAGACTTAAGGAATGACTTAAAAAGCAAACAAGCAAGAAGAAAAGCTCGCGGGTGACTTAAGAAAGTGGCTGAATCGGTGGTTTGCAGCCTGAACACCCACGCGCGCTGCCGAACGGTAGCGCCTCTTCACAGGACCGCAGAAAGGTTCAGTGCCTCACCGACGGCTGGCGGGCGTTTGCACAGCGGTGCGAGCTCCGTATACGCAGCCATTTCCAACAAACACAAACCACCGCCGGCCATCAATCACGGAGAAACTGCATTTCCTGCTCTATGTCTCTCTCTCTCTCTTCCTCCTTCTCCGACGAGGAAGCCTTTCAATAATCGAGCGAAGGCGAAAAAAAAAAAATAAAAACAACAGGCCGACAAGCATATACACAACGAGGAGGTAAGGGCGTGTCAAATTCTGCTGCGCAATGCGCTATGCGAGCGGGTGCACCGACCGGCCGGCGGCGAACGATTACACGCGAGCGCATTCCCTGCCGTGCAGCAGCAGTTCGGCACTGACAGTAAACAGCGACTGCTGCTGCGTGCATGTTCCGCTTTTTCCCTCGTTCCATAAGTGCATCGCAGAGAAAACCTGTGCACGAATCAAGGGAGCATTGGGCTTCTTGTTTATTATTATTGTTTCTTTTTTTAATGATATCTTGTTGCTCTAGCGGCGGTTTAGGGAGTGATAAGAAAAGGCAGAATACCGAATGCGTGCGTTTATGCTTACGTACACACGCATACGCGGAATATTTATATACACCGCAATCAGTAAAGGGAAAGGCGGCCAGATTTTGAAACGCTACCGCTCGTCGAGTGAACGCTGTACTGAGTTTTATTTTCCTAAGGTTCATTTTTATTTTTGACTATAGCTTCTTTTCGGGCCTGTTAAGCATAATTTTGGTTCAGTGCCTCTGTTTACATCATCTCTATCATTTTTGTTTGTTTGTCCATTATATATACGTATATTTTCTTCTTGAGTTATGATACTCTTCTTACTGCTCTCACGCCTCTTTTGAAACTACTCATCTCTCTCTCTCTCTCTCTCTCTCTCTCTCTCTCTCTCTCTCTCTCTCACACACACACACACACACACACACACACACACACACACACACACTGCGCACATATGTAACACATTGCGAACGTCGAGCAGGCAGCGTGTCGATCTTCTGATTACCTCCGCATGGCGGGTTTCGTAACAGGCTTACGCTTCCTATTGTATTCATTGCACTCGGTGTAGCTAGCAGAGCTCGTAAGCGTATACTAGCACGATTTATTCGTTCTGGCGAAAGAAACAGATGCGGAGCACCGCTTTCTTGGTGCATTGAAGTCCCGGTAGACTGCAGGGCAGAAAAAGTTACGCAGATCCAACGCATACGATAGAATATATATGAAACGAAGCTTTCGTGAAGCAGTTACTTTTAAATGCTATGCGAATGGCCGCGATGCGTGTAATCGTGTTTCCTTTCATCCCACGCAACGCGCAGCCTTTCGCAGTGTTCATGTTTATGCAGCTATATGAAATATTTCAAAAGTGTGTGCCCCCGTTGCAATACCCCCCCAAGCAGCAAGTCAAAGCATCACCCTTTTTAAACGAACATTTTGTAACATTATTTACGCTATACATCGTTGCTCACAACTATGCCATTATGCAAGGGGCGGGGCAGGAAAAGGTAGCTTTGCTCTAAAGAACTGCGTTGGGGACTTGGCGAGATTACAAGGTCGTCGAATCTATGGGACACTTTCTCCTCTACTACCGATGAAATGCTGTTTCTGAAAAGAAGAGATACTTAAAAGGTGCCCCTTTCGATGAATTCCCTTTGTATATCTCTACTCGTGCTCTAATATAGTATGTTGGTGTACGAGTAGCCTGGATAGAACACGGAGGAAGGAGGTGCGTGTGTTAATGGCGTGCGATTGCAGAACCCCATTGTTCCTAAAGGAAAGCTCACATTCTAAGAAGCTTTTTCTTTTTCAATCTACTAATGTATTTTTTTGTTTCTTGCATCTATCTTGCAACTCCGTCATGGATCGGCCTGCCTGCTCACTTTTGATGTGCCTTTGTGCTGCTCTTACACGTATACACGTTATCCCAACTAGCGGGAAAATTGGTGGTGCCATCTCTAAAGGCAACAACTAATTCACAAGAGCGTCGGTACTTGCCTAATAGAACTCCTATGCACAATAGATGGCACTCTTGCTTTGTATGGCGAAAGCGTGAGAATAAAAGCGTAGTGCGGCGACGATGGCTACGAGATGGAGCCAGAGTAGCGCACGTCGTCTGGGTCTGTCGGCGGCGGCGGTGGCGGCGGTGGCGGCTGCTGTGAATCACGCCCACGCGTTACTCACGCGCGGGAGCGACCGCCTTTCGCGATCTCCAGATTAGCGAGGCAGTCGCGCCACACTTCGCTCCATTTGCAACGTGCCGCAGGAGACAGATTGTTCGCGCCAGCCAATATATCGCAAAATGAAAACACACATAGAGCTGCGCTCAAATTTTGCATTAAGGACTACCAGAATCGTCGTCGAATTTTATATATATATATATATATATATATATATAGCTGCCGCAACATTTTCGCGCCGCTTCGCCCAGGGCACATTTCGCGCCATTTCTCTTCACGCTCATTTCGCTCGAACCAAAGCTCCGCTTTAGGAGACCTTGTTTGGCTTTCCATGCGCTGATAATGTGATCGCTCCGCAATGTCTTCCAGGCAGTGCTTGGAGGCGCCATCACCAGGCACTGCTTGTCACAGGCAGGAGCTACGCCACTTTTCCTAGCTCAACAGTGGCTCGGAATATAGGAAAGCTTGCAGCTATTGGCACAAAACAAAGCCGAATTGAAGAAGGTCCAACGTATGCTGCAGGAGAATTTTAGTTACGATAGATGCAATTTGAAAAAGATATGACACACTTCAGAACTTCTGGAACCGTTTTTCTCAGTTTCTGTTCTTTCACAAAAGTTTGTGCTTACACAGACTAGTTGTATAATTTCATGCGGAACGCAACTGTGGACTCAAATTTTCAGATTCCACAATCTTTTATACGAAAATTATAGTTTTGGCCTCAGAGTGGAAGATCAATTCCCGGTGAAGCCAATTGTGCCATTTTTTTTTTTGAAATAATGACTACGGTAACTGAACAAGACAGCTGCATAGTGGCATAGTTTGGGCCTTCCTACTGATATGTTATGCACAAGAATTTCAAGTTTTATTTTTCATTTTAGAACGATAATTTTTTTATACTAACCATTGTCACTTCAACATATCAAAATTAGTAACTGTTTGAACAATTTTTCTAGAATAATAAAATTTGGCCCCTGGCTTTATATAATACTGTCATGGACACATCCTCTAACCCTCATCAAAACCAAGTAGCGGGAAAAAATTTAACTTTGGCGCTCCATACTGTACCCCCTTACGCAACGTTTAACTATCGCCTGTGGCAGATATAGCACAGTTCTTGTCCTTGAGCTGGTCTACTCAATGAGGCGGACACTATGTACACGCGACATCCCCCGATATATACGGGAAGCGTAAGAGGCTCCAAATGCGATGAAGCTGTCGCTTTGACCAAACGTCGTGAAAGCTGGTCGATATTTCTTATAACGAATAGCAATGCATACGTTCTTCTCGCGAAGGAACTCTGGAAAATTGGTCTAGCATTGCCATTCTTTGAAGTACTACAATCATATTGTTTCTTCCTTCTTTTTCCCAACTGAAGTTGCTATAATTCGTCCCGCGTCTGCTGATTATGTGTTCACGTCAGGCACGTACCCAGGATTTTTTTTCGGGGGGGGGGCACCACCTCCATCATCATCATCATAATCATCATCATCATCATCATCATCATCATCATCATCATCATCATCATCATCATCATCATTAAAATATCGTCTATACCCGTTCGCTCTCTGATCCAAACCACTCTCTTTCTCTCTCTTAACGTTATGCCTAGCAATCTTCGTTCGATCGCTCTATGCGCGGTTCTTAACTTGCTTTCAAGTCTCTGCCCCATATGTCAGCACTGGCAAAATGCACTGATTGCACACCTTACTTTTCAATAATAATGGTAAGCTTCCAGTCAGGAGCTGGCAATGTCTGCCGTATGCGATCCAACCTATTTTTATTCTTCTGTGAATTTCCTTCTCATGATCAGGGTTCCCTGTGATTAACTGATCTAGGTAAACGTACTCCTTCACAGTCTCTTGCGGCCGACTGGCGATCCTGGTCTCTTGTTGATGATGATGATGATGATGTCCTGGAGTTTGGCGCTTACCCACTCGCGGGGATTGGCCAAGAGTCGGGCAGACTTTGCTTGTGTGTTCAGAAAAGGAGGTAAATATCTAAAATTTTGTTACATGAATTTAGGCGAGGGAAAATCGAAACGGTTCAGTAGATTGTCATGCTACGTAGAGGAAAAAAAATAATTATATTTAATATATCAATGAGGCAATAGAGGAGGAATGAATAGAATAATATGGTCATCAATGAAATCGGTTCGATTCAATAATAAATTTTTCTAAGGCGAAGCACACATTCCTGTGTGAGTGCCCAAGCACAGACGCTCCGAAAGACAGCAGTACCGGAGTGTTCAATGGCAGACCAAGCTGTCGCACTGTAATTTCTAATGTCATTTTCCTCATGGAGGAGAAACGCCGGCATTCCAGTAGGTAGTGCTCAATCGTCTCTAATGCATTGCAAAAATGGCACAATGGGGATATTGCCAGACCAGATCGGTGCATGTAAAAATTTAGAGATGGGACTCGACAACGTAGTCTCGTTAATGTAACTTCCGTTTGTCTTGTTTTGCAAAACTTCCTGCTCCAAGGGAATTGTAAGTGGCGTAGTTCCAATGATGATTTGAGGTTCGATTGAGATGTTAAAAGGATGTATCTTCTGAACCTGGCGGACGTGATAAAGCCCATCGTTGGAAGAAGGGGAAGCACTGGGCCGCTGATAGAAGCCTTGGCCAAGCTGTCTGCCACCTCATTCATAAATATGGCTTTGTGGCCAGGTACCCATATTAATCGTAAACTTCTCAAATGACTTGGAGCCAGTGAGTACAAAGTTTTCATTATCTGTGTCTCGCCGGGAGCAGTAAGTGAGGTGCACAGCGACAAAGAATCTGTGATTATTACCGCCGTTGACCTGGAAGATTGTAGCTTTCGTAAAGCTAGGACAACAGCTAGGAATTCCGCTAGGTATATTGGAGTGAAGTCGGGAAGCCGAATAGAAAAAGACCAGTCCAGTTCCTTTGCCCGGCTGTTTATCATTATCTTCATCTTCTGCATATTAATATTCAACCCCACTCTTACACTCTCTCTGTTAAGGTCTCCAATCATTTGTTGTAACTCGTCTGCATTGTTGTTGAATAGAACAATGTCATCGGCAAACCGAAGGTTGCTGAGATATTTGCCGCCGATCTTTACTGCTAAGCCTTCCCAGTTTAATAGCTTGAATTCTTCTAGGCACGCAGTGAAGAGCTTTGGAGAAATTGTGTCTCCCCGTCTGACCCCTTTCTCTATAGGTATCTCCCTGCTTTTCTTGTGTAGAATTAAGGTAGCTGTAGAACCTCTGTAGATATTCTTACGCGAAGGACGAGTCAGTAAGACCAGAAACTATTAACAGATTATATTTACAACAACGGTTGCAGCGCTGACCGGTTAGATTCACAGCGCGAGCCCAGTTCGTTCCTCCTCCTCTTTTCTGGAGTGATGGCGCCCACGCGCCTCGTTCAAACAAACAAATGCCACACGCATGTAGCAACATTTTCCAAGCTTTTTACGTAAGCGTTCTGTACTCCTTGATTACGTAGTGCCTCTATGACTGCTGGTATCTCTATTGAATCAAATGCATTTTCGTAATCTATATAAGCCACATAGAGAGGCTTATTGTACTCTGCAGATTTCGCGATAACCTGACTGACATGGATGTGATCCATTGTAAAGTATCTCTTCCTGAAGCCAGCCTGTTCCCTTGGTTGACAAAATCCAGTATTGCCCTTATTCTATTGGAGATTATTTTGGTAAATATTTTATATAATACTGGGAGCAAGCTAATTAATGGTCCTATAATTTTTCAATTCTTTAACGTCTCCTTTTTGTGGATTAGTATAATGTCTGCATTCTTCCAGTTTTCTGGGACCCTTGCACTCGATAGACATTTCGTATAAAGAGCCGGCAGTTTTCCAAGCATTAGGTCTCCTCCATCTTTGATTAAATCGACTGTTATTCTACCTTCTCCTCCCGCTCTTCATCGTTTCATGTCTTGCAGGGCCCTTCTGACCTCATCGCTAGTTATAGGATAGTTTCTGTATCCTGTTCATTACTGTTTCTAAGTGAGGTATCGTGACTTCTCTGGGTACTGTATAAAGGTCAGCTTAGAATATTTCCGCTGCTTTTACTATATCTTCGAGATTGCTGATGATATTATCCTTCTTATCTTTTAGTGCATACATCATGGTTTGTCCTATGCCAGGTTTTTTTTTTACTGATTTCAGGCTGCGTTCATTTTTTACGGCTTCTTAAGTCTTTCTCATGTTACAGTTTCGAATATCAGTTATTTTCGCCTTGTTGATCAGTTTTAACAGTTCCGCGAATTGCGTAACGCTGTGCGGCCGCCAGTCCCGTACAACCGCGTACAGCGCAGGACTCTGCGATTCTAGACGTACTGCGCTCACCGCGAAATGTTAGAAAAATACCCACATAAGCACAGCAGAGAAGTGGCTACGTGAGGCGGTTCAACCGATAACTGTAGAAGCGTCATTCAAAACAAGTAATTGTTCTGCCCTTCCGGCGGCGTTTTCTCTACTTGCTTTTTAAATAAAAAGATGTTGATCCATAAATATTCTCATAAACAACGGTTAACATTTTTATTATTCGCTTTTGCTTGCAGTTTTGTTGTTGCCTTGGCTCTCTCCCTTAGTAGGTCGCTTAATTTCTCAACTCCTTGCGATTTTTGTTTCCAGTTGCCAATTTTGCACAAAATGTGCTATACAATTCGGGAAAAACAGACGAGGTAACGTGCGACAGTCATCTTGCTTATGGGTTTAATGGTTATTGCATGGTTTCATGATGGACGCTCTTTCACGTTATTTTATTTCCCACCTTATGTAACCCTTATCACGTGTATATGGTTCCGGGCATCTGCCAGCGTCGCGGCGAGCCGTAACTCAAGGAAATAATGAAGCAAAAGGGAAAGGTTAAACGCAATTGGCGTTTCCTCCGGCGCAACTCGTGCTATGAGAGTACAGACCAGCTGAGTAACAGCCGCATCCCTCTCCTGGTCCCAGGATCAGCCTAAACAAAGAAGGTTGAACTAACAAAAGCAACAGCTATGCGCGTGACGGTTGCATAGATGGTGACAACTGAACGCATCTCGAGTTAATCGCACGGGTGCAGAATCTATGAGAAAACTGTCCTTCACATTACAAGAGATGACGATAACTACCGCCATCTAAAAGGAGTGAAAAAGGCAGCATAATGCTGACCGATGAACAGCTGCCAAGTCTCAACATTGATCTGGCGGCACTTTAGGAATGTGTGAGGAGTAGTGGCGTGGGTGGGGAGGGGGGTATGCCACTTGATTGCGCCCCCCCCCCCTGGGTACGTGCCTGGTTCACGTCCTTGCTTTAGTAACGCGCTGTAACTGTGCTTCGAATTACTATTATTCGTTCGTTTCTTTTGTACTTTTCCCTTTCATTGTGTGCTGTTTCTTTAGTTTTAGCAAGGATAATGTGATTTGATCTCTTTTTGTGCCAATAGCTTTCGTTTTGTATTATTGCTGCAAGATTTATTTCGTTCGCGCGGTCGTGAAATTGATTTTTTTTTCTGTGTTCTTTTTCCCGGACCATTCACCGAGACAATTGCAGACTGTGTCGCCCTTGCTTCGGCTGTCATGAAGCGACTGCAAGTATTGACTAAATAATTAATTAATAAAAAAGCCAAGTTTCTTGTCAGTTATACAGCGAACTGCTACTAATGCAGCACTCCATGCCAAAGCTGTCCATCGGTGTCACGTGCGCAACAAGACACAATCATCTTTATGGCGACGTTAAAATAAGATGTGAAAGTGCGAACAAAGAGGACAGCGCCGACAAGCGTGCATTGAAATCTAAATTAAGCTTATTTATAGTTTAAGGAGTAAAAGACAACGAGGAAATTTTATCGAAGGCTTCAAAAGTATTCATCCCACGTGCACACCATGTTAATTCTCTTCCTCTTTTGCTATTTCTATTCCCCTTTCCATTACCTCCAGTGCAGGGTAGCAAACTGGACGCTCGTATGGTTGACCTCCCTGCCTTTCCTCTCCTTGCTTTCTCTCTCTCTCTCTCCCTCGAAAGGATAAAGAAATTTGCAGTCTACGATCGATCACGGTCAATTATGTGAAGAGAATGCACTACAGAGCAAGTCGTTTCTTTTTTTCCTTTCTTTTTTGCGAAACCCGTGTAGGCAGCTAAATACGGAGGAAAGTTGCGTATCGAAGTGAGTCGCAGTACATGTGATTGCTTCTAGCATTCTACATGGGGATCGCTTGTGAGGGAAATGGAGATATCAACCGGACTGGTGGAACTTGAGTACTTTTCGAGTATTTTTCGTCTGGTTGGTTACGTGGATCGCACCATCACCCAAACCAAGCAAGTAAAACTAGAACCTGACAGCTTCTTAAGCTACATAGATGACGTTGCATGGTACGCTGAGCGAATTTGCAAACGTTTGTATACATTTACTTCAATCACTCAAATAACTGTAACGCTTACCCTTGTGAGCTCGTCATCACGCACACGAAGTCATCTGTACTTCAAGCGGCAATAAAAAAAAAAGAAGAAAGAGGGCAGGAATACGTCTTTCTTTTTTTTTTTTTCGATATTAGACGACCACGCAGAACGCAGTAATACAGGCCACGGAAACGCCGGCTATCCCCCCACGCACATCCGTAATAAATCCAAGCGGCTAAGAATTGTGTAAAAAGAAACGAAAGTCAGTTAGTAGCAAAAGCGAGCAACTAGTAGACGAGGTCATAAAGGAGGAAAGGCCACGAAACAAACGAACAACAAGAAAGCTAGGCTGAGATATCTATAATCGGAAATTCCATTCAATGCAAGTCAAGGCGTCGAACATTCCCATTAGGTCTGAATATCATTCCGGCCAAGAGCGTACTTAATCCAAGTTACATCGAAGTCCATGCACGCTGTTACAAAGTCACACGCGACCTTCCATCTAAGTAGTGCAGCGGAGCATATATATATATATATATATATAAATATATATATATATATATATATATATATATACGCTTGAATATCGCTTGAATATATATATATATAATACGCTTGAATATATATATATATATATATATATATATATATATATATATATATATATATATATATATATATATATATATATATATATATATATATACACGCTTGAATATCTTAAGCTTGCGTCATACATATCCCGCCCATTCGTCTAACCAAGAGTGGAACTGCAACGAGGAGGGCGGCATTAACAAGGCCACTCGAGACAGACATCGAGCTACTTCCAAGAAATCACCGCACCGGTTGGCCGACGATGTGTACAGTTACGCGGGCGCTGTACTGGCCTTTACGGCGTCTCGGAAATAGTTACTGCCGGAATAACTCCATTTCCTTGCACGCGCAGACAGGTATAGCTACAGAAAGGGCCAATCAACGAGCACGTTTGTTTGTTTTACTCTGCCACTCGGCGCTCTCCCCATTTTATAGCCACCACCAGCAGTCCTACGGCTGCCTGCTTCGGATAGCAGGGGTACAGCCTTGATGGCCGACCGTAAAAGGAACGATAGCGGTGTCGGCGCTCTCATACACTGGACGCTCATCCAGAACGTGAAACCTGAGTCGCTGGCAGACGAAACGGCCACAAAACCTGCAATGCAGTGTGCAACTCGTGGCCGAGGAGACGAAGTAATCTTTACCAGCGCGGACGGAACAAGAGCAAACGCTAGCAAAATTGTATTTAGCGTGTCTGTTTTCTTCAACTGCGTGAACATTACGTCGGAACCATTGAACTTCATCGAATTTCTATAGAGTTTCTATGACATAAGAATTCAATAAAAGCCAAGCTCAAGCGTCCGCCCCACTAAACGACTTTCTCTAGCAAGATTTTATTTAAATAATTAACTAACTGAAGTTCAGCGTATCAAGTGCCAAAAGTACGGTCTGATTACGAGGTATGCCGTAGTGGGATACTCTGGATCAATTTTGACCAACTGGCGTTCTTTAACGTGTGCTGAAATCTAAGCACGCGAGCGGTTTTCCTTTTTTTTTTTTTGCATTTCGTTCAGATAGAAATGCGGCAACGTTTTAGTTAACCAATGAAAATCGTTGGCGGAGATCTTCACATAAAGTCTACATACAGACTGTGTAGTGATAATGTTTATAGATTACCGTTACTCATATACCAAGAAAGAATACATGCACTCTAAAATATTTACACCCTTTTGAGCGCATCTTGTCCTCCAACAATAATCCTGCTGCCGCCCCTCTCGAATACAGCTCTGGCGCTGTCCTATTGTAGGCAAAGTACCTGTACAGCATGTTCGCACGTGGACAATGCAGGCGCAGCTGGATGCGTCTGGTGCACGCAGTTTGGAAAGCATTCACAAGCTGAAAGCAAGAGTTGTGCGGCCCATCTGGAGCGACCTGCGCGAAGCTTGGTGCCTCGGGCGTTAAGCACGAACAGCAATGCGTGATCGGCGGAAGCCACTGCCCAGCAGCTCTGTCGGAACGCGTGGCCCCATGACGGCACGCCTGCGACCGGTGCGTGCGCGCGAGGATATAACCGCCGTCGGACCTTCCGGGTTGGCCGCTATCTTGTACGCGTTTCAGCAGCTATCTTGTACACGTTCGAAAAGCCGATGTTCGATTTCGGCTCACGCGAGTGGACTAGATTGGCCTAGGCCGCGATATCGCCGCAGCCTGGACAATCGCGCGAGGCGAAATCGAACGTCGGCTTTTCGAACGTGTACAAGAAAGCGGCTGACTTTCGCAGGCGCGTTTGGCGTCGGACGTCGTTCGAAAAGGGAACCTGACGCCGATGGGGGTTGGTTGTGGGGTGGACGGGCGAAGGTGGGTGGACGGGGTGGACGGGGGTTGTGGGTAGACGGGGTGGACGGGCGCATTGTCACTGTCCTTTCTCCCCTGCAGGCGCGTGCATTTAACGATGCCGCGTTTGCGCCAACAGGCGGAAACCCGTAAGCGTTGCCATTGGCAGGTTTCGAAGAGTGCGCGAGGCTTACACCGCGGATAAGGCTCACCTTTAGTCGACTTTGGTCACGTGGCAACGACAGCGCGAAAATTTCCGAAGCTCTTCTGGATATTGTAAACAACTCCTATTTGTTTCTTTTTGCTGTTCTGTATCCCCTTTCACGCTCCCCTCACGTTACATTCACCGAGGCTGTCTACTTTTTACCCCATTACCTCTCATCCCTGCTTACCGATCTTCCAAAATCAATGGTCGGGAGTACTGTAACGATACGGCCAGCATAATTCTCCACTCCTTGTCATTCTTCTCAAAACCACAAATCTTAACAGTTCTTTCAAACAAGGAGAGTGTTGGTAGCAGTACCGATGTTAATGCGGGCTTGTGACGAACTAAGCCAATCGTCTTTGGGCACTGGCGCAATAGTGGGCCGGACTTCTGCACGTTGAAAAATGGGTGTTCCAAGAGTGATATTTTCAATTCCAATAGAATAGGAATGTTCAAGAAAAATTATATTCGAATCGAATATCGAATCGAATACCGAATACCGATTTCTAAACAAAGTGAATTATGTGTGGAGTCTGTTTGGCGGGGAAAAAAAGCAATGCTTATTGACGTTATTTGGTACATGTACTGCCGTTTAAAACTGGGTATAAAGTTAACTGCGAAGCTCGTAAATCAGCATCAAAGGAAGAGTAAATTGTATCCCGTGCGCGATGGCAACGACAGTAACGATACGAAGGAATGTCACGTGACCAGATGCACGCAGTATAGAGTGTTCAATGCTTGTTGAAATAGCTAAGTGCAATACTAAAACATTCTACACTACTGCGAAATTAATTCAAACGTGGAGACACTGACCAAATAGCACATTACTTTGCCTAAATCAAGACGACATATTTGTAAGATGCCTAAGGCGAACAATGCTTATTTAACGACTGGAGACTATTGTGTATAAGTGGTATAGAGGTTAGATAAGCAGGGATAAAATGCGTCAGAAAGGCTGGCCAACGTTTCGATATATTGACCCATCTTGTCAAAGGCGTTTGACAAAGATAGGTTCACTTATTGAAATGAAGCCCAGCCCTTCTGAGGCACTTTATCCCTGTTGACGCACCTTCTAGACCAGTGTGCTACTCCCTCTGTCGGCCCATTTTTTTTAAATTCTGATTTGTGCATAAGTGATTTTCCCCAGGTGTTCGCTCAAGAACTGGTCTGCGCAAGAACCACGGTTCACCTGCGGCAGTCACGTCAATCTTTCTGCTCGAAGACTGCGACAGCTGCTGTTAGTCTCACATATTGTTTCAACAAAACAAATACTTGATCGCTTCGAGTGGTTAATTCTCGAATCGAATGCGAATCGAATAGTAAAGACTTGTATTCGATTCATAATTGAAATTTCGAATATTAACGCTCCCTTGCTTTAAAGTGATGCCCACGGGACCATTGTCCGAGGTTTAGGTCTAAGGTCAGCTGCTATAGGTACATTCTGCTCTATATAGCGAGTGAGAATTAAAACTTCCAACAAACTTCCAAATGTCCTCACTTGTAAATATGTGTTGCACTTTGTAAACTTATGCATATAAAGCTGTACGACACATATTCCCAACTTTAAGCCCTCTGCACTCTCTACCAGTCGCAGTCGCCAAATAATTCAAACTAGACGAGCGCAACCCTGGCGCAATAAAAAAAAAAATGTGCTAATTCTGTCTTCGTACGGCCTCTGAGTGGGCGGGCTCCAGCGCTTCTACGAAGCAATATACAAGAAGCAGAAAAGCGAAATAACCAACGTTTACTCCGGTTATGGCTTAAGTACATTTACGGAGAAAACCGAATGTATACGCGAAGTCAGTAGTTTGTGTAAATCTATACCAATGAGGGTTGGCCGGAGTGCTACAAGGCAAGAACACTCGAAGGGACCACTGTTTAGACATCCAAGTCGTCGGCGCAAGCTAAATGGATGCGACGCTACACTTTTCGGGGAATCGAGAGCTCAAGCTTCCGGCATCATGCTTCGTAGCTCTTAAGCGAGCCGGCACGCATCAATTACAATAGTCAATACAGACACAAGGATAAATTTTTCTCGGTTGTTGCCGGCACGTCTCCTTTCTAGTGGCGCTAAATAAAGCATCCCATTGGCATCGAAGTGCGGGTGAAACAAGAAACTGGTCCTCGGTCCTCCAGGCGCGGCCCTCGGCTCCAGTTTAGAGTGTCTCCAGATGCGTGCAGAGCGCTTCACTGCAAAAGCGACGAAAAAAAAAGCGACGCACCATCGCGCCCCGCTCAATGGGCTCAGCCAGCGCCAGGCACGGTGTCGGGACACTATTCTGGCTAACGGCCGCGAAATCGAGCAGAGTCGCCTCCTGGGGGCCAATCCCTGAACCACGGATAGTGCCGGTTGCGCCGCGCGTCGTCTGGTATGCCCTACGCGTTCACATGTGCGAGGACGGTGTTTATATCAGAGCTAGCTGAGCTATCAGGCGGCCGTTCTTGCGTTGAGAGTCGGCGTGCCTCGGCGTCGTACCTCGGCGTAAACGTGCGAACGAACGCAGCGAAAGATGAAAAAGGGAAGGCGGTGACCATAGCCACCCACCTCCGTTCGCCACAATCACACCAATTTTATTGTCGCTTTTTTTCTTTCGATTAAGCCACAAAAAATTCATTTTCCCGCGTTTCAAACAAAGTCAAGTGGTTGCAGCGATACGTGAATGCCACGCTTTAGCGACTTGTCGCGATGTGTTGATCACACAGCGATCTATCTGATACCACACAACATGAACGAGATAACGCGAATATCACTCAGCAGTAATGCAAAAAGAAAATGGGAATTGTTAACAAGCACTGTCGCGTCATACACTTTATATTACGATAACTGCATCAATTGCGATAATTGGAAAGCTCTCGCTTAGTATGCGGACGCGGCGGCCTGAGCTGTTATTTAATATCGATCTGGTTCTGATTCAACAAGGGTGTGTATTTCTTTTTTTTTTTCGTAGTCTCGCAATGAAAAAAAGGTGGCCTTTTGTGTTTTCACTCGTTGCAGAAAAAGAAAGCTAAAATAGGGTATTAGTGAGAATCCTGTGTGACAGCAGTCTCTAGACGCAGGACGTCATAACACCGAGTTGAAAGGGGGTTGCTATAATTTCATTTCGGTCTTCAGAGTATATAGTTGTTAGCTGGACGGAAAGCACTGGCCATTGTTAGCAGAAATAAAACAGCCTAATAATTTTAGCCTCTCAAATAATTAAAACTACACGCGTAACCATTCAAGGGCACCTTTGTGCTTAAATTATTCGTTTCCATTGTTAGTGCGAGAAAAGTATTCTCGTGTGAAACAACCTGGCGATGTTGCATATGCTATACTCTCACCCACAGAGGTGTATAGCTTGTTTATTTGCACTGATGGACTGTTTGTATTTCGCAGCGAATTTAAAAAGAAATATCAGGAAACGGATATGAATTAATGCTCAAAATTGTTGATGTAAACTGCAAACTTTAACTTAGTTGTGTAGGGATGCTGACTCTCTTACAGCCAGTGCAAGATTCACAGAGAACGCGGTAATAATTAAGCTGCACAACAATTTCAACAGAGCAGGCGGAACGCCAGCGAAGCGTGCCCAAAGAAGCCCCAAGGAAGTGTTGATATACACATTCTTTATCTGACTGCCAGCCCCCCGTTACCCGGCAGTTAGGACTTCTTTCAAGTAAGAAGAAACTTACGGCGCATTTCGTGCGAAAATGCGGCCATTGGCGGGCAATATATAATAAGTTCATTGCAGTATAAGCGCGTTTTATTGCCATGGAATTGGGCCACATGGTTCACAGCGAAGCACCACGGAATATATTTCAATGCGCGCCGCCGGCAACCTATGCATACTAACGTGGTGACGGCGCTGCTACTTATAGGTCGATCTCGCGGTGAGCGTAGTGGGCACACACATTAACGTTCTTGCGGTGCAACTGTGTGCGTACGACATTGTAGTGCGTACGCTGGATTGAGCCACAACGGACAGGAAACGTCAAGTTAAGTCGATTTACTAGTTTCATTGGACGCTGACAAACGCCGACGCGTTCCTCACCACGCGCCCGTTGCGAGACATCTTCGGTGCAGCGTCAAACCTCGCTATCGTTTTATTGCGATAGCAACTATATGGACACCCCAGGCGCATTTTTGCCACCGCCGTCACCGTGATGTTCCGCACAAAGTCCAAGGGCGAAAGCACCGTCGCCGCGCGTCGTATGCTGTATGTGCGAGCATCGCGGCTCAATCTAGCGCGCGCTAAAAAAGAAAGCGGAGAGCAAGCGCGCCGTTTTCCGTCGCGCAAAAGGCCGTGAGGAGATGCGAGGGAGGAGAGAAGGGAGGGGGGGGAGGGGCGTTGTGCTCTGTCAACAACTTCGCATTTCGCGACGGGGCGCATGCAAGGGGAACTGACGATTGCGGCTCAATCTCCCGCACCGTATATGGAGGGAAGCGGAGAGGCAGCACGAGAGGGAAGGGTACACGCTCCACCAAGTATGTATACATGTACTTTGCACGTACTCGCGCGGTTTCGCGCGCCGTATCTTGAACGAGATCTGCAGACGGTTCATACCTTCGTATACGCACTATGTTCTTGACGCTCTTGCGTTGAAGCGAAATACCGAACGAAGGTGACTTCGCTCGCTGCTGCTGCCTCGCTTGCTCACAGCAGCGTTTTAACTGCGAGTTTCCGCGCTCATCGAGTGTGATATGTGCATGTTGGCTTTTTGCGCGCTGACACTTTGCTTGTTAATTCAGTTAGTAAGCGAATGTTTTACAAGTTTGTACGGCCGATAAAACAACTATCCTTACTTCGTATAACTGTCTACTAATTTGGTATCGCAATCGATGCTTTGTCTTTCGGACGAAACTGCGAATTTTTTGGGAGAAGCTGCCAAACATTCATTTACATAGCAATTATGTGAACGCTCAAAGGGAATTTTCGCCGTCGGCGCCGCCGTGGGGCTCCGCTTATATTTAGGTATATGCATGCTATATGCTTATCTATCCCGTATGTGCGGTATATACTGCTACACTATATATCCAATCACTGAAGTTGTTCATACCAGGTCTTACGTCCTTGAGTGAATTATTTTTTTGACCTCCTTAGTTCCCCCCCAGTTAAGAGTGACATCTTAGTTTTGCCTGGTTAACGTAGTTGTGCTCGATAAGATACCACGTGGGAATACAGTGTTACCATTGGGAGAACTTATACAGTCAGAACTTCGGCATTTTCGCACGCGCGATAACGGCAGCGAGAGTGCGGCCCCAAGAAACTTCCGGTCATGTGGCTTATCAGTCTGCTAGGCCGGAATAAAATGGTGTTTTAATATTGTTTCAATGTACGCAAAATCTCTTTTTACGTTTTCAGATAAAAGAATGGTGCATAATGCCTTGAGAAAAATACTTTGAATTTTTCGTATAACTTACTGGAAACTGCATTTGTGAAACTGTGGTTATGTACAGGGTAAAGGTGTTGCAAATCTGCGGCCTTATTTTTTAACGCACTCCTGCTTTTTCGCCCGTTTAGTTTAGCGGTTTAATTTAGTGGGCGAAACCGGAAGCCGTCCACGACTTCCTTATTGTGAGTGCAGGGGCAAGTGAACCGGAACGCTTAAGCACTGCTAACATATGCCCTCTTGAAAAGCCTCCATTCTTGCTCTGGTTAGTGTTCAGATCTAGTCCACATATCTATTTAGTATTAAGGACAACCATAACATAAAAATTTCGCTGTAACGTTGTTAACGCTTCTTGCATATCCTTTAAGCTAACATCTCCAAACACAAGGTAAGTATTTGCCTGAAGCAGGGCTTTTGAAATGTCTGCTACGAATGGATACCAAAAGAGATTGTGCGTAAGCGATGTCGAGGTAAGGTTTTGAAGCTTGCTTGCCCCCAAACGCGTCTCTTTGTCCACTGTCCTCCACTGGGGGGATGCATGTGCCACGCTTTATCACTGTCATATACGCCTGCACTGTACCATCGACGCTGTTTTCGCGAACATGAATACACAGAGTTCGCATAGCTAAGTATACAGACAAGATTTATTCAGTTCAACGGAGGAGACGCCGAGAGTTCCGCTAATACCTGACACGCTAGACATCCAAGAAGTGCGTAGCTTAAGGCTTGGTAAGTGTTTTAGCACTTAACAAGTGTCGAGCTTGTTAAGTGCTAGTGTACAGGGCCCGCACTGCAGGCGTGGCACTAACGCCGGACGCACTGGCACGCTAGCGTCCGCATAAAGAATGGACAAACAATTCTCAGAAGGCGCCGTGGCACGCTTGCTTTCTGTGCAGACGCGTTACTTCGTGCACGCCATATTCAAGTCCTGACAAATGTGCGCGATGACTTACTTATCATGCCCCATAATTTTAACTCGACAGCGTTAAGAAGCTCGTGTCGCATAAAAACCGGTGTCGGCGACGTTGGCCGTGAGCGAAAAGTCCCGGAAGGCAATTCATAAATAAGAACAACTTGCAAGCTGGGCTGTGTGGGAATCGAACCAGGGTCTCCGGAGTGTGAGACGGAGACGCGACCACTCAGACATGAGTTCGATGGTTTAAATCGGGACAAAAGCGTCTCTAGTGAATGGGTGTTGCCTTAGAAACGTGCCGTAGACAGTTATACAGCGGTGTATATCGGTAATTATGAGCATGTAAATTACAGAAGTCACAGTTAAACGAGTAGCGAAGTACGTTTCCGCTACATTTCTTCTGCGCTTGGTGCACACGCAGAGCCATATTATGGCAAACACAGAAGACCCCCTCCTGGCAATGTACGGCGCTGCCCCGACAGGTGGCGCGCCACTCGCCCGCTTCTCCCCTTCGCCTCGTCAAGAGCATGCCGAGCGAATAAGTGGGCGGTGCGAACTCGCGTTCCACTCTTGCAGGCGAAGCTTAAGCGTCCTCCAATTTTTTTATGTATAGGCAGATTTTACTAATGATACTAATCTGCTGTGGCTGCGTTCAGAGACAAAGGCCACAAGAAGAAAAAGAAAGAAAGTGCCAGACACCGGGATACGGACAGACCAACCGCACAGACTGCGAA
Source organism: Dermacentor andersoni (assembly GCF_023375885.2). Taxonomy (NCBI): domain Eukaryota; kingdom Metazoa; phylum Arthropoda; class Arachnida; order Ixodida; family Ixodidae; genus Dermacentor; species Dermacentor andersoni. The sequence continues at coordinate 96,623,121 of NC_092818.1, read as the reverse complement.
CAATACATTTCCACGGACCTCTTATGCAGCTTCTCCACGAAGGCGCACTGCACGCATTTATTTAACAATAATGTGCCGTATGGCAAACTGTGCGATTAAGGAAAAAAAAAAGTATCTACTAAAAGATGCTATCGCGCTTTCAATTATTGCCTCCTAGACATGTCCTCGGGATCTGAGGCATTCTTCGCACATTTTCATCGTGCGCAAAAAACTACGAAATTGACACTAAATTACTGTTTTCCAAATTTTGCAAACTGCAGGGTACAGTCAGCTCACCCACTCCTGACGCAGTGGCAGTGACAGTGTTGCACGTTGGCTGCTCGTCGGAAGCTTGTCCGCGCCCCCTGCCTTCCGCGATGAGTGGCTGAAACATGAGAGGATGACACCATTGGTCAGTGGACAAAGAAAGCGACATCAAAGAGAGAGAAAGTAAAATAAACCAACAAAAGCAATAAAGAGAAAAAAAATAACTACAGTAGAACCTGAACATAATAAGCCCAGATAAAGCAAGTTATTCTCTATAACGAACACGTGAAACTTACTGACCAATACTCAAGTAAGTGACTCACTCAGCGTACAGAAGCAGCGTAGAGAACTTTTTTTTTTTGTTATGCCCAGGTACACGCAGAATTGTATTCTATTACGCATAGTTCTGTTTTCAATAAATAGGTTGCTTCCTTGTTTCTTTTAACCAAAGAAGGTAACAGATCCGTACATGGCAACGCACCATAAAACTTCGCTTAAGTTCGTTATAAGCAACTTTGGGTATATCGAATTATCAGCTAACAGATAATGAAGTCAAGGAAAAGATTTGTTGTTGTCATTAATTCGAGTGCAGAAATGATAAGCTTTTTTTGGTTGTTTCGTTATCTTTTGGCTTCGTACGGTTGCGACTAACAAAAATCGGGTAATAGAAAAGTGTGAGGACCACCAATCAGAAGTGATCCATTGCAAAGCCGGTTCATTTCGCCCTTGCCAGAGGCGAGAATTGCTTTACACTCACGTGCTCTACACTGACGTGTTCTCTTTAACAGTTGACCGCACTGCACGTCTAAGACGCCTAGTCTTCTACGTCTACGTCTTCTCTCCGTGAAACAGAAAAGCATGCAAGAAAAATCACCGCCCCTTCAAGTCCGTGACGATGATCGAGCAGTGAAGCTGTTTTATTTACACCGAGCGTTACACCATGTGCCTCAATCTTCGCAAGCAGCCTTTATTGCAATTTTTTTTCACGATTATTTCACTTCATTTTTGCTTTTGCGTGCTTCGCATGGTGACCATACTTTAGGAGTGCTTTTTTTGCGGTTCTGCCAGTGATCTTCTTTTTGTTTTTTTGCGCGTGAGGTTTCTGTGTGTGTTTTGCCGTGCTTTTTTTTCTCGCGTGCAAGTTGCTCCACCCTTTTTTTGCGCACCAGTAATGAGAGCAAGGTTTGGCGGATTGGTTGGATGGGTTTTGCGATTGACGTAGCTGCAGGTACTTCTTGCTGGCGCAAGAAGTGCCGGCAGCCACGCACTCCTAGTATCGCCTTTCAATCACTGGGCACTGTTCGTTGGCCACAAACCGCCAGCATAACATTCGTTTCTTTCGCGGCAGTGTGCAATCAATCGTCGATAAATTCGATGCCGATCTGGTTCGATCGCCGAAGATGCACCGTCTGACAACTGTGTAAGATTCGCGTACAAGATAGTATTCTCACAGGGGGAAAGGGGTCACTCCAATCCCTTTCCTCCTGTTGAGCTCATCTTTTCCTCTAGAGCTAGGTCACGTGGCCCCTTTTTAGCGAAGTCCGACAACGACGGCACAGGGTCCGCATAAACAGCTTCAATGTCAAAAAGACTGGCGCACATGACAATGAGATGGCACTACGAAAATGTATCTTTTATCCTCCTTTCAAGCTAGCCGCGGCCTCCAATCACTTGCGTACATTTATAGAGCGCCTTCGATGCGCGCGCTGTACGCGCTACATCAAAAGGGAGTGCTATCTTCCCAAATGGGCCACGTCACTACAGGACGTCGCGGCTCTTATGTTACCTCGTCAAGCGTTTCATCCGCACGGCGCAAGCGTCGAGATCGAATATCCAGCCAGTGACGACCTGGCAAAGCGACACCCGTTCCAAACTACGCGAACACCCATTCTTTTGCGACTGAGAATCGAAGGGAGGAAGCGTAACGATATACTATACATAAGACAAAGCAAAGGGGTTAGAAAAAAAGAAAAGAAGCATTCGTACGGTGTCGACGACGTTCGCAAGGGGACAGCGCGAAAGACACAACTGCCGAATTTATCAGCCGTCGACGCAGAAAGCAAAGGAATCGACAGGTCCGGCGACGCGGATTCATTTCAAATATGGCTTCTCAATATTGCCTCTAGATAATGCAAAAAAAGAAATGAAATCGAGCCTTTTACATGACAAAGAAGGATAAGAGCAAAGACGCATAATAAGGGACCAGACGAGAGATAGGGTGGCCCGGAGCAAATCAAAGTTCGTTCGCTTCGCTTCTGCTAGAAAGCTGCAGTGAGGGGAGGTGAAAAGAACGGCGCTTGAGGATAATTCTAACAACGACAAAAAACAAAAACAAAAAAAAAATCCTTGCCCTATACGCTCATTCCTGACAGCGCATCGAAATGAAGGTTAGAGGGCGCTGCAATGAACAAAAAGAATAGAAAGAAGGTGCGATAACAATGAATGGAATCGATGAGACAGCGTTTTGGAAGCGGCTGCTCTTTCTGCAACATTGTTCGCCGGGAGTATATATATATCTATATATATATGTTTAGCTGTCCATTTCTGTCTTCGCCGTGCAATTGTCTTAGCTATTTTCGTGCGTTTGTAATTGATTACATTTATTTGTTTTTATTTGCACATACGGTAGTTTTCTCCAATTACTTGTTCGTTCTTCGGCTGTACTTTGACGTGCACATTGCCCCAAGTGCCTTGACGCGTCCTCTATACATTTGTAGATGGATGGACGGATACGACTTTATTAAACGTCCGGCAAGGTTTAACTCGACATTTGTATACCCATTAGAGATATTAAACGCCCGTGATCGCGTGTGTGTATACGTGCGTTCTTTTGATTTTAGTGTTTCCTCATACGCCAATTATTTTTGTTCACTTGACAATGAAATGTTCTGGAAGAGCAGGCTAGAATGTTGTCAGCATTACCACCAAATAAATAAATAAATAAATAAATAAATAAATAAATAAATAAATAAATATGATTTCGTGGTTTGCGCGGAGGACATCGTAGCAGGTGAAGTGCGTATCCGTTGATTCGCGACCAGTTTTCTTTTATCACACGATCTATACCATGTTAATGTCTTTCTCCCTATTCATTTGTCGTACATGCTGATAGATAAAATGTCGTCTATCTTAGAATCCTCCCTGAAATTATTTGCATATAATAGTGACGAGTCGTTAAATAGTAATTGGTAGCCGTTGAGCAAAATAACTTGACAATTCGGCCCTGGCGCTCCATGTTCTTTTCGGACGCGCATCGAGGTTAGCTTGGTTAAAAGACAGAGGTTAACTCCGTCCAAATTTAAGCTCGGTGAAACATTCGGCCCTTTAGGATACCGGCAAAAATGCGTATAACGATTTCTAGCGCTTTACAGTCAGACTGAGTGTCTGTAAAGGAAATAAACTATACATGAATAATAGAAAGAAAAAGAAAACAAATGTGCGCACAGTAGACTGCATAGACCAAAATGTTGGGACGTGCTAAGCCGACAAAATCCAGTGGTGATATTGCCGTAAATGCAAGGGAAATGCGTGAGCATTACGTCTCACCTCTTTGAGCTCCTGGATCCATGATTTAGATCATACTTGAACGTAACAAATGACATGTAATCAATTACTTGTAATCAATTCGATTATTTGATAATTTTGTAATTTAACGATTACTTTGTTTACTCGGTAACGCTCACTGTAATTCACTTACTTCTTTCAGACACCCAAGGTAATGTAACCATTTACTATGTTGACGAGACAAGCTGCACCAAGCAACGCAAGTTTCAGAACATGAATTTGGTGACTACTACAGTAGTACAACCGAAAGTGTGTCACGCATCAGTCTAGCAAAGTGGAACATTCCGACAAGCGAACCCGGGGGCTCAGTATTTGCTTCCTCGTCTTAACGCTCCACCAGATGTTGACTGATGAACAGAACAGGTGCTGGTACATCCCATAAAGAAAGCCACTTAGGCAGGTTAATTCCAGGAAATCCCGTAGGGACGATTTTCTCAGTGTTTGTGGCCCACCCAGGAGCGTCTTCTCGCAAGTCTCAACAACAGTGAAGTGCTGCGCTTCTTAAAGGACCCACACGCTGAGTAGCCGCAATATTGTGCACAAGGTACGCATAAGTTGCAACACCAGCGCGAACATAGCTGGCAACCTCACTAGCAACCTCCCTCTCTGGCCACCCCCCCTCTCTTTCCCTCTCTTTCTCCTGCTCGATGAAATTTTCAGTGTCGCCCCTAGTGCCATCAAGCAAAAATGAGGGACGATGACCGGCGGAATTTTTTAAAAGCATTTGTTCGCGCAGATAAACAATTTATGATAAGCTGCAGAGGATGCACTGAAGGAGGGCCCGCCCAGTTCGTTTCTCTCTCACACACAAACACACACACACACACGTGTGTGTGTGTACATACATACATACATACATACATACATACATACATACATACATACATACCCGTTCTTCTAAGCTCTCCCGTCCCCTTTCTACCTCTACCATGTGACCAGCTTCCAGCACTTCACACACATGCGCTTTCTTCCCTTTGACGCACTAAAATAATTAAAACAAAAGAAGTAGTAGGAAGTGAGAGGTAAACAAAATAAAATAAAAGGATGTGTGCACAGCGTGAAGCGTTCCTGGTCTGTCTGAAAACGCTGAGCCGAGCACGCATCCTGAAGATCCTGACAGGCGGAGGACGCACCCTCCCTTGTCACGGAGGGAGAACAAAGCAAAGCGACGCGTAGCCCTCGGGGTAGGGTTTTACACTGTCGCTTTTCGCAACGCAGCGGCAATGGTGCCTCATTCATGTCCGTTTCCTCTTCGACGTAGCACTAGCTACCAGGCGCAGAGGTAGGGTTTTACACTGTCGCTTTTCGTAACGCAGCGGCAATGGTGCCTCATTCATGTCCGTTTCCTCTTCGACGTAGCACCAGCTACCAGGTGCTCTGCGCTAAACCTATGCACTGACGACAGTTCGGTTTGTGTAGTGTAGTGTAATCCTAGTGTAGCGGTGGCCACTGTGGCTGAGCGCCTAAAGAAATCGGTTTCGAGAGAGACGGACGTGATTGCAGAAAGCAGTAACAGCAAAAAAGAGTAGTGGCTATTCCGTATATTCATCCAGTGTCGCACAGGCTTAAAAAAGTTGCAAGTAGATATGATGTTAATGTTCCTTTCACTGCTCCCAATAAGCTAGGTAAGATATGCGCTGCCGTACAGAATAAAAAGGAGCGCGTAAAAGGCAAAAGACGAACAGATATTTGTCCAGTGAAGCACAATAAGAACAACAGTTTTACTGACTGTCGTATGGGTGTGGTGTATAAAATCCCCCTTAGCTGTGGCCTGTTCTACGTAGGGCAAACGGGACGGTGTATCAATCAGAGGCTAACGGAACATAAAAGGTCGTTAACCGGTGGATCGCCTTCTAATGTTTCGCTACATTGCCGAGATTGTAACTGCACGCCAGAGTTAGATGATTGCGCGATATTGTACAGGCATAAGAATGAAGATACGCGTCTTATGCTAGAGGCATGGCATATCTATAATGGTGGAAGTGCGTGCGTGACTCAGCCTTCGATTACTTTACATAAGGAAGAGATTAAGTGCCTTGACAGTTATCTCTCACGTAGACCGGCACGTGTACCCGACTGACACGTGGTGTTACCATTCCTGAGCATGCGCAGATGAGTTTTGTGTCTTTCTTTTTTCGCCTCAGTGCTCCCTTCAGTTGATAGTCGGCGTTCATGTTGTCCACTTGTCTACTCTTGTGTCCTGTCTGCACGCCTCACTTCTTTTTTGCATAATGAATCCTTACTAACTAGCTCAGCTTTCTGTCGTTCTAATCTTGTAGCTACGCTTACATGAATGCAACAATAGTACGTCGCATTCTTATAAGCGCATTGCGGTAATTCCTGCGCGACCGTGTTTACATGTGGCGCATGCGCCCTCGTGCGAAGCAAGCCGGAACCTACTTCGGGCGATTTGCATTCCGCCGGTGAGTGGAGGTGAGCCACAAGGCGACAGTTGCCTCTCTCCCTCAATGCGACACGCCAGGGTTTGCAGGCACCGCGCGAGACGACCCACGCCGTCTCGAACTACCCTCTTCTGTCGCATCAATGCGTTCCGCCTTCCTAGCGCATTTACCGCCGTTTGCATGCCTTCGATGAGCCAGAAATGCGATGCGATACGCCACTTGTCGCTTTCACGGAAACTCCGCCTGTTTGACACAGACGAAAAGCTAGCGTCTCGGCCCGCTTATCAATCCGTCTCGAGCCCTGTGGGAAGGCTGTCTGGGAAGCCCTGATCTTGTTTTCGACGTGAAAAGGAACTTATATGTGCAAATGAACAAGACAACAAAGGGGTGTTAATAGCGATAGCGAAGGGAGCGCGAGGAGGAAAGCAGATGAGAAGGGTGCAGTGGAACCACGGTGTACGAATATATACTCTGTATACTCATTACACCGTGAGTGGAACTTGAGGCGGAAAGCAGAGGAGGAGGGTATCGCGAAAGTGTGAGAAGAAATGCGTAGTGTCGCGCACGACGGGCTTTGCGGCGACGATGGCTACGAGATGGCGCCATAGTAGTGCGCCTCGTCTGTTCACCGATGACGCCGCCGATACCATATATAGAAACAAAACGCTGCATGAGTGGATGTCTACTGCGGCGGCTGCTGTGAATCACGCCCACCTTTCACCCACGCGCTGCCTCTCGCGATCTCCCGATTAGCGAGGCAGTCGCGCCACACTTGGCTGCGTTTGCAACGTGCCGCACGAGACAGATTGTCCACGCCAGCCGTTATATCGCGAAATGAAAACACGCATAGAGCTGCACTCAACTTTCGCATTAGGGAGTATCGTAATCTACGGTGAATTTTTTTCTTCTATTATAGTTGTTCTCTGTGCAGTAAAATTTCTGGATTTACCTCTGATAAACTCTGATGATCAGCGACAGCTGGTGAAAAGGACAAGGCAGGCGGTCAGGTCACATGGCTTCCTGGACTAAGGAGGCCACCCGCAAAGGAGGTGATCAAGGAACTTCATATGCTCCCAATAAAGTTCAGTCATCATTTACCTCTACGACCCTGCACACATGGCCAACAAACTGGCCTCTCGTCTATACTTCCTGTAATAAGACTCTGAGGACCTCGTCTGTATAAACGTATTTTGTAAATTTGTCAAATGAATATTCAAAACAACCGGCTGTATTACTTGGACTCTACGCTCCACCTTCGCTGGACTCTATTCTGACTCTGCCGACACGAGGCCACATCATGCTTTGTCGGCTATGGCTAAGAGTGGCTTTTACGAGCTCTCTTGATTTTCCCACCGGATTGGCCGAAAACGCCTCGTGTGATGACTGTGGTCGCGAGGAGACCCTTCAACACATTTTGTGGGACTTCACTCGTTACAGTAGACAGAAAAGATTGCTCGCAAATTCGCTAGCTCGCTTTCATCAAAGACTATTGTCAGATCGAACCATTTTGGTATGCTGACCTCATAAGTCATCGCAGCTGAGGGCGACGAAGGCACTTTTACAGCTTTTAAGGACAACAGACCTTCACAAGCAGCTGTAGCCTCAATTGGTGCTCGTTGTGCTACAAGTGGTCTGGTGCTGTGATAGTCTGTGGTGGCAGCAACAGGCTGTGATCGTGTGTCTGTGTTCCCTTTCTGTCCCTATCTAGTTTCTTGCCTTTCTACATCCCCCGTTCCCATCTGTAGGGTAGCAAGCAGGGTATGCCGTTCTGGTTAATCTCTCTCTCTCTCCCTCTCGAATAAACATATTCGCTGCCATTCAAAAAAGGAAAGAACGAACGAAATAAAAGATGGAGAAGAGAACAAACGCGCCCCTTACAACTTGTTTGTGATGTGTAGGGCCTTGCCTTCCCGTTTCCATAAAAAAATTATTATCCATGTCTCATTAATTATCTGCAGTGCCGTGATTATAACGTGACCTGAGCTCTTACTATAGAATAAACAATTTATGCCTAACCTTCTTTGGTCCTCTGCGTGCGCTGTGCATTGTCGTTATGAATTTAAAACATCCTCGCTCGGTGGTACCTGGAGCAGTCAAGGCGTGATGAACGAAAGAACGAGTAAATAAATAAATAAATAAATAAATAAATAAATAAATAAAACAAAACTTACAATTAGAAATTGTGTCATTTCGTGCAACTTCCGCTCATGAACTTTAGTGCTGCACACTCAAGGGACATCAAACACATTCCAACCTTTCATCAGCATTAAAAAAGAAAGATGCAAAAACAAACCAAAAGTAAAACCATTACAAGCACTATACAGGGGGGGGGGGGGGGGGGAAGAAAGGCAGCTTGGCTGGAATGTAATTACGATTATTTTTCTTTTGGTCTCTCTGGAAAAATTGGGCTGTTCTCGAGCGACTTTACGGTCGTTTCCTTCCGCAATGGCGGCCACGCGGAAAGCATCGGGAGGACGAGGACATGACAACGTTCCGCGAGCGCGCTGTGGATACTGCGGCGGTATCTTGACTTCCGGAAATTGTGTGTACCGCACCATCCCACCGAGCTTGTGCAGCACAGCAAAAGGCAAACGGTTGCGCTTCACAACCAGCATACAGACTCGGCATGTTACATTGTCCAGTTCTGATCGCCCACCACGAGACGCCGGACGGAAGGTTCGGTAACGCACAGCGGGCGAGCCGTTCTCTTTTCTCTGGAGCACGTAGCCCGCTCCCCCGTTTATTATTGGCTGATATGACCAGCAGCGTTCACTGCAGTGCACCGAATTGGTGAGACGGATTGTACGGAGAAGACAGTACGGGAAGGGGGCGTCCCCCGGGGAACCGTTACAGTCTCAACCATAGGGGTTTTCTGGAGAGACCATCGGCTTGTACACTCGAGCTAAACTTGAAAATGTGTTCCGCTGGAACATCCACCTGGCTCGCCTCCTGCTTCTTTTCTGTCTCTCTTGAACTGGGAAGTTAAAGAAACACAAACTTCAAACATTAAATTAGCTTGTAAAGGTAGAGTAGGTACATCAAAATCTATTTTGAAGACGCTCTTAGTGTGTCTGCCACAGAAGCTATACACGATAGTATGCGATGCTCTGCCCAAGAAATCGCGTGGGGCCAAGTTTCCAAGGCAGCACGCGTTAACATTCGATGCTTTGAACACGTGACTAGTTAACTGTGTAGGCCTGCACTACGATGCCCTCTTTGCGGTGATAGGGATGATTGATGGAGCGGCGTGTGAAAAAATGAGGGTCTTGTGTAACGAGTGACCGTGACAAGAAATACTAGTCGACTTTCAGCCGCTGCTCTATATTTCGCAAATAGAAGGTAATTTAGAAGAACAAAGGAGCACCTATTACGGGACGTGAGTGCGCGAAAGCTGCTTCGCCCGAACTGCCACAGAGTAGAGGCAAAATCGAGACATTTGCCATGTGGAAGCATATTCAAACTACCATATAGAGCGCTGTATAAAAAAAATTGACCGCCCTTGCACTATACTGTGAAGAGGAATGCAAGCGAAGCTCGGGATGCGCGGGTCTTCGTTGTTGTGATGCCTCCGCTTCGCGTGCCCTCCCTGCGAGGTCGGCACGTCGACGACGAGCCCTTTCTTGAGCCAGTTCTCGGCGGCGTTCATCAAACGCCGCCTGTTCTTCAGCCAAGCGCGCGGCCCGCTCCCGCTGTCGTTCCTTGAACGGACCCTGCTTTTCGACAGTACGAACCAAACGCGGCCTTCCCATCTGACTGCCGCGCCTGAACTTGCGGGAAACGGCGGGCGCGAGGCAAGCGAAAATGCGATCACACCCTTTCCCACCTCTGGAGGGAGGGGACGTCTGTGATTGGCCCGCGCCTTGCGCTGCGTCTACCTTTTCATGCATATAAAACCACGCTTTAAAGGCCGCGTATGATGAACCGACAGTGGCTGAATCGTTTAGCGTGATAGTCTCGCTACCAGAGGTCAGTGGTTCGAATCCGCAGCCCGACAAGAAATTTCTGTTTTCGTGCAGCTTGATAGCTTGGGTTTTTTCGTACGGCAACATCAACACCGATGCCGACACGAGTGCGACAATACAAGCTTGGATTGAAAAGTGACCTGCACTCCCATTTCGGAGATGACAGAGCTCTCATTTGCAATCCAGACTGCAGGCTCTAGACATCCCTCGCGTCTTCTAGAAAGGAAAATGCTGCGAGCACTCCATGTGCCTTCCGAGGCATCTTCGCTTCCCAAGGCCTGGAAACATCCGTGATTGATTAGCAGATGGTGATGCTTGGTTTCTTCGCTTGTGAACGCTATACCCGCGCTTTTTTTTTCACACCTCTTTCGCCTTCTGTGGCCCATTTGACTAATCTAGGCTTCAGCTCGCCACTTCTCGCACAGTGGCGCGCGGTAGCAACCAATCAGGAGACACCCATATGGAACGTTCGCTATGCAAAGCCGCTACGTCTCAGGTGAATGCGTGCAGCGTTCGATGTCGCTCTTTGATCTTTCAGAACTTCGTGAAAGAAGCACTGGTTTTCGGTCACAGCCACACCCGAATCCTGAATGTGCTTCGGAGCTCGCCTTTCCATGGCTATCTATGCTGATGCACTTCGTGACCGCTCCAGCTGATCAAGCTGCTGGCACGGCCGACGGCTGCTCCACCGAGCCGATCCTGACACTATGTCTGGGCTTTCGTGGTAACGTATAGCAACTATTGCTGTTGCGTGGGGCTCTCAGCGCTCCCCCTGAACTGATGATGATGTTGTGGACCGTAGCTGTACAGGCATGGGTTCAGCTATATAGCACTCGAGGCCGGCAACTGCTCCGTCTCAATGTCTCTTGCATAACGTCACCAGGGTGTGTTACAAGTCCAGCAAACAGTTTCCTTTCAAAGTGGAAGCGGCTGAATTATCCTTTAAATTAACGTGGCACGGCAGTACGGGTCTCTTCGCTGGTACAAAATGGGACTTTCTTATGCCAACTGGCGTATAGTTACGAGTGATCATGCGTGCTCGCATTACATTCGGCTCAATTTAGGATCGCATTCTTCAGTAAACATTCAGTAGAGTATGGTGCTTTATTGTGCCAAACGTGCAGATTTCGCGAGGACTTAACGCACATAATTTGTGTAGTTGCAAGAATTTCGTGCAACTCCAGGAATTGACTCGAGCCTTAGCGCCTTGGTGTCTTATGTATCACGCACGAAGAAACACAATTGGTATATAGTAATACAAAGGGATACAAAAATTTTAAGCTATAACGGGGAAATACGCCGGGAGAAGTCTCCATCCACACCTGTTTCCCATTCTTCATTTGATAGGCTGGGGAATCGGAGAATAACCATTCAGAGGCTTACTTTGCTTTTATGCCTTAGTGTATACAAAGAATAGCGCTGACTATACAACTACATTAAAAGACAGGCAACATATATCTTCGTTTACACTATGAATTACTATTCGTAGCGAACACACCGTGGAGGACGGTTGCATTTCTAACACCCTCGTTCCGGTTACGATACATTTTCCCCAGACAATGGCCAAGCGATACTCACAGCGAATCTTGAACACCAACGTACTGTCTGGACAGCCAGGCCAACAGTACATGCTATTTTAGGTCAGCGGTTTCTATATATAGCACAAAACAATCGCGTCACGTGTCAGCAAAGGCAGAGAAACAGACATCACTGACGCACGAGCGCCTAAATCAGTGCTCAAACTTTCGATGCAGTTTGAAGCGAGCGCGTGCGAACGTCCGTCAAGCGAAGCTCCGTTTTTAGAACGGCTCGCGCTTCTAAAAAGCGTGTGCGTGAAAAGTCGGATTGATATACTGAACAGATTGCGCGCAGCCCCCCAAAAAGAAAAGAAAAATTTGGTTAGTACGGCAGTTTAGAGCGATCCATAAACGACGATGGTGGCATGAGTCAACGCGTCCTTCCTTTTCTAAGGAAAACAAGACGCGCCTCTCGTGCGGAGCCATATTCCATTGACGTCGGGCGCGCTCGTTTCGTGGAAACGCGGCTGGCGTTTCAAAGCGAGCACAAAGGCGGCCGCGCATCGCAGCTCCGCGAGCGTCAAGCCTTGGACAGGTGCGCGTCGCGCCGTCGGTGACTACGTCACGTTGCGGTGTCGCCGCCAAGCTGCGTTCGCGACACACACGGGCCTGCGATCGCTGTTCGACGACATAAGCGCGCATTGCTTTCGGGTCTCGCAATTAATTCGGGAAACCACAGGGGCGGCTTGCACGAACATTTCGTAACGAAAATAATAACGAATTTAAAAATTTGGAGGGCGCTTAAGCTTCGCATTTAAGAGTGGAACGCGATAGCCGTTCAAAGACCCCCTTAATGCTTTTCACGCTTCTCGGAAACTGCAGCTTATGTAACCGTAATGTTTACCGGGAAACGCTGGCTGCGAACGCTATGCCCGAAGGCGAGCTTTCTGGTAGAAACGCGGCCTCTTGCGTGGGTCGATCTGCTGTAATTGTTTCGCACGTTTAATATTACAGTCTGAGAACAGCTAACATAAAGGACATGCGCTGTCGGTGTAATTTTTTTTTTTCATTACATTTCGTTGTGGGCTGGCGTTCTCAAAATTCTGAGGAATAACTTTGTAAAGAATGAAAGACAAGGTATGAGCAACTTTGGTGATAGTGAATGGTTGGGTATGCGTGGTTCGGAATTTGGTTCGAAATTACTTTTGCCGAAGCGACGTCCAACGCCGACGCGGGAAGCCGACGCCGGCGCCAGATTTTCTGAGACACCGCTATCGCGTTAAAACGCGCTGTTAAATGATCCATAGACAACGCCTAGTCCGCACAAGAACGCGTTCTTAAATTGGTTATTATTTTCGTTTTTTCTTTATTAAATGTTCGTGCAAGCCACCACATGCTTGCTTTTTTTTCTTTACGCCTAAATTTTTCTTATGAAGGCGCACGTATACACTTAGAGAATAGACGCCAATCCAATAAATTATTGAAGAGAACGTTCAAACCACGAGGTTAGTTATCATTTGTGTAGAAGTGAAATTCGAACCCTCTTCGCAGAATTCAGTACCGAAAAAAGAATAAAAAGTAATAGTAAGTGCTACTACGAGATTCACTTTGCGGAATGAACTGCTTTCAAATTTGGAACCTAGCGCTATCTTGGGTTATAGACATAAGATAAATGATGATGATGATGATGATTATGATGATTATGATGATGATGATGGCCTCATGTTATAGCTCATACTGGGGGATTGGCCAAGAATTGCGTGCTGAAATGATTACCTATTCATAAGATAAAGCTCCTCCTTCTTCTTTATCAGAATTACCATCATCATCGTCGTCATCATCATAACAGTTACCGGCCCCATTAAAAATGTATAGCAATATTTGTTTAATCTTGTTATTTCTTCATTATTTTTGAACTGTCGCCAATTTTTTGCTTAATTTTCGTGTTTTCGTTTCTGCATTGCATTTATCCTTTGATTTGTACTTTGCTTTTTTTTTCTGTTTGCCACTGGATTTCATTTTAAAGCTCCGACCTCGCCCTTACGTTTTCGTACCTATAGTTACTTTGTTTTTGTCGCAGCGTATTTTCGATGTTATGTACGCGTCACAGTTCGCGTTGGTGCTAAGTACTTTTTGCCTGATGAATCAACTTCCGGTGTACCGCAAGGGTCTATCTAAGGCCCGCTGTTTTTGAATATGTTTGTTAATAATCTTGAAGGATGTTTGCGTCATTCGCGCCTCCTTTTATACGCTGAAGAGATTAAAGTTTACCGTGAAATAAAATCAGAGCAGGATTGTGAATTATTACAGGAAGATGTGAATTCTGTTGCGGAGTGATGTGCTTAGAACTTTTTTGCGTATTAATGCAGCTTAGACACTTGTTGTTTCGTTTAATCGCAAAGCGTACGCTTTACCCAGCGAATACTCACTCGATAACACTCCTTTGAAAAGAAGGAGTCGTGCGCGCGTTAGGAATATTGGTTGACTCCCGGCTAACATTCGAGGAACATGTTTCAAGCATTGTTGTTAATGCGCATCCTAGAGAAAGTTAGGTGTCATATCAAGAATGACAAAAAAAAAAAAAAAGTTTACGAATGTCAACTGCGTTGTTCCCTTGAATTCTTTTTTTTTTTTGTCCGCACGAAGTTAGAGTTTAGTTCCGTTGTATGGAATTGTATTCATTTGACCAATGTGGCAAAGATTGAATGTGTTCAGCGACGTTTTATTCGTGTCCTGTACGATTGATTTCTGGGACGCCGTGTATTTTATGCCTATCAGTGTGTACTACGCATGTTTATTTAGACGCCTACAGTTAAGGCGGAAATATCCTTATTACTTATTCTTGTATGGACTAATTCACAATCACTTCTACTGTCCTCGGTTACTATCAGCTGTAACGTTCTGCATGCCTCGCCCAAATTTGTGCAATCTCAGCATTTTCTGCATGAATTGCTCTTGCATCTCTAACGCTATAACACGTCTTATAACACAAGAAAAGACCTTGCGTCACTATCTTGATATTTTCACCTTTACTATTTCCTCATTATCTGGCTGCTGTCATTGATTAATTCAATTTTTTGTCGTATTTTGTATCACTGTTCTTTCAGTTTTTCTGTTTTCTTTTTCTGTTTTCTGTTCTTCGTGTAACACAAGTGCACCGATACTAAGGCGTAGAGCTGTTCTTGGGCACTTTCAGAAAATAAATAAATGGAATGAAATATCTCCTACGTAGTTCTTTTGTCCCAATCGTCTATTTCAAAGTAAGTTCTAAGACATTGACTAATATACTTCCCAGCTGGACACATATCTTTTCCTATCCCTCTTTAACTGAACCTACAAATTTGCCCCCTCATTTGTCCATCTAATTCTTTGTAGCCCTCCACTGCGTTTCCTTTCCCGTTGACAGCTTTAAGTGTTCCCAGGTGAACTGTGCGGAAAGACAGCTGTGTTTGCATTCGTCACTGACCCCGCTCTTTCGCACACTGCCAAAATCTTCATCGCATATTCATATTGCAACAAGCACCGTTTCGAACCAACCCTCAAGTGTTTGCACGCTCAAATTAACTTTGCCATAGTTGTTGTCATGATGATGATGATGATGAAGGAAATGATGGTGGTGATTATCTACACGAATTACACTCTAAATCCCACCTATAAGGCCATCGCCCTATGGGAAAGACAAGCTTTGGATTATGATTTGTGTTGTACAATGAATGATTGGCCGCATACGTACTACGTGTACTCTATTTAAGTATACCTTATGTGAAATGAAAACTATGACTACAGCTGCACGTGTCTTTTCTTTTTTTGCATAATGCATGATTGTCATGAGAACGTACATACTCGGTGTTCAGGTGTGAGTCATCGGCTAGGCCGTCACTGTGCTGTCTGAGAGCAAAATTATCATCTCCTTTCTTCTAACAATTCCAAATAAAATGTGTTCGGTGTAAATTCTCCTTTTGGTGCTACATGCAGGGCGAGGGTCGAAATGTGCCGTTTCGACGTTGTGTTACGCTGCATAAAGCTTACTCACAGGTCAGACGGCTGGTCGCAGATGTTTCCACGCGGCCTGAAGGATTATACATCTGATTAGTTAAGCAACATCCGCGGCCCTAAAGGAATGCCGACATGAACTTTTTTTTTACTTTCCTTTTTTTCTTGATATGAAGGTTCTCAACCTCAAAAGGCTATAGAGGAAATACTGGCAAGCCTCAGAAACCAGTTTCAGTTTCGTCTCCAAGAAAGCACGTGTGTCCTGACGTCATGACGCAGAAAGTGGTCACGTGGGTGCGGAACATCGTGACGTTTTTTGTGCTAGGTCAGGGTCCCTCGGTCGTCTGCAACGCTTCTGCTTGTCGAGTGGCTCGATGTAGCAGCGTAGTAGATGACTCAGCGAAACGAAGTGAGTGCCAAAACGTCACGATGTTTTGCACCCACGCGACCAGCGTCATGACGACAGGGCACA
The DNA here is from genome assembly GCF_023375885.2 of Dermacentor andersoni. Lineage (NCBI taxonomy): Eukaryota > Metazoa > Arthropoda > Arachnida > Ixodida > Ixodidae > Dermacentor > Dermacentor andersoni. The sequence continues at coordinate 96,606,965 of NC_092818.1, read as the reverse complement.
TAAACCTCACAGGAGAGGCAACCTAAACTGGCTTCCGAGGCTTTCCAGCATTTTCCCTATGGTTTCGATGCCGAGCACCTTCATTTAAAGCCCTCCCCCCCCCCCCCCCCCACACACACACACAAAAAAGAAAGAAACTCGGTAATGTCAGGCCAGTATTCCTTAAAGCATTAGTCGTGTCTGTATACAACAAACCACGTCCGGAAATGAAAGAACCAAGCTTCGCTCAGCGTAAAATATGCAACGCACTATGCAAGAAAGGAGAAAAGTGCTGCCGTAAAACGCTCGGTTAGCGCTTGGTCCGGTGAGAGAGTCGTGAAATGGTAACATACGCTCCAAAGCGAGGGAGCGGGACGGCAGGACACGTCTTGATGACACCGTCGATTAGCGCCCTGACCCTGAAGAGGTGCGGGTGCTCGCGCGAGCGTGTTTCTGTGGCCACAAGAAGCATTTGTGCCGAGACCATCGCTGCGCGAACCCCCTCCCCCCCACACCTTCTCGCGGAAGCACAAGTACACAAAAGTTAAATATACTACCACTGCTGCTGCTGCTGCTGCTGCTGCTGCTGCTGCTGCTGCTGCTGCTGCTACTACTACTACTACTACTACTACTACTACTACTACTACTACTACTACTACTACTACTACTACTACTACTACTACTACTACTACTACTACTACTACTAACTAACTAACTAACTAACTAACTAACTAACCAAACCACCATCACAACTGCGTAGCTCATTCTGATCATTAAGAGACGGATTTAAGAGGGAGTTTTAGCTCGAGTGCTCCTATCTAAGCACATGTAAAAGGAGAATTCGTTTTTCTCGGCAACCACCGCACCGAATTTGACGAGGTTTGTTGAATTTGAAAGAACAACTTATAATCTAGAGACAGTTGGTTTGGAATTTTTGATTTACGTCGTCAGTTCCTATTAAGAATTGGCAAAAATCGCAAATTTTCATGAACGATTGAGCTCAGTAACTCAGCAACGAAAAATGATATCACAATTATGTGAATTGCGTCTAATCGTACATCTAAAGCGGACAAAATTTATTTGTTGTACATGGATCTCGTAAAATTTAGTAATATGGAAATACAGCTTTTGCTGAACTCTCGCACACACCGTAACGAATTCACGTAAGATATAAAGTGACATACGAAATTTGTCCACTTTCAATGATCTAGTGAATGTCGTTTACAGAACCGCGATATCTGTTCTTGACGCAGAGCTATTAAATTGTAAACTTCATGCTTCTATTTTCTTTCGTACTTCCGAATTAAAAAAAAATAATTTTAACAGGATTCAGGCCCTAAATCGAAATTCCGCTTCCAATAGTCGCTAGAATTTACTTCTCTCTCAAATACAACAAATTTCGTTAAAAGGGGTCCAGGGGTTATCTCAGAAAAGTGTTTCTGCGTTTTACATGTATTGGAATAGGCCACGTCGGAGCTGGCACGAGCTAAAGCTTCCTCTTAAGCGCCCCGCGTAAAGTGTGTAATGTATTAAACGTTTTAAAAATGTACATTGCTACCAATCGCAGCGGCGCCTCTCCCCTCTGTTTTCACCCACCCATTCCCCACGCTATGCAGCGTGAGTGAGTGATGCCCCTTGAGCGAGCGAACCGATTTGCTATCTACGTTACGTCATCGGGAACCCTTATTTTTTATACCTACGCGTAGTAATTTGTGCACCCGTGAAACTAAGCACACAAATGTAATAAATATAGACGTTTATTCAAACCAATGACCCACTCACGCCTGAGCACGCGGATCGTCTGCTACCGCTCTGGCAATGGCAGCCGATAGAAGACAGAGGGGTTCTCAGATGAAAATAGGGGCAGCGATGTCTTCTTTGGCGGTTGGAACATGAGTGGTACCAGCGATGTATTACGTTCGTCTTACACGCCAGGTGTGTGCAGAGAGCAAACAGCAGCGACTACACGCTGTAGAAGACGCGAACGCTGCACGTCAATATTAACACCACCCTTCTTGGTCATTACAGCGAGAACCCGCAGTCCTGAAAAGACAGGCGCTTTTAGCGTTAACCGCGGGTTCCTAATTTGTCAGAGAGCCAAGTTTCGTACGTAATTTGCGCAGAACGATATCAGAGAACTATCATAACAAGCCGAGATCCGTGAGAAATTTTGCAGATCAAACGTACATTGTGAACCTCGATGTTACGCGAAGCATTTTGCAGGTATCTGGCTATCCAGCACCGTTTGAGGTTCCGCTAAACGATACGAGGTGGACCAACGTGTCCCTTTAAACTGAGTAGTTGTGTGTGGGTTGAGAGTGTACGTGTGTGTGTGTGACGGCAGCATCACGACGACAACCACGTTGTAGACGATCCCATGACGGCAATGACATGGTTTCTACGCCGGCCGCGGTCGACGCTAGCTTACGACATGGCGATGGTTGGGATCCACAGAGTTGGTGGACGAGCGTAGGCGAGACAGACGCGGATTATGACGTCATCGGCCACTACGTATGCTTGTTAAAACGAGGACTGCATTCGTATCTTCGGCAAAGGAATGTTTAAACTTGATTAACTTGGGCGATCATGAAGAGTGTAAGACGTCGCACAGTTTCCACGTAGCGGAAACTGCCACGAGGGGACTACTGGGCAAAGTGGGCCCATCCTGGAGATGGTGCAGTCTAGAGGACCATTGCGAGACCTAATACTCTCTCAGTAATCGTCAGAGGGTCCGGGCTGTAAGTACGCCGGTTTTATACGGTTATGCGCGACCATAGTCGCACGGCACTTATTCTTGTTTCGTGGGCTTCCTTTAACGCTGTGAAAAAAAAAGAAACATTTATGTAGCACGTATAGATCAATAGAAGGCTGGATCGGGAGTTTTGCAGGATTGTCTACAATGTCCAGATTGGCGATCTTGCTCTGATTTCAATATCGTACCAGTTAATTAATTAATAACTAATTATGTAGTTAGACAATGTACAAGGAAGAGAGATTTACTTGCCCCATGCGGCGGCTAACAACATTATACCTTGCTTCTGTCTAGCTACGTAGCACTCGCATATATTTAAATTTTGGCACAAGTTACGTGGAACACCCTGTATATACGTCATGGCGCGGTATACGCTTGCGATGAAGCTGCCGGAGTGCACTTAAGCGGCCGGCGCACCTCGTAGCGCTAGCGTAGCGAGATGGCTGGTAAGTGCCAGGTTGCTGTCTCTGCTGCTCATGCAGCAGAATTTGTCTCGCGTGCTGGCTGGTGCCAACACGTTTCTCCCCCGCGCATAATATTAGGACGTCGGCGAGCAGCTCGAGCGCGACTCTACCAACCTCGTCATCCTTTTGAATGCTTACATTGTAGTCTTTCGGACGAAACTGCCATTTTTCAAAGCGAATTGGCAACCAGCGTTCAAATTTCGCGTGCCAACAGCAGCGCCGTAACACGCAACCTAAGGAGCAGTGAAAACAGTTTTTCAGTAGCCCATGCCCACAATTTCGCGACATCAAATTCACCCGCTCATCTTGAGGTACACGTGTCGAGTCTCTGGCGTGACTGGGAACCGGCACGATAGTAACGTATGAGCGCGTGCGCTTCTCCAACGCGCATGGGTACATATGGCCAGAACTTGGATGGACTCACAGAGCAGGCAAACGTCGACGCATGCGCGCGTCTGTTATACCAGCCAAAAATGCCGTACCGTTTTTCTGGCATTCCTATTGGACTGTGCCAGCATATTTCCGCTGTATACACTTCAACTACCGTAGCGCCTCGTGGCCAGCACTGGTTTCGTGTAGCGTCTTTGATTTCTCGACCGTTTTGGTGGTCGTACTTTCTCCGCCCAGGGCCCCCGTATTCCTCGCCAAACGCCAACAAACAATTTGACACGCACGAGCTGCCAGAGGTTCAGACAATACAAACTCTATGGTTCCGACCGATCCGGTTCGGTTTAGACGGCTCTGGTCGGTGGTGACGCCGTGTTCGCTTTTGCCAGCTGCCCGCGCTGACGGTTGCGATACGCTATCGACGCCGGAGTCCACCGCGCGTCTCGAAATGAGCTGTTTCGCCTCGACGGCTCGCCACGGATTCGCTTGAGCCGCGACACCCACATTGCGTGGCATCTGTACGACTTTAAAGCGAAAGCTCGGAAGCGTATATCTGGCCTCCGTGGAGTAGGCGAGCGGAGAAGCAAGCGCAGCTGCACAGCCGTTGTCATGCCATCGCCGTCACGCTGTAGATCGTACCGTTGTCATTACACCGCCCTAGCCGTGCTGCCGTCACCATCTCCATCGCCTTTACTCCACCGTCGCCATACCTTCGTCGTGACGCTGTCGTGCCGTCTACTATAAACATGTTGACAATAATTTGTGCTGCCATAACCAAACACCTCTAGCGACGTCAGCGGTATATCTCTGAAATATTGGTACTATGGCCATTTGATTCGTGCAGTCTGCATAAGCTGTTCGCTTACTTTTTTCCCTCTCTGTCTTTGACGATCATCTTCGATGGTTCTCTGCAATGCTTTCCTTGTTCCCTTCTTATTAATTAACTAATTAATTAATTAATTAATTAATTAATTAATGTATCCATTTATTTATTGTTTCTTCGGCGTATGGCGAGAGTGAAGCGGATAAGGAGCTATTCAGACGTCAGGACGACGACTATGTAACTGAAGGGATATATATATAAGAAAGGAAAGAGAAGAGAGGACGCCAAAAACCTAGTATCGAGCTTTTAGTGCTGTCTCAGTGAAAAAAGAAAGTTCACCGGGATCCCCAAGCAGCATTCTTGATGAATCTAAAAAGCCAAAAGGACTGTGAATACCGACGCGAGGAAAAATCACGAATGCAACAAACAGCCCTAGTGAGACAGTCGCCGAAGTACTGAGCACTCTGTAAGATGGTTTGAAATCAAATAGAAGACGCTGTCTACAGATCACACAAATCCTATATGCAAGTCTGTCTATTCTGGTTCCAAATAAAATAGCAGCGTATAAGTTCCTTAACGCTACTGGAAGTCGGCATCGGAAAACAAAGATAGAAGCGTACGGGAAGGCAACTTTCCTTTCATTAAAAAAAATATGAAACGTCAGTCATGACTGCAGCCACTCTTTAATGAGCTGCTCGTAATGCAGATTGCGAACAAGTTTGTGAAAATCTCGGGACCCCCTCGAACTAAACGAGCACCTCGTTAGTTGCCGCAAGCACGTCCCGCATCGCCTGTTCGTCCCCCGCGTCGGAGCCCATACTTTAGCGAGGAGGCCTTAACGAAGCCACGTCTCGTACTCGAGGCAGTCCGGAGACTGCAACTTGCACATTGTGGGAATGTACGACGCATACCAACCTGAATAGAAGTCATCAAATAAATATTCTTCACTACAGCCGCCTTGCCAAGTACGATGACTGCAGGGTGCTACACACAAACCATTAGGCTATAGCGTCATGTTCTATGCGTAGATGTCGCGCATTTCCTTCTGCGCAACGTTATACTGCACCTCGGCACTCCTGCCCGATCGTGGACGATACCACTTGCCGCATTTTATGGACAACGTTTTTCGTTTATGATGTACCGAACACCAAATCACTGCGTACCACTCCCGGAGAACGTCCTTACCGCGGGCGCCTTAGATGAACGCTTATTGACGTGAAATATGTGTACCTTTCTGCGGTCCAACGCTACTGGGGCCTCGCTATGCCCTATGTCACTTTGGATATAACTCGTACCAGTAATGAGGCCACGATCCGGCTTTGTCCTGTGGGCGCGGTACTTCCCTGTACACCGGAGTGTCCCATCGCTTAAGCTCGCGATGCAATCTCTCTGACCACCCATGCTCGTAAGATTGCACGCGACCGCCTAACAGCCTCCCAAGCTTAAAAAAGTCCCGCTTTGACAGGCACCACAGAGACGTCCTGCTTTAACCTGGTTCCGTCGTACTCCCGTACCTATGGTCATTATCTCATCGCGTCGGTCTATCAGAAAATAAAATAAAAAAAAAATAGACTTCCGCCGTGTCAGGTACTTATAGGATCCTACGACAGCTTTTCGACGTCGCATACGAGATATCTCCGGCCGACCCTGGTCAATTGTCAGTTCAACCAAATGTGGATGTCGTTGATGTCACTCGTTTGAAACTCGCTTTCCGGGATACCCAGAACCAGAGAAAGAAGAAATAATTGTCAGCTGTTATTGTGTCTAAATTGACATGCGCGAAAATTTAGGCTTGTTGAAAAGTCAAAAAGACTAAAAGATATCAGATTTCGTGTTACAAGTCCAAAAACGTTACGGCCGATTTCTCTTTTTCCGAAACCACTGCCAGCCAAGCACGAGCGCCAAACCCGTGTAATGCGTTCTCAGCGCGGCAGCGTATAGGACTTGGAACAACGCATTACGAATGAAGCGAGTTAACGCGAACGCACATGGCCAGTTGGTCCGGTGAGTCACAGATGATACCCTTCTTGTTTAGGAAAGCAGCGGCCGACCGTTAGCAACAAGGACACATGTAGGCCAGTAAAACCATTACAGCCGCTATTTATGGAAGCGATCTGGCCTCTGCTTACGTCAATCGTCAGTCCCTGACAGGTTAGAGTAGCATCAGCGTTCGTGAGGCAAATATACGCTATGACGTCAATCGTTTCAGTGCATGAGCTTACGGCTGTGACTACTATATACCGTACGTATACCTGCAACGACTCAATCAGATATATATATATATATATATATATATATATGATAATACGCATGGTTCATAAATCAAAATTCCTCCAGCTAATATTTAATAATGACTGTACGGAGCATGTTGTGATTGCGGAGTTTACACCTAGCTTATACATTTGGTGATGATGGGGTGCATGTCAAGCGTAATGTGTGGCAAAACCAACATTTCTGGTGCATTACGAGCTTTGCGGACAATTGCTGAACCCTCGTATTGTCCCTACGTTCATGTGTTATACGATGCTCGCAAACCAGTTTCCCCGGTGTACTCGGTGAACTAAGCGGCGCACCTCGTTCATATATGGTGAAGTCAGCCAATACGAATCGAATAGTGTCGGAAGCGCATCAAATCAAATATCGAATACTTTTCGGATGCCTTTGAAATAATCAGCAGCCGTTTTCTGCATTAACATGAATTACGTTCAAATTTATAAGCCTAGTACATTGACAACGTCAGCAAGATTCTGTCACTACACTGCACATTATACGAAGCGTCGTTTAGTAAAAGCACAAATGGATCGTTACGAACGATTCAGCAGTTTGTTTGCGTACTTAGGACGCTTCGGCGAGGGCGAATAATTGCGGTTCAACCGGTAACGTCTGGTTCGCGACGTGTAGCATGCCCCCAATATCTAAGTTATTGTGTTTTATGTCTACAATGTGGCCGCCAGGATGAAAGTTATTGCACTGTACGTTGCTCCGACGTTATGTTTGAATGCGCACACCTGATTTAATATGTTCGAACAGTTCGAGAAATATTCGATCGTAATTATGAATAGTGACTCTCTTCTAATATGAATAGAACCCTCTCTTCGACACTTACGTAAAAAAAAGCAGATAAGCCGCCAAGCTACCACTCGAACGTCATTATCTCTGAAGCCGAGCGGTGTGAGCTTCGGTCAGATAAACGTCGCCGAGGTCACGACTTCCCTTCGAACCTCGATGCATTGGAATCTGGACAGGGGGGGGGGGGGGGGGGGATGCAAGTGTATAGGGGAACACAAGTATTCCGAATTATTACTTAGTCAAATCTGTATCTTCGAAACGCGCTAGCTAGCTAGCTCTCGGGAAAAAGTGTCGTGCCGTAATCGTTTGAAGCGGCATTTGCACCCCGCCACCAAAGTGCCTTTTTTTTTTTTTAAACGAGACAAGACGCGTCGTGAGATCGTAAAATAAAATAGGGGAGATGCAGGGAGACGCGTGGGAGATACTAGAAGGCGGCTCGCGGGGGGTCGCTCGTGAAAACCGCGGGAAAAAGAGGAACCAGGCACTTAAGAGAGAGATAAAGCCTGCAGATAGGCCCGCTCCATGGTGCAGGGTGTCACAGATATACCCAACGACGTAATTGCTCCCGTCTGCATCGGTGGTGCATAAGACAGTCACACAGCCAACAAAAAGACAATTATGCAGCCAACGAGAGGTCGGGAGAAGCTTCCAGGCCGTGGCGCGCTCAGCCGAAGAAAAGCCCGTTAGTTGGCCGCTATGCAAGCAGCGCGCAACAAACGCGCGCGGGAGGCTGGGTAACGTTGTTGAAACGTGTCGTCGGCTTCAGCGGAGCGCGGGACTTTATCCGCAGGGACAGCGGCGATTTTTCTTGCAGCTCGGCTGCGCGGCTGATGCCCAATATCGCAGCTTTCGCCTTTGGAACTGGGAAGCGTTTAAGCGGAAACGGCGGGGAAAGATAGCAGCGAGGCTTTGAGCGTCTTCTCTTGTTTTTTTGTCCACCTGTTAGGTCGTCCCTAGACTTTCGCTCTCGTTTCGCTTGCAGCGAACGCCGTCTACGCGGTCGGTCTCGCCAATTATAGCATGCAGTACGGCTCGGTCTGTGCGCATGGCGTGCTCGAGCTGATGAGGAAACAAGCGGCGACGCACGAACGTACCAGTGGCTGGAGCTAACGGATTTCACTCGACGTGCGACTGAAACTGGCAGCGTCCTAAGGAGGCAGTTTGTGTTCAACACAGTGTTCAACACCGCAAGCAAGGAGATTTGGGTCTTTGTTTTCGAGGTCTTGTGCAGCGACCTACACGACGCCTTGCAATGCGGATGTCAAGGCCTCAGTTTGTTGCTGCTTGCGGGAATAAGTAGCTTTTCTTTTTCTTCGTTCTTTTTCTTTCTAGGAAATCCACAGCTCTCAAGAAGGGCGCCTGCATCGACACTTCGTTGCTCTTTGGGGTGAACTCTTTCGTACATGCCGAACTGCACTGTCAAATTCACTTGAATAACTTAGCGTAGGTGCCCAACAAAACAACGCACAGGGAACAACACGCCTGCCTGAGTTGTTTCCTGAACGTTGTTTTGTTATGTGCTACTCACTAAGTCATGGAGCACCAACTGACCGAAACTTGTATTCTGCCACTTGAACGCTCTGTCTTATACTGTCTTGCTACGCCGTTTCTTACAGTAACTTGGAAACTCTAATATGTGTTGAATTTTCAAAATAAATAAATAAATAAATAAATAAATAAATAAATAAATAAATAAATAAATAAATAAATAAAATTCGACCCGCGTATTTCGCGTTCTTAAGGTCCGCAGCGCAGCGCGAGCACTTCGAAGCAACGTCCGGATGGCCAGCATCACATCGAGGCTTGCAAACGCTGCACCCAATTGACGAGGTGCACACAGCGGCAGCCCCAGGACAAACGACGAAACGGGCCAATCCGGCGGAAAATCGATAACGCGCCAGTTTGGACGCTCCGATGAACTGTCCCCCCCGCCTCCTATTTCTCCGCTCTCTCAGGGAAGCCCTATGTTGAAGGAAGAGAAAAAAGCATCCTGCGCAGCTACACACACGCAAGCACTAATACAGAGAAGCGTGCGTAGGACCGGCGCCAAAGCTGCCCATGTTCAGCTTACGGTGCGATCCGGAATGCAAAGTGTTCCTCTCCGACTGCGAGATAACTTGGACCGGTGAGGGCCTACTAATACGAAATGCAAAGCTACTTTCGCGGTGCTTTGGTTTCGCTCTCAGCAGGCTTGGGACGGTAGCGCAGAAGACATAATAGCGCCCGTTCCTAGCAAACAAGCTCAACCGGCAGGCTTTGCGCATTCATCGTCGTTACTTATACCAGTGAGCAGGTTTACTGAGCCGTACCGAAGGAATACGACACAAACAAAATAAATAAAAATAGGGCGGATGAAAACTTGAAACAGAATCAGACATCGGATTCACTACGAATTTTGGTTCCCATACTAGCTGTCTTTGGTTGGCCAGCACGCCTCCTATTATTTTGTCACTGCCATGATTGTGAACCGCCCATTATAGTGAACAATGAGTTTCTGAGTAGGTAGAAGTGCACATAGGCTGTGAACCTGAGATGAGAAGCATAATTTTATGAGCAGCTATGTGCCTGGGAGAGTCATCCGAGGAGGATCGCATACAAAGACTCGTGCAAACGTTCGAAGGCCACTAAGATGTGACTACAAACGGATTCACAATGTTCAGAGCACTACAAAGTTCGGAGAACTGCTGAATTCTGAAATATCCAGGGGGACATTCTGTCGTGCCCCTCCACGCCCTGGCGGTGTCAAAAGCGTTTCAGAGGTACTGTTTCACGTCCCCAAGGCAGCCTGTGCCAGCACGCTGTGGTTTGGGAACCTTAGACTAGGAAAATTCGAGAGCATTGTATGCAGCGTACAAGAAGCGGTACATAAAGTCAACCACACGTAACACACACACACACACACACACACACACACACACACACACACACACACACACACACACACACACACACACACAACACACAACACACACACACACACACACACACACACACACACACACGCACGCACGCACACACACACGCACGCACGCACGCACGCACACACACACACACAAGCACACACAAACACACACACACACACACACACACACACACACACACACACACACACACACAGATATGTATAAAAAGAAAATGTAACTGTGGTATTTGTGTCTGTCGTGCGGCCACACAGGGCTACAATGCGATACCTTGTACAGCAAAGTGCCTCTTGCACACTTACCCGTACTCGTAAGTGCATGTGTCAGCGTATAAGAAAGAGATGGAGCGTAAAACACATCGTTACGTGTTCCGCTGTGGAATTGAGAATCATACAAATCGTTGTAGGCACCCCTGGAATCGAGCTCGAGCCCTACTCCTGCGGGTAAGAACGACAATGTCTTACTTAATACTACGCATTGCTCGGCTGGTTTCTTAATACCGGGAACAAATAGGCGAAAAGATTAAGACAACGTAGTTATTGGTTTCTTTTAGCAATCTAGCTTTTCTTCCCTCATGCAGAAAAAGAAAATTACTGGCAATAGAAATTACAGCCGTGCTTTGGACATCACTTATTTTATAGTGACAGCTGTTAATTATGGACTCACTCCTCTGATCGTCTTAATAACCAGCGGTGTCTGTTGCTGGAATGCCACAATCTTTTCCGAGAAAATTACACAGAAAGGAAAGAAAGAAAAAACATCTCATTGTTCCGGGAGGATTCAAACTTAACGACCGACAGATTGGCAGCCCGGGATTCTACTACTCAGTCGCTCTTTCCTAATTCTTTATTACCTCGTTGTCTTTCTCAATTTATAGACTTCAGCAAAATGACTAAAAGTGTAAAAAAAAAAAAATCCCGGAAGAACATTGACCCCCTCACTCACGTGGCTCAGCAAGTGCGCGGCACAGTTCCCTCGCATACGCCGTGTTTTCTCAAGGTGCGTTCCCACTGCGCGCAGTTGAGAGCGACTGAGCACCTGCGTCCGTGTTTTACACAAACTGTGGAAGCCCGGAGGCATTGTTAGATCGCACGGCACTCCATCCGCGTTCTCCACAGGCACGAAACGAATCTTATAGGGGTCTATGGGTAACTGTATCCAACACGATAAAATTTAAGAACGCTGCCCCCTACCGCTCTGTAGTGTACGCGCTTTGTTCGTGCTCGTCTCCCTTTATCTCCTATTTCCCCCTTCCACTCTTTCTCTTTTTATCCCCATTAACCCTTCCACCCGTGCAGTGTAGCAAACCGGAACTACCTCTGGTTAACCTCGCTGCCTTTCTCTGTATTCTTTCTCTCTCTCTCTCTTTATCCAACATTCTATAAATACAGGTTCGAGTGCTTAGGCTTCTTGCAGAGCAAGCAATCTGGCGTCCATATATGCACACACATTCCTTGATCTTCAAGTTTTAAGAAAGAGTCCGCAAAAAAAAAAAAAACTTTTTGAACTTAAATTACACGCTGTAACACTGGCACTCTCAGCCACTCGACTGATGCTATAGCAGTGGACAATACCGACTTATTGAAGAGCGGGATCACGCCAGCAGCTGCCATGACTGGCCTACGCCCGCTTAATTAACGCCGGTGTGCAAAATGGAGCTCGCGTCTGTGCCTTCTACTTGTTGTGGCACGTCACCTTGCCAGTTGCCGAGGCGGTCCTAAATTGTGCTTTCTGTTTTTTTTTTACATGCAAAGAAAATGATTGAGCACGTCTGTTTCGTCTTCATTAGTCTTCTTCTTCTACAGCACTCCACTTTTTTCTCATGTTTACTGGATGGCGGTGACGTCTTGTTTTCTTTGAGGACAGTTTTAGGCCTATAATGCAGTCATAAACTAAGGGGTTGTAGAGACCAGTGGCTAAGTCCGGATAGGCAAGAAAGAAAGGAAATTCCAGTCCTTCCACTGCCCCACTGGAAGGCGCCACTTTCACAACTGTATCATCATCACCATCGCGAATACAACGATCGCATCGAGTCGTAAAGGAGATTGCAACGCTCGCACGCGTGAATGTTTACTCCAGTTAACAGCGTACAAAATAGTATAAGGCTTACTGCCCATTATATTTTACCAGTTATCGCGTTACTGCTTCGCGTTCGGACGCAACTCTAACATTTTTGTAGGAAACTATGCTTGGCACACATCACACATGGATGCAGAGCTTGACGTCACCAAGAAGCGGTGGCGCTACCATTGCTATTAGGGCGGGCAAAATAAACCTTTTAGATTGTGTATAGACTGACGAGAATCCGCTTGAAAAACACTATTTCACAGTCACGCGCCAGGTCCTGAAATTTACCTGCGAAGATTATTGTTCCAAGTGGCGATCAAATGCAAATGTATTTGCGTTCATATGCATTTTAGCCTCAAGTGTGTGTTGAAACACGCTATAGCGCTTCAATATATGCCGGTCATCTGTATCGCTTCGGTGAGCTTTTTTTTTTAACATGTGTCATTGAGTACGCGGAGTTATTGTGGAAGAGTGCTGTGGACTAAAAATTTTCGATGCCTCCATCAATGTTATAAATTTCCTTTCTTGTTTGTCATTCCAGGCCACACCACTGAGCAGCCAGTCGGAATTAGACAGCTTTAGCCAGCCCCCTTAAGCTTCCCATTATAGCGAATCTCCTCGCTTTCTTTAGCTCCTCCCTCTCTCTCAGGCTTCCTCACGCGCGCGCGCTTTCACGCTACATGTGGATTCACGACAAACCCCCAAAATGGCCGTTCCCTATACGAACACGTTTCCGAGTGTGAGAGGCAAGCAAAGAAAAAGAAAGGTATTATAGAGAACAAAGGGATAAAAGAATAAATAATGTACGCAGGCATGCAGGGGAAAAAAAATAATGCAGCAGACTTCCATTCGCGTGCGAGCGTCGGGTGCCACGTGGAAGCACAATGCCAGGGCGGACTTTCCCTGCTGAAGAACTCAAAGCGATGAAGCGCGAAGAAAACGTTTACTGCATAAAGAATTGATTGAGTGAGATCTCATCGCGGCGGGAAAGAAATAGAGAAAGAAATAAAGAAAGAAAGAAAGAAAGAAAGATTTCAGGAAAAGAGAAAAGGCGAGGAACACGATGACGATGAGGTAGCCATCATTCGAAGCAAGAGAAGGCGCGATAATGAATGTGTGCGGCCGGAAAGAGTGGCGAGGAGAAGAGGACCGTACAGTGGTGGAAAACGGAATGCGGCGCTCAGAGGCGCCGAGTTGTAAAGCAGGCGGCTCCGGAGCGGGTATGCGCAGCGCCTGGCACGCGCCGAGCGCACAGCCACGGTCCTGAGCAAGGAGGTTTAAAACCTCCTTGGTCCTGAGAGGGAAGCACGCGAGGGCGAACAGGAGGAGAGAGGCAACGCGAGCGACGCATACGGCCCGCGGCGCAGTAATCGCGTTGCCGCCGCAGCATGTGTGGCACTCTGCGCTCCCGCACACCGTAGTGGGATGGCGTGCGCGCTCGGCGGGAGAGCGTTTCGCAGATCGCGCGGAATATTGATTCGACGCGAGCCCGTCGCTCGGCGAGGCCTGCAATATGGGATAAGGAGGTACTCGTTATGGCACACGTATTTGTCTGTGTGTGAGTGCAGAGATCGAGAGGGGGGAGTATAGGTTTCTCTTCATTTCTTTTTTCTTTTTGTAGAACGAAATACGTATGTACATATATGTATAAGGCCCGTTATTTAAAGTCACAGCAGGCTAACTCAGCAGGCACTCCGAAAGGGGTGCTTGACGAAAAAAAATCCTGGACGCGACGCGGTAGTCTTTCGTTTTCCGAACTCTCGAATAACTGCATAGAGTGCTGCGAGATGGCCTGCTAGAACTGTTATGTACGTGGAATTTCATTTTTAAAATTCGTACAAAGGACTCTGGCCCTATACGGGAACTGCAAGCGCGGCGGTTCAGCCAACACGGGAATAACCGTTAGTACGTGGATTTGCCTAAAAATTCGATCCTTGTTGGCTTCAAATGGCTCTGTGACTTCGAAAATTGTTCATTGATAAGCAATGATTAATGCCATCAGAAAGACTCAGGTCAATAGCACGAATATTAGGCAAATACACGTATTCAATTCAATTCAATTCAATCCAAATCAGTTCATTTTCCAGAAAACTTCATTGAAAGAATTATGGGTAAAAAAACGGAATCAACCGCTTGATGAAACCCATAATTCCCCACTATATGCAGTAAGTGACTACGCGGGCAAGAATACGGCTGCTTCCCATCGTTACTATACATGGTACAGCTGAAACAAGGAAGTTGAACCATTTCGGCGTCAGCATTCCCTCCAGTACTCTTTTGTAGAAAACTCCTGGGTTGCGTCGCCAATTGCTTGGAAGCGCCACTCCAATAGGGATGATGCCTTTGTTGATGGAATGTCTGCAGGAGCGATGGGACCGAGTGCCCTGCCGATGTACACGTTATTACCGCTACAGAATTGTATACACCGAAAGCGTTATTGAGTGCTGACTTTACTGTTCTCTTCTTTGAGTAAGTTCGTTAACAGGAAGTTTTAGCTCGGGCCCAATTCCGACGCGGCCTATTCAAATAGACGCAAAACGCAAAAAACGTTTTTCTTAGATAACCCCTGGACCGATGTTAAAGAAATTTGTTGCATTTGAGAGAGAAAGTCAAATTCTAGCGGCTGTTGGAAGCAGAATTTCGATTTAGGGCCAGAATATTGTTAAAGAGATTTTCAAAAATTCGAAAGTCTGACAAAAAATAAAAAGGACGATGAGCAAAACAAGAACAAGGTGAAAGCGAGAGTCAACGTTTCGACAAGTGCACTTGTCGAAACGTTGGCTCTCGCTTTCAGCTTGTTCTTGTTTTGCTCATCGTCGTGAATTTCCATCTCCCGCGCCTTCCCCCTGTTTTCCCTGAAAAAAGAAAGAAACACGAATTTTATAAATTAATAGCTCTGCATCATGAACAAATATCGCGGTTCTGTAAACAGCATTCACTAGATCATCGAAAGCGGGCAAATTTTGGATGTCATTTTACATCTTACGTGAATTCGTTACGTTGTGTACAAGGGTTCTGCAAAAGCTGTATTTCCATATTACTAAATTTTTTGACATTCATGTGAAGCATATCACTTTTGTCCGCTTTATATGTACTATTAGATGCAATCCACATAATTTTGATATCATCTTTCATTGCCGAGTTGCTGCGTTGTAAGTTTGATAGTTTCGTTTTCCGAAAATTTTCGATTTTCGCCACTTTCTAATAAAAAATTGACAACCTAAATCAACAATTCGAAAGAAACTGTGACTAGACTTAAGGTTTTTCTTTTAAATGCAACAAACCTCGCCAAATTTAGTACAGTGGTTGCCGAGAAGAACGAATTCTCCTTTTATATGTATTTAGATAGGAGCACCCGAGCTAAAGCTTCTTAAGGGAGAAAGCAGTTCGAACGCGCTTGCGCCGCTGGTGGTGACGATTTGGTGCGGAAAGCGGATGCCAAACATGCTTGTGCTCATGCGTTGAAAAACCTAATTTAGGGCGCTTAGTGCGTTAGCTAGTAACGATAATAAAACTCTGAAAAGGTCACGTGACCTAACATGGCCATGGCAGCTGTCATTGCGATGAGGTTAAGAAAGAAAGGTAAAAGGCTGCGGAATGACATAAGGAAATTAGGCAGCTAGAATTGAAGTGGTTGATAGTGTTAATGTACGCGGCGTTCGTTTCACGTCAACGCTTCAATGGGATGACCACGTAAATTACGTGCAACGGAAACTCAGGTCTGAACAGAGGTATGATAAATGAAAACCGTTATTTGTTGCTAGAGTCAGTAAAATTGTTAATGTATGTTTGAATTATTTGCATCATACACTAATTATGCCCATATGGAGTGTGGGACAAAGGTCTCAACAAATTTGAAACGCCTTTGAAAACTGCGAAAAGAAGAACGTTTTGCACATTGTTGCCAGTAGACGGGCCTCGGAAAATTTTAATGGCGAACTATGCATGCGGTTTAATGCCATGGGAATAAATAAGTTATACCAATACAAGCTTTTCAGGGCATACTCTTTCTGTATTAAAAAAAAATAATAAAAGACATCAAAAAAGAAAGTACGCTTCAGTGAAGTCAGAATTAAATTTTGATATTTCCATTGAGGGTTCCTATATGCAGGACTACATTTGGTTAGTAGTTGATAAAAGAAAACACGTTTAGTGCGATGTCACGGACCCGTTTTGCATGCGCCATTCACAATGCAACTCATTATTGACCAGCGTAGTACATTAGTTGTACCAAGTTCAATGTAGGCTCAATGTGTTCTTCGTCTAAGTTCACTTTCTAGGTTCACCTAAAACACTTTCCGTTCCATTGCTGGTTTATCGCCAAAAAGGGGGTACCAAAGTACCCGCATGCGGTGCAGTAAAGCTTTTCTGCTTAGTCAATTTTCACAATAATCTTGTATTGTGATGAACCAAATAAGTGAAATAAAATGAACCTCAGAGTAATTGTCGACGTCAATACAATCTTACAATACAATACAATCTTGGTCCAAGTTAGCTGGGACTCCCTGTATATCGATATGTAGCTGCTCTGAATTTTGACTACCCATAACTCACCACTGGGTCAGAAAGGCCTTAAGGAGGGGACCTTGTAGTGATCAGCAGCAGTTGCGACAAGCCGCCTTCTTGCGCGCGCACGCACGCACGCACGCACGCACGCACACACGCACACACACACACACACACACACACACACACACACACACACACACACACACACACACACGCACGCACGCACGCACGCACACACACACATACACACACACACACACACACACACACACACACACACACACACACACACACACACACACACACGCACGCACGCACGCACGCACGCACGCACGCACACACACACACACACACACACACACACACACGCAGGCACGTACCCAAGGGGGGGCCCGGGGGGGCCCGGGCCCCCCCCGAAATCAAGTGGCATACCACCCCCCCCCCCCTTCCCCACCCACGCCACCACTCCTCACACATTCCTAAAGCGCCGCCAGATCTATGTCGAGACTTGGCAGCTGTTCATCGGTCACCATTATGCTGCCTTTTTCACTCCTTTTAGATGGCGGTAGTTATCGGCACCTCTTGTAATGTGAAGGACAGTTTTCTCATAGATTCCGCACCCGCGCCGCGATTAACTCGAGATGCGTTCAGTTGTCGCCATCTATTCAACCGTCACGCGCATAGCTGTTGCTTTTGTTAGTTCAACCTTCTTTGTTTAGGCTGATCCTCGGACCAGGAGAGGGATGCGGCTGTTACTCAGCTGGTCTCTACTCTCATGGAACGAGTTGCGGCCGGCGAAAACGCCAATTGCGTTTAACTTTTCCCTTTGCTTCATTATTTCCTTGAGCTACGGCTCACCGCGAAGCTGGCAGATGCCCGGAACCATATAGACGTGATATGGGTTAGATAAGGTGGGAAATAAAATAATGTGAAAGAGCGTCCATCATGAAACCCTGCAATAACCCTTAAACCCATAAGCAAGATGATTGTGGCCGGTTCCTCGTCTGTGTTTCCCTAATTGTACAGCGCTTTTCGTGCAAAATTGGCAACTGGAAACAAGATTCGCAAGGAGTTGAGAAATTAAGCGATCTACTAAGGGAGAGAGCCAAGGCAACAACCAAACTGCAAGCAAACGCGAATAATAAAAAAAAGTTAGCCGTTGTTTATGAGACTATTTATGTATCAACATCTTTTATTTAAAAAAGGAAGTAGAGAAAACGCCGCCGGAAGTGGAGAACAATTACTTGTTTTGAATGACGCTTCTACAGTTATCGGTCGAACCGCCTCACGTAGCCACTTCTCTGCTGTGCTTGTGTGGGTGTTTTTCTAACCTTTCGCGGTGAGCGCAGTACGTCTAGAATCGCAGAGTCCTGCGCTCTACGCGGTTGTATGGGACTGGCGGCCGCCCAGCATTACGCAGTTCACGGAACTGTCAAAACTTATCAACAAGGCGAAAATAACTGATATTCGAAACTATAACATGAGAAACACTGAAGAAGCCGTAAAAAATGAACGCAGCCTGAAATCAGTAAAGAAGAAACCTGGCATAGGACAAACCATGATGTATGCACTAAAAGATAAGAAGGATAATATCATCAGCAATCTCGAAGATATAGTAAAGGCAGCGGAAAAATTCTAAGCTGACCTGTATACAGTACCCACAGGAGTCACGATACCTCACTTAGAAACAGTAATGAACAGGATACAGAAACTCTCCTATAACTAGCGATGAGGTCAGAAGGGCCCTGCAAGACATGAAACGATGAAGAGCGGGAGGAGAAGGTGGAATAACAGTCGATTTAATCAACGATGGAGGAGACATAATGCTTCGAAAACTGGCGGCTCTTTATACGAAGTGTCTATCGACTGCAAGGGTCCCAGAAAACTGGAAGAATGCAGACATTATACTACTCCACAAAAAAGGAGACGTTAAAGAATTGAAAAATTATAGGACCATTAGCTTGCTCCCAGTATTATATAAAATATTTACCAAAATAATCTCCAATAGAATAAGGGCAACACTGGATTTTGTCAACCAAGGGAACAGGCTGGCTTCAGGAAGAGATACTATACAATGGATCACGTCCATGTCATCAATCAGGTTATCACGAAATCTGCAGAGTACAATAAGCGTCTCTATGTGGCTTATATAGATTACGAAAATGCATTTGATTCAGTAGAGATACCAGCAGTCATAGAGGCACTACGTAATCAAGGAGTACAGAACGCTTACGTAAAATGCTTGGAAAATGTTGCTACATGCGTGTGGTATTTGTCTGTTTGAACGATGCGCGTGGGCGCCATCACTCCAGAAAAGAGGAGGAAGAACGAACTGGGCTCGCGCTGTGAATCTAACCGGTCAGCGCTGTAACCGTTGTTGTAAATATAATCTGTAAATAGTTTCTCGTCTTACTAACTCGTCCTTCGTGTAAGAATATCTAAAGAGGTTCTACAGCTACCTTAATTCTACGCAAGCAGGGAGATACCTATAGAGAAAGGGGTCAGACAGGGAGACAATTTCTCCAAAGCTATTCACTGCGTAACGGGGGGTCAATCGCCAGAGCACGACAGGATTGCACAATTAGAAAGAGAAAACGCTTCGTTAAAATACGCTATGGAGCAGCTCAAAGCAGAAATTGCAGAACTAAAAAAAGCCAGCAAGCGAGAGGCAGTTCAACCCAGTCAGGCCCCTGGAGTAGAAACGCCCATGGAGATCCCCGTAGCGGAACCGACTGCCAATGGTCTACCCAAAAAGAGGGCGCTGGCAGTTCATGCCAGCGCCCTCTTTTTTTCTTGTTATATGTTTTTTTCTTGTTGTTATGTTTCTTGTTATATTTGCTTTTTTAGTACATGGAATCATCATGTAAGCCGAACGCACTTAGGAGCAAGAGCCCCTGTCAGGCCAATTGGCCTTTAGCTCTTGCTTCCTCTTTCTGTAGTGAAGAAAGGAAATAAACTTCAAAGAATAGAATAGACAAGAGCGCCAGTGTTCGAAAATTGGAAAAAACGATAGATAAAATTGATGAATCCCTCGAAAAAGTTCAAATTGTTATTGACAAACTTGCGGAGGCGGTCAGAGCACTAGGAATCAGATGCGATAATCTGGAACGCCACGTTTCTTCCAACAGTTACACCGTTGGAAAAAGTGAATAACACCGACACTGAAAGGTCGGCAGCGGCTGCGCTCCGCAGCATTTTATAATACAAGCTATCTACTACGTCCCACCATGGCGGCACATCACAGGGTAATTAACATCTGGCAGTGGAACTGTAGGGGATTCCATCGTAAAAGGAACGTGCTCCAACAGTTCATTCGGACCCACTCGGAAAAGCCACATGTAATCTTATTACAAGAAACGCTCACGGATAAGGTCACCCTACCAGGCTATAAATCGCATACCCACTATGCTGATGGGATGAGGGGAATCAGCACATTAGTCACGAACAAATGTGCGCTCATAGCCCACGATCTGAATCTTGAATGCAATAAGGTTGAACACTCGCTTGTTGAAATCATCCCCAGCGGACCATTCAAGACAAGTATATTTATACTTAACATATACAGTACACCCAAAGACCTCAGGCAACGATTCGCGGCAATTATCAACAGGGCTACAAGCAAGGCCAAGATATTTCCACTCCTGGTGGCCGGAGACTTCAACGCTCCGCATCAAGCATGGGGATACCAACAAGCTAACCGCAAGGGCCTTGACCTATGGCAAACTACAGTCAATAATAATCTCACGCTTATAACAGATCCGGCTTTTCCGACCAGGATCGGCGACTCCTGCTCTAGGGATACCACACCCGATCTCTTTTTCATTCGGAATGTGGAATCGGCATCTTGGTCCAACCTCCAAGTTGACCTTGGCAGTGATCACAACATCGTGGCCACCTCCGTCAACGTGAGAAGCGGGAAGCTCAAAGAGTTCATTATTACAGATTGGGATTACTTTCGCAAGATTCGGGAACAGCGAGCACAAACGCATGACTCAGCACTTAGCCTGGAGCAGTGGGCTGAACAGTTAAAGGAGGATATCAGTGCGGCGACAAAGAAAATCCAGACTGAACTGGAAGTGGACAGGATGGATAGCCGCCTCGCTCATCTTCTAGAAGCTAAATCGTCACTATTGAAACGATGGAAAGGACAGAAACTCAACCGAAGGCTCCGAAAAAAGATCGCGGAGCTCAACAAAACTATAGAAGATCACTGCCAAACCTTGAGCAGACAACAGTGGGATGAGGTCTGCAATTCCGTGGATGGCCAGATGAGAGTTGGAGCTAAATGGAACCTACTCAAGCATCTGCTCGATGATACCAATACCAAGTCAAACCAAAGACAAGTGATAGCGAAGGTTCTGCACCAGGCATCGCAATCAGAGACATTGCAGACCGTACTCGACAGACTAGCTCACAAGTATCTGCCACTGGGCAACTCGAGTGACGAAGCCTATCCCCCCTACAAAGGCTCACACACACACACACACACACACGCACACACACACGCACACACACACACACACACACACACACACACACACACACGCACACACGCACGCACGCACGCACGCACACACGCACGCACGCACGCACGCACGCACGCACGCACGCACGCACGCACGCACGCACGCACGCACACACACACACACACACACACACACACACACACACACACACACACACGCACGCACGCACGCACGCACGCACACACACACACACACACACACACACACACACACACACACAAAAGAATATAAAATAAAAATAAAGAAAATAAACGCTTCGCACGTATGTCCGTTCACTTTGGATGCTTTCAAACAATTGGATCCGGAAAAACATTCACTTGATGTACATATATGCAAATTGCACACGTATTAATAAACAAAATGCAAGCTACAGGTGCACCAGCTGCGTTCTTACTTTATATAAGTTGATCAGGTCACCTCACCCCTCGACCCGGTCGACATTTTCACATTTTCTCCCTGAAGGGACGTGTTGGGGACTCGGTGCTGACGCCCGTTGTTGCAAATGGGTCGCAAGCCCCAAGGGTAGCGTTGGCCTGGCGGCCTGGGGCACTGGAAGCATCCGAAGGTCCCGGCAAAGCAAGAGTAGACTGGTAACAGAACAACTTGTTTATTCTAACATAGCAAAAGAGCGGCCGGTCAGGTCGACCGAAGTGGAGAGACGGGAGAGCACGTAACTCAACAGAAGAAATCGGAGCCTCTCTCTCGGCGTCCGGGGCAGCTGCTCTTATACTCTCGGCGTCGTGGGCAAGAAGGAAGGTCACGGGATGAGCCCACGCGACGGCGGAGCACGGAGCCCACGCGACGGCGGAGCACGGAGCCCACGCGACGGCGGAGCACGGCCGAGCTGAGAGACATGTTGAGACGAGTGTAGTGACGCATCGCCAACCCGCCGACGGACAGACCTCCTGGCTCCTCACTTGGGGAGCTCCGCTCCCCGGCTGCCGCGCTTTGACAAGCGTGGGCACACACACACACACGCACACACGAAGACACGTGGCACTGAAACACGCCTGGACACGCTTGGCGGGGAGGCGTTGCGGCGGCGTCGAACGGGCCAAAATGTCCGCCGCGAAGCCCCGGCGTCCGTTGCATCCGCGCCGGCATTACCGCGCGTTGTAGGCGAAACGTAACAGACCGCCCCGCCGGGGGAAGGAGATCCCGATGGTCAGGGGACTGCATCCGCTGTCCGGAGGGATGTCGCTCGATGATGCTCATAACCGAAGTCGGGCGTCCTTTGGCGTCTCTTGAGCGCAGCGCACAGAGAAGGCCTCGTTCTCACGTTCAGGTTCACACAGGACACTGCAAAGTGACTTCGGGAGAGTTGACATTTTTGTTCTCGTTTCCGGCAAGCGTTAGAACTACGCCGAAAGTCAACCGCTCAGTCAGCAAGCACGGCACAACCCTCGCTAAGCCCTGCCAGGCTCTTTCCCCTTTTATACTGCTGCCTAGTTCCTTACAGTAGTTTAGCAGCACTCAGAACGCGTCCACAAATCGGAAAATTGCACTAGAAAGCACATCATCACTTTGAAACACTACACAAAAGCAATAAGTTAAAAATCCTGCCTCAGGAAGAAAAACATCCGTAACAAGCAATTTTGAGGCTGATTCCCACGTTAGGGGCTTCGACTTAAGCCATCGGCGTTACCGTTGAGACTCCCCTTTTTGTAACGCACCTCAAAGGAATATTGTTGCAAAGCGAGGCTCCAGCGCAGGAGGCGGCCATTTTTGGGAGAGATGGTCTGCAGCCATTGGAGAGGGCAGTGATCCGTCTCAATGATAAACCTCGAGCCAGCTAGGTAACATGACAATTTCTGAACGGCCCACACGATACACGCACACTCTTTCTCGGTGGCGCTATACGCCTGCTCACGACTGGTCAGCTTACGACTAGCATACAGGACGGGGTGTTCTACTTCTCCATTTTCCCGTTGGCACAGTACAACGCCCATGCCTCGCTCACTAGCATCGCACTGAACAACGAACCCTTTTGTGTAGTCGGGCGATCGTAGCACAGGCTGGCTTGTTAGGGCACTCTTTAGGGCGCTAAAAGCTCTTTCCTTTGTCTCGTCCCAGACGACTGTTTGCGGCTCTGTCTTTCTTAGAGCATCCGTTAGGGGAGCCGCGATATCAGAGTACCTGGGGATGTACCTCTGATAGTAGCCGGCGACACCTAAGAACGACCGAATATCGGTCTTCGTGCGCGGTTGCGGGAAGTCTCGCACAGCGGCCACCTTTATTTCAGAGGGGCGGCGACTACCCCGACCAATCACGTGTCCGAGGTAGACAACCTCGGCCTGTGCTAACTGGCACTTGGGAGCCTTGACTGTCAAGCCCGCATCGCGCAGGCGGGTTAGCACTGCCCGCAAGTGCGCCATATGCTCAGGCCAGGATGCGGAGAATATCGCTACGTCGTCTAGATACGGTAAAGCGAATTCTTGCTGTCCCCGCAACACTTTATCCATGAGGCTTGAAAAGCAGTATGGCGCGTTCTTCAAACCAAAACTCAAAACTTTAGGACGGAATGTCCCCATTGGTGAAATGAACGCCGCATACCTACTAGCCTCTTCTGTAAGTGGAACCTGCCAATAACCCCTGACAAGATCTAGGGTGGAAATAAACTGAGCGCTACTCACTCTCTCAAGGCGCTCCTCGATGTTAGGGATCGGATAAATTTGATCCTTAGTGATGGAATTAAGCCTGCGGTAGTCGACGCAAGGACGAGGTTCCTTGCCCGGTACCTCAACTAAAATCAAAGGGGAGGTATAATCCCTCTCACCCGCATCAATAACACCGAGCTGTAGCATTTTCTTTACCTCAGCCTCCATAATATCGCTCTGGCGGGGTGACACCCGGTACGCCTTGGATCGTACTGGCTCTGGGGAGGTAAGTTCTATGTCATGAGTAAGGACAGAAGTCCTACCAGGCCTCTCAGAGAACAGACCTTGAAACTCTTGTAAGAGCTGGTGTAGTTCGGTTTTCTGCTCAGGCGACAGCGATGCTTTACTTATTAAGTCACTAATGACTTGATCGGTGTCTTTCCTGTTCGTCACTGAGCCTAGTCCCGGAAGCTCGACCGGAAGCTCTTCGGGCACGTTTACCATCATGCACACCACTGCTTCCCGTTGCTTATAGGGTTTGAGCAGATTACAGTGGTAAACTTGCTGTGCTTTCCGCTTTCCTGGCAGACTCACCACGTAGTTAACGTCCGACAGTTTTTGAACAATCCGTGCTGGGCCCTCCCACTGCACGTCGAGTTTGTTCTTTAGCGATGTGCGCAATATCATGACCTCATCGCCCACCTCAAAACGACGGGCCCTGGCTGTCCGATCATAATAAACCTTGGCCCTCTGCTGGGCCTTTGCCATTGCTTCACCTGACAACTCCTGTGCCCTTCTTAAGCGTTCGAGGAGCTTAAGCACGTACTCTACCACGACTGGGTCGTCGCCCCTGCCTTCCCATGATTCTCGAAGCATGCGAAGCGGAGATCGCAGCGAGCGACCGTACACCAGTTCAGCTGGCGAAAACCCCGTAGCCGCATGCGGCGCGGTTCTTAATGCAAACATCACTCCAGGCAGACACAGCTCCCAGTCAGTTTGATGTTCAAAACACAATGCTCTCAACACGCGCTTCATGACGGAGTGGAGCTTCTCAACGGAATTCGACTGGGGGTGGTGCACTGAGCTGTGTAACAGCCTTACCCCGCACCTTTCGAGAAAGGCTGTCGTCAAAGCGCTAGTAAACACTGTACCCTGATCTGACTGGATTTCTGCAGGAAAACCAACTCGCGCAAATATGGACAGTAGTGCATTGACTATCTCAACTGAGCTGAGTTCTTTAAGCGGCACTGCTTCAGGGAACTTTGTCGCTGGGCAGATCACAGTCAAAATGTGTCGGTACCCCGTGGCTGTTACCGGCAGAGGTCCCACTGTATCAATAACGAGCCGTCTAAAAGGCTCCGTAATGATAGGTACCAACTTCAACGGCGCCCTCGATTTGTCCCCTGGCTTGCCCACCCGCTGACAGGTGTCGCATGTCTTCACAAAGTGGTCTGCGTCCCGAAAACACCGGTCCTTAGTTTTCTTAACTCCTAGGTGTCCGGACCACGAACCCCCATGCGACAAGCGCAACAGATCCTGACGATAGCATTGAGGCACGATCAGCTGATCGAACTCCACTCCCCTGCGGTCTAGATACTTCCGGTACAGGACCCCACCTCTTTCCACAAAGCGAGCATTTTTCTTGGCGATACCTTCCTTGATAATGCAGCGTATGTTTTCTAGGCTGCCATCCTTCTTTTGCTCGGCTATCAAAGCCGACCGGCTGACTTTTAGCAACCTGTTAAGTCCGTCTGACGTAGGCGCGATGAGCAAATCTGGGGACAGCTCTTCTAACTTTCCCGTGTCGGGATTTTCCTCTCCAGTATCTGGTGCCTTTAACGCTACAGGCTCAATTTTATTCAGTTCGGGCGTGCTCTGAATACCAGCTTGCTGCGCCTCTGACCCTTTCTCATCGTTCAACAACGTCGGCCCCGCAACTACCGCCTTTGCAGCGAGCTCCCGAACCTTCGATCTGGTTAAGGCCTGAACGCTAGCCTCACCAAACAAAAGCCCCTTCTCGCGCAGGAGGTGATCGGACCTGTTCGAAAATAGGTACGGGTACTGGGGGGGCAACATAGATGACACTGCGGCCTCCGTCTCAAGTGCTCCGAAAGGTCCTTCAATAAGCACTTTTGCTACCGGCAGACACACGCTATGAGCTTCCACTGCTTGCTTGATCCATGCGCACTCGCCCGTGAACATATCGGGTTCTACGTAAGAGGGGTGAACTACATCCATTGTAGCTGCGGAATCGCGAAGCACTCGGCACTCTTTCCCGTTCACGAGGAGGTCTCGCATGTAAGGCTCGAGAAGCTTCATGTTCTCGTCAGTGCTGCATAAAGACAAAAACACGACTTTTGTTTTTGTTTCTGGACACTGCGCCGAAAAGTGACCCGGCTTCTGGCACGTATAACAAACGCGCGCTTGCCTCGTCTCGAACCGCTTTCTGCGTTCGGCTTCGGTTGCCGCCGTCTCCGTACGTTAGGTCGGACTGCTTTCACTCGCATCCGAACTACGTGTGTCCCCCTTTGCTCTCATGGGCGTGAACTTTGGCCTCTCAAACTTGGAGCCAAATTCACCCTTTTGACCGTCCTTAGCTCCGCGAGCCCGGCGCGTCACAAACTCCTCGGCTAACTCAGCGGCTCTAGCCACCGTACTAACGTCTGGCCTATCCAAGACCCAGTACCGCACGTTCTCAGGTAACCGACTATAAAACTGTTCTAGCCCGAAACACTGCAGAACTTTCTCGTGGTCACCAAACGCTTTCTCTTCTTTGAGCCACTCCTGCATGTTTGACATAAGCCTGTAGGCAAACTCTGTATATGACTCACTCTTGCCTTTCTCATTTTCCCGAAACTTCCGACGGAACGCCTCCGCTGACAGCCGGTACTTTTTTAGCAGACTCGATTTCACTTTGTCGAAATCCTCTGCCTCCTCTCTCTCCAAGCGAGCGACTACGTCGGCCGCCTCGCCGGGTAGCAAAGTGAGCAAGCGCTGTGGCCACGTTTCCCGAGAGAACCCCTGCTTCTCGCACGTTCGCTCAAAGTTAACTAGGAACAAACCAATGTCCTCTCCAAGCTTAAACGGCCGCATCAGGTCAGTCATTTTGAACAATACTCGTTCTCCTGCACCGTGTGCCTGACTTCCATTACGAGCGCGTTCCATCTCTAACTCGAGACGCTTCACTTCCAAAGCGTGTTGACGGTCGCGCTCTCTTTCTTTCTCTTGTTGCTCTCGTTCTATCTGTTCTTTACGTTCGCGCTCATCTTTCTCTTTCTGTTCTTTAAGTTCACGCTCCTGTCTTTTTGCCGTCTCCCTCTCCTCAATGGTCTCAAGGCATTCCGACAGCTCGTCATCCTCAGCTTCTAACTCAAGAATAGCCCTTAGCAGTTCTGGTTTTCTGAGTTTGTCTGAGACATCCAGACCCAACTCTCTTGCAAGCTCCAGCAATTTCGGTTTGCGCAACGACTTCAAATCCATGGCTGCTCTGAATGCTGCTTTCTCTACTGCCTACTATTGTCTTGCCGCAAACTAACCCGGCAGCAACGACAACCACAATTACCAGCTCTGTTTCTGACACTAACAAAAGCCTGGCAAAACTCAGAAGAAGAAAGTCCCGCACTCACCAAACCTCGCAGCCAAGAATTCAGCGCAGTCGTTCCGCTGCAGGCAACCAGTCATCACACAGGGCTCGTTGCACTGCTCCCGGATGGTCGTTGTGCTGCTCAGCATACATTCAACCGCATCTCTTCGCTGCTGGCCTCCGTTGTCGCGATCTCACCGCTGGCAACCAGTTGTTGGGGACTCGGTGCTGACGCCCGTTGTTGCAAATGGGTCGCAAGCCCCAAGGGTAGCGTTGGCCTGGCGGCCTGGGGCACTGGAAGCATCCGAAGGTCCCGGAAAAGCAAGAGTAGACTGGTAACAGAACAACTTGTTTATTCTAACATAGCAAAAGAGCGGCCGGTCAGGTCGACCGAAGTGGAGAGACGGGAGAGCACGTAACTCAACAGAAGAAATCGGAGCCTCTCTCTCGGCGTCCGGGGCAGCTGCTCTTATACTCTCGGCGTCGTGGGCAAGAAGGAAGGTCACGGGATGAGCCCACGCGACGGCGGAGCACGGAGCCCACGCGACGGCGGAGCACGGAGCCCACGCGACGGCGGAGCACGGAGCCCACGCGACGGCGGAGCACGGCCGAGCTGAGACATGTTGAGACGAGTGTAGTGACGCATCGCCAACCCGCCGACGGACAGACCTCCTGGCTCCTCACTTGGGGAGCTCCACTCCCCGGCTGCCGCGCTTTGACAAGCGTGGGCACACACACACACACGCACACAGGAAGACACGTGGCACTGAAACACGCCTGGACACGCTTGGCGGGGAGGCGTTGCGGCGGCGTCGAACGGGCCAAAATGTCCGCCGCGAAGCCCCGGCGTCCGTTGCATCCGCGCCGGCATTACCGCGCGTTGTAGGCGAAACGTAACAGGCGGCATATATTACATACGGATCGGCTAACGTTCTTGCAGAAGGCCAGTCAGGGAGTGATCTTATGCAGAGGCAGTTTTATGAATCGCGAACCTGGTATTTCGGGCTTAAATCCTATACAGCGCGTACGCTTCGCATGATGATGATGATGATGATGATGATGATGATGATGATGATGTCATATATAATGCATACAAAAGTCCCAAACAGCAGCTCTTGTGCAGGTGCATAGCCGGGTAGTGGTCATAGTTCTGGTCAAAGCGAGAGCCTGTTGTAAAAGCTGTGCAAGTGCCACGGAAGCACGAGTTCAATGCTGATTGTAAACGACGCCGCGGTGACCGCTATAAGCACATTTCCGACGGAGCGTCAGAGAGCAAGAAATGTTATTATGCGGGTGCTCTTTCTGTTATTGCAACGCAAGCCAGTTCTTGCGTATCAGTTTCTTATATATGTCAAACTCCTTCATGTCCAATGGTAATAAAAAAAAGCGCAGTCATTATAGTCCACCAACCCGAAGACCGAACTGTGACTGGTTATAACGACAGAAAATAAAGCACGAGAGAGGTAAAACATGATATGTGATGCTATTGTGATCAAGATTTTTGAAGTGAAGAACGGTGGTTAAAAGGCAGGAAGGACGCTGATTGAACAACCCTTTACCCTGAAGATATACAACGAGCCTCGGATAACCGCGACTGTTTATATACGTATATTCTTTTATTAGGACAACGCACACGAAGCCAGCGGGACGCGAGGCCATTCGCGTGAACGGAACATCTGGTCAGGTGCAAATCGGAAAGGAGGAGATTTAAAAAATAAAGCCTGACAAGGCAGCGCCGTCGATCCGAAGTCCATGGAAACGAGGAAACAAAGAGTTTTAGCAGTGTGTGTGTGTATATATATATATATATATATATATATATATATATATATATATATATATATATATATATATATATATATATATACCGCGGTAATTCGCCAATTCAAAAGTATTAATGAAACCTAAAAGAAGGAAGCTTGGTCGTTTTGTTGGTTTCGGTGTTTTTGACGTCTCCTTCCGCGTGCTACTGAAACAGCACCACCAATAAAAAAAGGAAGTTTGTTGCCGGCTTTCGAGAGACTATAGCTCGTCCTGCGACCTCTGTATAATGAGATCAGGCCGCTGCAGGGTCAATACAAGCCAGGAGCGAGCCTGGCCGAGCGAAATGAGAACGGTGATGCAGTGGAGAAGGAGGCGGCACGCCAGTGTTGTGCGCTGATCCGGTTAAAAGGAAACGGTATAAAAAAAAGCAGAGAGAAAGATAGAGGGAGAGAGGGGCATATAACGGCACGAAGGGAACAGACAAGAAAGATGGCGGTGGCAGCAGCACCAGCAGTGTGCTACCCTTCAGCGCACACTGGAACACGTACAAACAAATTGAATGAATGACAGCCGGTTGCGAGGAAGTAAGTTTGTGCCACAGCTCGAAAGTCCCTTCGATAGCCATGTAATAGCCATTGTTTTACAACCTGATATTTGCCTTCTATCTTTCTTTTTTTGTTTCTTTCTTTCTGATAGGTGAGTTTGATCCAGAGCAGATCAAACACGACGCAAAGGCTTAAAGGAGGGGAAAATATAGAGGGCAAAAAGCATGGAAGGAACTTAGACGGTCACGCAGCATCTAGCCTTTCATAGGGTCTGCAGTAATTTGTGCTGCTCTGTATTATATCTACAGACCCGTACTTTAAAAGAACACACAGCATAAGCTGAACTTATCAGGGGCCATCAGCCCACTGTTGCTCGTATACAACAGTTTACAGTTACTTCGTCTTACAGCGGACAATGCGCGAGGTGTACCGAACAGTTTCTAATTTTTAACGAGTTGCACTCGAACGAGTTGTGATGAGGCGACTGATCAGTTAGTAAAACCTTGGCGCTCGCATTGCCTCCTCTTCGATACAGCTTAGGTCTTTACGATCACACAAACTTATTGTTGAACAGCATGGGCTCGCTCTAAACCAGATAAGGAGCATATACGCCCTTTTTATTCAGTTTCCTTCCGGCAGGACCCATGATCTCTAATCCCACCGTCGGGGCCTGATCTCTCTGTTGTCGTTTTGTTATGGGGAGGAGGACGCTTTGTAGGGGAGCTCGGCACAGGCGCAGGCCTTATACCTATGTTGCTTTCCAATCAATCAATCAATCAATCAATCAATCAATCAATCAATCAATCAATCAATCAATCAATCAATCAATCAATCAATATTAAATTAACCAGTCAGCACTTTAACCTCGTCGCATATGCTTCACAGGGGCACTACAAGTATATGTCCCAGCTGCTAACATTTAAAAGACAGAGATAAAAACGAAACTACGAAAAGCAGGGAGCTTAACCAGGCTGATCTTCCGGTTCGCTACCCTGCACAACGAAAAGGGGGGGGTGAGGGATTGGAAAAAAGTAGGCGAAGGCACAGGCGAAATCAGATGAGTTCGCGTGCACATGCAGGTGCAAATAAGAGTCGTCTCCTCAGGGCCGTTGATTTTCGGAAAGTCATTCTAGTCCTCGACTTCACGGAATCTGTTTTCGCCGTTTAAACGTGGCCTGGTTATTCATGCTTCACTATGACATCCATACTTACTTGCAAGACAACGCATTCTCTGGCTAGTATCTATACCGCTGCATCACCTTTAAAAAAATTAAATTATAGGGTGTTTTACGAGCCAAAACCACTTTCTGGTTATGAGGCACGCCGCAGTGGGGGACTCCGGAAATTTGTACTACCTGGGGTTCTTTAACGTGCACCGAAATCTAAGTACACGGGTGTTTTCGCATTTCACCCCCATCGAAATGCGGCCGCCGTGGCCTGGATTCGATCCCGCGACCTCAGCATGTCCAGGAATTCTGGACATTCTCCTTCGGAACTTCACAGCAACGCACAAGTGTGACTCAATGGGAATTTTTTTTTTCTAATTTATATTTCAGAATATAGGGCGAGGGTCAAAAAGTTTCAAACGACGACAACAAGAGGGTAGTCGCTTGTAGCAACATATGCATTTTGGCACTTAGTCGGAACATTGGTGGTACGTTAAAGCAGTTAAAGAAAGTCAGACAGGGGCGGTGAAGTCCAACGACAGGAGAAAATCGTTTTGCACCCTCCCGCCAGAGGGCACATTGGCTTAAAAAAGCGCCAAATTTAAACCTTAAAGCGATTTATTACAGCTGACATTGAAAAGGTATTGGTAGAGGGAGTGTTATGCAGCCTGTTTGCACGTGCAGGCTTTCGAGAAGCAGCCGAGATGGTACAGAGTGGTTATGCATGTGCATGTCTTGAGCGTGCCTGGGTATGGTTCTATGCGCATGTTCGCTCTGTGTATGAGTGTGCGGGCGTGTGCCTCCGTATTTGCGTTTGCATGCGCGCGAGTGCGTGTATGCGTGTGTCAGCGTTCGCGACGTGTGTGAGCGTTCGCAGCGTATATGGGTGCCTGCGTGTGTGCGCGCTTGTGCGCGCCCTTGCGGTGCATGCGTGGGCGTGTGTGTACGTGTACGCGTGCCAACGTGTGCTTTTCGAGTTTCAGCATGCAGGATTGCGAAAAAATGTGTGCGTGTTTGTATGCGCATGGATATCTGTGCGTGCGTATTGTGTGTGTGTGTGTGCGCGCGTGTGTGTGTGTATGCGTATGACGGATGGAGAGAGAGTACGTGCGTGTGAGGGAGAGTGCGTTTGCGTGCGAGGGATACAGAGTGTGTGTGTGTGCGCGCGCGTGTGTGTGTGTGTGTGTGTGTGTGTGTGTGTGTGTGTGTGTGTGTGTGTGTGTGTGTGTGTGTGTGTGTGTGTGTGTGTGTGTGTGTGTGTGTGTGTGTGAGAAGAAAGAGAGAGACGCTGTTTAGAGACAAGACAAAGCGGACGTTGCGTACTACGCTGCGATGTTTTCCTTTGTTAAACTGTACTGCATGACCAGAATATAAGTTCTTTTAAAGTTTTTTTTTTCCTTTAAACTAAGTTCTGTGTTATCAATCTCGCACAGCCGGCGTATAATCATGTCGCGCTCACCTATCACTGTTTCCAGCATGTGTGTGCGCGCGAGGGAAAGAGAGCGTGTGTATACGCGAGGGAGAGAGATAGTGTGTGTGAGTGTGCGTGCCAGCTGAGAGTGTGTGCGCGTGCTAGTGCCTCCGTATGTACACGGTCGTCCACTTCCAATTTGAACACGGCTCCGGGCGGCCGGCGAGGCCGGCGCTCCGCGGAGCGCCGCTCGTGGGCGCCGGGGTAACTAACGCGCCGGCGCACTGGCAGCCACAGGCGTGGCCTCAGCCGCCAGCACACACTAGTGCAGGCGCGCTGTAGCAGACGACGCGGCTGCGGCCACGCTTGTGGCTGCCAGTGCGCCGGCGCGTTAGTTACCCCGGCGCCCACGAGCGGCGCTCCGCGGAGCGCCGGCCTCGCCGGCCGCCCGGAGCCGTGTTCAAATTAGAAATGGACGACCGTGTACATATGCTTGCACGCGAGTGCGCGTATGTGTGTGTGAGCGTTCGCGGCGTGTGTGCATGCCTGCATCTGCGTGTTAGTGCATGTGTGTGTGCGCTTGCGTGCTTTCGGCGCATGCATGGCGGCGCGTGAATGTACACATGTGCGACCGTGCTTGTTCGTGTTTCAGCATGCATGCCTGCGGACATAACTGTGCGTGTTTGTGTGCGCATGGATATCTGTGCGTACGATGGGCACGATGAAGAGGGCGTGTGAATGCGTTTGAGGAAGAGAGTGTGTGCTCGTGCCAGGGAGAGAGAGTGCGTGTGTGTGTGTGCGAGGGTATTTGCGTGTTTGCGGGTGTGAGCGAACATTTTCCTGCTTACACCTACTCTCGGAAACAAACGCGATGTGGAGACCATTAAAGCCCGTGTTTAAATCCACGAGACAACTACGAATGACACTGCAAAAAGAAAGCGCCTGCGATGTCAGTAATGCCGCCCTTGCCTACCACGGCCCGTAAGAGGCTGCCAAGCAGTTCAACTTCGTTATCTTGCTTCCGTCGGTGGCAGCGCAATGTCTTGAAGGCAATGACGCGCAAAGTCTGCACTATCATTCGATCGTGTATCGTTTCGGTGACCAAGCGAGCTTTCGGCAGCGCACGTTTGTTGCTATATTGACATTTCAACTTTAAACGGCTTGCGTTCGGAAAAAACAATGTGAATAAAAATCGACAGTCGTCTGGCCGCAAGAAACATGCTCACGGAGCCGTGTCATTCATGACAATATCTCAAAAGGCTGGAAGCGGTCAGGTCGACGTTACCCTCGACCTTTTTCCGCGTCAGCGAGGCTTTCAGAGAGCGCTTAATTGCAAGATATTTGTTCTTACTCTTACAGGATCATGTTTCATAAGCATATATTCGCTCAACTATACAATGTCGAAGGCAGGCTCCAAACTACTCATTCGCTTTAGCCACCCAAGATCAATTATTTAAAAGATAATCAACATACATTCGTGAATTACGCACACAACTGTTCAACTTGCTCCGTATCCGGAGGTTACCGTCTGAACACTCTAATGATAATAATGTCAGGAAGATTTACATTGATCTATTTCTTAAAATTTGGTGCCGTTAAAAAAGACCACCTGTATAATGATAGTGCAGTAGGCATCTAATAAAGCAGGTGCGAATGCTCGGACAAGTTTTCTTGGTGCAATTCAAGTTGATGAACTTAGAACACACGCATCCAAGGATGCACCTCTGTCTTTACAATGTATTCTCCTACATTGTTCAAGAAATGCCTCAGTGCCACGGTACATCACAAAAGGTGTGTGGTAGCATTATTTGCTCTCCCTAATAGATTTCTGAGCGTTCGCGGCATCAGGCTTGGTTTTCTGGCGTCATCAGGAATCAGAACAGTGAATTAGGGTCTGATTTATCTTGCATGAGTAATTGACAAATCGCGCAACAGAAGGTTCCCGGAATGATGTGTGATGACGACATTCTGCCACTATCGAGAATGAATGTGATTTATACACGAGCGAATGTTTGTGGCTACGCAGCGAAAAGCCTAGGCCTTAAGTTTAGCAGAGAGAAATCGGGAATTATGATGTTTAATGAAAAGACGAATAATTACGTGGTGTCAATTCAACAGCAAGTCATACGCATAGTCAAACAATGTATATGCATATTCAGCCATTGCATATTTGCTTGCTTACGAGGGTATGGGCCATTCCTGATTATGTCGTTCTTGTTTCGGGTATGAGCCCCCATTGCAACGAGCCACTTTAGATTTTTTCGCCCTAATCAACCAATATATCGT
Organism: Dermacentor andersoni; assembly: GCF_023375885.2. Taxonomy (NCBI): domain Eukaryota; kingdom Metazoa; phylum Arthropoda; class Arachnida; order Ixodida; family Ixodidae; genus Dermacentor; species Dermacentor andersoni. Next base: position 96,572,116 of record NC_092818.1, on the reverse strand, counting down.
TTGCCAATGTAGCCGTGCGGTTTGGGGCTGCCTCCACCACGGGCACTAGGTTGGAACTCATGTTTCCATTGACTGCATACGTATATCAGCAATAATTCTAGAAAAAAAGCGGTATTTTTTTCTTTATGTGTTAACAATAGCCAGTTAAAATATATTCCGCAAAGCACTCATCCCAATACTTCAGTACTTTTTGTTCTAACACACACGTGCGCGCTACTGTATTTGATATAATGTACCATAATAATTTTGCATTGATTTCCGCCAGGCAGCTGTTTTTATTTTTAATGACGCCAGGAAACCCAGCCTGATGTCAGCAACGCTCATATATGTAATCGGGAGCGCGCACAATGTTCTCGCACACCTTGTGTGATATACCGTAGCGCTGAGGTGCTTCTTGTATAACGTAGGAGAGTCCGTAGTAAAAGCAGAAGTGTACTGTTGTGCGCATGTGCTTAAGTTGATGAACTTGAATTGCGACAAGAAAACCCGTTGGAGCATTTGCACCTGCTTTAACAGAAGCGTACTGCACCATGAATATCCAGGCAGTTACTTTTTAACGGCGCCAAATTTTAATAGAGCAATGTAAATCTTTCTGACATTATTGCTATCATTCCAGTGTTGAAATTGGTAGCCTCTACATACGGAGTAAGCTGAGCAGTTGTTTTCGTAATAAACGAAGGTACGATAATTAAATTGTCAATAATTGATCTTAGGTGGGTAACGGACATGTGTAGCTTGGAGCCAGTCCGCGAGACTACCTAGCTGAGCGAATAATTAATAAACATGCTTCTATTTTACAAATCCTTTACAGATAAACTCTGAAAGCATAACTGACGCTGAAAAAGACCGTCTTTAAGGGCGACCTGACAGAGCCCAGCCTTTTGTGATAATGTGATCAATAGCATCACTCCGTGAGTACGTTCCCTGCGGCCAGTGCACTTTTGATGTACATTTGTTTTGTTTTATTTTCTAAATCAAGCAGTTTAAACCTTTGATGTCAATACAAAAGCGAACGTGTGCCGCCGAAAGCTGGCTTGGGCGAAGTAGGGGTGCACGACGCAATGATAGTGCAGATTTAGCGCGTCATCGCCGTCAAGACGCAAGGAAGATAACGAACGCGAACCGCTAGTAGCTCCTAGCGGGACCGTGCCGATGGTGATGGTGCCATCGAGACAAAATACAGGGTGGCAATACTGACTGTACAGGCGCTTTCACAGCGAAGCTGTGTACCTCTGCCCCGAAATGCATTTGTCGTGTCAGGGAGCAAGAATTTTGGCCGATCCTGGAGGTTGCGAAGTATCGGGCTGTCACGCGGCGGAGGTGAAGCAGGCTTCAAGTGCTCCGCCAATACTACTACTACTACTACTACTACTACTACTACTACTACTACTACTACTACTACTACTACTACTACTACTACTACTAATAATAATAATAATAATAATAATAATAATAATAAAGATGCATTGTTTCCCGTCGATGGGCATGCGGGAATCATTTGTGAACCGCACATGGTCTCACGCGCAGAAGGCATTGCCGCATATGCATAGGCGGAAATGTATGTACAACCATACAACATGACTCGTAAGAGGAGAGAGGCACCGACTGTGGAGTGCAGTGTCTGCCGTACAAACGAAATACAAAATTATGATATCCACTGTCTATATATGTATATTCAGGCACACCCAAGTGTGGTACTGAGAAGTTCATTACCACGCACTTTGCATTGGTTAGCTGCGATGACACTACCTTTGTGATCATCATTGAAGACTTCAATGTGGGCATTTGAAAACCAGAAAATAAATGGTTCACTGAGTTTGTGCATGAAGAATTTGGTTTGGAGTGCTACACCACTCGAAGTAACTCAATTAACCAACAATGGTCGTGCATAGATTCTACTTTGGCCAAGACATCTGTCTAAGGTTGTAACCGGACCAACCCGTATATATCACAGTAATCACAGTAAGGCTATCGTCACTACCATTACCAAGTGGTGACAGTGACAAGAACTTTATTAGAGTGTCCTGAGGAACTTGATTAGGGGGCACCCGAAGGCTCCCCGATCAAGTTGGTGGCTCCACCCACTACGGCACAGGGAGATGGTGACTCTCCGCGACGTCGCGGGCCCTCTGGACGGCCTGTAGTTGGCTTGTGAAATCCGAGCTCTTCAGCAAGGCGTCGCACTTGGACTCGTTATGAAAGTCGGAGCCCGCGTTGTACGGGCACAGCCAGAGCATGTGGTCGAAGGAGCAGCACGCGTGACCGCATTTGGAGCACGATTGCGGAAAGTTCGGGTCTATCCAACTAAGCGCTCTCGGGGTGAGGTACGATCTCGTCTGTAAAAGCCTGAAAGTAACAGCCTGAGCCCTGTTCAGTTTCAGACTGGGGGGAGGGAATTTTCTCCTGCTTTGTCTGTAATGTGACGTAATTTCGTGAAAGGTTGTAGGTTTATCTTTGAAGGGACAATCCTGCGGGAGAGCCGGACTGCTAGCTCTGGCGCGGTTCGTGAATTCACGCGCCAGGCAGTTGGCCCGCTCGTTAGGGTTGCAACCCGCTCGGTTAGTTGCATCGTCCATGTGTGCCGGGAACCATGCTATGTTGATATGACCTGCAGTTTCTTCTCGCGTATTAATACGAAAGCATCTGTTAACGATGTTGGCTGCGTGTTTACAAACTAGAGCGGACGAGAAAGCCCTGACCGCCGTGCGCGAGTCAGAGAAACAACAACGACGACGACGCTTCAGCGACTAGCCTGCTGTAGATTTGTCTTTGTCAATTACTGTAGATTACTGTACATTCTGTAAGTACATTTCCCGTCTTCTTCCTTCCGGAACATATTTCTTGGAGGTGTGGGTTACTGCTGTGCACGACGGAGCTCCGAAACGGACGTACGCTGGCCATTAACAATAGACAGCTTTAGTAATGCGTCATGACGATACGTACGCTGCACGAAAGTGCTCTGTGGAACGTAGGAGCGCGTGTCGCGTTAGGGCTTTTAGTACTGCGATATGCCTACGTACGTAAGAGGGCGAGCGTTAGACGCCGGGCGCGTCAGAGCGCATTGGCTGCGCGTCCGCCAGTACGTCGAACCATCGGTCGAACTAGACACTGTTGATCTCGCTAACGTGATGTAACGTGTGGGCACGTTTCCGCTTCATGGAAATATATTTAGGTCTTTAAGACACTCTACTTTTAATACGGATGAAATGCACGAATCATATTGAAAAAAATAAAACCGAGTACTTGCTTTCTGAGGCTGGCACGGTCATTTGCGACGGACTGCGCCAAAAGCAACTGGAGCCTTTCGCGCAAACAGCACACACTGAACATTTTCTCAAAAACAGAATTCCTATTTTTGTTATGCATTCCCACCATGCAGGATCTGGGAATGGCTTCTGCGCGTTCACTTCACGCAGCAAAGCCAAATCGTAGGCCATTGAAAAGTACAGCCTTCCGCTGGTCGCCTTTGACGCTGCCATTTCGGGAAACTATTTGGTCTCGTGCTCTCCGGAACAAACGAGAACCACGAGAGCAGCATGCAAGGCTCCCTACGTACGCACGCACGAATCGGATGTGTGCGTACGCAGTACTAAAACCGTCGAATATGACGACCGATGGAGCCAGTGCAAATACAGCCACCATGCCGATAGACGCAACCACTACCATAACGCCGACAGTCATCTTGTCCCAGTCCCGCAACTCAGGAACATTTTCCGGGACAGACAATCTTGATGTCGATGAGCGGCTCCAAATGTACCAGCGCGTCAGTGCCCATAACAGGTGGTACCAAACTGTTATACTGGCTAACAATTTTCTACCTGAATGGAACGGCACGGGCCTGGTTTCGAAACCACAAGGAACAACTGTCGAGGTGGGAGCAATACAGCTCCACGATTTGTTCGGGAAATCTGTTGGCTGTCAGCGAGATGCGCAAAAGAACTTGGCTTCTGCGTCTAGGCATCAACCGATTCATATGTGACATACATCCAGGACGTTCTCACCCTTTGCCGCAGGGTTTACGAGAGGATGTCAGAAGAAGGCAAAGTGAACCACGCACTGAAAGTCAAATTTTCCCACTATCGCGGACGTCGTTAACGAAGGCGGACGCTTCGAAGAAGCAGAAATTCGTCGCATCGCTCGCCAGTTCACGCGTCTTCCAAATACGGCTGCTACGTCGTTGTGCAAGGTCCTTCGCTCCGCGCGTCAGCCGTAAGCGTCAGAAAGCTTCGTTCGTATCATTCGCCAGAAGATGAAAGCCGCGGTGCCTGTTCGCTTCCAGACCTGCTCGAACGGTTCTCGACGGACGATTTCCCTTGTGCAGTCTGTCGTCGCGACCAGTTGAGTAACCTTGGAATTCAAACTGTCTGTTCCGTCAACCGATCGGACACCTATGCCTTTCCTACGGTCCCTCATTCGTGACGGCAGTGCCCCTCTCGACCTTTTCGCAATCCAGCGGAATAGCGAACATCTATATGGTATATATATATGGATATATATACCATAGAGAACCATAGAGCCATAGATTCCATAGATCGGCCGATTTGTTGCAACTGCCGAGGCGCTGCAGCCACATTTCCCCTCACTACCGCAATACCTGGACGTCATCCCAATATCAATCTGCGTTCCAACCTTACCACCGGTCACCAGGTACTCGTATAGTACAGGAAGATTCCATAGAGCCATCGAACTCTACTAAGGCGTCCTCATCTACACGGCAGAGTCGTTCACCTTCACCACGACGACCTCTGTCTCACTCACTCCCTGTTTGCAGTTCTCCTTCGCCCATGTACCGGCGCTCTACGGGAAACTGAAGGGTGCAGCTCCTTGGAGTGACGCTGCTAGAACGATCCCGACTGCAATTGCTCTACTGACCTTGCCGACGGATACGGATTTACTTGATGTGTACGTAGATGGTGTCCCTTCACTGCTCTGCTAGATGCAGGCGCGTGCATCTCTGCGATGAGCGACCAGCTTCGTAGACGGTTCACTAAAGTTTCGCAATTTTCAACTTTGACTTCTGATATTGCGTCATCTCCTGTTGACGTCTTCTTTGCCGGCTGTCTTTCCTCACCTAACAAACATGGTTGCTCCCGAACTTTCGCCTCACCACGCCGACCAGTTATGCCACCTGCTCTCCTCGTTCAGCGACATTTTTTACTTGGGTCGCCCGTTAGGACAGACCTCTCTCACGACCCACTGTATTGATACCGGTGACGCACACCCTATTCACAAGCGACCATGTCATGGTCCTTGCACAAACGACAAACAATTCAAACGGAGGTCAGGAACATGATCTCGAGAAGTCGTGGAACTGTCATTCAGTCCTTGGGCGTCCAATGTCGTTCTAGTTAAAAGGAAGGACGCCAGCTGGCGCTTCTGCGTGGATTACCAGCGCCTCAACAAAATCACCAAGAAAGGCGTTTATCCTCTACCAGCCGTTGATGACGCCTCCAACTGCCTCCACGGTGCAAAGTACTTTTCTTCCATCCATCTTTGTTCCGGATACTGGCAGATTGCTGTTGACAACATAGATTGAGAGAACATCGCGTTTATAACACCTGATGGCTTATATCATTTCAAAGTCATGCCTTTCAGCTTATGTGATGCTCCAGCTATTTTTTAACGCATGATGGACACACTCTTTCATGACCTCAAGTGGTCCATCTGTATTTGTTACTTAGATGACGCCTTGATTTTTGCTCCTGCATTCGCCACGTACCTGGGGTGCCTCTCGCACATTCTTTCTGCTTTTCTCAATGCTGGCCTTCAAATTCATTCTTCTAAATGCCACTTCGGACGCAGTCAAATTACTATCCTCGGTTATCTTGTTGATTCATCTGTTGCGCGCCCAGACCCGGGCAAAGTTCGTGCCGTACGGATGCTTCCCGTGCCAAGTGTGCTAAATATATCCGGAGCTTCGTGGGCCTGTGCTCGTACTTCCGCCGCCGCATGCACAATTTTGCGGAGGTCACCCGCCCTCTGCTCTTGTGAAGGCAGACGTTTCATTTTCTTGGGGTCCTGAACAAGCAACTGCCTACTCGGAGTTTATCTCTCTCCTAACATTTCCATTCCTTCTTGCGCACTCCGACCAGACTGCTCCAACAGGAGTCCGCACTGATGCCAGTGGTCATGGAATCGGTGCCTGTTTTTGCGAACGTCAACGACGCCACGACCACGTCATTGCCTGCGCCAGCTGTCTGCTTTCTCCAGATGAGTGCAATTAGTTCATTACTGAACGTGAGTGTTTTGCACTTCTCTAGGCAGTGGCAAAATCTCGCCCTTACCTGTATGGTCGGCCCTTTACATTCACGAAAGACCACCATGCGCTCTGCTGGCTTTCGTCCCTCAAAGACCCTACCGGTCACCTAGGTCACTGGGCGCTACGCCTACAGGAATACTCGTACACGGTTGCTTGTGCGAGTTTACACCAACATGCCAACTGCTAGTACTACCACCTAGACGATGCTCCTGATGTTCCTGTGTGCTATGCTTCTGCTTCTGCATTTTCGCTATGTGCTTCGCTGACCTCGCTACCGAAGAGTGCTGAGATCCGGTATACGTGGCATCATGTACAAGCTCACATCTAGATCATGTGATCCTTCTCTTGTTGATCCTTCTGTCCAAGCTGTACGATCTACCAACTTTTCGTCACTTCGGGGAATCAGTACGTACGACCGTGTCCGGCAACGATTCTTACGGCCTGGTCTGTACCGATCGGCCCGCCGCTACGTCGCTTCTTGTGAGTTGCGTCAACTACAGAAGAAGCCATCTGTTCTCACTGATGGTTTACTCCTACCTCTTGGCAATCCTACTGAACCCTTTTATCGCGTTGGTGTACGACTGTTGGCCCCTTTCCCCACATCTTGCTGATGCAACAAATGGACTGCCGTCGCAACTGATTCTACAACTTGGTTCGGGTTCACCAGAGCCCTTCCAACAGACGTAGCCTACTTCCTCTTGCACAACATCATGTTCACCACGGCGCTTCTCGTCAACTTCTTACCGACAGGGGTCGCTCCTTCCTCTCTACAGTTCTGGTCTACTTGCTCCGCTCCTGTTCTACCAAACATAAACTTCGTACAGCATCCCACCCTCAGACGAACGATCTTAGGGGGCGGCTTATTCGATCAATAACGGACAAGCTCTCCATGTGTGTTTCTGAAAACCATCTTGATTCAGATATTGCTCTCACTTTTGTCACATTCGCCTACAATTAATCACGCTACGACACTATAGGTTACTCGCCATTTTATTCCTTGTACGGCCGAGATCCAGTATTGCCTTTTTACAATACTGCCTACTACTCAAGAGCCCGTGTTTCAATATACCCGCCATGTAATTGCTCGAGCCCAAGAAACATGCCTAGTTGCTCACCGTCGCCTTTGTGCTTCTTAGAAAACGCACAAAAGCATTTGTGACATTAGTCACCGGGACGCCGATTATGTTCCCAGGGATCTTGTCCTTCGGCGATCTCCCAGCCGCCGCTTCGGCCGCTCGAAAAAACTAATGTCCCGCTATTCCGGCCTTACCGGGTCCTTTGTCAGGTAAGCGACGTAACCTATGAGATCTCTCCGACCACACCTACTACTCGCTCCATCCAGGCATCCCATGACGCCGTACTTGTCGGCTGCCTAAAACGCTACTAGTCCGTTTCAGCATAAAAATCAGCGGAATGGCGCTTCCATGCCAGGTGGAAATACGTTACACAGTTCTGCACAACGCTGAGGAAGATGAGCAGGAGCTTGGGACTGAAGAAGACAATGCTTCAGAAACTAGACTGCAGTAATTGTCTTTGCCAATTACTGTAAATTACTCCTGATTCTGTAACTTACAAAAAATTAAATTATGGAGCTTTACCTGCCAAAACCACCATCTGATTATGAGGCACGCCATAGTGGAGGACTCAGGAAAATTTCGACCACCTGGGATTCTTCAACGTACACCAAAATCTAAGTACAAGGGTGTTTTCGCATTTTCACCCCCATCGAATTGCGGCCCCCATACTGTAAATACGCTACCCGTCTTGCTTCTTCTTTCAGCAATAATATTCTAAATCTAACCTAACCGGAAGCTTTAGCTCCTACATGGGAAATGAACAATGGTTTCTTCTCACAATCACTGCACCGAAATTAATTAGTTATGTTGAACTCACAAGAGGCCGTTAAAATGAGATTGCAGAAACCACGAATTTTTATTTAACTTCCACTTTTTTAAATTCTGAAAATATGCGAAATTTAAAGAAACGCTACGTGAAGTATACAACCCCGCACCTCACCAACAAAAAATAATGTCGCAATTCTCTAAGCTGCACCTAATATTTCATTTATTGCGGACGAAAATGATATAACATATGCCACCCTTAAGTACACCACTAATTCCTGAATGTGGCATTCGCAAAACCTTGACAAGCATTGTAACAACCTCACATACATCATAAATTCATACGTCAAACTTGCCCGATTGAGCTGCTCCAATATAGAGATGTGATACCAGTTTTTGATGCTAACAAGCGGATTTGTAAACTTCGTACTTCTATTCTTTTTTCAGATTTACTGATTTCCGTCGTCTTGTCAATACTTCTATATGGCCTAAATCAAAATTATTTCTGCTGCAATCACTGATTTAACGTTCTCTCTTAAATGCTACACGTTCTCTCTTAAATGCAACAATTCTCATTCAGGTCATTGAGCTGTTTTCGCACAAAATCATGCCTTTTACATGTATTTGAGCGGCCGGCATCGAAGATAGGCCCTAGCTAAAGCTTCCTCTTATTCAATCATTCCGGTTCTACCGGAAACCCACGAAACACAAAGCTGACTATATGGAAGCCCACGGCTGCAGTGGTGTACAAATAATAGGAAAATACAACGAAGGAAACCAAAGGGAAGCTTTGCGGGAGCCATTATCTCGGCCAGACATCTCACACGGAATGCCAACGAGCTGTCTGGCAAGGTGTCTAACAAAATCGTCGATTCATTGCCAGTCGGGCAAGTAGCAGATAAGGCCGATACTTGAGCGCGCTCGTTTTCAAGTACCGAGGTGAAGCAACAGTCTCAGGGTGCGCTTCTTTTTATTATGTTTACTTTTGTTGTGCGTCATGGCAAACGTCACGGCGCGAATTTCAAATCATTAAGGTGGATACGCCACGTGGTGGCGAAAAAGGAAACCAAACGCTTGTCCAGAATTCCTGGGTATGTGTGCTTAGCAGCCCAACACCATAGCCACTAAGCAACCATTGCGGGTATGCATCACCTTTATGACCATTTATGGCGAGGTACTGACTAACCATTTCCCATTGCCTTGTGTCTTGTGTCTTTGAGGGTATATGAAAAAATTAAAACAAGTAAATAAATAAAGTGACAGCTGTCCTCCTTTGGATACAAAGCATTTAAATGATGTATAGATACGTTCTATCCAGGAGGCACCGGTCGTGCATGGATATAGGATGGATAGTCGAAGAAAATTGTGGAGGACGCTGAAGCTTCGCCTTTAAGAGTGGAACGCGATAGCATTCAAAGGTTCCTGACTGCCTCTCACGCTTCCCGGCAACTAAAGCATATTATATGCTTACTGGGGAACGATGGCGGCGAACACCATGCACGAAGGCGAGCGTTCTGGTAGAAACGCGGCCTCTTGCGTGGGCCAATCCCGGAGGCAGAGCACAGCCTCGGCAAAAAAAAAAAAAGAAAAAACTACATTATTTTGAGATTTCTGTTGTTTCGCACTTTTGATATTTCAGTCTGAGAAGATTCAAACACAAAAGGCATGCGCTGCCTGTGTATTGTATCACGACATTTGTTTGTGGGCTGTCATTGTCAAAATTCCGAGGAATAACTTTGTCAAGAATGTATAGAGAAGGTATGAGCAACTTCAGTGATAGAGTGGTGCTGCAATATAACCCTCATATACCGCATGCCATATAGGAAAGCGTGGTATATACATAGACCTAAATATATACGGCAATTTTCGCTCAGGGACAACTGCGCCGACGCCGACACCTGATTTTCTGCGACACGGGGCGCTTAACGCAGTCCCGTTACACGGTTCCAGTTGCACGGCGTGTCATCGAATGATTTTTCGGATGGTTTGTCGGATGATGATGAGCCTTCTTTTCCAACTGCCCAAAAGAAAAGTGACGCAGCGTGTGAGCTTTGCCGCGTATTGAACAGCAAGAACACAGTGAATGGACCACGCACTATACATTTCAGTATTCAACCTCAAAGACCAACGGCGTGTTACGTTAGTTGCGGTTGTTAGCGGCCTCTAGCTACTTACTCTTGTTTTGTTTCGAATTATTATTGTTATGCTTTAAGCGGCCATTTGATGGCATTCTGCTTAAAGGTACACTAAGTGGATAAAGTAGATAATCATATATATATATATATATATATATATATATATATATATATATATATATATATAGACTTGCGCAAGAACAAGCTGAGAAGGACGCAAATACAAAAGACCGGTGGCGACGCCGCCTTAACTTCCTCGCACCAGATCGCCATGACGTCACGAATTTTCTCGGCGTCTACACTTGCGTGCTTAATTATTTATGGCTAAAGATGGAAGACACTGTATATTCTAAGCAGAAGATTAAACTTGGCAAGTTTCGAGAACATTTACTGCACCACACCGCCCCAAATACCAGAAAATACTTCGAAGTCCACGACATGACAGTGAAGTACCGGTGCTGTGGTATCCCGTGCGGAATTAAAAGAAAAGAAATGAAAGTCCGTTTTATTAATTTATCTTCTAGTAACCAACCCCCAACGCGAAGTTAACGAATATAGTGTTTTGAAAGTATATGCCTTATAAGCCTAAGCTGATTAAAATGTCCTTCGTAAGTGTTATTTGAAGTATGTATACCTTACAAGAACGACAGTTCTTTTCGCAGCGCGTGTTTCGAAGAGAGAAGGGGAGCGGGGGATGCTGTTTCGAAATGCGAGAAGAAAACGGTAAAATATCGTCAGTATTTCCGGTATTTTCATCTCGCTGCAGATGAGAACGCCAGTTTCGCCGCATGTAAACAAAGTCGAGGATGCGCGATACCGACGCCTTCAACAGAGCAGCCCTCCCCCTCCCTCCTTTCTCCCCTTTGAGCAGATAAGTTTACCAAAGAAGAAAGGGAGAAAAAAAAAATGACGACATGTGAGACGCGATGGAACTGAAAGCGTTGTTAAAAACGGTCTTTTCAAGGGGTAGAAAAGAGAAGGCACGCACATTTATTGCATCCCCCCCCCACTCATTTATATATTTTTGGGAAGCCAAGTTACCGCAACGACACCGGCATCTTAAAAAAGAGCGGAGTATCTGCAGGTTATATATATATATATATATATATATATATATATATATAGCGCGCGATATGACGAGAAAATGTGGCACAAAAAGCGGTATGCAGAGAAGATAAGAAGCGATTCGCAATCTTTAATTTTGCGGCGGTTCTAGAGAAGAAAAGAAAGAAGACAGAAAGGAAAGAAAAAGCGCGCGCCTCTGTCCTCGAGTCGTTCGGAACAGCATGCGCGAAACCCAGAGTGCGCATAAACTACACGAGAACGGATGCATTCTGACTGAAGCATCGGTAACACGTGCGCGCGTTCTCGCGACTTCGAGAGCGAATAACGAACGTGTTATATACGCATGTAAAACATACACACGTCGAGTGCGCGCATACTTTCGCGCCGAGTCGAGTGGTGCATTCCACCTGCGCGGGAGAAAAACGGATTCCAGCGGGCCGAGCTTTCCGGAGAGCGGCGGACGCGTGGTGGGACCATGCGGCTGGCGCGAGTAGTTGGAGGGAAAAAAAAGTAATGATAACGCGGAGGCTGAGACCGTCAAGACAGAACTGTTTTCTTGAAGCACTGCAGCCGTACGCTGCACCGCCGCTGACTAAACCACCAAGGACGAGCGTGCGGCGCATGCGCTGTCTACACGGCGAGGCGAGCTGTATGGAGAAGTTGCGACGCATTCCGTTCGAGGAAATACCGTTCCGCCTTCGCGAGACACTCTGAGACCAGAGCGGAATACCGACCTCGGTGGAGAGAGAGAGAGAGAGAGAGAGAGAGAGAGTGTTCGGATGGAGAACTTGAGTAATGAGTAAGTTAGAGACAAAAAAAAAAAAAATGAGAGGTACAACTGCTGCAGCCTATCGAGAAAGCGAGGTGCAGTGCGGAAACCTGATCTCTATCGCGGCAGTGAAAGATATCTAACTGCAAGCAAACAGTGCTTCTATATGCATATACATAACCGGCGAAGGCCTAATGCAGCGTGCCCAGATGTGTATTTCTCGACGGCAGGGCGACTGGCCGGCAGACCTTTAATAAAGAAAACGAGTTGTACAGCGCTAAATTAGATCTTAGACTGCAACCTACGTTTCTATATTGGGGAGAGCTATTAAGCGAAAAAAATAATGTTCTGGTATCTGAAGCGCCTCGCGATGAAAGAAAGGAGAATGGAACAAAGTAAACGACCTCGACGAACTGATACGAGCGTGTGCGAGTCAAGGAGGGTAAAATACTGGCGGTCGCATACTTAGAACACGCTTTTCTACAACAAAGTAAGGGATAATTATTTCAATAAAGAAAAGGACGAATCCAACGCTAAAGAAAGAAAGCTATAATGTTTCACGCGTACCGCAGTATGTAAATATACGAGAATTTAGGGAGCACGTCGATTCTCCATTTCTTTTTTTTACTCCTGCCTTCACGTTTTACTTGCCCAGTGCTTAGTGCGGCTAGAAATTTAAACATGACTCGCATTCCCTCTTCTAAACGCCGCCACAGGCCTATATATAAAGATCGTTGCCTTCGAGATATCAATAATATATTGAACGTGCCGGGAGCACATTACCGAGTTAGGGCCAATTTCGCGCTTATGCGGCATAAAGTCGTTAATCATGAATGGCTGTCTGGTAGCAGGCAGTAATCAAGACAGAAGGCAGATTACAAAAAAAAAAAAAAGAAAAGAAAAGAAAGCAAATAAATTAAAAACAAGGAAATGGGATAAAATACTGTGGCTGGAAGAGCTAATGTTGTAACTATCAAGCTGTTAGCCAAGCCTCGGGCTGTAAGGTGCTGTGCTCGAAATATCAATTAAATATCATCGCTGCCTTGAGAACTCGCAATTGCAGTAGACTGCATGCAGTGTACCCGTCGCGGTGACTCAGTGCCTGTGGCGTTGCGCTGCGGCCGGCACGAGGTCGCGGGTTCGATCCCTGCTGCGGCGACCGCATTTCGATGGGGGTGAAATGCAAGGACGCTCGTGTACCACGCTTCAGGTGCGTGTTCAAGAATCCCAGGAGGACAAAAATTGGTCCGGTTGCCTCACGCGACGTCCCTCCTTAACCAACGCGCTGTGCAGCTTCACGGCCTTAAACACCCCATACTTCCTCGTTTTCTATCGCTTTGCTGACGATGAACGACACGTCGGCGAAATCTGAACGTCACATATATGCTTCTCGGATTTCCCTGACGTTTCGCACTTCCTAGGTTTCACGAAGTTCCTCGCGCACAAATTTCGGATTAATGCGCACAGCCTTCTCCATTGGAGTGTATACACGCGCCGGAAGATGCAGCAGTAGCAGTGTCCGTTTACTCGGGCGCCTCGTCAGAAACAGCGGGCGTCGCTGACGTGTAATGCCCAGAAAAGAATAGGTCATTGCCACGCTATTCGCGCAAAGAGAACGAAGCGGAGAGCGTGCAATGTGACAGGGGTTGCTGCACTTTTCGTATATTGGCATTCATAGGTGACGTTAAAGAAAGAAGTAACCAGTTTCGCTTAAATGTGCGGTACATTGATAGCTACAGCGCAACTCTCGAGAAACTTTGCCTGTTACTGTTCCTTCTTTCCTTTCCTCTGTTTCACCTCTTCCTCGAGAGGCGGCATTTACCTATACCGCAGTGGCGGAATGGCTGTGGCGTTCTTTCTGTTGAACAAGTAGTCGCGAGTTCGATCACTTAATTGCCTCATTCCATACGGGAGACGCTCCGCACAGTTGCCCGGTTCTTTTGAATGGCGCAGTATAATCTTTATATTTCGCCAAACTCGGGACAAAGGCGTTGCCATAAGTCGTCGTGTCACGAGAAGCTGTTGCATGCAGCAATGTCAAGGTAGCATGTCTATCTAGTCTTTCATTATTGTGTCCCGTTAACTCACTGAACTTCTACAAACGGCAAGGCTTGCCCATTTCACGTTCGTGAAGCACAATCTATCAGTCTTAATTAGCTTACAGCCTTTAAATGTTAGGGCGCCATCTGCGCCAGCGTCGAGGCTTTGGTGACTGATCATGGTACCTGGTGCGCCGAGGTTTTGCGAGTGGCTCCGCAAGTTACAGTGCAGTGCCGACGACTCTGACCACTAGGCTCTGTTTTGTTTCGTGAGCGCGGCGTTTCCACACCTACTGGGCAAGACGGCGGCGTATAGCAGATCATCCGTAAAATCGTCCGCTGCGTGCAACTTCGCGGCAGACTAGTATAACGAGAATGTCCCATCGCCAGTGACCCGAGGGCAGGGGAGCTGAATGCTGCCGTGATAACAACGGCGCCAGCTCGTTACCGACAACGATGGCCCGCGGGGTTCGTCTGCGCAACGAATTACTTAGCCGAGTGGCGTCCCGCTTGGGATGTGCCGGCGGCACTGTCTCGGCGCGTCTGCGAAAGTGGGCATTCGCGATTGGCCATGCCCGCAGATTGCTTTCTCTCAGCCCCAGCTGGTGACTGGCACCAGAACAGAAGGAATTAACACAGGGAAATTCCAGGTCACCTCAAGGAAGATTTAGAACTTGCATGCGAAGCACTCATCCACGAGGCCTTGCAATTATTGGGAAAGGAGAAAGACGGCAAACGCGTACATTTACCTGCATACAGACAGAGAGAGACAAAGAGGCGCTGTTCTTAATGAAAAGCACGCGATGTTGTCTGGCTGATTACCTGGCACGATGCGCCAGGCGTTGGGTGAGTTATGATAAACAGCGACCCGCCCGCGTTATAGAGAAAGAGAGAGAGAGAAGGTTGCATAGAGGAAATAGGCGCTATTTCTGGTTCTATGCAGGGAGCACGGCTCAGCGCATATAAGGGAGAATGGAAGAGAAAGGGGAATACTAGAAAGAATACAAAGTTATGTGCGTTGCTTTTGTTTACATGTACGTGGGAGGAGGAGAGATGGAGTCACACTCACCGCGTTCATGGTCTACAAGCGATCTCCTCTTACTTCTGCCTAGGGTCAGTTGGCTCTGTCCTATCCAGCAAGTTTCTTAACCTCATCACACCACATAATCCTCTATAGTCGTCGTTTCTCTTTGACTGGCATCCATCTGGTTACTTTTAATAGACCACCACTTATCTGCTCTATGCATTGTATATATGGCCTAGGTGTTCAACTGTACATCTTCCTCTGAATCTCAGGTTTAGAAATATCAGCTGCCCCCGTTTGTTCTCTCATTCATGCTGCTGTTTACCTGTCGCTTAACGTCAAATTCCTATCGTTTTTCGTTGCATCGTTTCGTTGCGCGGTCCTTACTTGCTTCTCAGGCTTCTTTGTTATCTTCCAAGTTTCAGCCTTGTAGGATAGTACTGGTAGAATGCATTGAATGCATATTGGTACGGTTATGGTTCATAATTCAAGCTAAACATCTCGTAAATACTAGCAGTAGAGAGAGAGAGAGAGAAAGAGAAAGACCGGTTACAGCAGCGGCGTAAACTGCAATCGCGCAGGCGTGCTATATACTGAAAAACAGATAAAATTCGCGCACACACATTTTGTATAAGTGCAATTAGTTGACAGGAGTCTTTATTTCGGCATATGCATACTGACTTCATCACGGAGTGAAAGCGCATATTCTCGTTTCTGGGAATGCCCATGTTGGGTTCAAACAACAAAGAGAGAGGCCAACACATCCGACGAAGCGAGTGAGTATCAAGCAACGCATTTAGCCCTGCTTTGGCCTCTACATAGCGGAGACGCCCACAGAGGTATATAATCATCCGCACAGGGACACGCACAACAATATAAACGTCCTTGAGGAAGAACCGCGGCCTTCACCTGACGCCAAGCCATGGTGCTAGATATAGACTATACTAAAGAAAGAAATGCCAGGAAGTGAAAACTCTGATTGAACTCCGGCTTGCAGTTTCCTCCCCTCGATGTCTACGAACCCCAGCGCGCGGAATACATTCCTGAGAAGCAGACGGGGGCAGGCGCATTCGATGATAAGAGGGCGACGATGAAATGGATGAGGAGGAGGGAAGGCGACGATCAGTTGCCGTTGCGCTGAAGAAGCCCCGGATGCAGGAATGCGGGCAACGAAAGTACAAATAAACAGAGCGCGCTGTTACACATCGCAAGAGGTTGCAACACAGAAAAGAGATAGACAAGTTCAAAGAGATAGAGAGAAAGAAAGGAAATTGGAAATACAAACAAATGAAACAGCCGGAGGGTGTGGGGGACGCGGCGGGGAAACTCTCGGTCTGCCATATTTACGAAGCAACAGAGCACATACAATAGTGAAAACACGCAAAGGAAACTGAAGGCATCTGTATAGATGGAAGGAAAGTACACTGGCAAAAATAAATAAACAAGGGAAGCATGAAAGAAGGGGGGTGGGAGATATACACGAATAAAAGAAAAGGAAGCGAACTTAGGTGGTTGGCTTTAGCAACGAAGAGGAGAATAGTGAAGAAGGAAGCTCGTGGAGGCCAACGAGGCGCCACGAAGAAGGCAAGAGGGGGTCGTTTGCCCCCCATTTCGCCATTGTGCGGAGCAAGGACCACGTCGGGCACTCGGTTCCTTTCAGCGGCTCTCGGGCTCGGCTGCAGGAGGCTCCCGGGAAGACGGCGGCGGAGCTCGGGGTTCCATCGATCGGCTGGTCGTCTTCTGCCGGCTGGAAGGGGGCGCGAGGGGTGGGGGGTGGGTGGGAGAAAAGGCGAGGTTTGAGACCGCGTGCGAAGGCGCGGTAGAAGGAGCCTGCTGCGAGTCGTCCGAGTAGAGTGCGCGGCACCGCCGGGTGGGAGAGGAGAAAGAGGCTGTAGGCGCTGCTCATCTCTGCTCCTCGATCCTCAACACTCGGCACAGCTCCGCACGCTCGTTGAAAAAGGAAGCCCGAGCTGGCCTGCACCAAAGGTGCACCCGAAGTCCGCGCGCACTGCCTGCGCTGCAGGCGAGCCTACCTCTCGAGAGTGTAGCTACCGACGTACAAACAAACGCACACGCCTGGAATAAGTCCGCAACGGCGCTGCTGTAATAGCTCTGTCTTTTTTTTTTTTCGACGTTGTTTCTCAAATGCGAGAGAACGCCTGAAGAGAGAGGCAGAGAGGCGAGAGAAGCGAAGTTGTGGTTGTGAATTCGACTTCGAGGCGCGTTTTTCTCCCGTCTTCGAAAGAGTGCAACAAAAACACATAGGGGGCCAGTGAGATGCCGCTAGCGGCATTTATCGCGCGCTTAAACTACGCACGACTTCTCTACACACGACGCCTTTTGGAGATACTGAGCAGGAAACATGGTTAAACAAAATGAAAGAAAAAAAAAAAGAGGGGGGGGAAAGGAAAGAGACAGATATGGCTTCACTCGAAGCTAGTTCTTAGTGAGCACTCTATGTAAGCAGGTTAGAAAGCGTACTGGCGTTTTCCTTTCGGAATGAAAGTGGAGGATAGATTGAGAAGTGCTGTATGGCCATGTGCTCTCCTCGTAGGGATTAATCTGCCGCGTAACTGGAATGCGCGCCGGACGAGCCAAAGGCCGCCCGCCATCCCAGATAGCGCTGGAGGCGTCGTATAAGCAGGTCACATCCCTCGGGAGAGCGGCGGAGCGATTACGAGTCACATGGCCGATTACAGTCCCCTCCACCGGGATCACTTCTTGACTGCTGTTGTGGGCGCACTCGAGCAAAAAAGTGCCACCTAGCCAGTGCTGCTCATGATTGCACCACACGATTTTTATATCATGCGTATATTGCGCAATGTAATATAAATGCGATGTGCTGCTTCAGCGGCACAGAAGCGCGAATTTCGCGTTCACAGGAAGCATCCCTTCTCGCTAAACTGCGTATTTCTGCCCGTTCCCGATATGAGTACCTAGGCGCAATGAAAAATATTGCTTCATTGCCCAGTTTTCTGACATTTGAATTTCGAAACCACGGGCAATAGAACGAAATGTCTGGACGATAAGCAGCAGCACATTTGCTTCCAAAAGTGCTGCGCGGATGAATTCGTTCATTGCTGCGGTTGCCCTGTCGCTGGAGAATAAAAACGTGAAACGACGTCGCCGGCTGACATAGCCGGCTATTCCAGCGTTTCCTTCGGGATGCATGCATTACACAGCGAAAGAAGAAAAACATGCAGCGCGTCCACATAAATACGATTCACCACACACTCAACAGCACCGGTGCACTGCGCACGCAGAAAGGACACGAAGTCTAAATAAAATGTCGATCTTCAGAGAATCTCGTGACGAAACTATTCTTTTTTACGAACTGAGTAATGAAGCACGACAATGTAATTGAAAAATCGCAAAGTGTTTCTCCGTCGCAAGGTAACGCACACGAAGTGTAACGTGGTACCCACATTTGAACGAGAAGCTATTCGCGCTGACTCGCGTATAGCTAGCTTACGAAAACCCTTACCCATTTGACAACGGGTACAGAAGTAGTTGAACTGCACACATAAAAAATGTCGCCTCTCATTTCCAGCTTCCTTACGGACACCGCTTTCCTAATACTCCCAGATCTGACGACAGCAAACGTGAGGCCCACCGACGAAAGCCTTCTTTGACGGAGAAAAAAAAAAGTATAATAGCGAAGGTTATATCGTCTTCACCGGCCATAAACAAGAATAACAGTGAAGTAATTCCTCAGGCAAGTTTCACTACATTGGCCGTGGGCAGCAGGAAGCGACGAAAGCAAGCTGCGACAGGTAAGTGGCAAAGAACGGACAAGGCGGCTCCACAATGCGCCTGGATAGCGGTTGTTGACCCGAGAGCCCTTAACACAATCCCGACGGCATCATCGTCCAATCTTTCGGTGGCTTTTTTTTCTCAATCGAGGGGTGGAATATACTAGATTCTTGACTGTCCTTTCTGTGATTTTTTTACTTGCCAATTGTTTGTGTGTATGTGCGTTTAGGTGCTTGTTTGTTTGTTCGCTTACGTGTTTGTTTCCTTTCACGCCCACGCGAGAATTGCAATCTCCGAAAGCAGGCGTCTTCAATCTCAGCCTTTTTGTCGCGGCGGCAGGTAACACCTGTGCAACAAGTTCAACCTGCGCACCATCCCATAGGTGTCTTTGGATATCTGAAGACTCTCGTATAGCTGGTTGACCTTGTAGAGACCATTACTAATAGTGTTATAGGGCAAATCAGCGCTGCGGGAATCTGCAATGTGAAAATGATTTAATGAAAGAGAAAACAATATGTGTCTGAGCTTTGTAATTTAGTGTTACTTTCAGGTGGATGACAATTTTAAATTTTCCTTAACGCTGTTATTCGTAATAACGCGTGTGAGGATGAATGCTAACTGCAGGCGCCCGTAGGTTTGAAAACAAATACCAGTGCTGTTTTGTTTTTGTTATTCGAAAGTTTGCCCTATGGGCATAAAAAGTTTGGGGCGTGCGAGTCATACCGGGCGTTTCTACTAATACTTTAAGTAATATTCAAAAACAGCCGTTTTGAACTAAATAGACGTTTCCTTCGGGCACATGACTTAAGTGGTGGCGACCACGGAGTGACGGGTGATACGCGGTAATTAGTCGCTAATTAACGGATATTAATTCATTAGCTTTTGATCTTTCCGTTTGAACTACCTCATTGTAATTGGGAAAGTGAAGCGTTCTCTATTTATATCAACATTAGGATGTCGAAAAATGTAATTACCCGCGCAACTGTGCCACGACGGAATCGGCTATCAGAGCAGACGGCAGTGTACATGTCACTGGAGGTTGGTGACGGGCTGCGTCTGCGCGGATGTGTTTTGGTGAAGATGAACGGGGTACTTAAACAATTCGCACCGTGCCCGGGAATGTTGACACTTGCTTGCTCCACCGGAAACGTTATTTATCAAATGCGGCAGACTAAGCCCGTCGCCACGGGTTCACGTAGGAATACACAGAGGGGTAGGAGATTTGAATAGGGCGGTTGAGCAGAGAGACAGACTATGTCAATAAAAAATAATTAAAAATAAACATGAACAAAAACAGAAAAGGGGGGGGGGGGCGAGAGACATTATTGAAGACGGCTTCAAACTCTGCTAGCCATGGACGCACAAGAAAGCACTACAGGACTCGATGGTCAGCTTTTTTGGGCAAGAGTCAATAAGCTTACACCACCGTCTCGAACCTGCCTACCATATAATGGAGCTTTCTGTCGCACTTTCTCTGCAGAAAAACAAGCACTTCTCTTCACAGCGGCTGACTTCACTTGGTTGAGCTCACTCATTTTGAAATACCCACGAACTCGGAAAGTCCACAGTAACGCCTTTCTTTTTAATGACCCTCTTGCCACTGGAGGGACGAGCTCTGGGCGGTCGCGTGAGAGCGCGTCACATCGCTGCATAGTTGCAACGTACGCTACACGGGCATATGGGCTGCATGCCGAATCGTTTCCCCCACATTACAGAAGCAGACGTAACCGATTAATACATCCCTCTCTATAGCTACCGACATGAAGCGGGTTACTTTTAAAGATCAAGCGTAGATACCGCACCTTGCTGTTTGGCCGAGAGGCAAGGCGTATAGTGAAGGGGTTAACAGTAACTAATTGGCTGTTTGTTCAAATAAATAAGGGCTTGATTGCATTTAGTTGTTAGTCAGCCGTCTGTGACGTTTCCGTATTACATGTAATAAAGCGACACTACGTCATCCCGTTCCCACGTTTGCAGCACGCCAGTTCGCTCAGAAGCAATCCGTCTGTCGCGAACCTGCAGGGGCAAATTAATTAACGGTACGTAAAAGTCGTCGCATCTTCATGGAAAAAACGCGAAGGGGCTTAACCAACCGCACAGAGGGCGAAAAGGACACATTTCTTCCGAAAAGAGCACGCAGCACGCGGTTCGTCGCTTCGAACGCAAATCGCCGGCTCGCGCTGTACAACAACGGCGACGGCGGCGGGGCGTGGCCTCGGAGCGGACAATTCTTTTCTTTGCACCGCGATTACTGAATGGTGCGTGAAAGATTAATGGAGTGCCTTCTCTCCCCACGCCTCACTCGCTCAGTCGCGGCCGTCAGTCTATTTTTCCTTACTTCAGAGTGTATTTATATATACCGAGGTATAATCTGCGCATGGCATCGCGCTTCCACCACAAATTCGGAAATCACGCGACCGGTGAGCCGGGGGTGTCATTATGTATTCATGCCAGAGCATCACGCTCTCATCTCGCAGCCGCATAGCGCTGCGTGCGCGCGCGCGGTCGCCTCACATCCCCCCCCCCCCCCCCCCACACACACACATCGGCGTTGCGCGAACGCCCGTCACCCCCCTTCCGGCCATTCCCCGGAGGCGACTCATCAACGGAGGCGTTTTGAACGGAGGCCGGCTTGCGAGCAATAGAAAACACATTAGAGAGTTACGGAGCCACGCCCCAGTTCACGCCAGGGAACTGTCTCCCCGTAAAGCATGCTTCCACGCTCGCGCTGGTCCGATCGCCAACGGAAGGGTTTTCTTCCGCGAACGTTCCACGGAGCGGCAATTTCGCGAGCGAGTCCCTCATAAACGAAGCCGTCGAGCTGACCTCGTTAGCACAACCACGTTCCGAGATAGAATGATAAATGTGTTAGAGGCTGTCAAGAAATTCGATTGCGCGCGCGATGCGTACGCGTTTGTTCTCTCCATGCATATTCCACAGTGCGTTCGCGGTTAAGGATGGCGACAGTATACAAGCGCTATAACGACATTGCGATCTCTGAAAACAGCGAGTTCCCTGCGTCTGAGCGTGTACCTCGTTCCCGCATAAGATGAGGCTTCAATAGAAAGCTTTAGTTTAGGGGACGCAAGCGGCTTGCGTACGCAAGAACTAGGGGCGACGCTACTGCGCATGCGCAGACCCAGACGTAGTGGTCTGCGCATGCGCAGTACCGTGGCCCCTAGTTCTTGCGTACGCAAGCCGTTTGCGTCCCCTAAACTAAACCTCTCTAATATTGAGAAAAGACTGAGAGTTAACCCCGTGTGCCGTATCTGTGGAACAGAAAGGCTCATTACGATTCCAGTATATACACGCGCTTCCTCCGTGCGTGCATGGCCGGACAGAACCACCGCTGCTGCACGGCCACATCGCGTGGTCAGTGCTATATTTCACGCTTGACGTCAATGGTATATATAGGTGACCTTTAGTATTGTTACTATTGTTCTTTTGCTGCCGGGAATAAAGGAGTGGTTATGTGGAATGCTCTGCGATGTAGAGAAAACGGTAGAGATGTGGGTTTGTCGTGTGTTCAATGACGTTGTACGTGTTGTACATAAATTACAGCTCCTACGGCGAATTATGCACATCCGTCACGCCATATTCTATCTGCAGCTGTTCGTGCATGGGAAACGGTCGTCGAGTTAGCAAGAAACAACAAGACGGGCCCTCGCCCTAGTTATTACGCGCGTGGCGAGCTAGCTGATTGTTAGGCCATCCTCCAGTCAGCGCTTATTTTTTTTATTTTTTTTTCACATTAAATAAAGCTTCTGCCGTCAAATTGAGCACAATTTTGGGAGCATAGAAAGTGGCAGTTGAAAGTTGCGGTCCTCTATAGAAAGAAAGAAGGAAAGAAAGAAAGAAAGAAAGAAAGAAAGAAAGAAAACCAATGAAACCTTTTCCTTCCTTTCTTTATTTCTTTTTTTGTTTCTTTCTTAAGGCGGAGTTAGGCACTAGGAAGTGACAACTGAGAAGCAGTGTTTGCACTGTGACACTATACTGCAATGACAAGGTGAAATTGCTGCTAAATCGCTCACAATAAAAACTGACAACTGAACAGGGTGAGAATAGGTGCAAAGTTCTTGTCGCATATTCCATAGATCTGGCTAGGAGCCTGCTTGGAAATGCACTGAAAACATCTACGGGTGGCTCTGGCCTTCATTCAGGCTTTACGGCGTATCCATCACAACGTGCTCCACATTCTTCCTGGCATTCGTCCATTGCCTTGAGCTCAGCAAACACATTTAAATATTGACACCGCACCCATAAGTGCGCCAGGTATGTGACGAAGGCTGGACGTCATCTTGTGCAACCTCTGGAAAACGTCAGTCCAACATTTTTTGTTCTTTTCAGACGCCTCGAACACGCAACCTTCAACGACATGTTTCCAACGTTGCTCCAGGCGTTCAGAAGGTCCATCCATGTTTGAGAACTTCGCACTTTGGTACATCAGAAAGCTTGTCACTTAGAAGTTAGTCAGAGCGGCCACTAACGTATCTTATACAGTGCAGTTCCTTGTCCAATCGCCTATGGAATTGGTACGGATCGCACGATATCGTTACACAATAGGTTTTTCATACCCATCTGCTCTTCATCTAATGCGACAAAAGACGTGTCAGGTAACCTTTATATATAATTTTCCTACTCCAGCTATTCGATGTAGTTCGTAGACAAGTGTTCAACAGAAACCAGTCGGTTCAAGAACCTTGTCACATGTATGTCCTTTTGCCTGATCAGCAGGCAATGACGTGTGTTGGCTAAAAAAATTGAATTAATAAATGTTCCGAAAGGTCAACCATTTTTCCACTAGTCTTGATCAGTGAGCGCGATATTTTTTCATTGTCAATGCGGTTACGCACGTGCTAACCCGTTCTGTCAACGCTTAAAAAAAAAAAGCAGAAAAAAAGGAAGCACTGTACTCTGGAAGGTGGCGAAAGCTTAAATCGCTCATGTTCTGCAGCTTCAACTTTACCTAAATATGATCGACTGTGTATGAGAGAAAAATCGGCACCACCTCTCGCCTGCTGCAAGAACAATTGGACACCCCGGCAAGGCCACCTATTCACTCTATCATTCCACCTTTCTCAAGATAAGGCGAGCTGTCACTGTATTTTTGTTCACCGTGTTTTCGTCCCTGTTTTCTGTGAACCATCACCAAACCCACCCTCTTTCCTGCCCTGCTACATGCTGTAGCCTAATTGGCCCTTTAGAGGTCAAAGAAAATGGTATGGCACTGAAGCTGGCCCGTGCTGTGCATACGCGTATGTTAGCACGCGTCCAGCGCGTTTCAGATATAAAAAAAAAAAAAATAAGGTCAGAGAACCAACACTGAGGACACGAGTTGCACTGACCAGGGGTGGCTTGCACGAACATTTAATAACGAAAATAATAACGAATTTAAGAACGCGTTCTTCGGCGGACTAGTCGTTGTCTATGGAACGTTTAAGAACGCGTTCTTAAATTCGCTATTATTTTCGTTATTAAATGTTCGTGCAAGCCTGCCCGGGACTTCGAAGAACGCGACCGTTCTGCTTCTGCCAAGCGACGACGAAATTTGTGAAGAACTGCAGGGAGGGCGTCAAGCTGTTCCGCCACGCCGCGTTATGGCGCGCACGCCATGTGGCGAGCCAAGTTGTGATTAATTAACGGCGCGGCCTCGGCGTCATTTTAATCAGCGAGCTTGCCGGGCTCACGCCCCTCCATGCGCGCTCAAACGCGCGCCGCACGCCCAGAGGGCCGGCGCTTACCTCCGTCCTTCAACTAGTCCAACCTTCTTCCGAAGTTTCAGATCAGTTGGCAGAGCCAGCTCCGAGGGCCGTTGCTGAAGCAGCAGCAGCCACGTCGGCTTGATTACGCCTGTTAACCGCGGCGATGCTTCCCCCGAGCACTCCATGATTAATCGCGCGTAAGCAACGAATGATACGTTCGAATAATTCTGATAAAGTGACAGAGACCTTTTGAACGACGGAGAGCGAAAATTCGTTTCAGGCATCTTGCCCCGTATATACAGTCAGTTCCGGTCACAAAGGTCGGAAGCAGTGCGGTAAGCGATTTAAAAAAAAGAATGGTTGCAAGGCGTGCGTTCTTTGATGAAACAAAGACCGAATGAAGAAAAGAAATGTGAAATGCTGCGGCGTCAGGCATGTTAAATGCGTGGTTTATTTCCCGTCAAAACATTCTGATCACTTATGAGGTCTAACTTTGTTCGAATTTGTGAACCATCTGCCGAACGTTGAGGGCCGCGCGCTTAGTGTGTTACACAGATGCATGTCTCATTCTATCGTTTCATGTTCTCCAGTACGTCCATTATATGTGTTTTTGTTTCTTTTTCCTTTATATCCACCCCTGTTCTTTTATTTCCTCTCTTCGTCTACACTCATTTATCCCGCTCTCTTAACGTCTTCTTCACCCACTATCTTTATCTGTGTACTTTCTTTAATTGAGATGATAAAAAGGAGCTATTGTCGCACGAATGAGGCACCGGCTACTCCATGTCTCATGAAGATTTAGTCTTTCAAATATCATGCTAAACACATATAACACACGCATATAACTTATTGTACATATATATCACGCGTTGCTTGTGTGCATAACATCCACTCTTATATATAAACATCCAGCACACATGCAAATAAATTCCCTCTACAACACCGCGAAACTGAAAACTGCGTTGCCACTTAACGTACGAAGCTCAGTATGACAAACACTCTCACCAACGTTAACATACCGTATGGCGTATGTAGATTCGTTATAGCGCTGGACTATGCCACTATACCTTTCTTTTTCTTTTATAGGGTGAGCTAGGGTGCCTCGAAGCACCCTATAATGTTGGCCGGCGTTGTGCCCCTCTTGCTCGCATTACCATCTAGCTCTCTCCCTTTCTCCCATCTGGTTTAGTTTTAACTTATGCAAAGCTAGTAATAGTCCGCATGATTGCCAAGAATTGATATTTGTTGGACCGTGGTTTCGAGCAAAGTACGCCAGTCATACTACCAGTTATACTCAGTTGTAGAAAAAACCTGAGGAGGCGATGGAAGCCGGTCTTAGCCGTGACCCCCAATGATGACATCGAGACGCGCACGTCATCGAGGCTGGTTCACCCCTATATTTGACCCTAATCGCAGCTGGACCGCGCTCATGTGCTTGGACGACAACTACGCAAGTAATGGTTCACTCAAGGGCCACAGGGCGGCGCCTCGATAGCGAAAATGAGCGAATTAGTGAGCGTTAAGGCACGAGTGCGTTTTTTCCTGCAGGCGGGTATCTATATTTGCTTACATGTAGCCGGCAGTTGACCCGCTTGATCACGGCCTTGTAGTCACGAAATCTCGTCCCTTACGTCATAAGGTCACCGATAGGGCAATCTAGCGTCCTCCAGAAAAGCTCGACGCATCCTGCATCGCACACAAATTATCCCGAGTGTAAAAGCTCGGACGCACTGTTCATTTGCAAGAACAACCCGCGGAGCGCATGGTTCAAGTCAGTGCCCCGGCGTTTGTAGTCAACCATGTGTGCTTTTACATAACGCCAGGGTGACTTGTGAGAGCAACGTACCTTACGCTGACTTGGAGACGGGAGCCAATGTGCTGGACGCCACGAGGCCGATGCGAGTGTCGGACGAGTGGACAGCAGTGCCTTTCCAGCCGACGAACGGGCGCACTTGGTAACTTTGTCGGGAGGCGCCATGATGCGCACGGTTTTATGTGGACACTGCTATTTGCTGGCGTTGCGTTCTCTACTCGAAGTCGGTTTCGGTCGGCGCGTCTTTCGCGGATGAGGGACGGAGACGAATGTTGCGACGCTTTCCCGACTCGAACGCATCCATCAAAGAGGGAAAGAAGGGGGAAGGAGGAAGAGAGAGAGACAGACATAATGCGCCGTTGGCGACAGGTTGCTCGCCGTGCATCACGCGCCTGCGCGATTGCCGAATCCGTGCGTGCGGCACGTGACCGCCGTGCGAGTGGAATTTATGCGGCACGCATTTCCTCTACTGTGCGAGGAGTTGGAAATCTGTAGCCCTACCTCGTCGCAGCATGAGTATATAGGCGAATTGATGCTCTTGTATACCATTCAGCAGCGCGCAACGCAGCCGCTGTGTTCATGGGGCCGAATTCACGGCACTTTTAGTTCGTAAGTGCCGTTTGCCATTCGTCGGCAGCATTTTCTGATACAATGGTCGACATCACAGTTGATTGGCATCTGCTATTACCCCCGATTTCAGCTTAAAAATGTTTTCGATCTCTCTCTCTCTCTCTGTCTCTCTCTCTCTCTCACACACACACACACACACACACGCACACGCAGACAGGAAGGCAGACTGTTTCAAGTCATCCTTCGATGATTCAACTGTTTGATTAACTACGAACGACTGAACCCGGAATCACAAGAACAATCTCACACATGCACAAGTTCGCGCCAGACATCGTTGTAAAATAAATTAATAACAACTAAGTAAATTATAATTACACAGCGCGATACATAGACAATTTAGTGTATGTGACCGCTAAGTATTCTGTGCTACATGCAAATAAAATCAAAGCCTACATACGCAAGGCCATCGCAGCAGAACAAATTTTGAAGAAAAAGAAAAAAAAAACATCGCATTCAGCAGCTCATATATGAATGTGAAGCAGCAGTCGATCACAGGATGCCGAAGGCGCTAAGAAAGACGGGTGAGCGAGAGCGCCGGAGCCTATTAGATATCGATACGCGCAGTCAACCTGCCCCGGCGCAAAGCCCGGCCGAGAAAATCCGAGAGATGGGGCTCGATCGCTGGCTTCCTGCGCTGCGGGCCTATATAGTAAAATACACACATGTTCGCCCAATGACAAACGCCCCCCGCCCCATTTTCTTTCTGTTAGGCGAACTTCTTTCGATACATAAGGGCGACTCTTTACGTTTTCTTCAGTTTTATCGTTTGAGCTACGCTCATTTCTTCGCCCTCAACGTTTATTTTTCCCCTTTATGCGGGCACGTTGACCGCTTATCGCAGGAAACTGCTGTGCTGATCAATACGTTGCCCCGAGTACAGCACTTCCCACATATTTGCTTCTATACTACACCGATCAGGCCTGACGGCCGTATTGATTGACGAATTATGCGTCGGTGCATGGAGTGCAAGCGATACGCGCCCCAGCGACACTCGGATAGGTCAAACCGGGTACAGGCAAAATACACTGCAAAAAAAAAAAGTGAATATATAGAGTCGAATATTGAGGGTTCGGTGCCGCCTCGAATGTCGCCGGAACTTCTCGCTTGTGACGCGCTTGTACGTATAGCAGCTGAGTAGACGGTGTCCGTTGATTATTATTTATATTTTTTAGGGGGTTGGGGGCGGGGGCGGGGGCGGGTGGAATGGACGCTAAAAGCAGTGCCGGAAAGTGTGAAACGCACTGCCACAGCGGCTTTGCGGCTAATTAAGATTTCCTGCTGGTGAGCAAGAGATAACATGGTCGATAGCTGGTTGCGGCGGCTTCTCTCGAGAACCCAGAAAGGCCCGCGTACTATATTACCTGCATGCGCACTGAAAAGAACAAAGTTCTCGAAATTAACCGGAAATATGCCCCGATTACGCTGTTCTTACTAAACCACGTTTCCGTTTCAGTCGCGACTTGTAAAGCGCAGTAAATATAAACCTAAATGAGGGAGTGTGGAGAAGAAATTAAGGAAAATGAGGAGGACGAGGCGTCCATTCATTTAACTGTATATTCAACGTGCAGCAAGAGGAGCAAAATAGATGAAACGAGCGTACATTCAGCCACAAAAGCTTACGGGACATGGGTTCCACAGCAAATATGACTATGTTATGTGAGGACATGAGTTATGGGGTTTTACGCGCCAAAACCATGATCTGAATATGAGGCACGCCGTGGTGGGGACTCCGACAATTTGGACCACGTGGGGTTCTTTAACGTGCACCTAAATCTAAGTACACGGGTGTTTTCGCATTTCGCACCCATTGAAATGAGGCCACCGTGGCCAGGATTCGATCCCGCGACCTCGTGCTTAGCAGCCCAATACCATCTATAGCCACTAAGCAACCACGGCGGGTGTGAAGACATGGCAGTCAGCCACAAAAGCTTACGGGACAGGGGTTAAAGAGCAAATGTGACTTTCTCTTATGTGACGGCATGCCGCTTCTAGTTTAATTGGTCACCGTGTAGGGCGCCAAAGCTATACTATACAGGTTGAAACTGCGAATTAGAGGAAGTGTGAGATCCCGTGCCCCGCAATCTTTGTAACCGAGTGCACAAGAAAGACGAGCGCACATGAAAAAGCAGGAAGCGCCTATCAGCGGCCTCTCAAATCCGATGACATAAAAAATATCATTACCACATTCGTATGATTAGGAGATTACAAAAGGTAACGCCACGATTTTAATGTTTTCGTTTTGAGAGGAGGAGGAAGAGGAAAAGGAGGAGGAAAAACTTAATTTTCGTCAGATGTTAGAGTTCTTTGAAATTACTGGGTTCTTTCTTCTGCCAGGCGGCGTGAGGTGACCGTGAGCCGCTGAGTGAAAACAAAAAGGATAACGCTTCTGGCCAATCTGACCGGCGCAGTCTGAAGAGCATTGTGGGCGTAGTCGAAGCGGGCGGGGTAGCGGTGTAGTCGCAGCTAGAAGAATGCGCGCTAACGAGAGAAAGCGCTCGAAAATCCGTGCTCCGAATGACCCGCGTGTTGTTGTAAACAACCATGGTTGCCGCGCTTTCAGAGCACGCAGTGCAGCGCGTGTCCAGGGGAACGCCTTGCGTTGCATATACTTTACGCAAGCGTCGAGCCGCGTTGAAGCTCGCCCACGGCACGCGCCAGCCGGGACCTTTCCCGTTCGAGGAATGCGAAAAACACATGGATCACGACGAAAGAATGGGAGCCGTCGATCTCTGCCTGTCTCTGAATTTCTTCTCCGCGAGCCCGCGACGAGCAACAAAGCGCCTGTCAGCGACGTGCCAAGCGAAACGAGAGCCTTTCTTGCGTAATCTGATTCTCCATTAAAGTGGTCTTCTAAACACGAGCAACCGCCGGGCGCAGGAGTGAATGCGCCTACTGCAGGACGGACGGACCGAGTGGCCAGGCGCTCGGTTGTTTGTAGGTGTTCTCATTGCGAAAGAGGGCCCTATAGAGATTTGGATGGTCTCTGCATGCCTTCTCTCCCCCCACTGCCTGTCCTATATACCACAGGAGTGGTGAAATATTCGAGAATCCGCCGCTGCTGTGGGAGGCAGACGAGTGCTGCAGCCCCCGGGTGCCTACCGGTGAAATAGGTACAGGCGAACGTACACGCACCGAGCTCCTATGACTCGGGCACACGGGGGGCACGCAGTTTGCTAGAGGAGAAGGGGGAAACAGAGGGGGCTCCAGTTTTGTTAACCACGACCATATGAAGCCGGTAGGCAATCAAGCGAAGGAAAGCATAGGGGGCAATAAGCTGTGGTTGAAATTTGAATGTAGAAACTAATGAAGAAAAGTGGAAGTGAAAGTTGACGAAAAGATAACTGTCGCCGGTAGCGACTGAAACCATGACCTTCGCACTACGCATGCGATGCATTACCAATTGTGCTAGAGCACAACTGGTTGCACGTGGCACAACTGGCAGCTTTTTTTTATTATTTCTTACATTTCCGTTTAAATAATTGCTAATCAACCATTATGCTTTCCTTGGCTTCATTGCCTACTGGATCTGGCAGCCTTGATGCCATTAGGTAGCGTGCGAGGGTTTATTAGTCACGTGCCTGCTCTCCCAAGTTCACGTGTTACGTGGCGCCATTGGGCAAAAAGGCGTTCCACTTCCGCCCGCCATGGCTTCGAGTGGCGCTGGCTAACACACTTGCAGGGCTAGATCTAGTTATTGGACGGCTTGACGGCTGTCGCTGTAGCACAATTGGTAGTGCATCGCACACGTAATACGAACGATGCAAGTTGGGTATCCGCCAGCGACAGGTGACCTTTTCGTCCACTTTCATTTCCCTTCTTAGCCATCATTTTCTACGTTTCAATTTCAACCACAGCTAATGGTCCCCTATATTCTCCTTGGCTTCGTTGTCTGTTGCCAGGAGGCGTGTGGTTTAACGCAGTTTATATTGCTACATATAAAAAAAGGAAGTATCATACAGGTACTGCCATAATGGGGCATATAGTTTGATCGTACCGGCTGCGGGCACGATAATTGTAGCCAAGGTATTCGCTTCACATAGAGCCCAGAATGCGCGTTTGATCTGCATAATGGTTTCGGACCTTTTTATTACAGCCAGCGCTGGACTGTTGATCACGTACAGAATACGTCTCTTCGCTTTTTTTCTGTAAATAAGCTGCCTTCTACCTAGCGGTGCAAGGCGCAAACCATGAAAACTAGAACTTACCGAACAACATCGCCTTATGTCAAAGAAAGCATGCAGCAAAGAAAGGAGAAAAAGAAAAAGAAGTCTGTCGATAGTTGCGACCCATACCCGTAATTATTCCATAGCTCTCCACAATTAAGAATGCTGCCATTTTGCTCTGTCTCGTATCCCGCAACAACTGATATTATGGCATGCAGAATAAGTAAAGGCATAATTCGTGATAAGTTAGCGTTGTACAGGCCGGGGTTTTCGATAAATTCACTGCAAGACTCCGTGACAAAACCGATGAAGCCAGTACGCCTCCGCATAGCCCGTGCCCTGAATGACTTCCGTGGTTTCACGTAAAAGCATTGTCGTGTAGGCAGTGTGCAGACTTCAGAGCCTGAGCAAGACTGACCCGGAGAGGTTGCCAGGCTAATCCTTTAGCACGGAAGAAGTGGACATCGCCGTTGACATCACATGGATTCTCGCTATATGCTGCCGAGTTGCCCCACGTATACGTCGATCTACGTGTCGATACAATTGGCTTGTGACGCTCACACGTTATTCGTATATTGGAAGATGCTTTCCTATAACGGCGAGGAAACGCACAGCTGATAGTGCGGCGCGCTGGTGCCACTGCTTGTCTGGCCTGTTCTTAAGATTTCTTATATTCAGTCTTTTTTTTTTTCACACTGACTGAACTACATTTTTGTTCCTGTCTGGCAACTGCGTGAGGACTCGTTTTGTGAACGCGAGGGTTGGTTGTGAACTGATCACATGAACTCCTCCTCAGTTGCAATTTTATGCCTCTATCGCTTTATTCTTTGTTGAGTTCGTTCTTTCTCTTTTTCTTTTGTCACACGTCGAAGTAGATGAGTAACCGGCGCTTCTAACAAGCTTACAGCACATACGTACGCAGATTTAATAAAACAATGAGCTCATATATCTATTTGTTGGTGACAGTGACCCTCTCAATTTTGTGAAAGTCACCGGAAATTCTCCAAAAGCTTTCTGCATTCGGGTTATTCCTTGTAAGCGTTGGTAGAGAACAGTATTTTTCCCGCAAAGATAAAAGAAGAATGGCGCAATACAGTGAAGGTGTATACATAGGCGTGGATTTGAATACATTTCATCTTTGGAAATATGTGGCCGACTTTTGACTTTCTTCATCGACTTATTCACTAGGCTACATGGTGCTAAATTACATAAGGAAATGTGCGGCACTTCGCGATGTTCTTGTGGTTTATTTATCATCAACTGATTCACTTCAAAACCGTATTACTTACACGTTGTCGTCTATAAAGAAGGAAGACGGTGTGAAGCTGTCTGCGCGCTTTCGTTTTTATTATCATTATTACCATTATTATTATTACTACTATTATTATTGCAATAGCAATTATACATATGCGCACTCCAGGCGGATTTTCGCCAACGGCGACCCCTGTTGTTTCGTATAAAGTCCAAGTGTGATAGGATGATATCGTGCCTTTCACGCCCTATACTGTGGGTGTGAGGGGGAAGCATGCAAGGGTTAACCAAGAGAGATGGTGGACGCGCCAAGGGTTGGAGGGAGGAGGGTAGCGCACGGTAGCGTGTTCGAGCGTGAGCGAAAGGAGGATGGGAGAAGGGCGGCCGGTAGGTGAGCGCGCGTCTGCTCTTCTAGCACAGCCGTGCGCCGCAGCGCCCTATCGTGGCAGGAGCATATATTCCCAGGCAGGGGCAAAGCTTGGGGCGAGCCGAGATGGCTGGCGGCTGCACATGCACCGTCCTCGCGCGCGCTCCTCGTGCTGGAGGTCGCGTAATCTGAAGCTTCGGAGACGCGTTGAAAGGTGAGGAAGCAGAAGCGATCGCTCCCCTCGGTTTGCGCTCTCCATCGGGCCAGCATTGCGGCAGCATGTGTTCGCAGTCATCCCGTAAGATCAGTTCATATTTGGTTGTGCGTGCGTGAAACCGTGCTTGCTAATTGGTAAGCGAATCTTCTTTGCATTTATACGGCAGATAAAGCTACGAACCTTACTTTGTGCAGTTGAGCAATACTTTGCTATCACACCAGCCGTGGCGGCGTAGTGGCTTTGGTGTTGCACCGCTAAGTCCGAGGGTGCGGGATCGAATCCCGGCCTCGGCGGTCGCATTTAGATGAGGGCAAAATGCAATAACAAACCGTGTAACCGTGCATCGGGTGCACGTTAAAGAGCAACAGTTAGTCAAAATTAATCCAGAGTCTCCCACTAAACGGCGTGCCTCACAATCATATCGTGGTTTTGGCACTTCAATGCCCCAGAATTTGATTTTTTTTTAACAATTTACTATCGATATATATGATTTGCATTTCATGCGAAACTGGTACATTATTGACGATGCATGAGCA
This sequence comes from Dermacentor andersoni, assembly GCF_023375885.2. Lineage (NCBI taxonomy): Eukaryota > Metazoa > Arthropoda > Arachnida > Ixodida > Ixodidae > Dermacentor > Dermacentor andersoni. Next base: position 96,538,552 of record NC_092818.1, on the reverse strand, counting down.
CTGCGTTAAGTAAGGAAAGCATCGTTCTCAATATGCAATTCGAAACAAAAGGTCCGAGAGCCATCACGAGTTACTTGCGTCATCTTAGAGTTACCGTATAACATACAATCAACGTTCCCAGTCCACATAGGATACTTCAATCCGCGCATCCATTACCGAGTGCGCTGCACAATATACAATATGGATGGGCCAAAAAAAGTTCCGAAACAAGGAAATTTGAAAAATAGATGACGTCTTTCAAATCAACCTGCTGCGTGAGAATTGAACGACTCATCCTTATATATATATATATATATATATATATATATATATATATATATATATATATATATATATATATATATATATATATATAATTCTGAGGCCTTCCCCTATGTGAAGATGGAAGACCAGCGAAGCTGCATTGCTCAATAGTTGTATTAAGTTCTGTATGATGGTTATGCTATTGTGGTTGAATAAAGGCACAAACGCATAACTTCGTTGTTTGTTTCGCATTTTCATTGTGTTTATCATTCTTCTATTCTTATTTTTCTATTTTTCATTTCTTCATTTTTTACTTATTGCTTCTATAGACACGTATAGACTTACGTTTCGACACGCATCGTCATAGACTAGCGTTTGGGCAACAGGGTTCATCGCTCCGTCGCATTGTTTTAGAAAGCTCTACTCCTTGAGGTACAACTCCCAAGGCCAATTTCGGCGCGGGTTTGATTTTCAGCCGCCGCCGCGGCGGCTGACATCCTCCCTGCTGTGTACCACGTTACTAGGCGAGGGTTTACTTGTCAACATCTCGGACACATCTTTTCCCAGATCCTAGCCATATACAGCTTCGCTGTAATATATATACAGAGTGTCCCCCATAGCTTGAGCCAATAATTTAAGAATGAAAGGCGCGTCGGAAACGAATTGAACCGAACGCATACTATTCGCAATAGCCTATACAGTAACTCAGACAATTTTTTATATTCCCCATAACTTACTAATTAATTACGTTTCATTTACCAACTCTTTAATTACGACTGAGTACCCCAAGTGTAATAGGCAGATTTGTAGAGCACCTTCAGAAACCACCGATCGAGTTGTTTCCCTTACGATACGTCTGACATAGTCCTTTTTTTTTCTGGTTGCAAAGAAATCCCGCGAAATATGAAAAGCCACGTGACGGAGCGCTTCCGCAGTGGTATCGTGCTGCTCTCAAGTGTGCGTTCGGTGAACAAAGTCGGCTGCCGTCTGATGAAGGCGAAAATGCATGCTGCTGGCCGAGCGCTGCCGATGAGATAAAAAACGCCCTGCCCCTTCCTCGTCGCCAGTCACGATGCAGCCGACCTTGTTCACCGAACGCATGCTTGAGAGCAGCACAATACCACTGCGGAAGCGTTCCGTCACGTGGCTTTCTTATATTTCGGGAGCTTTCTTTGCAACCTGGAAAAAAGGACTACGTGTGACGTATCGTAAAGGAAACAACTCGATCGGTGGTTTCTGAAGGTGCTCTACAAATATGCCTATCATACTAATAGCCCTCAGTCAATAATTAAGAAGTTGGGTAATTAAACCTAATTAATTAGTATGTTATGGGGAAAACAAACAAATGTCTTAGTTACTATAGGTTATTGCGAATAGTATGCGTTCGGTTCAATTCGCTTTTGAGGCGCCTTTCATTTTTAAATTCTTTGGTTCAAGTTACGTGGGACACCCTGTATTATCATCAGCCTATGTTTATGTCAACAGCAGGACGAAGGCATCTCCCTGCGATCTCTAATTACTTCCGTCTTGCACTAGTTCATTCCAACTTGTGTCTGCATATTTCTTAATTTCATCACCCCACCCAGTTTTCTGCCCTCCTCGACTGCGCTTCCCTTCCCTTGGCACCTATTCTGCAACTCTAATGGTCCACCGGTTATCTACCCTGTACATTTACACACACACAAACACACACACACACACACACACGATGCAGCCGATATATATATATATATATATATATATATATATATATATATATATATATATATATATATATATATATGTATATATGTATACCGTACTCGCCGAGGCTTACAACTAAAAGAACACGCGACAAGTGAAACGATCATTTCGCTATTGATGGGTCCGAATTCCTGAATTGCTGTACAAGCGGAGCCAATGCAATAACGTCGACAAAGCCTGACTACGAAGAAAGACAAAACAAACACTGCACGGGGACATATAAGCGAAAGCCCGACAGCGTGTATGATGACGAAGACGCGAAGGTATACACACGGTACAGCCAAAACGTGCTCCCCGTATCCATGTTGCTTCCTGTCCCCGGGGGCAATTTCAGCGCCCAGGCAACAACCGAGTGGATCGCACAAACCGTTTCGCCATTCCGTGCACGCCGGCGCAGTCAGCGATCATGGTGCTGGCGTGTCTTGAAGAACGGGAGGCTCGGACCCGCAGCGATAGCACAACGGCCACGGCGTCGCGCTGCTGAGCTCGAGGTCGCGGATTTGATACACGACCGCGTCGGTCGCATTTCGATAGGGGCGAAAACTCAACGTGTGCTCAGGTTTAGGTGCACGTCAAAGAATCTCAGCTGGCCAGAATTAATCTGTAGTCCACCACTACGGAATGCCCCCTAGTCATGTCGTGGTTTTGGCACGCGAGTCCTCGGAATTTAATTTTAACTTAGAACGGACGCTCCACGTACGGCTAGCCTCCGTCAGTTGGCGTGTGGTTTTTCTGGAAGCGTGTATAGCGCACATAAGCACGAGCGCTTAAGATAGTTATACAGTGTGCCCTTTTTTAATTATTTTTTTTATTCTTTAATCGCACAGAATTTTTAAGAAGTCGCCTGCAGCAGATAGCACAGTTCTAATCCATGAGCTAGATTTCAGATAGCGCAATTCTCATCCTTGAGCTAGATTACTCGAAGAAGCGGACGTTATTCGACTGAGAACTCAAAATGCCTAATCGACTAATAAACGCAATTTCACTAATTCAGTTTTCTGCTAACCACTCTAAGGCACATATTCCAATTTAGGAATTGTGGCCGGTGAGTTCGCGAGGCGTATCCACGAGGAACGAATTCTCGGGATGACACCAATTTCGAGAAATTCACTCCGAGAGTGTGGGACGAAATCCGTTGGCATTCCAGTAACTGTAGTGCTTGAATGCGTAATAGAAAGACGTTTTGATACAAAAGTAAGTGGAACAACAGCGCGCACTAACAGCGAGTCCGACGGCGCATATTTCGAAACTGGTGCCATGCTCAGAGAGAGAGAGGAAAGGCAGAGAATTTAACCAGACGCATGTCCGGTTTGCTACCCTGCACTCGGAAAAAGAAGCAAAGGGGCGAAAAGAGTAAAAGAAGGAAAGAGAGAAAGAGAATTAGTCATGCACACACTCGAAGGAGAATGCAAGTCTACATACCGTCGCAGAGACCTGTTTTTATTGGTATGATATGAGGAGATTTTGATGCACAATTTAAGGCGGCGGCTACTCCTTAGCTCTTGAATGGGTCTAGCCTACAACATACAAGGCTTAAGATTACATATCAAATAACCTTTTTGTACAAGCACCAGAACTTGTCAAGCAACATTTTCACAGTGACATTATGATGTAAGAAATACATGGTACATACAATATACAAGTTAAATGACTCAACAGTTCTGTAGAAGAAAGTCTCAAAAATACAAGTGATACTGTCGCCTAATAGTACAGTCTCTAGTTAGCGGGTGGTGCATACATCGTGTAAATGCATTATCACATGTAGTCACAACAGTCGACATTACATAATCCACAAACACATACATATATGCAGCGACATGAAATAAAGGAACATTAAAAGCGTTAATAACGGTCAACAATGACGCTGTTTTCGAGAAAAGTATTTAATGCCTTTAAAGCGCTCTTCTGCAAGGCCGTTGTTGGCCAAGGACCCAAAAGCTTCTTTAAACTAAAAGGTCTGCGGTGTAATGCAATTAGGGTTGATTTAAGTCGGCCTTTTGGTGTGTCGTGATGTAGGTAATACAGAAGGAGGTGACTGACGTATGTCTTCATCTACAAATCCGCACGGCCGATTCTATGTAAGAAATGTTTTGTGTAGGCAGTACCTAGCCTTAATCGGTGAATAAGGGTTTCCATATTTCTGTCAAATAACAATGAAAATTTCAATTCTATAAACGGATCAAAATTATGCAAGTTCGAGCCCTTAGAATTCTGGTCAAACCACGTATTCCATACGTATTGAAAGAGGTTGCCCTTATAATGCAGCGTTATTCATTTTTTTATATTGGGAGCGGAACTACATCATCTTTGAGGTGTGCTTGTCATGCTGCTTCATCGGCTGTTGTGTTGCCAAGAATGTTATAATCCCCTGGTATCCACTGGAATGCTATTTCATGCTTCTCTTGGCTTGCCTTTGTGAGATCTTTGAGTGTTTCGTATATTATACTATCACTGATTGTTTTTCCTTTTGGGCTGCAGAGTGATGTTAAAGCCGCCTGTGAATCGCTGAAAATTACCCATCTTTGCGCAGTTCTAACTGAAGTTATAAATTTTATCGCACATAGGATTGCGAATAGTTCAGCCGTTCTGGACAAAGTCACACGAGATAACTGAACACCTGTATACTTCAAATAATGTAACAACTCTTTTGTTGCTTTCTGCGCCAATGATGTGCAAGGCCGTTGATAACAAGTAAACTTCTGAAAACCCTACCATGCTGAGAAATCGTTCCAAGTAGATATGCCTTGCAAACTCACTGGCAACAATTGGTAAATTGCAATAGGTGGCTTAAGTTAGTTAAATACTTCATCAGCAAAATTCTGCTAATTAGTCGATTAAGCATTTTGATTTTTCATGCAAGTAATATGTCCACCTCTTCGATTTCTGCGAGAAAATCTGCATAAGGACTAGAATTGAGCTATCGACATCACGTTAGTTTTAAAAATTCTGCTCGGTCTAAAAAAAAATAGAAAACACATGGTACACCGAGAAGTAAACAATGATTGCATTTTATACCAGTATACTAACATGTTGGGCTGACAACTGCAAGACAACAGGGAAACTTGAGAAGCCAAAGACCGCGGCGTGAGCGATGGCGTGAACTGTTTGCATTTTTTTGTCTATCCAGCATACCAAATAAATTCAAGCTAACGGGCGGCAACTTGCGTCTATTATCAAAGAAAGACATTAAGAAATCGTGTTTCGAATACATTTTCTGTTCAGTAATATCAGTTACGTATATTCTGTTGGCTAATGTCGGAATTATCCTGCTCCGTCTATTTTGTTGTTGTCTCTCATATATGGGGGTGGTTCGGCTACTATTAAGCTGATAAAATGCAGCTTTTCGCCCCTTATACTCGTCACTAAGGCGCATTTTATGTGTAGCTGACGTGGTGAAATGAACCAAACCAAATTAAATTGAATAAAAAGATTGATACGTGTGAATTGAGCAGATGTACGGAGATGGTTGTATGGATAGGATTAAATAGGTGCAGGTGATATTCCGATTGAAATGAAGAGGAACACGTTGAACAGGGCAGCATTAATTACCGAAAGAAAACAGCGCACAAACAACAATGCGGACCGAGACAAATACGACACCACAGCTCTGACGTTCCGTAATGGTGCACCAACAAGCGTAAGTCTGCAGTCTTCTGAATATTGCAGGATATGTAATGCACAGAACAGAAAATCAATGGACTGACAGAGTGAGAGAATCGGAAGGAAAAAACGTCATTGAGGACGACAGAGGATTGGGTGTTGAGACGTGATTAGGAATTTTACAGGCGTTTATAATGGAGTCCGCGGAGATGCAACACAGAGGAAATTGGAGATCGCTGGGAGAGCTATAGGCCTTTATGCTGAAGAGGAGAGAGGTTAGGCTGATGATAGTGATGTAGAAAGTGACAACGCCTGTGTGGGACACACACCCAGGGTCGCATTGCAGTGCTGTCAAATATACATACGATATGACGCTATACATACAACGCCTATACCAGATGACGTCAAACGGTGCCCCATTCGACGCCAAACAACAACGCTCATTTCCTGAAATCAACAAACTTTTAATATTTTGGAGACGTGACTAGGTTCGGCGCGGCGAGATAGTTGTGCTTCTCGAGAATTGCGCCTGGTGACTTCGTCGGAACAGGCGCCAAAGAGGAAAAGCACCGGTAGTCAACTCAAGTTATAGGAGCAAGGAGATTATTGGAGTCGCTCATAAAATATTGCGTGCTCTTTCTAGTGGCTGCAGCGTTAACTTTCATATGCAAAGAACCCGATATGTATATTGGGGCAAATGCTGTCAATGACTTCAACGCCGAGCGCGAGATGTTTTATGAACGCAGTCCCTCTCATGTTAGTTCAGTTACACAAGACAGATTCAGTTCACTTTAAATCAACCAAGCAATTAATTAATTAATCAATTAATCGAGCATATAAGGAAGCAACCACGAAATTAATTAATTAATAAATAAATAATTGGTTGGTTGATTGGTTGATTAATTGATTAATTACTCAATAAATCAGTCAGATGTTTACCTATATACTTACACAATTCACTTATAGTGACCTGCCTAACCAATGGCGTTCCATTAAAAAATTCTACTTCAATAATTGGCCTGGAAGACTCAATAGCTGGCAACTCCGCTACAGTTATGAACCCTCTTCCCAGCCTGAAAGACCTTTCTTTAAAGCCTCAAATATGCCTACGAACGAGTAGGGTGCCTTCCAATGTACATACGTATTACTGAAAGGATATTTATAACAGAACCCTCCATGGTTCCTTAGTGGCTTTGTTGTTGTGCTGCTAAGCACGAGGTTTCGGGCTCGAATCCCGGCCATGGCGGCCGCATTTTGATGGGGCAGAAATGCAAAAACGCCCGTTTACTTAGGTGTAGGTGCTCGTTAAAGAACCCAAGGTGGACAAAGTCAATCCGGAGTCCTCCACTACGGCGTGCCTCATAATCAGATGTGGATTTTGGCACGTAAAACCCCGAAATTTTATTTTATTCTTTATTTCAAAGAAGATCTCGTACGAACGGAGATACTACGAGCGTAATGTTTTCCACTCAGCTCATTCTTCCTCAGCATCCTCCGTGTTGATAATAGCAAAGAAATAGCTCGCGCAAAAAATAAAGTACAACGAAGTGCGGCGATCGAGCGCGCGTGGCACAGGAGTTATTGGTCTTCTTGCTGGAATAAAGGGCAGCAGCCTCTTCGAGCGTTTTGTCCTTCACCGTACTTGAAGCCTGGTCTACCGGACAACAAGGTCCTCGGACTTTACACTCCGTTCGCTCACTCACTCACTCACTCACTCACTCACTCGCTCACTCACTCACTCACTCACTCACTCACTCACTCACTCACTCACTCACTCACTCACTCACTCACTCACTCACTCACTCACTCACTCACTCACTCACTCACTCACTCACTCACTCACTCACTCACTCACTCATCCCACCTCCCCTCACCTGATATCACTAGCTGTAACACAACTCATTCCATTGTTACCGCCCGCAGCCAGCGCCTACATACGAGCACATGCCTCCGTGCTGTCTCATCGCCGACGGCGATCGAAGCAAGCTCGTTGCTTTAGAGCCCCGCGGGAAAGGTCGGCTCGTTTGCCACCGCGACACTGCGCCAAACGAGCTAGTGGGTGGCACGACCGGAAAACAATGATTCGACGCTGCAAATTCGACAGCGTCCATTGGACGCGCGAAACGGGGCCGAACGTGCCGTCGTGGCACGTCCTAGAGCGACGGGCGCCATGGGAAAGCAGGCGAGCAACAAGGAAATAATGAAATACGCCACACGAAACGCCTTCGCAGAGCATCGGAGCTAGAGAGCGCACCGCTAGCTGTCACGCAATGTACCGCGGAGAAGTCACGTCTCCATCGGAAACACGTCGATATATATCAGCGCGGATGGGGAAGCAGCGCGCGACACACGTTCACGCCGTGCTCGATGTCAGCTTTGGCCTTCTAGCCTGCAAGCACTCAAGAGGGTCGTGCGGTAAGGCGCGCACGGCTGCGCGCCCCGTACAGTATTCCATGAAAATGTCGCGACGCGGAATCACCTGCTGAACAGGGTCAGGAAACTCGCAAAAGCAAACCTAAAAGGCAAAGCGCAAATTCGCGAAGAAAAAGAGATAGGTTTAGATGGAGATGAGTGGCCAAAACTCTTTGCATAGGGATAGACGATGCAGAGGAAATGGTGGAGACGAGGGTACACTCATTGGGTATGTATACGTTTTGGAGGAATTTTAAGTTTGAAGAGGAGGCGACATGTAAACAACTGAGCCCCTATGAAAATGGTCATTGCCTTTATGTTTCCTTTATGTTTCCTTCTTGTGCCCTATGTGACCTTTATGATTCCTTGTCCTTTGTGTGACCTCCGGGACGCCAACTTTGTGTGTACCACATGTTTACTCATCCTAACGTATACCTCGAGGAAGTGACCTTTATTATGCCTCTAGGATGTGTCCTTTATGTTTACGGCAGGATGTTAACTGGGTGTGTACTATGTGTTACCTGAGTGTACACTAGAGTGCACATGTAGGTGACATAGAGTGCACATAACAACTGCCTGTACATATATATACAGGCAGATATATCTGTACTGTGTGACAGCCACTGATACACTCTGCAGAGTCATTGTAAGTACTAAATCTTGACTTATCCTTTCCTTTGCCCCAAGAAAACAACCCTTATTATAATTATTGTAGGATGTGCCCTTTGTGTTTACGGCGGGATGTTACCTAGGTGCGCACTTCAGTGCACACGTAGGTAACATAGAGGATTAATCTATATATGGTGCATGCACTCTTTATATGTTACCTACATGTGCACTTGAGTGCACATGTAGGTAACAGAATGTCCGCAGTGAGCATCTTTTGCAAATAGTACAGTTAGAGCTATCTGTACGGTATGTTAGGCACTGGCAGATTCAGGGAAAAGGCACTGCTTGCCCACCTCGCACTAGACATGCCGACCAGCACTAATTGTGGCTATATTGTGCGGAAAATTGAGTATGCCATGAAATAGGATGGTGTATATAATGATTTATGCCATGCATTCTCTCAATATATAAAGTATTTCTTACTTTTTCAACCTGCTATTCTCCAGTAGCAAGTCAGATGCAGAAATCTGCAGTATTTAACCTAATATGCAAGAAGGGGAATTTCATGAAAGTTTTGTGCCAGCTAGGCTATCAAATATAGTTGATTGAATTTTTAAGACGGTTCTCATACCAGGCGTCTTGCAGATGTTCCGCTTCGCCTCCAGTTTGGGAAATAATCTACTTAATTTACATGTCTGGCTTATATATATATGAGCACTATGTTACCTCTGTGGGCACTCTATGTTACCTGGCTGTGTACTCCCTCGAGTGCACATCCAGGTAACATAGAGTGCGCCCAGTGATTATCTTTTTACACATGCTACAGATAGATCGTCTACCTGAACGATGTATTAACTTTAACTACTGGCGTATCAAAGTAAAAAAAAAAAATGGGGGGTGTGCCTGCCTCCCCCTCCCTATATATCTTGGCCGTATTGATCACCACGCGCCATCAAGAGTACATACGTACATCAAAGCCTCATGCAGCGAATAATCCCTCACGACAAATAACAATTGCACGGCGGCTGGAGACACGGTGGCACGACGCGCAGCGTTCGATGGCTTGCGCTACATGAACCGCAAAAGAGGCGGACGCCTCCGCGGCCAATCCGCCGCTTTGCTGTGAGCGTATATGATTATACAACCATTTAAGTAGCTGTTCGCGGTGTTATATTGGTTTCATGATAGCCTCATTACACATAAATATCTAATACGTACATTACGATTGTCTCTATATTACGCTCGTAAGATTTCTTTGCAGCCATCAGCGGGAAATGCAAGCTCTTCCACCTCCAAAGCTCAACTGGAGCTGCCGCTAACTTTCAGAACGCCTAGTTCGAAAGAATGTAGTGAAATTGAATATCTATAACGTTTCTGATGCTCTCAGCTGAAAAAAAAAAAAAACTCGAACATTGGGAGATGCTGCCACTGCTCCACCTCAAAACCGTGATCTTCGAAGCACTTTTTGACATGTTACTTTTTCTACGCTATTTTTTTTTCAGCCCTTGGCCTTGTCATGATACCTTTTCTCTACTACTCACACAGATTATACACAAAAGTTTGGTCACTAACCAATGCAGAACCGGCGGTTGATGCTAAAGGTGCCTTTCTTTTCAAAACTGCGTGTGATTGCTGTAGCGAGATAGCAAAGTGGGCGAGTTGGTTACGATTCATCGTACCTTTAGCAACAGCGCAAAAGCAACGCGGAAACAAGGAACAAACACTCCGCAGAAACAGCGCCGTGTTGTTGTGTTTCTTCCTTTAGGCCGTGTCGCTTTCGCGCTGACCACAAGTACGAGTAACTGCTGTGTCGATATTAGCACGCGTAGAAGTAGGCCAGCGTCGATCCCGTAAATGCTTGCTTGGGCGTACAACTGAACAATTTATAATGGTGAGTTGGCTGAGTATGAAAGTTGTGTGCGGAGTATGGCCGTATTTGATTACGCGAGTATGCAAGCAGTACGCCTGTTTCACTTTGGCCGAAGTTCCGCTGCCGCTGCAAGCCAGCCATCGCCACATTTCGTCGCCTTTATTCCTTACGCTACGAAGAAATATGGTTCCACCTATTCATGATAAGGCCTGACATTCTCAAAAACACGCCACTGGGCGCCATAAGAAGCGCGTATATGCGTGGCCATTCCGAATTTCTGATCGGTGGGTGTCACTGCTACCGCGGCTGCCCGGACACCGTCCGCCATCCCAAGCACACGGAGCGGCACATGATGCGCACTGATTGGCTCGTGTCCGTCGGCAAAAGTTCGCGCATAGTTTGTGTAAAATCTCTGCGTATACTTTAAAAAAACAAGGCAGCGCACCAAGACACTTTAAACTCAATAATTTGTGTTTAAATACCAGCCTTCCTTCCAGCAACGACTTTTTTTTTATCTTGAAGGCCGTGCTTTTCCAAAATGCACGCCCTAAATGGAAATGTAGATCTCGGAGGCTAAATTCACTTTTTAACCGCAGTGCGGCGCTGCCGCAGTGTGACGGTTGACGGTGAGCCACGTTGTGTTGCTGTGAGCGGTGAAAGTGCTCGTTGCAGTTTCACGGTAACTTAATCATATTTTCGAAGTGCCTAAACAAACTGTGATCCGTACCGTGTGCATTAACTATCAGGAAACCTCTGGACTCGTGTAACGCCATTAGTTCGCCTTATGTTTCCTGTGATACGCCAGTGTCTTATGTGTACTACAGCGCTCGTCCGAGCTGCCTTTGTTCTCGCCTGTCCGCGTTCGCTCGTGGAATACCTGGTACTGTGGCTTCGAATTATGGTGCGTGGAAGAATTTGTTGAAAGTTGTGCTTTCGTGCGTTGGGGTTCATCGGCAATTCGACAGTGTTCGCGCCGGAAAGAGCGTCGTCGCGTGGTGCCTGCGAGACGAAGAAGCCGTTTGCTGACCACATTGAAGGTAAGCAGGTCTGACGCTTGCGCGCATTCTCGCAGCTTTTGGTTCATGTAGTAAGCTTTGTAGAACAACAACAGAACACTATCTGAGCGTACGTTGACTATGTTGCTGTGCACATTTAGCAAAGCGTTTCACGAGGAGGGTTTCCGTGAAATGTATTATTTCTTACCGCTTACTTGCTTTATGGAGTGCTGTGCTACCACCGCTGATTATTGGGATTTAATGGGCAAATATTTACGTAAACGCTGAAAGTTACTGTTTTCTCGGTAGTTTCCCGGCAAGAAATTCTTCCGTAGATATGAATTTCCGCAAGTTACGTGTGTAATGCATGTCGATGTGTCACGGGCATCGCGAGTTGGCACGCGACTACGATGTTTGACACTTGAACATATATTAGCTTGTGTGAAGATTACTTTATTGATAGTGTTCAGTTTGAACTCCTGCTTCGCGAGAACTTGTCTGCATTGTTTGTGTTCTTCGACGTGCTCGCGTATTTGTCTTTTATATTGTAGGGCAAATATAGACCGACATTACAACAGCGAAATTTCTTTTTAATCGAGGCATGTCCATCAGACGCTCGTTTTCATTAATATTTTCATCCGAAGAACAGGATGTCAGTTCCTGCGATTGTTAAAAACTGTGGCTTGTAGCACTGCCGAATAAGGGATGCGATTTTCTTGCGATGCTTTGCGCTGGATGTTTGAAATTCTTATAACCCACCTTCCGCGGCTGGCTGTTCTAGTTAATAACGATAGCGGAATGTCGGTCAGATCAATGAGCAAAAGGAGTAGCATCGGAAAAGGGATCGCTACAAAATCGCGGCCTAGGTTTTAGCCCCTTCGTAATCGATTGTTCATTTGATTTACTAGATATTTAAGTTTTGGTGATAATTTTCCAGGTAGTCTGATGTTTGCGGCTGGTTTTATTCCCGCCTGAATTTTACCATATAAAAGTGTAACCACTTGAGATATAACTATGAGACATCTGTACAAGCAGGCACACAAAGATTTGTTGGCCAGTTGCCTACTCCTAAAGGTCATGTACTACTTAGCAGCTGCTGCAGAAATGTTTAAAAGAATTTGTGAGCAATTTAATACCTGAGTGGACTGGCAGCTCAGTCTGTTTCAAACAATTAGTTAAAAGCTTCTGTGTTGCCCTGATCTCTTTATGAGCTGTTTTTGACTGCTCCACGTTTCTTAGCTGTGTGCATACAGGCCAGGCTGTTCTTGCGTATATGAATATTTTTGAATAAGTGAAAAAGATTGGCTTTTGTTTTGTTTTTCAGGTGCCTTGTGGGCTCTCACCCAAGCACCACATTCCAGAGGTCTGCTGTGAGCAGACGTGGCAGTTTGAAGTAACATCCAGATAGTCCAATAAACTGTTCGTAGTTGCAGACAAACCTTTGCAAAGTATAGTCAAAACTTTCTTTTAAAAGTGCAAGCACTGATCCAAACTGATCTTTCCATCCAAACATTACATTTTATATTAGTAACAAAGACATAACTAGAACAGCAGCTCTGCAGTGAGGAACGTAGCGGTACTCCAAGTGTTATACTGAAATAATCTATGAAGTCTAATTAGTTTGTAATTTTAGAACAAATTGGCATGAATTTCTGTGCCATAGCAGACTTCTAATCCGTGCGCTGCATCATGTAAGGAACAGTAACCTTACAATGAAAACCAATGTTTAACTCAGGAAAAGTTTATAAATATAAAATGTGTACTTGGAACTCGTCGTCTATGTATGTCTACGTAATATACAGGATTTAATCACTGCAGCCACATAAAGGATGCATAAAGGTAGGACACACGAAGGAAACATAAAAGCAGTGGCCAAATTTCAACGTGGAGGAAACATAAAGTACGGTAACATAAGGGATACATAAAGGGAGGACACATGAAGGAAACATAAAAGCAGTGGCCAAATTTCAACATGGAGGAAACATAAAGTACGGTAACATAAGGGATACATAAAGGGAGGACATATGAAGGAAACATAAAAGCAGTGGCCAAATTTCAACATGGGGGAAACATAAAGGACATTTCCTCATGTGAACTGCGGGAAACATACAGTAAACATAAAGGGCATAACCATTTTCATAAGGGAGAGCCGGCGTGCAGGGCGTTTTTATACTAAAGCTGAACGACGACGATCGGTGAAGTGATGAACGAAAAGGAGGAGGCGGAAGAATAATTACGGCTTGCGATATCGTGGAAAGGCGGGACGAAATGGGAACATTAAGCTATTGTTATAGAGCGATAACTTTCTGCCTATACTCGGCGTCCTTTGAATAGTTGGACGGACGGCGTTCTTGCACGATAAAATGGCGATAACGCAAGCTGGAGAAAGTAACGAGAGAAGAGTAGAAGAGTGGAAAAGGAAGCACAAGTTAGAGGAAGAGATAGAAGGTTCCCTGATTGGTTGTCGCTCAGGCTGTCGCCTGGTATGGTGAACTTGAACGTACAGTGATCGGCGTCTTGAAAGGCGATACTCGGAGCGCGTGGTAGCCTGTACATTGTGCGCAAGCGCAGAACGCTGGGTGACCGCCGAGAGGCGGAATGCTGTCATAATGCTGTGTCATAATGCATAATAAGTGCCGGATGCCAGGCGCTCCGAGTATTGCGTTTCAATCGCTAAACACTGTACATTAACTGGCTCAGTATACCCTACTGGTTCGGCAGAACACAACGCCTTGCAGCGATGTGGACGAGGGTTTATGCCATTTTATTTGTATTTCTAGACGCTTTACAACCTGGAGAACACTCCTGGGGAAAGCTTTAAACATGCTACACAACAGCCGACTTCGGCTGTGGGACATTCTGGATTTGAACTGCGCCCCATTAAAGCACCTATAGCATTCCTGCGGTATATACAACCCTCCCAACGAGACTCTGTAGAAGAAGTTTCGTGTTAGTGAATTTTGCACGCGTGTATGTTTTACTGTGTGTGTGCTTTCATTTTCGAATCCTCATCTTCATCCTTTTCACGTCTCACCGGAAGCGGCGTGCAAAGTCTGTCACTGTACTAACCTCTCGAGACGTCATTAAACGTTCGCATAGACAACTAAACCCCTTAGGGAATTTCTGTAAATATGATCTGCAGAAACCGAGATTTTGCTTTTCAGATCGCGGCACATCAGGTACTTCGACTCCACGCCATGGGAATCCGCGAAGTTTCTCTATTGGGAGGAAGAAAGAACTTATTCCAAAGAAGACGGAGAGGGGGGGGGGGGGGGTCGACATGAGGGCACGCACTCTAGCCAGCCATTCTGCACAGACGAAATAGGATTAATAGACGGGGTGATGAGTTCAGATTAGAGATAAGGATAAAGTTCAATGCACCTATAGAGTAGCCTGTCACTGTGCTAACCTCTTCAGATACGATTAAGTTTTCCCTCTCTGTAGTTTTGACGCACAATCTTGATGCACTTCTAATCGCGCAAGCCAGATTCGAAGTAATTTAAACGCTTGAAACATCCATTGCTATAATTATGTTGTTCATTTTGGCTTACACCAGAAGTACCTGAAGGCGGCTTTTAGGTGAATTCAGAAATTATGCGCATCTGTATCAAACCGGGTTTTCGCCTGCCTTTGCAGTCTCTCTCTCTCTCTCTCTCTCTATCTATCTATCAATCTATCAATCTATCAATCTATCTATCTATCTATCTATCTATCTATCTATCTATCTATCTATCTATCTATCTATCTATCTATCTATCTATCTATCTATCTATATATATTTATGTATACTTCAAGGCATCTTCAAGATACCTGTAGTCTAGCATGCTAAATGGGCAGACGACTAAGCAGTGACGTAAGTTCCCTAATAATTTGACGTTTCACACTAAGTCAGCGAGAAGTCGACACTCACCGCCCTCCCCCTCCAAATAATAAAAAAAATATAATGAACAAGGGACGATTGAGTGTTGAACGTCACGCACTCAAAGTTGTTCCCGACGTCTCCATTACAAAGCGCCTGTCACTGCCCAAGTGTCAACTTGTCGGGCATACGTTAAAAAAAAAAAACGCAATCTGTCATCGAGGAGATCGCGCCGTTTTTTTTTTTTTTTTTTACCCGTCTTTCAGCAGCCGGGCAGCTGCCCCGTGGAGGTGACTGCGCAATCGTTTCTCCATTGTCGCACAGGAGCGGGAGCTCGGCAGAAACCACGGAGGCGCAGGAAGCGAGCGCCGGCATCCAGCCGTGGTCGTCGGGAGAGGAGCCGTTTACGGCCTCTGCGAGGCAGCCAGCGAACAGCGACACAGGCAGCCGACAAGCCGTTGCCGGCTGTTGTTGTAAACCCGTCAGCGCGGCAAAGGCGCGCGTCGGGCACTAAACGGAATGAGCGAGGCGATAACCAGGGATCTCCCTCGCAAAGCTGGCACTATGTGCGTCGCACCCCGTTATGTGTATAGTTAGGCGCAGCACAGATCAGCGTGCGAACGCTCCCTGTTCGTTTAGCGCAGCGATGTAACGTGCAAACGCGAGCCTCTCACCTAGCAAATGCTCCTAAACTTGCAGGATTCCTTTGGAATGGTTCGTAAAGCCGTCAGCAAACTATCTAATGGTTCATAGAATGGACTATTTGCAGGAAGTTTTTCGGATGCACGGAACAGCACTCCCGTGCGCGTCCTTTCTTTTTCTTTTTTTCGCTTTCCAGTGGCTTCGCCTTTCGCGCTCTTTCCAAGAGGAAATATAACGTGAAATGAAATGATGCAGAGGCGTGCGGAAGGGTCTGCGAAATCACGCCTTCTTGAAGAGCAAGGATCTTTAAGCATGCAGAATACAGTTTAGACAGAGACAGTGCATGCAACCACTGGCTACACCGACGCGCACTCAGCATGCACATGTGCAAACGCGGATCACTAGATTTAGAAACAAGAGGATGCTTACTATAGCGAGATTAGTACAGGTTTAGTTTAAGTCCAGAAAAAAAAAAGTATAACGAAAGAATCATGTTGATTGGCCGAGAAGTCATCCTATATAGCTATATATAAACTTCTCTCTACTAAATATACGTAGTGTATTTCTTTTTCATCATTATTTTCAATTTTCTTGGATTCCCTGCATTTGCCGAATCTCTAACTTACTCGGCCAGAGTGGTCAGAACTCTTCGAGGAGCTCGAGCAACTGAGCTGGCGGTGTCTCCTTCTTTGGAGAATACTAAACGTTGCACGCAGAGCGTATAGAACACGCTTTATCTCTCAGACATGTCACTTCTTAACCTTTTTCCAATCATCTGACGCTGCAGGGAACTAGTTTCCGCCACGTCACGGAACTCCGCCGCTTTCTTCTGATGTCGCCTGCTTTATACGCGCTTTTCCTGCGCTGCAACGCGCTGATCGAGGCTGCACCATGGCACGCTTCCGGCGTAGAAGCGACGCGGTGGCTGTACGCGTCTTCTTCCGGCACTTTCGCTTCCGCAGGTCGTTCACGGTACGGTTGAGGAAAGAGCTTTGCGCATGTGGTTTCCTTAGAGTGCCCCGTGCCTTCGACCTTTTGTTTGCCGGGTAAACAGAAACTACGTTATAGTTTCCTACGCGTATACCGAAGCTCCCGCCTACGCATGAGAGAAACGTGTGGGAAGAGTTAATGGGATGCAAGGACTGCACGTTACGCTAGGATGATAACTTTGACAACTCAGTTTTCGAATACAACGGCACACGTGCAGGTAGACCGACGAAGAAGTGCCACTTGGAACAGACTTGTTAAGAGAAAAACGGAGCCTATTTGTGCAAAAGAGACTGCAGGCGCATGCAGATACTACAGTTCGCGTTAAAAGTTCATATAAATTAGCAACTTTTCCTAAACTATTCCTAGATTGATGGAAGTGGCGCTTTCCATGCTTCGGTCTGTATGTGCGCCGTCGTTTTCGCGTCTTTTTTCTGAAGAGGTCCTTTACGCATCCACTCATGCTCAATAGCTCTGTTGTTGTTGTTGTGTTGTTGCCCCTCTTCAACTATTGAGAATATCACGAATAGCTATTCAACATTTTTTTAGTGCATTAGCATTAAAAGCATTAATATATATATATATATATATATATATATATATATATATATATATATATATATATATATATATATATATTGTAGACCTCGGAAACTGGAACTCCGAAGCCGGACGCTACCGACTGCTACGACCATGCCTGACGAAACCACCCAGGAAGATGCACCACAGCCTCCGGCGGTCATCGTTTCCGGTGTGTTGCGCCAGCGTGATCCTGCCATCGTTAGCGGCACCGATGATCATGACGTGGAGGATTGGTTGTCTTCTTATGAACGGGTGAGCCAGCATAACAAGTGGGACGACGTCACCAAGTTGCACAACGTGCTGTTTTACTTAACCGGCGTCGCGAACCTCTGGTTCCGAAACCACGAACACGATTTCGCCACATGGAGCACATTCAAAACAAGTTTCGCAGAAGTGTTCGGGCGCCCCGCTGTGCGCAAGCTTCGCGCAGAACAACGCCTACGTGGGCGTGCGCAACATCATGGTGAAACTTTCACAAGTTACATCGAAGATGTTATTGACCTGTGTAAGCGCGTGAATCCGTCAATGTCAGAACAGGACAAGATAAAACACATTATGAAAGGCATTGATAAGGACGCCTTTCAGATGTTGTTAGCGAAGGATCCGCGTACCGTGGCCGAAGTTATCAATTTGTGCCAAAGTTTTGACGAGCTACGGAAACAACGCATCTTAGCTCGGCGCCCACCGCCTACGGAAGATTCGTTAGCCGCATTAATTATTGGCGACAACCACACAACTTTGCTGACGCAAATAAAAGAATTTGTGCGTGAGGAGGTCGCACGACAGCTCTCGATTTTGCCGACCACGGAGAAGCCTTCTCAATGTTTGGCTCCAGCGCTCCGACAGATAATTCAAGAGCAAGTGACCGAAGCTCTTCCACCTCCGTGTCAGCCGGCTCCCGTGGCCGCGCCTCTGACGTATGCTGAAGCCGTTGCACGGGCGCCTCGTCTACAGGGATTCTCTCCTCCGCCTTCAGCGCCTCGCCCGCCGGTGTTCTCTCCTCCGCCTTCGCCTCGCCAGCCGGTGGATCCCTTTTTCAGTGCACAGCAGCGGGGGCCACATCCTTGGCGCACTGCTGACAACCGCCCAATATGCTATGCCTGCGGTACCCCGGGTCATGTTGTGCGCTTCTGCCGCCGGCGCTTGCCGGCCTTCGTGGGCACCCCGCGACGACCCAGCTCCGACTTCCGACCTTTCCGTCTGCCTCAGCGACCACCACCGGAAGTCTACGCTGCTGATGACATACCGGCACCGCAGTCACAGCTCTACGGCACTCGTCGCTCGCCTTCCCCTCGTCGGCGCTCACTCTCACCCATGCGTCGTAGACCCAGTGCCAGTACTACTGAGGCGGAAAACTGATTTCCGCAGTTCCTGAGGCACGAACTGCGTCATCGTCGGAACATCAAAGTCCTCGTTTTCCCCCCGCTAACGTTATTGAAGTGTCCGTTGATGGCATCAAATGCCTTGCGCTCGTCGATACAGGTGCTGCTGTATCCGTGATTAGTGAGAAGCTTTGTCGTGCATTGCGGAAAGTGACCATGAAACCTTCGGTTCCATTGCTTAGAACAGCCAGTGCACAACAAGTTCAGCCAGTCGCTATGTGCACTGCCAGGGTGCTGATTCGAGACATATTGTATTCCATTGATTTCTTTGTGCTAACTTGTTGCTCCCACGATGTCATTCTCGGTTGGGATTTTCTGTCGCGCCATCATGCCGTCATTGATTGTGCACGTGCTGAGGTTCAGTTCTCCGTTCTGTGCGATTTGCCATGTCACGACTTTCAAGTTCAGGATCTTAGCAGGATCTGTGTAGCTTCGGATACTGACCTTCCTCCTCACAGTGCTGTATTTGTCCCTCTTTCATGTGCATCGCTTGCCGAAGCGACAGTCATGTTTACACCCGCTGCCGTCTTCATTCGCCGCCAACCTATATTGTTGCCTTTCGCCCTCCTTACGGTTCACCATGGTGCTGCAGAAATACTGATTTCAAACCCAAATTCATACACTTTGGCTTTGCACTGTGGCGAGACTATTGGTACCGTCGAGTCTGTCGACATTGACGCTATTGTGCATTTCCCTATGGCCGACGACGTAGATACTGCCAACGTAGCAGCACTGACACCCCATGTGCCATCTAACCGAGTACCACCGGATGTTTTTTGTCGCTCCATTGCGGATGACCTCGAGCCGACACAACGTGAGCGACTAATTACTCTTTTAAATGATTTTCACGCCTCTTTTGATTGGAACCAAGCATCATTAGGCCGCACAAGTACCGTCTCTCACCACATTGATACGGGACATCACGCACCATTACGCCAGCGTCCGTACCGCGTGTCATCCACCGAGCGTCGTGTCAT
The DNA here is from genome assembly GCF_023375885.2 of Dermacentor andersoni. Taxonomy (NCBI): domain Eukaryota; kingdom Metazoa; phylum Arthropoda; class Arachnida; order Ixodida; family Ixodidae; genus Dermacentor; species Dermacentor andersoni. Next base: position 96,518,651 of record NC_092818.1, on the reverse strand, counting down.
CGCCGAGCAAGTTGAAGACATGCTTGACCGTGGTGTTATCAAGCCATCCTGCAGCCCTTGGTCATCGCCCGTAGTACTCATTAAGAAAAAAGATGGCTCGATTCGTTTCTGTGTGGACTATCGACGCCTCAACAAGATTACACGAAAAGATGTCTATCCTCTACCGCGCATAGATGACGCCATGGATTGTCTACATGGTGCTGAATTCTTTTCTTCTTTGGACTTGCGATCGGGCTATTGGCAAGTGCCAGTGGATGAATCCGACCGCTCGAAGACAGCTTTTATTACGCCTGATGGCCTGTATGAGTTTACAGTAATGCCATTCGGCCTCTGCAATGCACCCGCGACATTCGAAAGGATGATGGACAATCTTCTACGAGGCCTCAAATGGAAGACGTGCTTGTGTTATTTGACGACGTGGTAGTTTTCTCCCCTGATTTCACCACTCACCTCTCTCGTCTACGCGAAGTCCTTATTTGCCTTGCCACCGCCGGCCTTCAACTTAACTTGAAGAAGTGCCGCTTCGGCGCCCGCCAGCTGACCATACTTGGCCATGTCGTTTCCAAAGACGGCGTCCTTCCCGACCCTGACAAACTTCGCGCTGTCGCCGAATTTCCGCGGCCGACTACACTGAAAGAGCTCCGAAGTTTTATCGGCCTTTGCTCTTATTTTCGACGCTTTGTGCGCAATTTTGCCTGCATCATCGCTCCCCTGACGAAGCTCCTGGCTGGCCCCGGTGACCTTCGCCATTGGACTCCGGCATGTGACCAAGCCTTCACCACTTTGCGTCGTCTGCTTACCTCACCGCCTGTTCTACGCCACTATGACCCGACTGCACCGACCGAAGTTCATACGGACGCCAGTGGCGTTGGTCTTGGAGCCGTCCTTGCGCAACGCAAGCCTGGCTTTCCGGAATATGTGGTTGCGTATGCGATTCGTGCCCTCACGAAGGCAGAAACCAATTATTCTGTCACAGAGAAAGAATGCTTGGCTATAGTTTGGGCGTTAAACAAATTTCGCCCTTACTTGTATGGCCATCCGTTCGATGTTGTGACAGACCACCACGCGCTCTGCTGGCTTGCGTCACTGAAAGACCCGTCAGGCCGTCTTGGACGTTGGGCTCTTCGGCTCCAAGAATTTGACATTCGCGTCATCTATCGATCCGGGCGCCAACATTCTGATGCCGATGCACTCTCCCGATCGCCCATGCGATCCGACGAAACGCCACCCTCACCCATAGAGTGCCCGGTTGCTACGCTTGCTGTTACCGACATGCCGTCTGAACAGAGGAAAGATCCGTGGATTGTGTCTCTCGTTGACATTCTTCACAGTTCTTCGACGGCTACATGCCCTCGAGCCCTTCGTCGCCAAGCCACCCATTTCGTGCTACGGGACGCCATCTTGTACCGCCGAAACTATCAGCCGGACGGTCGCAAATGGCTGCTAGTCATCCCTCGCCATTTGCGCTCCGACATATGCACGTATTTCCACGCCGACCCACAACAAGCTCATGCTGGCGTCCTGAAAACCTACGAGCGGCTCCGCCAGCGCTACTACTGGCGCGGCATGTATTCTTATGTCCGCAAATACATTCGGTCATGTGTAGCCTGTCAGCGGCGCAAGACATCTCCTCATACGACAGGCCCTCTGCAACCTTTACCGTGTCCTGCGCGTCCTTTTGATCGGATTGGCATTGACCTTTATGGGCCTCTTCCATCCACTGCTAAAGGAAATCGTTGGATAATTGTCGCAGTAGACCACCTCACAAGATATGCCGAAACTGCTGCACTTGCTTCGGCTGCTGCTCGCGACGTCGCCGCATTCATGTTACGGCATTTCATCTTACGGCATGGCGCACCGCGAGAACTGCTCAGCGATCGAGGCCGTGTCTTCTTGTCCGAAGTTATTAATGAGCTACTCGCCGCTTGCCGCACTATTCACCGCACCACTACGGCGTATCACCCACAGACTAACGGTCTAACGGAACGGTTCAACCGCACTCTTGGTGACATGCTCACCATGTATGTTGCGTCTGATCATTCCAATTGGGACGATGCCCTCCCTTTTGTGACGTACGCGTATAACACCGCCGTTCAGGCTACCACAGGCTTCTCCCCATTTTTCCTTCTTTATGGACGTGAACCATCCACTACCCTCGACACCATGCTACCATATCATCCGGATGCCTCTGAATTCACCCCTCTTTCCGAAGTTGCTCGCCATGCTGAAGAGTGCCGCCAACTGGCTCGCTCGTTCACGTCGGATACCCAAGGAATCCACAAAGATCGCCACGACAACGGGCAGCCCACACAGTCCTTCGCCGTGGACTCTCACGTCTGGCTTCAGCTGCCCTTCCAATCTCCAGGCCTTAGCCCAAAGCTCGCTCCGAAATATCAGGGTCCGTACCGGATCGTCGCGTGTACATCGCCGGTGAATTATGTGGTCGAACCGGTGACGCCATCTTCGGACAAACGCCGCCGTGGCCGCGAGACGGTTCACATCAGCCGCCTGAAGCCGTACCACGACCCCCTTATCGTGTCATCACCTTAGGTCGCCAGGATGGCTCCTCTTCACCGCGGGGGCAATTGTAGTGGGTAACATGCATGTGGCGCTGTGCGGACTGCCACCGCTGCGGCGCGAGACCCGAGCTCGGGCTGCTGATGCGAACAGCTAGGACTCGCGATCAAGAGCCACTTGCGATCCCGCATACGAGCTGCAATAAACCCCCTTTCAATATATATATATATATATATATATATATATATATATATATATATATATATATATATATATATACACCCTAGCTAAACCTGTGTAATAGATACAAGTTGCCCTAGAATGTGAATACAGCTCGATTAACACTTTCCTTTGGCACGTACGGCTTCTTTCGCATTCTCTGTATGCTTGAATGTTTGAATCCTTTATTTTGACAATACATTGTCTGGGATGTAAGTGCTAAAGGCAGATGCAACTGCCTGAGAAAGGCCCCCCTACCGGTACATGGCTCAGGAGGTGGAACGTCATGAAAATTATATATGTACGGATTTTGAGCAATTACACACTTTCATTTCAGTTTCTTTCACACTTATTCACTTCATTTTTTTTTTACACTACAAATAATTTCCCCTGTGCTTCTCTTGATGTCTTTGTGTGTTGGCTTCTTATGAGTGTCTCTCTGTTGCTCCATACGTGCTACATAAATGTTTTTTTTTCCAAGCCTTAAAGAAAGTCCGCAAAGTATAAAGAAGTGCCTCGCAACTACAGTGGCGCGGCACCTTTCGCGTGCTTTTGGGAGCTTCTTTCAGGCTTGAAAAAAAAAGAAGACATTTATGCAGCACGTATAAAGCAACAGAAAGATGGACCGGGACTTTTTCGTGATGGCCCACAATGTTCTGATCGACAATCTTGCTCTGATTATAATATCTGAGATGTTAATTACTTGAAAATAACAAATATGTAATTAGGAGAAATAAAAAGTAACCAGACTCGTTACAAGCGATGGCAAAGAACATTGACTTGGTTCTGTCCAGCTACGTGGCACACGTAGGCATATTTTTAAATTTGGGCACAAGTTACGTGGGACAGCCTGTATATATTCGCCTGTATTCCATGCTACACATAACTTCGAGCATCGAGCGAAAGTTGGAGGCTAATAACAACAGCGAGCGACTGATTGTGAGCTCAGCCCGCAAGGTAATATGACAGGAAGCTAACGCCCGCGCAACAAGCAAATTAAAGAAAATGTTATATGTTTAACGTTAAGAGATGGATAGCGGTGTGGTACACGCATCGAGCGCAAACAAACCATTCTGTATAATGTAGTTGGAGCGCGACTAATGCGTAATGCCTTTACACGGCTGGCGAAGTTAGTTTAACGCGCTGTGTTTCCAGGACAAATCGAGTGCGGCAAGCTGACGCCGCCAACAGCTTCGCGGTGCTGTTACATTAGGGTTGTCCGGAAACCGCGCCGCCTGACGGTACATACCAGAACTGCTACTCGAAGAGCCGCTCTCCGCAGTATATTCACCTTTCCGTACAAAAAAAAACAAACAAAAAAAAAACGACATTCAAACTGCCATTTGTGTATTTGTATTGTATTTTGGTGTTTCTGACACATAACGCGAGTCAGCTTAAAGTGTGTCATTTTATTTTGCACTTTGTTTTAGACTTCTCGGTATGTCTAATGTCCTGCGAGGTTTGTGATAATATGTGGCGCGCGTCACCCGCGTGAAAAGGAACAGCCGGCAATATATTTCTGCGCTAACATCTCCTTACTTATTCAAAGTATCACAATCACACAAGATCACAATTTTACCTATAATAAAGACACGCCTAAATATAGTACTTCGCCGAGCGTGTTTCCGAGTCACTTTCTTGTCAACATCAACTAACTTGTTTCTTCCCGAACTGCTCATGTAGAACCCTGTGTACAGGGTCCTTCAGGCATTGACAATAAATAACTAACTAAATAAATAAATAAATAAATAAATAAATAAATAAATAAATATCATTACCATCGCGCCCATTTGGGTTAACCTTTTCACCAGGAACCATTCCGATATACCACGCTCTTTTAACGGCCACTTCAGTGCTGCGCCCTGAGTTGGTGAGTTACGGGGTGGACACGGTTGTATGGCAACGCAAGTTCTTGGAACATCGGGCCAAGGAGAAGTGCGGAAAGGACGGGGCAGCGCTGCATATTTCACCATCGAGCAGATAAGAGCCTCGGATGGCTCGTAGCGGAAGCCATTTCGAAGTCGTCGAACTGAACGAGAGCCCGCTTTACCGCCCATTACAGAAAGTTGTGCTTCCACACCGGCATATTTCTGTTTTCAAGGGAGCAGGCAGCGTACTTTTACGCACGGAGATCATATACTTGTGGCCAAATCCTCGACGGCTAGTTGATATGCGTTAACAGACGGAGAAAAGGGAAATGGGATATATAGCCGCGTTGTAGTAAATCTGTCAGGAACGAGGAAAATGACTGTTTGTATATCGAATAAACCCCGAAGTTAAATTATAGTAACAGTATTCCAGACAACAAACGATAAAGAAGTGGCTTGGTTTAACTTTATCAATCCGCGCGAGGACCATTAGAGGCAATATATATATATATATATATATATATATATATATATATATATATATATATATATATATATATATATATATATATATATATATATATATATATATATATATATATATATATATATATATCTTGCCGCCAGTGGGTGTGAAACCCACTCGTATAGTGCAACACACGCGTAATGCAGAGGTCGTGGGTTCGGCTCCCACGGGCTCCCACTGCAGTGATCTTTCCGGCATTTTCATGCCCGCTTTTTTCCCAATCTTTTCTACCATTTTAAGTTCAACCACAGCTAACTTCCCCGATGCTTTCCTTGGCTTCGCTGTCTGTCGGCATTATATGTGGTCATAATTACCAAAAAATCGCGGCCACACGCCCACACTTATTGGAGCACGGGAGCAGCGACCGAACTAAACCTTCTCAATCTGCGACCGGCGTTCCTATCCAGGGGTAAAGAAACAGACGGATGGCTGTGCAATGGCTATCAGCTGCGGCAGACGCCCATTCCAATTTCTAGTGTCTCCCATCGAGACTGCCAAAAGGAAGCATGGGTGCAGATCATCCCTCTAGTTCGACCACAGCTCCCGTAAGTGTTCTAATTACTTTTGTTCGGGGTGCCTTACCAGCACTTTTGCTTATATATTTGCTACTGCTGTGAATTATTATAGGTGCTTACTACAGATATACTATTTGCTTCTGCAATAACAAAACGACCACTCTTTCAGTCAAAGGGAAAGTCTCTTTACATTCTTCATTAGTTTATTTTTTTTTTAGCGCGCAGTTTACCATACAGCGTGTTATTTAAATAAATGCGTGCAGTCCTTCTTCGTGTAGACGCAAGCTAAAATAGGCTCAAAAAGGAGACGTGGGTGGCGATGACGCATCGAATTAACGCAGCCAGCTCGCCGCGACGTCGTGTTGCGCTGCAGGCTCTACTAAGAAGATGTCACGGAAAGAAAATGCTAAAGATACGTGACGTGTAAGCATACGTAGCCGACACCGGTGAGCTCATAGCTCTCCCAGAAAGCAGGAAGTGAGCGGAAATAACAATCGGGCAGTTAAAAAGAAAGGAACAAAAGAAAAAGCGTTAAACTTCGTTGTATCAAACAGTAACGATGGCCGGCCGCGTGTCTCAGAGAAGGGAGGCGGACTCGACCGCTGTGCGCCCCTAATCCTTCCGTTAAAGTCAGCGAGGCTTCCCTCCAGATGGCGTTGCGCGGAGGGCGATCGGATGCGAAGACGTCTACCCAGTGGTCGAATTAGGCACCACTGACCTCCTTGAAGCACTTGGGTTCAGCAGGAGCAGTGGTAAAGCAAACATGTCCGCAATAGGCATTAGTAAGAGGCGATTGGAGGATTGGTGGAAGAAAAGTAGGGAAACAACAAAAGACGAAGACGTACAAAAGCACAGTTCGCAATAGGGGATCAGAAAATTTGGGCGTGGTAGTTCATAGTGCTCTTTTTTTTTCATTGTTTAACTTAGGTAGGACATTAGGCAGTATAATAGCAAGAGCTTGGTGGCGCAACCCACCGCCCCGTTCCAAAGGGGAAGCTCATAACATCCATCCATCCATCCATCCATCCATCCATCCATCCATCCATCCATCCATCCATCCATCCATCCATCCATCCATCGGCGATGAAAAATGGCGGAGTCCTTATCCGAGCAGCCCTCATTGTCTTGTAGGCTGACGCTACCCGCGCCGCGTTCGGTGCCCTGCACGGGGTGTTAATGAGCTGAAGAACGGCAGATCGGGCGAGTTGGTGGTTTCAGACATTACTTAAAAACAGCACTGCTGACACACAGGACAAATAAAGAGAGCGGAGATTGAACACATACTGCTCTAGGGTTTCAAGTAACAGCGTGAAGGCAGGACTTGGACAAAAGAGCGGATAGTGTGTGCGTGTGTGCGTGTGTGTGTGTGTGCGTGTGTGCGTGTGTGCGCATGTGTGTGTGTGTGTGTGCGCGCGCGTGTATGTGTGTATGTATGTATGTATGTATGTATGTATGTGTGTGTGTATGTATGTATGTATGCGTGTGTATGCGTATGTATGTCAGATAACCCCCTCCCGCAAAGAAGAAAAAAAAGGAGACAAAAAATAGATCACTCTAAACGATACCATTGTACACCGCAGGCGCACATTTCAGGGTCAACTATACAATGAGCAAGATGCTTTGTTGGGCTGGTTGGTGCGTAGAGATAATGAAAAATAGTGCGAAAAGAAAGAAAGGCGAGAGAAGAAGCGTTGCGTCCTGCAGTCGCCCTTCTTCTTTGCTTCCCTTTCTTGCACTATTTTTCATCGTGCATACAATGAGGAATAGAAACGTTAGCGTGATGGCAAAACAGCCAGCCTCTACCCAAAACATTTATTGCCCAGCCTTTTGGGTACGCCACCTCCTTTTCTGACAGGTGCACGGAATGTTGACTCACGCACCATGCATCCGTCACCGTGCGAGTTTATCAGCCCGCCCAACTTGCCGCACTTGTCAGCCTTTGGTGTCCCTTTAATAAGGAGCGGAAACTGGTCACCTCGTGCGAGGAAGAACAGCCGACACCAATCCGCCCACGCGAGCGCAGCGCAGGCGGTTCGGTCGGGCAGCTGCGCGCCTGTATGTTACTGGTGCGAGGAGGCGCGACGCATGAATCAATTATCGCGCGTTCCCCCTCCTGAACGCCGTCGAGCGCCAATGGGACCGAATTAGGAGCCCCCGCTACGGGCTTTTCGCTGCGGCGTCAGAAGCAATAAGGCAGCTGCCGACGCTTCTGCCGTGCCCTTATAAATGCCGCCCGGGGTTAGGGCACGACGCGCGCTTAGGCTTGTCTCGATTCTCTTTCTCTCCCTATCTTTCCTTTACAGCGCGCTGTGTTATTTCAGTGCTCGCACGCCAGCCGCGTGTTTTTAACGACCGTGATCTCGGAAAATGGCAATGGACGGAAGAGGGAGGGTACGCATGATGCGTGGAATCGAGTACAAAAAAGAAAAAGAAAAAAAAGAGAGATATAAAGAAAGGTTAATGATAATAAATGAATGAAATAAGGTTTCTTTGGCTCAGCAGGTTCATTATCCTCGGACTAGTTCTCTCGCGATGAATGCTTATTGGCCGCGGACGACGACTCTTTGTGTTGTTATTCGTGGCCATTGAAAAGCAAGCACCATCACAAGAGAAAGAAAGAAAGAAAGAAAAAGAAAGAAAGAAAGAAAGACAGAAAGAAAGAATGAGTGGAATGTGCCTAGCCGTAAATTAATCCGCACGCCAGACGGTCGCCAACTGTCCGCGCGCGCCTTCGATTTCCCAACGGGGCATACGTTTTCGCAATGATCCTTTTCTTCACGCACCCAGAAACGGAGTTCAACGAAGCTTTAGTATACACGTAAGTTAGAGTTCTTTCTGTCTCTTGGGAAATGATACAGGAACAAAACAATATACTAACGGGGTCGAGGCAACCAGTCGCCTCCCTCAACCTCGCTCGCTTTGCGGCACTCGATTGATATTCTGCATTAAGTGCCCAATGCCCTGGCAAACGAATGGCTGCTGTCCTCACCTTCGAAGCGCTCGCGACGTCCCCGGGTTGAAGCAAGACATGAGAGCTCGCACCAAGTTCATCAAGTGGCCGTCGGAAGCGCGTGTCTCCTTGTGATAAGCGTGGCAGACGTGTCTTAGGTGAATATACCTAGAATACGAGTGCAGGTAGCCTTCGTCGTAATATGTCAAGCATCCTGTAGAAGTTACCCCACCCTCTTTGACCGAAGAAAAGAAAATACAGGCCGAGAAATGGCGCAGTCATTGTGGCCCAGATGTGCTTGAAATCCGCTGTCTTATTTTTTTAAATATTGAGATGAAAATAGATGAGTTGTCGCCGTCTGATGGCGATGATTGATTCCTTTTCACGTGGTTAATAAATTATACATGTGAAACATAAAGAAAAAAGATATATACATCGCCACCTTAGGTAATACGACAATAGAGCAGCATAGGTAGCGACCCTAAGTTTCGCGCAGAAAGCTTTAGTTGAAACACACTTCGCAGATGTCAGGGAAACCAAAGTACCTTTCACACGGACACATGAATGAGACAGCAGAATTGGTTTCCAGCATAACGTTCTGACACGGACAGGAAGAGACGACGACACACGCTGGACTATCAACTGAATGTTTATTATTGATTTCCTACAATTTTTATGCAGCGTTCAATTTCACATCAAAGTTTCTGGAAAAAGTAAAGACAAGCTGACGCGCGAGATTTTAGAAGCCATGGCAATTGACAGAAACGGGAAATCTTGCATCAGTACACCATCAATATTACTAACAGAAAAAGAAAAAGGCTACTTGCGCAAAGACGATATCTCAACCTAAGGAGTCGGATAATCGTCATGGCGCGCGCGCGCGCGCGCGCACGCGCGCACGCACGCACGCACGCGCGCACGCACGCACGCACGCACGCACGCACACACACACACGCACACACACACACACGAAGAGGCATTGGCTATCTTGTCCTATAAAAAGTGTAGGAACTAAATAATGAACAGTCATTTGATAGTCCAGCGTTTGTCGTCGTCCTGTCCGTGTCGGAAAGTTCTGCTGAAAATCAATTCTGCTATGCAAAACCAACGAGCTCAGGCAAGCACTATTCTGCAGCATGAATGAGACACTAACAATTACAAACGGTGCTGCGCAGTCAACACACATCTCATATGCCAGTGCTTTCAAATATGCGTTGAAGTGCTCACGTTACTTTGCGATGCACTACTTTTGACCGCCCAGGGCGTATCAATTCTCCGAACTGTACGGCATGCGACGAGACAGGAGCGATTGAACATTTTCGGTGGTCATGCCCGAAATTCAAAGATGAAAGGGCCGGTCTCCTGGAAAATCTGCAAGAAAAAGACCTTCCGCATGTATGTCTGCTACTCCTTCTGTTTCCGGAAGGATTATTTATAGCCCGAAAAGAAACTTCATGCCTCCTTATCGCATTCTTAACAGAAACTTGTCTGATGGACATGTCTTGAAACACCACAGTGATGCTATAAGAGATGCTCGGGTGGAGCGATTGCCGGCCTTTATCAACAGACTAAACCCGCCTGTTCACCACCATCACCACCAACACCAACACCACTGCCCACTGTCTTACTTGAACGCCACGAAGAACACTGAATAAGGAAGTAAGTAGTGGTTAGAGCTCTGCCAATAATGAAACACGTAATACGCCGTCTCCAAAGCAGGTGTTGACACACCCGTGTTGACGGCTTTCTTTAAAGCCATACTGGTTTCTTTCTCCTATAGGTTCCGCCCACATTGGTTCACACGCACATACATACAGACAAAAACCACACGAGCACACTCAACGATTGCGGTGACGTGTCAGCATGGTGTCGGACAGGTGTTGAGTTCAGAGGTCATCCTACGCTGCCGAGCTCCCAGCCTGTCGTCGAAGTACGATGCCACACGCTCGTCCCACGCGAGTGGCTGCCTTCACGGCGTTATGCCCGCCCCATGGCTTCCGGCGCGCACTGTGTGGAGATGCGAATCGGGGAGCGCCGTCGACTTCATGATCGGACCGATGAATCAGACCCGCAAGCTGACTCAATTCTCGCGCTGCAGTTGAAGATTCTGCACTCGGTATCTTATGCGACCACTTGTATATAGCACCTGCAGCGCATTGTGGCTCGTACGGGAGGGAGAGGGAAAGAGAGAGGCTGCCGATGCAACACCTCAATTCTTTAGGCATTGTCGAATACGTGGAACGTGCGCTGTGTAGTCTATAAGCAAACACCACGCGCAGAAGTAATGTGTCCACAGATAACATTTCTGCGCGAACACGTGCGCACATTTCACACGTGTAACGAATTCACGCTGCACATATGCATGCTTTAAACACGGGCGTCTATAGGCTTGTGTAGATGTTAAATTTGTGTTATTTGGCAGTTCAGCTCAATTTGGCACCTTCCCTTGGCATGCTAACTGAGCAAACACAGCCCTCCTCAACAACCCCCTGTTGATTTCAGTCTCGTCATTGCTATTTCTCCAAATACGGGTCATCTAATGTAATTGAATATCCTCCATGCCCGTGCGTGGGCGTCAGAGGCACAGCATTTCACCCTTGTTTTTCTCACGAGCCTTCCTCTACCTTCTTGTGTTTTCCCCTCCCCCTTTACGACAGCTTCCAGTATATAGCTGATCAATCCCTCCGCTCTTCCTTTCCTTCAACCTTCGTACCTCTCACGGACAGCGACAAGAGTGCTCGATTGTTCAAAGACCGGTTCGCGAAATGGACGCCTGCGAGAACCACACATATCAGTGACACTGTAGCCCGCGAAGAAGGTAACCACGTAACATCAAACGATTCTTATTAACGGATATTTGTAGTCTTCACAAAGGGGCGAATTTCAGCCACATGTTTATGCGGATAACTGCCATAAGGAATACAAAGTTTATCTAGCCGCAATGCAGTGCAGAATACAAATATTAGATTGCCAGGTGCGCGCACGAAAAGCGTTACAAATGGCTTCGCGGGCTCTGTATAGACGGCGAATCTGCAGTTGAAGTGTGGGATGTATGAATGACCGCGCGAACGTAAATTTAATGACGTGATTGTAGCAACTAGCTCAGTTTTGCATTTGTTTACGAGTGCACATTCAAACAAAAAAGAAAAATGTAGAGTACGTCATCATCGTCATCATCAGCCTGGTTACGCCCACTGTAGGGCAAAGGCCTCTACCATACTTCTCCAACTACCCCGGTCAGGTACTAATTGTGGCCATGTTGTCCCTGGAAACTTCTTAATCTCATCCGCCCACCTAACTTTCTGCCGCCCTCTGCTACGCTTCCCTTCCCTTGGAATCCATTCCGTTACTCTTAATGACCATCGGTTATCTTCCCTCCTCATTACGTGTACTGCCCATGCCCATTTCTTTTTCTTGATTTCAACTAAGATATCATTAACTCGCGTTTGTTCCCTCACCCAATCTGCTCTTTTCTTATCCCTTAACGTTACACCTATCATTCTTCTTTCCATAGCTCGTTGGGTCGTCCTCAATTTAAGTAGAACCCTTTTAGTAAGCCTCCAGGTTTCTGCCCCGTACGTGAGTACTGGTAAGACACAGCTGTTATAAACTTTTCTCTTGAGGGTGTTACGTTTCGCCTACAACGCGCGGTAATGCCGGCGCGGATGCAACGGACGCCGGGGCTTTGTTCAAAGCGGCGGACATTTTGGCCCGTCCGACGCCGCCGCAACGCCTACCCGCCAAGCGTGCCCAGGCGTGTTTCAGTGCCACGTGTCTTCGTGTGTGCGTGTGTGTGTGTGTGCCCTCGCTTGTCAAAGCGCGGCAGCCGGGGAGCGGAGTTCCCCGAATGAGGAGCCTGGAGGTCTCTCGGCTCAACTGTTCGCGCCGTCGTGTGGGTGAGGGTTGGCAATGCGTCACTACACTCGGTTCAGCAGGTCTCTCGGCCCGACAGTTCGCGCCGTCGTGGGCTCCTGCTGCGCCGTCCCGTGACCTTCATCCCGTGACCTTCCCTCCTTCCCTTTTGGACCGCGACGCCGGGAGTATAAGAGCAGCTGCCCCCGGACGCCAGGAGAGAGGCTCCGATTTGTACTGTTGAGTTACGTGCTCTCCCGTCTCTCCACTCCGGTCGACCTGACCGGCCGCTCTTTTGCTATGTTAGAATAAACAAGTTGTTCTGTTACAAGTCTTCTCATGCTTTGCCGGGACCTTCGGATGCTTCCAGTGCCCCAGGCCGCCAGGCCAACGCTACCCTTTGGGCTTGCGACCCATTGGCAATAACGGGCGTCAGCACCGAGACCCCAACAACTCGTGCCAGCGGTGCGATTCTATCATCTGGTTGCCAGCGGTGAGATCGCGACAACGGAGGCCAGCAGCGAAGAGATGCGGTTGACTGTATGCTGAGCAGCACAACGACCATCCGGGAGCAGTGCAACGAGCCCTGTGTGATGACTGGTTGCCTGCAGCGGAACGACTGCGCTGAAGTCTTGGCTGCGAGGTTTGGTGAGTGCGGGACTTTCTTCTTCTGAGTTTTGCCAGGCTTTTGTTAGTGTTAGAAACAGAGCTGGTAATTGTGGTTGTCGTTGCTACCGGGTTAGTTTGCGGCAAGACAATAGTAGGCAGTAGAGAAAGCAGCATTCAGAGCAGCCATGGATTTGAAGTCGTTGCGCAAACCGAAATTGCTGGAGCTTGCAAGAGAGTTGGGTCTGGATGTCTCAGACAAACTCAGAAAACCAGAACTGCTAAGGGCTATTCTTGAGTTAGAAGCTGAGGATGACGAGCTGTCGGAATGCCTTGAGACCATTGAGGAGAGGGAGCGTGAACTTAAAGAACAGAAAGAGAAACAGGAGCGCGAACTAAAAGAACAAAAAGAGAAAGAAAAAGAAGAGCGCGACCGTCAACACGCTTTGGAAATGAAGCGTCTCGAGTTAGAGATGGAACGCGCTCGTAATGGAAGTCAGGCACACGGTGCAGGAGAACGAGTATTGTTCAAAATGACTGACCTGATGCGGCCGTTTAAGCTTGGAGAGGACATTGGTTTGTTCCTGGTTAACTTTGAGCGAACGTGCGAGAAGCAGGGGTTCTCTCGGGAAACGTGGCCACAGCGCTTGCTCACTTTGCTACCCGGCGAGGCGGCCGACGTAGTCGCTCGCTTGGAGAGAGAGGAGGCAGAGGATTTCGACAAAGTGAAATCGAGTCTGCTAAAAAAGTACCGGCTGTCAGCGGAGGCGTTCCGTCGGAAGTTTCGGGAAAATGAGAAAGGCAGAAGTGAGTCATATACAGAGTTTGCGTACAGGCTTATGTCAAACATGCAGGAGTGGCTCAAAGAAGAGAAAGCGTTTGGTGACCACGAGAAAGTTCTGCAGTGTTTCGGGCTAGAACAGTTTTATAGTCGGTTACCTGAGAACGTGCGGTACTGGGTCTTGGATAGGCCAGACGTTAGTACGGTGGCTAGAGCCGCTGAGTTAGCCGAGGAGTTTGTGACGCGTCGGGCTCGTGGAGCTAAGGACGGTCAAAAGGGTGAATTTGGCTCCAAGTTTGAGAGGCCAAAGTTCACGCCCATGAGAGCAAAGGGGGACACACGTAGTGCGGATGCGAGTGAAAGCAGTCCGACCGAACGTAAGGAGACGGCGGCAACCGAAGCCGAACGCAGAAAGCGGTTCGAGATGAGGCAAGCGCGCGTTTGTTATACGTGCCAGAAGCCGGGTCACTTTTCGGCGCAGTGTCCAGAAACAAAAACACAAGTCGTGTTTTTGTCTATATGCAGCACTGACGAGAACATGAAGCTTCTCGAGCCTTACATGCGAGACCTCCTCGTGAACGGGAAAGAGTGCCGAGTGCTTCGCGATTCCGCAGCTACAATGGATGTAGTTCACCCCTCTTACGTAGAACCCGATATGTTCACGGGCGAGTGCGCATGGATCAAGCAAGCAGTGGAAGCTCATAGCGTGTGTCTGCCGGTAGCAAAAGTGCTTATTGAAGGACCTTTCGGAGCACTTGAGACGGAGGCCGCAGTGTCATCTATGCTGCCCCCCCAGTACCCGTACCTATTTTCGAACAGGTCCGATCACCTCCTGCGCGAGAAGGGGCTTTTGTTTGGTGAGGCTAGCGTTCAGACCTTAACCAGATCGAAGGTTCGGGAGCTCGCTGCAAAGGCGGTAGTTGCGGGACCGACGTTGTTGAACGATGAAAAAGGGTCAGAGGCGCAGCAAGCTGGTATTCAGGGCACGCCCGAACGGGATAAAATTGAGCCTGTAGCGTTAAAGGCACCAGATACTGGAGAGGAAATTCCCGATGCGGGAAAGTTAGAAGAGCTTCCGGTCGAGCTTCCGGGACTAGGCTCAGTGACGAACAGGAAAGACACCGATCAAGTCATTAGTGACTTAATAAGTAAAGCATCGCTGTCGCCTGACCAGAAAACCGAATTACACCAGCTCTTACAAGAGTTTCAAGGTCTGTTCTCTGAGAGGCCTGGTAGGACTTCTGTCCTTACTCATGACATAGAACTTACCTCCCCAGAGCCAGTACGATCCAAGGCGTACCGGGTGTCACCCCGCCAGAGCGATATTATGGAGGCTGAGGTAAAGAAAATGCTACAGCTCGGTGTTATTGAAGCGGGTGAGAGTGATTATACCTCCCCTTTGATTTTAGTTGAGGTACCGGGCAAGGAACCTCGTCCTTGCGTCGACTACCGCAGGCTTAATTCCATCACTAAGGATCAAATTTATCCGATCCCTAACATCGAGGAGCGCCTTGAGAGAGTGAGTAGCGCTCAGTTTATTTCCACCCTAGATCTTGTCAGGGGTTATTGGCAGGTTCCACTTACAGAAGAGGCTAGTAGGTATGCGGCGTTCATTTCACCCATGGGGACATTCCGTCCTAAAGTTTTGAGTTTTGGTTTGAAGAACGCGCCATACTGCTTTTCAAGCCTCATGGATAAAGTGTTGCGGGGACAGCAAGAATTCGCTTTACCGTATCTAGACGACGTAGCGATATTCTCCGCATCCTGGCCGGAACATATGGCGCACTTGCGGGCAGTGCTAACCCGCCTGCGCGATGCGGGCTTGACAGTCAAGGCTCCCAAGTGCCAGTTAGCACAGGCAGAGGTTGTCTACCTCGGACACGTGATTGGTCGGGGTCGACGCCGCCCCTCTGAAATAAAGGTGGCCGCTGTGCGAGACTTCCCGCAACCGCGCACGAAGACCGATATTCGGTCGTTCTTAGGTGTCGCCGGCTACTATCAGAGGTACATCCCCAGGTACTCTGATATCGCGGCTCCCTTGACGGATGCTCTAAGAAAGACAGAGCCGCAAACAGTCGTCTGGGATGAGACAAAGGAAAGAGCTTTTAGCGCCCTAAAGAGCGCCCTAACAAGCCAGCCTGTGCTACGATCGCCCGACTACTCAAAAGGGTTCGTTGTTCAGTGTGATGCTAGTGAGCGAGGCATGGGCGTTGTACTGTGCCAACGGGAAAATGGAGAAGTAGAACACCCCGTCCTGTATGCTAGTCGTAAGCTGACGAGTCGTGAGCAGGCGTATAGCGCCACCGAGAAAGAGTGTGCGTGTATCGTGTGGGCCGTTCAGAAATTGTCATGTTACCTAGCCGGCTCGAGGTTTATCATTGAAACGGATCACTGCCCTCTCCAATGGCTGCAGACCATCTCTCCCAAAAATGGCCGCCTCCTGCGCTGGAGCCTCGCTTTGCAACAATATTCCTTTGAGGTGCGTTACAAAAAGGGGAGTCTCAACGGTAACGCCGATGGCTTAAGTCGAAGCCCCTAACGTGGGAATCAGCCTCAAAATTGCTTGTTACTGATGTTTTTCTTCCTGAGGCAGGATTTTTTTTAACTTATTGCTTTTGTGTAGTGTTTCAAAGTGATGATGTGCTTTTTAGTGCAATTTTTCCGATTTGTGGACGCGTTCTGAGTGCTGCTAAACTACTGTAAGGAACTAGGCAGCAGTATAAAAGGGGAAAGAGCCTGGCAGGGCTTAGTGAGGGTTGTGCCGTGCTTGCTAACTGAGCGGTTGACTTTTGGCGTGGTTCTAACGCTTGCCGGAAACGAGAACAAAAATGTCAACTCTCCCGAAGTCACTTTGCAGTGTCCTGTGTGCACCTGAACGTGAGAACGAGGCCTTCTCTGTGCGCTGCGCTCAAGAAACGCCCAAGGACGCCCAACTTCGGTTATGAGCATCATCGAGCGACATCCCTCCGGACAGCGGATGCAGTCCCCTGACCATCGGGATCTCCTTCCCCCGGCGGGGCGGTCTGTTACGTTTCGCCTACAACGCGCGGTAATGCCGGCGCGGATGCAACGGACGCCGGGGCTTTGTTCAAAGCGGCGGACATTTTGGCCCGTCCGACGCCGCCGCAACGCCTACCCGCCAAGCGTGCCCAGGCGTGTTTCAGTGCCACGTGTCTTCGTGTGTGCGTGTGTGTGTGTGTGCCCTCGCTTGTCAAAGCGCGGCAGCCGGGGAGCGGAGTTCCCCGAATGAGGAGCCTGGAGGTCTCTCGGCTCAACTGTTCGCGCCGTCGTGTGGGTGAGGGTTGGCAATGCGTCACTACACTCGGTTCAGCAGGTCTCTCGGCCCGACAGTTCGCGCCGTCGTGGGCTCCTGCTGCGCCGTCCCGTGACCTTCATCCCGTGACCTTCCCTCCTTCCCTTTTGGACCGCGACGCCGGGAGTATAAGAGCAGCTGCCCCCGGACGCCAGGAGAGAGGCTCCGATTTGTACTGTTGAGTTACGTGCTCTCCCGTCTCTCCACTCCGGTCGACCTGACCGGCCGCTCTTTTGCTATGTTAGAATAAACAAGTTGTTCTGTTACAAGTCTTCTCATGCTTTGCCGGGACCTTCGGATGCTTCCAGTGCCCCAGGCCGCCAGGCCAACGCTACCCTTGGGGCTTGCGACCCATTGGCAATAACGGGCGTCAGCACCGAGACCCCAACAACTCGTGCCAGCGGTGCGATTCCAACAAGGGATAATGGCAACCTGCTTTTCATGATCTGAGAATGCCTGCCAAACGCACCCCAGCCTATTCTTATTCTTCTGATTATTTCAGTCTCATGATTATCTCAGCCACTACCTGTCCTGAGTAGATGTATTCCCTTACCACTTCCAGTGCCTCACTACCTATCGTAAACTGCTGTTTTCTTCCGAGACTGTTAAACATTACTTTAGTTTTCTGCAGATTAATTTTTAGACCCACCCTTCGGCTTTGCCTCTCCAGGTCAGTGAGCATGCATTGCAGTTGGCCCCCTGAGTTACTAAGCAAGGCAATATCATCAGCGAATCGCAAGTTACTAAGGTATTCTCCATTAACTCTTATCCCCAGTTCTTCCCAATCCAGGTCTCTGAATACCTCCTATAAACATGCGGTGAATAGCATTGGAGAGATCGTATCTCCCTGCCTGACGCCTTTCTTTATTGGGATTTTGTTGCTTTCTTTATGGAGGACTACGGTGGCTGTGGAGCCGCTATAGATATCTTTCAGTATTTTTACATACGGCTGGTCTACGCCCTGATTCCGCAATGCCTCCATGACTGCTGAGGTTTCGACTGAATCAAACGCTTTCTCGTAATCAATGAAAGCTATATATAAGGGTTGGTTATATTCCGCACATTTTTTCTATCACCTGATTGATAGTGTGAATATGGTCTATTGTTGAGTAGCCTTTACGGAATCCTGCCTGGTCCTTTGGTTGACGGAAGTCTAAGGTGTTCCTGATTCTATTTGCGATTACCTTAGTAAATACTTTGTAGGCAACGGACAGTAAGCTGATCGGTCTATAATTTTTCAAGTCTTTGGCGTCCCCTTTCTTATGGATTAGGTTTATGTTAGCGTTTTTCCAAGATTCCGGTACACTCGAAGTCATGAGGCATTACGTATACAGGGTGGCCAGTTTTTCTAGAACAATCTGCCCACCATCCTTCAACAAATCTGCTGGTATACCTGATCCTCCCCAGTTGCCTTCCCCCTTTGCATAGCTCCCAAGGCTTTCTTTACTTCTTCCGGCGTTACCTGTGGGATTTCGAATTCCTCTAGACTATTCTCTCTTCCATTATCGTCGTGGGTGCCACTGGTACTGTACAAATTTATATAGAACTCCTCAGCCACTTGAACTATCTCATCCATATTAGTAATGATATTGCCGGCTTTGTCTCTTAACGCATACATGTGATTCATGTATAGGTGCAACTTGGTCGGTTTGCACAGGCCTTCACCTCTCCTGAAAGGGATAGTGTAGCTTTTTGAATTTTTGGTGTGATTCGCAGGGGCGGCGATACATCATAATTATGCCAGAAAATAATTAAGAAGACCTATGCTTGCTTCTTGCAGATAATGCAGCCTAGTCTTGTAAAACTAATCATTAACAAAGTTATCGAGCGTAGTCGCGAGTTTGGTCAGCCAATCATCTGACAGCCATCGGCATCTTTTCACAGCCATTACTCGTTTCAGAGCACGTTCGAATCAGACGGGGATTATCAGCTGCAGATGCAGCGGCAGGAAACTTGAAACAGTTAAATATCACAGGCACGAAATAATATGGTATTTCATCCTATTGCTTAGATGATTCCGCTCGCGTCGGGACCATCACGGTGTTCCCTTCCATTATATTGAAGGCGACAAAGTCCGCGGTACGTGACACAGTATTTGGAGACCTGCACTCAGGGATGGTAGGAGCAAAAACAATATTTCGTTCTACTGCGCAAACACGCACGTACGGTCGTTTTTTTCTCTCTCTCTCTTTTTTTTTATTTTCACAACTCACTTAGGTAGGAAGAAATATATGAACATATAAAGAACAAAGGAAAATTTTCTGTTCAGACAGATGGCGGTAAAGAGGCGATATTTCGTGGATGACTGCAAAAAACAAAAGAAAAAATTACGTGAGCTTTACACTGCTGCCAGCTGAGAAAATCTACAGCACATCGTGATCATTCAAATTGACAAAATAAACGTAAGTGAAAAACTTCGAAAAGAGAAAGGGAAGCACTAAGATGCAGTCGGCTCTAAGAGCAACGCGTGGGTAAGGTAGAATCAGCATTGTAGAAAAGACAAGGAAAACGCGGGAGTTAAAACATCCACCCCAGGGCGACGTCCAATCTGTGACCCGCTGCAGCAACCGGTCGTACGGTGTCACCGTGGAAGGCTTGTACAAACACTCGAGCTTATACGAACAAGGGAGCGATACGACCTGCGTTCATCAACGCTGAGCAAGAAGGCGCTCCTGTACGTAGAGGAAAATAAGAGCCGTGCAAACAACGCCTTGTCGGTTCGCGAACAGAGACCCAGTCGGTCGAGGCTCTCAGTTGGTCGAGCTGCCGCCGGTAAGACCAGCGGCAGTCCGGATATGAAACAACGGAGCTCATTGCTCCCGTCTCCTGTGTCCGACGACGAGCAGGCGGTGCGCAAATACGCAGCCAACCTAGGAGGACACTGCGAGTGGAGTTACGAGAGCACAAGCACCACGCCATACCAGTGCGCCTCATATCAGGCAGTGCGCATGACCCTTGCTCGACATACTCGAGCTGGCTGAGAAGGCGGACCCTGCTGTCCAATACTTTCGGGGCTCGGCGAGGTTCCTGGGTCGTAATGTACACGTATCGCCATTGTGCTGCCGTAATCTCCTCCCAGAAACCTCTTATCCGTTAATATTAACTAAAACTAATATTAACTAAAATATTAACTCGAACTAAGTTGAGATATTAGGCTTCTGTAATACCGGATGCGTTCTTAGTAGCGGAAACGGAGCTTTTGTGAGCGAGCAAATGTCGAAAGTGAGAAATCGGAGTGGTGTCACCTGTTATGGACTACAGTATAACTATATTCCACAGCAAGTGACGCCGCTCCGATTTCTCTCTTTCGACATTTCGACAGATATATCTCTCAAGCGACGTCAACAGTGGTTGCTTCGCAGAGAAGAGACGCATAAAGGGAAGTCACGCAGAGATGACGTCAACTTCTCCATCTTGGCGGGGGCGGTTCAGATTGATGAGCAGCAGCAGGAGCTTCGGCACAAATTTTCTACGCAGCAAAGTGACATGTTGGCGTACAGAAAACGCTGACAGACTTCTAGTCGAATAATCTATCGATCTAGCTCGACTGAATATTTTCCTTTCAAGCGTCCTTGCATATTGCCTTCGATAGGTGCTTCTTTTAATAGACTAGGAAGAGGTTAAGTTCCAAATTCATCCTGGATATGATTTTTGATGCATGCGGAAGTGTTTGGAAGTGGTCTAATCATATTCCTGCAGCTAGCTTTATAGAAAACTGACACTAACTTGACCTAGACCATCGTGTCGTCACCTATACCACGAAAAGCAAACACGAAAAGCAACCACGAAGTGCGTCTCGAATAACCGCGTAATAAGACCAATAATCCAGGATTCAGGCCGAACATAACAACCCCCTACACAATGTTGCACTTTTCTCTCTGTGTTTATGCTAAAAGCAGTTTTTATACCATATGAGAAACTAAGATATGGTTATTTTGTACACGTGCTACGCGGAGATGCTACTTGTGGGATCCAACAGCGCTATTTAAACAAATCTTTACGTTCGTAACGTACCAGTAGGTGATGAGAACCGACTTCAAAAGTGATTACGTCCCTCAGCCGTTTCAGCGTCCCGCGATGGCCACAGCCGGGACTTGCGGAGCTCAGAGCGGTCCACTGTTAAAGGAACGCTGAGACGACATTTTCGTCTTTTCTTGTTCTACGTACGTTAAGACATTTTTCTTCGTCAGTGGTGTAGACGAGGGGGGGGGGGGTGCGTAGGCGCACAGGGTTCGTGACCCCTCCCCCCTCAAAATTCCTGTTTTAGTTTTGGGCCTGTCCAGCCCTTCCCCTGTTACCCTTCCCCTGTGCGCGGTAAAATGCGCACGCCTCACCCCCCCCCCCCCCCCCCCCCCCATCTCCATCACTCCGCCGCAAAAAGATTGCGGTAGAAACTCCACTGGGGTTGTCTAAGTACGCGTAAGCGTAGTGCCTCTTGCTCATCTCCACGCAGCCCGGTGTCATTATTAATATTATCAAACTTGCTCCGACCAGTCTAAACACTTAGCAACCCTATCGGACTCGACTCGGCCCTTATCAACCCTCATCGGTCCTTATCAACCTTATCAGAAGTTCCGATCATTGTAAGCCCTTATCGCTCTTTAGCACCTTATCCATCTGCATCAAAATATAAATCCTCATCACTACTTATCATCCTTATCAACCAAATGACTGCTTATCTGTCAGTGTTGCGCGACACGAAGGGCTTGAGCCCTCAGAGATTGGTGGCATTTCGGTCAGTGAAGGAACGCCCCAACGAAAGAACACTCCCAAAACCGCCGAAACCTATCAGTGATGTGGCGTGTTTGGTATTAAATTTTCGTAAAGTCGGAATTTTTCCCGTGTCTGCAATGCTCCAAATCGGCTCTACATGTGGTCCTATAGAGATGGCTATTATTTCAACATCACCAAATCTTTCAACAAAGTCTTCATAAAAATTATTCTCCTTAGATGTTTGTTTTGTACCGCCGGTACAACACATTCATATGGTTAAGATATATTCACCTTCAGTAAGTGTGAGTGTTTAGCCCAGTGTGTTTTTGAACTGGGTTAAACATCTACGTTTGCTGAAGGTGAACTTTGGGTAAGACGCTCGGCTTCTGAGCATGGGGTCGTAGGTTCGAAACTCACCCCCGCGAACGTTTTTAATTTCCAATTTGCTTTGCTCTATATATAATTTCTTTAGAGCGATTCATCTTAAGTGACTGACGGACGGGTTTCCTGGCTGGGTAGGCATAGAAATGCTTACGCATTTAAATGTGTCGCTTCGGAGCCCGCCAGCTGACCATACTTGATCACGTCGTTTCCAACTTTAGTGCCACGTTGTTTCGCGACTCTTACGTCGCGAAACTACTTTACTGCGTCGCATGCGGTTGGGCGTCGCATTTACAAGCGCCTATTCATTCCTAATAGGAATGGAGAACACTGCAGCGTACAATTAGTGTGGGTGCGATGAGACTCCAGAGCACGCTCTGTGTTGCGTGTAGAGAAGGATTGTTTTAAGGATTCGGTCGTATGCACACCAGTGCTACCGTGTCCGACGCTACGGCATTATTGTCATTTATTAACTACGACACTACGACAAGATTTGTAGTTTATGACTAAACGCAACTGGTATCATAAAGTCGTGGCTCAAGAACGATACTGTAAATTTGCAAGTAGCGTACGGGTAGAAAGATGGCGATTGCAGATGGTCAGCACGTCATCTAACCCCGCATTCATACGTTCGGCAACCTGATAACTCCTGGTACGCCCTGGACTCCTGGGCCGCTGCCTGCCACCTCCCTCCCGCTCGCCCATTTCTCGTGCGCCACTGCGATAGTGAGTCCCGTTAACTATGGGTTCCAAGGAGGAAGATAACGTTTGGTACTACGACCCTTTTTTGGCAGATGTCATCGCTTAAGTGTACATGGTTGCAGGCATGTCGTCCCTGTATAACGAGAAGCTAGAAGCTGGGAACAAGGCGTCACTCGGTGCCTCCTACATTGCTCCCGCAGCCAACGTGACTCAGCTTGTCTAGCTGCGATGCCAAAGATTGCCATTCGTTAGTGTTCCTGCATAAGTTTTTAAGTATATTGTCACGTGGTATAGTGACTGTGACGAACCCAGTAGCAAAACTGTAAACGGCGAAACTAAATCTTTATTGGGTGAACTTGCGCCCTCAAAAGCAAGTTACACTTAAAGCACAACAATAGCGGCGATCACAGTCGGCGATTGTCGGAAATCTGATCAGCGGGTCAAGCGCGTCGGCTTTTATACATCAGTCGTCGAATGTTCCAGAGTGATCGCTGAGACCCGCGTGGTCTTCAACAAAGTTCTACACTATTCGTGTCGCGTATACATGCAATCAGATAGATCGGAAATTGCACGGACGGCGTAGAGGAGGCCTTATGATTTATTTTCACTCACCCCTTCATACTTTTTTTTTCTTTAACGTGAACCTAAATCCACGCAAACAAACATTTCTGCAGTTCGCCTCCATCGAAATGCAGGTGCTGCGGCGCAGAATAAAACCTGCTACCTTTTGCTCAGCAGTAGAACGCCATATATCGCCATAGCCACACTGAGTCACTACATGTGGCAGGTGTCTCGACTTGCGACTTTATAGCAGCACTGATCGCGCGGCGCCTTTCGAAGTTACTTCTGTCTGCTTAAGAAAAAGAAATTTTTTCACCATCGCATTTCGGCCGAAGCTATCGACAGTGGTCCGGTTCGTAAGTGCAATTATATACACAAATCGACTTGCCATCGTTAAGCGCTCGCCAACTACGCAGGGTGAACGAGTAACCGGGAGCAGCACCGCTTAGCGTAAGACGGCGCAGCGTTAAACTAAACGAGCTTCCTCGCGAAGCAAACAGGGCACGTATATGTACGAGAGAGTACGTAAGTCTATCTCACCGCAGGAATTGAAAGAAGAAATTTGCCTGGTCATTGCGAAAATGACCTTTGTTCCTTCTAGTCGTTGCTGCGTCGTCGTCGCCTTCCTTCTTGCGTGATATAACTATTCTTTCCCCCGTATTTCACTTCTTTATTATTCCTTTCTTCGTGTGACGCTCGCACCCATTCCGTGGGGCTTGGAATCCATTTAGGGGTTCGCTCAACTAAATTGGCTCGCAAGCAATCACTACTACCCACTCGCCGCGCGCTCCGAGGAAAACAAACGAGACCGTCAAATTACTCCGTTCCTGATTGGTTATTCAGGCTGCGATTTGCTTGCGACCTTTCCTTTTTTTCTCTGTCGACGGCCGTATAGACCCGATTTCATTTTCTTTTATCATTGAGATTCTCGGTGTTTCCAGCTTTCTTTCTTTTTTTTTCGTGTGTGTGTGTGTGTGTGTATCTGCAAGAAACAATTAGGCCATAAAGCACACGCTCGATCTTATCTCGAGACTTCAAGCTGGTGTTTGCGAAAAAAGGCGGTTCCCATTGTTCGCACGTGAAAAATGTAGAGAGGAGAGCGTAATACGTGATAGAGAAGAAGAAAAAAATCCATGACGTGAGATTATGGTCTTCATATTAGACCTCGCTTTCGGATGGTAGATGCGACTTAGGTGGCGCCATTATATAAATGTTCGACAGATTAGGCGCCCGATTTGGTCTAATATGGGCCGATTCATTCCCTCTCGACGGAGTTTGCCCGTGCAGACGGAAGCCTGTGCTGCGGGGTCATGAGAGAGGAAGAGATAATTTATTTACAGAAAATCTGAAAGGTCGGCTTGCCCTGGGGTGCTTTACACTGCGCTGGGGGTCTGCGTTGGGGGCGGGGAAATAAATGGTGTCGTAGATGAATGTAAGTAGGACCATAGAAGCATACTATATAAAACATTTCTGCGCTGCTTATGCTGTAACTCCAGCCCAGTAACGAAAAAAAAAAGCAAACAGAAAGAAAGCAAGTAAACAAAGGGAATGTTATATGGTCACTGCGACACAGCTTGATGAGGCCATGGACAGAGAGAGCAACCTGAAGCTTTACGGACAAAAACAAAGGAAGGAAGGAACGAGAAAGGAAAGAACAATTAAGTACATACATACATACATGCATACATACATACATACATACATACATACATACATACATACATACATACATACATACATACATACATACATACATACATACATAGAGCGGACATCACAGTGTCCCAGTTTTAATTAAAGGGCCCCTAAATTTACAAACACTTAATCACTTTAGGCTGATAAAGTATTATTTCAAAAATTTATCTTCATTGCTTTCTCTTCTTTTTTCGTGGTAAGAGTTTAATTGATAGAAGAGAAAATTAAAGACAAGTTTCATTTCGCCAAACTCCGCAGCCGTGACGTAGTAATGTTCTCAGGAATTACTGAGTTCAGTCATTGGCTCTTTTAGAATACATTACCTGTATGCGACTCTGACCTGCACAAAATTTACTATATCGGCCTCAAGGACATACCGTGCTGCCATCTGCTGGGATCTCTCCGTGACGCATAAAGCGACCTGACTGCGAAGTGTTCGGCAACTCCAGCGGTTCAGCCACGGCTAATTCCGAGCGTTTGCATATTTTAAGCGTTGTATGTGGGGCGTCTTGGCTGCAAAACAACGTAGTGCAGACATCCCAGTGTGGTGTGCAGGGCGGCAAATATCTTTAGCAAGCGAGCAAACCGATGTCTTCATGTTGGTTATTCAGTTCGCATGATCTTTTATAATGGCGGCTATTGAGGGCGAGCTCTACCACTGGAAAAGCTGGCGTCACCGTCGGCGTGACGTGCCATGAGGGATCACGTGGACACAGCGGCCGCGCCGGCTGCTTCGGAAGAGCCGAAGCCAGCTGAAAACGAAACTTTAGACCTTCGGTGTCTGCTTGACAACATATTGCCACCTGGTGTTATGAGCCAGCGACCATTCAGCATTGCGTGCCCAGCAAAACGGCGAAGAAGACGACGAGGTCAAGGATCCCGCGCCAGCTGGAGAACCGTCGCTTAGTGCTTGGCATTTTTCGTCTCTGGCTGCTCGTACTGTCACTTACTCCTGTGTTAGCGCGTGACAAACTGGTGGAGGTGCTGGGTACTCTAATCTATGCACAACACCCCTCCGAGCAGCAGGAGCTCCAGCCCCGTACCGGTGGTTACGCCTGTACACCGCGCCAGCAGAAGGATACGTGGACAAGCCCCTGAGTTTGGACTCCTCGCAGAGAAAATGGCAGCTCCGACCACGCCAACAGGTATGGAAGGCCCAACGCCGATTCAGTGTACGCTACTGAATCCGCGAACGCCAAATCCCTTCCACGGCGCCATACATGAGGATGTTGAAGATTGGCTGGTCCACTATGAACGTGTTGCCGCGTTCAACAAGTGGGATGACGCAGAGAAACTGAAAAACGTATATTTCAGCCTGAACGATGGTGCACGTGCTTGGTACGAGAACCGCGCAGATGCCCTAAATTCATGGGCAGAATTCAAACGCCGGATTCTTGAGACGTATGCGAGCCCTGATCGCCGGGAGCGAGCTGAGCGTGATCTCCAGTCCCGTATACAAATGCCGAACGAAGGTGTCGCAATGTATGTCGAGGACATGACGCGTCTCTTTCGACGAGCCGACCCCAGCATGTCGGAAGAAAAGAAGGTGCGGTACCTGATGCGCGGAGTGAAAGAGCAGCTGTTCGGCGGTCTCGTGCGCAGTCCTCCCAAGACTGTGTCAGAATTTCTTTCCGAGGCCGTCACCATGGAACAGACGCTTCGGCAGCGGGCACCATCATACGAACGCCAAGTGAACGCTGCCTCACCTACGGACTTCTTCGGAGCTCTCGGGGGCCACGTCGATTTCTTTCGAGAGCTCATTCGCTCCGTAATCCGCGAAGAACTCCAGAAGCTGTCGGTACCCACACAGCCGACGCTCAACTCCTTGTCCAGCGTTCTCCGTGACGAAGTCCAGCAAGCGCTAAGAGAACCACCCTTCAACACAGAAGCTCGACCGCTAAGAACTGACAGCTCCCGTATGTCGTATGCGCAAGCTTTGAGGCAACCTGCCCCACCTCCCTCCCCTCTTCGCACCGCGTGCCCGGCCATGCTACAGCCCGTCCAAGCGGCCTCGTATTACCAGGACCACCGACAGGCCCCAAGGAAATCAGACGTGTGGCGGGCACCTGATCGCCGTCCCCTTTGCTTTCACTGTGGCGAAGCTGGGCACGTCTACCGACAGTGCTCCTATCGAGAGCTCGGACTACGCGGATTTTCAGCAAACTCGCCGCGACCTAGGTTCGGCCAGCGTCCTCCTGAAATTGAACAATACGTTGCCCAGCAGTGCGGATCCCCATCAACTCGACACCAGTCACGCTCCCCTTCGCCGCGGCGGTTTTCTCCGACTCGCCGTACGTATTCGAGCGTGGTGCGGGGTCGGTCGCCCAGCCCGCGCCGGGAAAACTAACCACAGCGGCCTTCGGGGGCGAGGCCGCTCAGTCTGGACGTACTCAAGGACCCCTACTGACGCGTACACGGACCGACGATACACCGACGACGACAGTACCCGCTGATTACAGAAAAAGAATTTCCTTGGACATTCCTGTACTGCTCGACGGTCGTGAATTGACTGCTTTAGTGGACACTGGAGCGGATTATTCTATAATCAGCGAAAAACTGGCCACCCTTCTGAAGAAAGTGACGACGCCTTGGAATCAAACGCCAGTTCGTACAGCTGGCGGGCACATCATCACCCCACTCGGCATGTGCACGGCAAGAATACAGATTCGCGGCTCCACGTTTGTTGCCAGCTTAAGCATTCTCCCTCAGTGTTCTCGAGACCTAATCATCGGTATGGACTTTCTCAGGGAGCACGGAGCTATCATCGACATTCGAGAACGCCTCGTCACTTTCTCGACAAAGAGCGCCGCAGCGACGACCAACACCATCCACCCTCGAGCACCTCTTCGTGTCATCGACGACGCTGTCACGTTACCACCACGTGCAAGTGTCGTGGTTCAGGTGGCATGTGACAGACTCTTATACGGTGAAGCGGTCGCAGAAAGCAATCGCTCTCTCCTGCTTTCTCAAGGTGTTTGCGTAGCAAGAAGCCTTATTGATCTCCATGATGGCCACTGTGAGGTTCTTGTCACGAACTTCAGCTACGAACACCGGCACCTTTTCCCCGGTACTGTCATCGCCTACGCCGACCCGATCGCCGATGTCACTGAGTGTTTTGTTTCCGAGGCAATCGACAATGCTGAACCACCTATACGCAACGTCGACATTAGTCCAACGCTTCCTGAAGAGAACAAACAACCCCTACGCGAGCTGTTGCTCGAGTTCCACTCTTGCTTTGCACGGTCGTCGAAGATACGTCAAACGTCGATTACGAAACACCGTATCATCACCTATGACGACGTGCCCCCCATACGGCAACAGCCTTATCGTGTTTCCCCGACAGAACGACATGCGATTCAAACACAGGTGAAGGAAATGCTTCAAGACGGCGTAATACAGCCTTCATGCAGTCCCTGGTCATCGCCAGTCGTTCTCGTTAAAAAGAAAGATGGCACGCTTCGGTTTTGTGTGGACTACCGGAAGCTAAACAACGTCACAAAGAAAGACGTGTACCCGTTGCCTCGTGTCGACGATTCTCTGGATAGATTGAGGCGCGCGAAGTATTTCTCCTCTATCGATCTGAAAAGTGGCTACTGGCAAATTGAAGTAGATGAGCGGGACCGCGAGAAAACTGCGTTTGTGACTCCGGACGGCCTTTACGAATTTAGAGTACTCCCTTTCGGCCTCTGTTCCGCGCCAGCCACATTCCAGCGAATGATGGATACCGTTCTCGCTGACCTCAAATGGAAAAGCTGCCTCGTCTATCTCGACGATGTTGTTATCTTTTCGGATACTTTTGACGAGCACCTTCGACGCCTTCGGAATGTACTCGAAGCCATTCGATTGGCTGACCTTACACTCAAGCCAGAGAAATGCCATTTCGGTTACGAGGAACTGAAGTTCCTTGGTCACGTCGTGAGCGCGGCAGGTGTTCGGCCCGATCCCGAGAAGACTGATGCCGTAGCTGCTTTTCCTACTCCAACCGACAAGAAAAGTGTCCGACGGTTTTTGGGGTTGTGTGCCTATTATCGACGCTTCATTGAAAATTTTTCGAAGATTGCAGAGCCGCTATTTCGCCTTACACGTGACGACGTGCCATTCCTCTGGACTGATGAACAACAGACTGCCTTTGCGGAGCTACAACATCGATTGTCTTCTCCTCCTGTGCTCGGTCATTTTGATGAGGATGCTGACACAGAAGTACGCACTGACGCCAGCAATATCGGTCTTGGAGCTATCCTGGTGCAACGGCAAGACGGAACTGAACGAGTTATCGCCTACGCGAGCCGCACTCTGTCACGGGCAGAGTCCAATTATTCCACCACAGAGAAGGAGTGCCTCGCGGTTATTTGGGCTACTACAAAGTTTAGGCCGTATCTCTACGGGCGGCCATTTAAAGTTGTGACCGATCATCACGCTTTGTGCTGGTTGACCAACCTCCGAGACCCTTCTGGACGATTGGCACGTTGGAGTCTGCGACTCCAGGAATTTAACATCACCATCGTATACAAGTCGGGTAGGAAACATGAAGATGCTGACACGCTATCAAGAGCACCTGTTGAATCTCCGAATCCTGACGAGGAAGACGACAGCGCCTTCCTGGGAGCCCTCAGCAGACCGGACCTGCTCGCTACACAACGATCGGACGCTGAGTTAAGGCCCATAATTGATCACTTAGAAGGCAGCATCGCGTCCATTCCTCGCCCACTTTCGCGACGGTTGTCATCATTTTGCCTTCGAGAGGGCATCTTATACAAAAGAAACACAGGTGCCGGCGACAAACCACATCTTCTAGTAGTGCCTCAAGCCCTTCGCGACGACATTCTATTAGCCTGCCACGACGAGCCGACATCTGGTCACTTGGGTTCCTCAAGGACTCTGGACAGGGTACGGCAACTGTATTACTGGCCTAGACTGACTGCTTGCGTCAAACGCTACGTGAAAGGATGCCGTGAATGCCAGCGCCGAAAGTCACCACCCTTCAAGCCTGCAGGCCTTCTACGACCCATCGACCCTCCGCGTACGCCGTTTGCTCAAGTTGGAATGGACCTTCTTGGACCATTTCCCTTGTCTTCCTCCGGCAATAAGTGGATCATTGTCGCAACTGACTACTTGACGCGTTACGCTGAGACGAAGGCACTACCACGCGGGACAGCATCTGAAGTTGCCCAGTTTTTTATGCATCACATTGTGCTTCGGCATGGCGCACCATCATTCATCATCACTGACCGAGGGACGGCATTTACGGCGAAGCTTCTGGACGACATCTTCAAGTTGAGTTACACGAGTCATCGAAAGACCACTGCATACCACCCTCAGACTAATGGTTTGACAGAAAGACTAAACAAAACACTGGCAGACATGCTCTCTATGTACGTCGATGTACAGCACAAAACGTGGGACGAAATCCTGCCGTACGTAACGTTTGCGCACAACACTGCCACACAGGAAACTACACGATTTACGCCGTTTCGCCTCGTTTATGGTCGAGATGTTCAAACTATGCTCGACGCCATGATTCCATATGAAGACATCGATCAGCTCGACCAGTTAGCTCCTGACGTCGAGGAGTACATTCAGCGTGCCGAGGAAGCCCGTCAACTGGCCCGTGTCCACATACGACAGCACCAGTGTACCGATGCCATAAGGTACAATCTTCACCATCGACAAGTTACCTATGAGCCTGGTGACCAAGTTTGGGTTTGGACCCCCATTAGACGGCGAGGCCTCAGCGAGAAACTCCTGAGCAAGTACTTCGGACCATACACGGTACTAAGGCGTGTAAGCGACGTGAATTATGAAGTGGTTCCGGACGGAGACCTACCATCGCCCAAGCGCCGTTTACCACGCTGTTACGTTTCGCCTACAACGCGCGGTAATGCCGGCGCGGATGCAACGGACGCCGGGGCTTTGTTCAAAGCGGCGGACATTTTGGCCCGTCCGACGCCGCCGCGACGCCTACCCGCCAAGCGTGCCCAGGCGTGTTTCAGTGCCACGTGTCTTCGTGTGTGCGTGTGTGTGTGTGTGCCCTCGCTTGTCAAAGCGCGGCAGCCGGGGAGCGGAGTTCCCCGAATGAGGAGCCTGGAGGTCTCTCGGCTCAACTGTTCGCGCCGTCGTGTGGGTGAGGGTTGGCGATGCGTCACTACACTCGGTTCAGCAGGTCTCTCGGCCCGACAGTTCGCGCCGTCGTGGGCTCCTGCTGCGCCGTCCCGTGACCTTCATCCCGTGACCTTCCCTCCTTCCCTTTTGGACCGCGACGCCGGGAGTATAAGAGCAGCTGCCCCCGGACGCCATGAGAGACTCCGTTTTGTACTGTTGAGTTACGTGCTCTCCCGTCTCTCCACTTCGGTCGACCTGACCGGCCGCTCTTTTGCTATGTTAGAATAAACAAGTTGTTCTGTTACCAGTCTTCTCATGCTTTGCCGGGACCTTCGGATGCTTCCAGTGCCCCAGGCCGCCAGGCCAACGCTACCCTTGGGGCTTGCGACCCATTGGCAATAACGGGCGTCAGCACCGAGACCCCAACAACTCGGGCCAGCGGTGCGATTACAACATCTGGTTGCCAGCGGTGAGATCGCGACAACGGAGGCCAGCAGCGAAGAGATGCGGTTGACTGTATGCTGAGCAGCACAACGACCATCCGGGAGCAGCGCAACGAGCCCTGTGTGATGACTGGTTGCCTGCAGCGGAACGACTGCGCTGAAGTCTTGGCTGCAAGGTTTGGTGAGTGCGGGACTTTCTTCTTCTGAGTTTTGCCAGGCTTTTGTTAGTGTTAGAAACAGAGCTGGTAATTGT
Organism: Dermacentor andersoni; assembly: GCF_023375885.2. Classification (NCBI taxonomy): domain Eukaryota; kingdom Metazoa; phylum Arthropoda; class Arachnida; order Ixodida; family Ixodidae; genus Dermacentor; species Dermacentor andersoni. The sequence goes on along the minus strand of NC_092818.1, from coordinate 96,486,657 downwards.
GGTTGTCGTTGCTACCGGGTTAGTTTGCGGCAAGACAATAGTAGGCAGTAGAGAAAGCAGCATTCAGAGCAGCCATGGATTTGAAGTCGTTGCGCAAACCGAAATTGCTGGAGCTTGCGAGAGAGTTGGGTCTGGATGTCTCAGACAAACTCAGAAAACCAGAACTGCTAAGGGCTATTCTTGAGTTAGAAGCTGAGGATGACGAGCTGTCGGAATGCCTTGAGACCATTGAGGAGAGGGAGGAGCAAAAAGAGAAACAGGAGCGCGAACTTAAAGAACAAAAAGAGAAACAGGAGCGCGAACTTAAAGAACAAAAAGAGAAACAGGAGCGCGAACTTAAAGAACAGAAAGAGAAAGATGAGCGCGAACGTAAAGAGCAACAAGAGAAAGAAAGAGAGCGCGACCGTCAACACGCTTTGGAAATGAAGCGTCTCGAGTTAGAGATGGAACGCGCTCGTAATGGAAGTCAGGCACACGGTGCAGGAGAACGAGTATTGTTCAAAATGACTGCCCTGATGCGGCCGTTTAAGCTTGGAGAGGACATTGGTTTGTTCCTGGTTAACTTTGAGCGAACGTGCGAGAAGCAGGGGTTCTCTCGGGAAACGTGGCCACAGCGCTTGCCCACTTTGCTACCCGGCGAGGCGGCCGACGTAGTCGCTCGCTTGGAGAGAGAGGAGGCAGAGGATTTCGACAAAGTGAAATCGAGTCTGCTAAAAAAGTACCGGCTGTCAGCGGAGGCGTTCCGTCGGAAGTTTCGGGAAAATGAGAAAGGCAGAAGTGAGTCATATACAGAGTTTGCGTACAGGCTTATGTCAAACATGCAGGAGTGGCTCAAAGAAGAGAAAGCGTTTGGTGACCACGAGAAAGTTCTGCAGTGTTTCGGGCTAGAACAGTTTTATAGTCGGTTACCTGAGAACGTGCGGTACTGGGTCTTGGATAGGCCAGACGTTAGTACGGTGGCTAGAGCCGCTGAGTTAGCCGAGGAGTTTGTGACGCGTCGGGCTCGTGGAGCTAAGGACGGTCAAAAGGGTGAATTTGGCTCCAAGTTTGAGAGGCCAAAGTTCACGCCCTTGAGAGCAAAGGGGGATACACGTAGTGCGGATGCGAGTGAAAGCAGTCCGACCGAACGTACGGAGACGGCGGCAACCGAAGCCGAACGCAGAAAGCGGTTCGAGATGAGGCAAGCGCGCGTTTGTTATACGTGCCAGAAGCCGGGTCACTTTTCGGCGCAGTGTCCGACCGAACGTAAGGAGACGGCGGCAGCCGAAGCCGAACGCAGAAAGCGGTTCGAGGCGAGGCAAGCGCGCCTGTGTTATACGTGCCAGAAGCCGGGTCACTTTTCGGCGCAGTGCCCAGAAACAAAACCAAAAGTCGTGTTTTTTTCATTAGGCAGCACTGACGAGAACATCAAGCTTCTCGAGCCTTACATGCGAGACCTCCTCGTGAACGGGAAAGAGTGCCGAGTGCTTCGCGATACCGCAGCTACAATGGATGTAGTTCACCCCTCTTACGTAGAACCCGATATGTTCACGGGCGAGTGCGCATGGATCAAGCAAGCAGTGGAAGCTCATAGCGTGTGTCTGCCGGTAGCAAAAGTGCTTATTGAAGGACCTTTCGGAGCACTTGAGACGGAGGCCGCAGTGTCATCTATGCTGCCCCCCCAGTACCCGTACCTATTTTCGAACAGGTCCGATTACCTCCTGCGCGAGAAGGGGCTTTTGTTTGGTGAGGCTAGCGTTCAGGCCTTAACCAGATCGAAGGTTCGGGAGCTCGCTGCAAAGGCGGTAGTTGCGGGGCCGACGTTGTTGAACGATGAAAAAGGGTCAGAGGTGCAGCAAGCTGGTATTCAGAGCACGCCCGAACGGGATAAAATTGAGCCTGTAGCGTTAAAGGCACCAGATACTGGAGAGGAAATTCCCGATGCGGGAAAGTTAGAAGAGCTTCCGGTCGAGCTTCCGGGACTAGGCTCAGTGACGAACAGGAAAGACACCGATCAAGTCATTAGTGACTTAATAAGTAAAGCATCGCTGTCGCCTGAGCAGAAAACCGAACTACACCAGCTCTTACAAGAGTTTCAAGGTCTGTTCTCTGAGAGGCCTGGTAGGACTTCTGTCCTTACTCATGACATAGAACTTACCTCCCCAGAGCCAGTACGATCCAAGGCGTACCGGGTGTCACCCCGCCAGAGCGATATTATGGAGGCTGAGGTAAAGAAAATGCTACAGCTCGGTGTTATTGAAGCGGGTGAGAGTGATTATACCTCCCCTTTGATTTTAGTTGAGGTACCGGGCAAGGAACCTCGTCCTTGCGTCGACTACCGCAGGCTTAATTCCATCACTAAGGATCAAATTTATCCGATCCCTAACATCGAGGAGCGCCTTGAGAGAGTGAGTAGCGCTCAGTTTATTTCCACCCTAGATCTTGTCAGGGGTTATTGGCAGGTTCCACTTACAGAAGAGGCTAGTAGGTATGCGGCGTTCATTTCACCAATGGGGACATTCCGTCCTAAAGTTTTGAGTTTTGGTTTGAAGAACGCGCCATACTGCTTTTCAAGCCTCATGGATAAAGTGTTGCGGGGACAGCAAGAATTCGCTTTACCATATCTAGACGACGTAGCGATATTCTCCGCATCCTGGCCTGAGCATATGGCGCACTTGCGGGCAGTGCTAACCCGCCTGCGCGATGCGGGCTTGACAGTCAAGGCTCCCAAGTGCCAGTTAGCACAGGCCGAGGTTGTCTACCTCGGACACGTGATTGGTCGGGGTCGACGCCGCCCCTCTGAAATAAAGGTGGCCGCTGTGCGAGACTTCCCGCAACCGCGTACGAAGACCGATATTCGGTCGTTCTTAGGTGTCGCCGGCTACTATCAGAGGTACATCCCCAGGTACTCTGATATCGCGGCTCCCTTGACGGATGCTCTAAGAAAGACAGAGCCGCAAACAGTCGTCTGGGATGAGACGAAGGAAAGAGCTTTTAGCGCCCTAAAGAGCGCCCTAACAAGCCAGCCTGTGCTACGATCGCCCGACTACACAAAAGGGTTCGTTGTTCAGTGTGATGCTAGTGAGCGAGGCATGGGCGTTGTACTGTGCCAACGGGAAAATGGAGAAGTAGAACACCCCGTCCTGTATGCTAGTCGTAAGCTGACCAGTCGTGAGCAGGCGTATAGCGCCACCGAGAAAGAGTGTGCGTGTATCGTGTGGGCCGTTCAGAAATTGTCATGTTACCTAGCCGGCTCGAGGTTTATCATTGAAACGGATCACTGCCCTCTCCAATGGCTGCAGACCATCTCTCCCAAAAATGGCCGCCTCCTGCGCTGGAGCCTCGCTTTGCAACAATATTCCTTTGAGGTGCGTTACAAAAAGGGGAGTCTCAACGGTAACGCCGATGGCTTAAGTCGAAGCCCCTAACGTGGGAATCAGCCTCAAAATTGCTTGTTACTGATGTTTTTCTTCCTGAGGCAGGATTTTTTTTAACTTATTGCTTTTGTGTAGTGTTTCAAAGTGATGATGTGCTTTCTAGTGCAATTTTTCCGATTTGTGGACGCGTTCTGAGTGCTGCTAAACTACTGTAAGGAACTAGGCAGCAGTATAAAAGGGGAAAGAGCCTGGCAGGGCTTAGTGAGGGTTGTGCCGTGCTTGCTGACTGAGCGGTTGACTTTTGGCGTGGTTCTAACGCTTGCCGGAAACGAGAACAAAAATGTCAACTCTCCCGAAGTCACTTTGCAGTGTCCTGTGTGCACCTGAACGTGAGAACGAGGCCTTCTCTGTGCGCTGCGCTCAAGAAACGCCCAAGGACGCCCAACTTCGGTTATGAGCATCATCGAGCGACATCCCTCCGGACAGCGGATGCAGTCCCCTGACCTTCGGGATCTCCTTCCCCCGGCGGGGCGGTCTGTTACGTTTCGCCTACAACGCGCGGTAATGCCGGCGCGGATGCAACGGACGCCGGGGCTTTGTTCAAAGCGGCGGACATTTTGGCCCGTCCGACGCCGCCGCGACGCCTACCCGCCAAGCGTGCCCAGGCGTGTTTCAGTGCCACGTGTCTTCGTGTGTGCGTGTGTGTGTGTGTGCCCTCGCTTGTCAAAGCGCGGCAGCCGGGGAGCGGAGTTCCCCGAATGAGGAGCCTGGAGGTCTCTCGGCTCAACTGTTCGCGCCGTCGTGTGGGTGAGGGTTGGCGATGCGTCACTACACTCGGTTCAGCAGGTCTCTCGGCCCGACAGTTCGCGCCGTCGTGGGCTCCTGCTGCGCCGTCCCGTGACCTTCATCCCGTGACCTTCCCTCCTTCCCTTTTGGACCGCGACGCCGGGAGTATAAGAGCAGCTGCCCCCGGACGCCATGAGAGACTCCGTTTTGTACTGTTGAGTTACGTGCTCTCCCGTCTCTCCACTTCGGTCGACCTGACCGGCCGCTCTTTTGCTATGTTAGAATAAACAAGTTGTTCTGTTACCAGTCTTCTCATGCTTTGCCGGGACCTTCGGATGCTTCCAGTGCCCCAGGCCGCCAGGCCAACGCTACCCTTGGGGCTTGCGACCCATTGGCAATAACGGGCGTCAGCACCGAGACCCCAACAACTCGGGCCAGCGGTGCGATTACAACAACGCGCAGAGACTGTACATGTCGTCCGCCTCAAGCCGTATTTTGCACGGTGATGTTAAGTCTACCGGTGAAACAAACTTTTGTTTTTTTTTGCTGTCGTCGCGTCGTCCTCCAAAGAACTGCGAAGTGTTTTTTTTTTTTCTCTTTTTTTGTTCCCGACGACAGAACCCAATTTGTTTTGCCTCGTGTGCATGCCCGTATGTGTGCTGGCGCGTTTTCCCCTTTTTTTAATGCCTTACCTAATGTGCGTACTTTCCGTGTACGTCTTGTGTTTGAGCATCGAGTCGATGCTTCATAGGGAGGGGGAATAATGCCACCTGGTGTTATGAGCCAGCGACCATTCAGCATTGCGTGCCCAGCAAAACGGCGAAGAAGACGACGAGGTCAAGGATCCCGCGCCAGCTGGAGAACCGTCGCTTAGTGCTTGGCATTTTTCGTCTCTGGCTGCTCGTACTGTCACTTACTCCTGTGTTAGCGCGTGACAATATGAAAGTACTATAATAGGTAGTACGTGGCTGCCTTTGGAGGCGTGAGGCGTGCAGCATGGCAGACTACTGCTCGGTGCCACAGTGCCGGAGGTACGCAACGGAGCCCGGTGTCAGCTTTATTGTGTCCGGTGTCAGCCGCAGGACAAGGAGCTGCGTGAAGCTTATAACCGGCAGACAGCCATCGGCTACAACTCGGGTATGCAGCAAGCACAAACGTGAGGAAGATTTCTGCTATGGCGCCGGGATTGCGATGTTCGGTGAGCAGCAGAAAACGCGCACTGAGACGCTCGCCCTCGCCCGCTGCCCGGATAATGTCATGACGGTTTGGTCTATGAAATTGTTGATGCTAGATACTGGCAAGTTCACTGGAACGGAAAGGAAGCGGGAAGACGCACATTAAAAGAAGGCATGGCATATAGTCATGTTTGTGTTATGAATTAATACACTGGATTACGAAAAAGAAACAAAGGGAACTCGCACGCTGAGAAGACCGATAAAGATACAGTGCGTCGCAACTTGAGAAGTAATATGAAAATGTCCAAGAATTCAGAAGACAAAAAACGATTCAGTCGTCGCGACAGCACATCACAGTCGCCGTAGCCGTCGAGGTCTCTATAACGAAATTATTTTTGAACAGTTCTGATAGCGTCCACAGAACACATTAATGGTTGCATAGTGTACTGTCAAATGCTCATATGCTGCAGCCTAAAGATTACGGCACGGTGCAAAAACGCGCTCACAGCGAAAGCAAAACTTTGTGCCTGGACATGCATGCAGACGCGCAGTCGGTCGCGTGCGATCACTGCATTGAGGCTTCATTCTGTTATGCTCCATTTGGTTATACAGACAACCCACTATATGAACATATTTCACATAGTTTACTCTCAGCATTTGCCTACCTTTCACGCAAGAACCTGGTTCGGCAGACTCCATCGCGGCGACCGCGCGTATAGTGCCGTTCATTGTACGTATTCGGTAAAGAGATAGCGTCTGTAAACGACTCTGTACTTTCAGTTTGCCCAAGATTATTATATCGACAGTCAAAAACTTCCCTCGTTTTGAGAGTGCTTACATAAATGTCCAGAAGTGCTGCCGCGTGGTGTTCTTATTGAGCGCCGTAAGCAAAACCTATATATATATATATATGAGGAGCGCGCCGCGTGATCCCTCATATACGCAACGGAGGCGCTTCCGACAGATGGCGACTCCGTAAGTCATCGCACCCAATACACACTTTTGCCGCAGTGACTGTACTGTTGTTCACAGTATTGCTCGCAGAGAGTGCGCCTTGCCACTTTCGCCAGGATTATCGCGAAATCGCGATTATCGGATTATCACCTTGGTCAATTATAATACATGAGACTTTAATTAACACCTTATGTTTTTGTCTCCTCAATCCGCGCTTCCGCCGTGTGCGCGCATGCAAGGCGCATGCATCTCTGCGCGGGGTATTTAGACTTATGTCATATCAAGCGAGCACGCTACAAGCCCCTGTGTGTGGCGCTTGCACGACACCTACGATCACCATATTATTTTGTTCTCAGTGAGTTTATCAGCCAAGCATCTCGCCGCCGCTTGGTTTTGGCGTAGGCGTGAAAACTCGCACCGCGGACTCGGTCGAATATGTCCAGTACTGCAGAACCGAGCAGTAAACCATGCTGTAAGAGCGGGCAACTAAATTGCTGCCCTGGGAATGAAACACGTTATCTACAAAACCCTACAATCAAGGCTGCAATCGCACAGCCAGCGAGCCGCGTTGGCTGCGGCAAAGGCGAGTCACGTGATGTTATTTCCGACATCATAACAATACACGCGCCAGTCTCTCTATTTATTTTATTTATTTATTCATGAAGCATTACAGAGCGAAGGGGATAATAGATACAGATAACTACACAAAGAAGAAAAGAAAACACAATAATCAGATAACAATGCAATGTGAAAATAACGCAAGTTAGAGCGACACATGTATAAGCATATCATAAAAAATATTTACGAAATATAAATGCGCGGCATACATGGTGAAGGTTAGAGTGAGAAGATAAGCACATATTGTTAGAAAATAAATCATAATACAAAGCATATTGTTTGTAAATTAGGTAGGTAGTACAATGGAGATAACTTATAAACACTACTGGTCAGAAGAAAACAGGGCTACTCTACATGTGTCAATATATTGAAGTGACGGTATACCAAATAACGTTAGAAAGTGCCTTACAGAAGTCATCGGTGTTAGTAATACTGACTAGTGGATCCGGTAGGTGATTCTATTCCTGGCATGTTTTTGGATGAAACGAGTTTCCTTAGGTAGACGTTCTGTATGATGGGATGTTCATTTTATGACGATAGTCCAAGTGTGCAGAAGTAAAAGAGGCTGGTTCAATATAGCATGATTTGAGCGTGGGAATTGAATGGTATACTTTATGGAACAAACAAATGCGAGCGATTTTTCTGCGTTTGGTAAGGGGATATATCTTGAGGGCAAGTTTCATACTAGTTAAGCTTGCTGTGCGCTGGTAATTGTTAAGAATAAAATGAACGGAACGATTCTGTACAGCTTCAAAGGTGTTAATTAGTGTTAATTGATGATGGTCCCATATTTATGATGCGCATTCTAGATTAGGTCGAATGTAGGCGACATATAGCTGTTGCTTTAGATAAGAAGGTGCCAGCGGTGAATTGCGCTTCAGGTAGCCCAGCATGCGATTAGCTTTGGATGTAATATGTTCAATATGTCGCTTCCATGATAGATTATTTGTAATCTGCACTCCGAGGTACTTATTACATGATACTGATTCGAGTGAGATGTTGTTAACGTAGTAATTAGGAAAAGTTACTTGGTTACGTGAGATTCTCATGAATTTACATTTTCAGGCTTTAAGATTCATGTGCCAGCGAGAGCACCAGGTTGTTACGTTTTCTAAATCTGGTTGTAATGTAACCATGTCAGAATCACTAGTTATCTTCCGGTAAATTACAGAATCGTCGGTAAATAAACAAACACAACTGGTGATTTGATTAGGCAGGTCATTAATATAAACGAGGGAACGTAATGGCGCCCACACAGAGCCTTGAGGTACACCCGATTCTACTGGTACCTCTGGTGAGTCATTGTCATTAATAGTTACATATTGAGCACAACTAGAAAGAAAGCTACAAATACATTTGAATATTAAAGGGTCAATATTTAGAAGGCTTAGCTTATAGATAAGTAGTTGGTGAAGAACTTTATCAAAGGCTTTAGAAAAGTCTAAAAATATACAGTCCGTTGCAAAACTCGAGTCCAAAAACCCATGCAAGTCATTAGTAAATGTTAATAGTTGTGTTTCACGAGAATATGATTTCCTGAAGCCATGCTGAAAACAGCTAAAAAAAAAAAATATTTGATTCAAGGAAATTTGCAAGGTGAGTGAAAATTATATGTTCAAAAATTTTACAAGGTACCAAGGCTAATGAAATAGGTCTGTAATTCAGTGGGTTGTGTGAGTTTCCCGATTTAAAAAGCGGGATCACCTTACCGATTTTCCAGTTAATGGGTAGGGCACTGTCGTTAAGTGACCTAGTAAAAATAAGGGTAAGTATGATGAAGCTGTATTCTGCAGTGCTCTCGAGGAACTTGGAGTTAATACAATCAATACCACACGACGATGACCACTTTATCTTGGAAATCCTGGCCCGGATGCCTACTGAGTCGAGGGTAATGGGATCCATGGCCGGAAAGTTTACGGATGGCAAAGGTGGATAGCGACTGATATTTGCGGTGCAGAATGATTGGGAAAACGTCCTATTAAGCAGAGAAGCGCAAAGATCATTTGGAACTTGAGCCCCTAAATCGTTTACGAGGCTTATACTATTGTCTTTGGTACAGTTAATAATGTTCCAGAAGCGTTTTGGGTTAGTTTTTATCAGAGACGGTAGGGTCGAGTTAAAGAAGTTAAATTTGGACATGTTTAAAGCGATTGTATAAAGTTTGGCAGCGGATGTGTGTGCTAACCATCTATCAGCGTTTAATTATCTTTTGGCGGAACGGAAAAGTCTGCTTTTTTTGTTGGATAATCGTTTAAGATGGTTGTTGTACCAAGGGGCGTGAGAAGATTGATTAATTACTCGAAGTGGAATATATTTGCTGATGAGATGAATTACTGAAGTTTTGAAAGACAACCACATTTATTGAACTGATAAGTCTACATGTGTCAAGGAAACAGTCAAGGAAGGCTGATAGCTCAGAGTTGATAGCATTAAAGTTAGCCATTTTGTAGTCTCTGATATATTTAGTGTGTTTCTTTGCTTTTGTAAAAGGGATAGATATAGTAAAGTATAAGGTATCGTGGTCGCTTTGGCCAGGTATGTGGGTTACTGGTGAAGCATTATCAGGATGATTGGTTAGAATCAGGTCAAGCAAGGAACATGCAGTAGATATGACACATGTTGGCTTGATAGCTAGCTGCGAAACGTTAAAAACTGAGCAAATGGTAAGAAATTCTGCAGCCTCTGCAGATGCCGGGTTATAGAAGGGGCAGGAACGTGACCAGTCGATAGTAGAGAAATTAAAGACTCCTAAGAGAAACGCGGGTAAACTAGGGAATCGAATAGATATTTTGTTTAAGGTGTCATGAATTTTATCTGCAAAATCGCAATCGGGATTAGGTGGACGATAACATACACCTACGATTATCTTTTTGAAACCGATAGGTAGGTATAGCCCCAGTCTAACTCCAAATTAGTAGTCACACTTGAAAGGAACGATTCAAAGCTAGAGTTAATAGCGATTAAAACACCCCAGCCTGTCCTGTCGGCACAGTCTAGCCGCGGCCAGTAAATAGTAAATTTTTTGTTGCAGTGAAACAGCTCGCCTGTCTCTATTTTGTCAGAGAGCCAGGTTTCCGTTAGTAGAACAATATCAGCTCCAGTGTCGTTAATTAGACTGTTCAAACTATCCCTTTTAGGAAAAACTCTCTGAATGTTAGCAAAAATTACGGATGCTGTTGATGATGAGCCTCCACCCCTCGCGTGTGCCAACTTTCTTCCCGCATAGACACGTCCGGAAGGGTTACTCCTGGGGACGTGGTGACAGCATCGATCGTTTGTCTGTCAGTATTAACTTCCATAACAGAATTTTCGTAAGTATTGAACATGTAGCACTTTTCCTCCGAAAACAGTCTCTTGTGGCTTAATTTGATTTGGTGTTTAAGCCTCTGCCGAATTCCAGAAGTCTCTTCCGGGAGTGACATGTTGTAGCGCAAAAGTCTTCGCTTACACTGATACCAGTTCCCCCGAAAGCAGACGATTCGGAAAACACCAGCTCTATTGTCTTGAAAGTGGCAAACTTCACCACTAGAGACCTATTTTTGCCGCTGACAAATTGACCGATTCTATGTGCACGCTCTGTGCTATCTAGTAGTAGACGTACATCCAGTTTGTCTGAGATGACGGAGATAACTGTTTCTTCACACTGACGCGCATTCTCAGACGGGCTATCGGATATCCCGAAGAATATGAGATTTCCTCGCAGTGATCCTCTTCCGCGTCGTCGAGCCGCCCGCGAAGCGTTACAGTCTCTCGCGGTACACGTTTTACATTTTGACATGTGTCACTAATTTCTTACTGTAAAGTCTCGAAGCCAACAGCCTGACATTCTAGAGCTTGCAGGCGGTCATTAATATCAGTGATGCTGGCTGTGATGGACTGCTGTGAACGTTTAGGCTCATTTATTACATGTGACATACTGGATTGGTTTGTTTCAATGCTTATACAACGGGCGTTTGTTTGTTTTACAGTTTTCAGCAGTTCGGTTATAACCTTTTCATCGGGCCCAGGGTTTTGATCTATGTCGTCACTCATCAACAAGAGTAAATTGCAAAAAGGATCAAACACTGCTTCTGAGCACGGAAGCACAATTATAAAGCGGCCTTCAGACCGGAAGCATTTGGTGGGTGCCATAGAAAAACGACCAACCTGCACAAATAGGAGGATACGGTACGACACTGTTATCCTGCTTGTGCTTCCATGCCCACTCTAGCCGTGGATCTCGAGGCCAATAGGTCATAGCAGACATCATCAAAATCCATGACGTCACGGCGACCTGGCGTGGTAACTTCAAGGCGGCGTCAACACACCTCTTTCGCTTTTGCGTCTTTTCTGGATTATCAAGCCTTCCTTCATGCTACAGGTGGTTTATTCCTTTCCTTTTCTTTTTCTACCCTTGTCTTTTTTTGCGTTACAGATGGTAACATTAACGTTGTGACCTTTCCGGTGCATACACATATGAGCATCGCATGAGATTAGACAATGCGTAATATGAATGTTATCTAACGAGACCGAATTTACAGCGAGACGGCATGTCCAACCGTTCACATGACCGGCGAGACGAAATATGCAACGAGACCTGAATGTCTACTATCCGACATTCCATCTCATTAGGCATTCAGGCGGCAAACGGGATGAAAGCACACAATTGTACGTATCACCATTATAGTTTATTAGTGAACAAATAATCCCGCTTTCCTAGAACTTAGCTTCATATAGCTTCTAGCCTGTTCTTTGAGTCTGCGTTATTTTTTTTCTCGAAAGGAATCCTGTTTATAACGCTTCAGGAAAACAACGAACTGCCATTGACCAGCAGCTTTGAATGGAGCCGCGGACGTTGCGAACTTCTACAAACAAATTTTAGGTTTTTTTTTTCAATATGGAACTGTTGCCCAAAAGCACAGTCATTCATTTGCTGTAAGTGCATGCACAGAATTTTAACATTTAACGAAATCTCATTTTATCCTACGTGAAAAAATAAATAAATAAATAAAGCTAATCAAAGCAATTTCGCAAATTTTCTCATATAGGGAGAGCAAATATGTATCAGAGATTCATACGCGTATTCAAAAAGCTAGCAATTATTATTATTATTATTATTATTATTATTATTATTATTATTACTTTATTTGTTTTGGGAATTCCTTCATTACATGATCAAGTGTCCTTTCCCTACTTTGTACTCGCAGCTGATGGACTGGTTTGCTATTCTGCGCACTGTTAATTTACGTCTGTTAATGTTATTATCTTTTATTATCATCTGTATGACGCTCCTGCTTGGGTCATGCCAAGGCCTGTAGTATTGTATAAATAAATAAATAAATAAATAAATAAATAATGAGAAAATTGGGTAGGGGGGGGGGAAGAAAGAAACTAAATTCGACAAGTGTGCCGTTGCTACACCTTACCGTCGTAGAACTGCCATGGGGAAAAATTCATTAAAAGAAGACAATTGAGCATCATGATGAATTCAGTGTTTCGTTCCTGCGCATTTGCTGCGATGAGTCTGGAGTTGTCACCGCGGCGCAAACCTACATCATTTTCTTTATTATTTTTATTATTATTCATTAGCAATTGTGAAGCTAAACAGCAGTCGACGACATAACTACAGGACCAGCCAAACAATTAATCAGCCGCTACATCCTCAGCGTACATTTTAAAAACTACCTCTGACATCAGTAGGACACTGTCGTAGCTACAGGAGGCTACTCACTGACACGGCTCGACATAAACACGAGCATCAAGCAGACAAACATAAAACGAATTCGAGACAACCGCCTTGTGTGTGCCCTTGCATAACTTGCGTCGAAAGTAAGCGTAGACAAAGCTTGAGGTCGGCACAGCGTAGTTGTAACCAGCAGCCGCCCAAACCACACACGACACCCGACCCGACAAGTGCGTGGCCGTGTCTGGCGGCGACGAGAACAGAGGCGACACGACGGCAATGGCTAGCGCGCCCGCCCGTCGCGCCATCTGGTTAGTAAAAGGTGAAGCGCCGGCTTGGAGTAGCGCCAGGATGAATCACTGAAAGCCTTGAAGCACCGTTTCAATGTGATAACGGAGGCAAGGCACTGCTTTGGTGTAACTGCAGTGTAACTGGCTGAATGCATAAGTGTGTGGCGAGAACGACGAGAAATAAAATGGTGCGTCATTTTAGTACAACTTCGCATAAAAGCGAGAAAGTATAATGCGCATTTGGATCGCCTAAACTGCGGTAACAAACAGTCGGTCGAGCGATCTATGAATGAATTCGATAAATGGGTCACGTCATGTTATTTTAAAGCACGGAGTCAACAACTGCGACACACGTCCAGCAACACTTCTCACTGTCTTGTTTTTTCCCTTTCCGCCCGCCTTTTTCTGCCGGCCGGCAAGTGTGAGAAACGAAGGTTTGCCGTAAGGTCGTTTCAAATGCAGCGGGCAGCAGCAGTTACTACCCCTGCTAGAAAACAAAAAAGAGAAAAATTGGATGTACAGTGGCGAAAAGAGGCATGGTAGAAGAACCAGTAAAGCGACTGACCACACGGTCAGCGGATGAGGGTGAACAAGGTACGAAATACTCATTCAATTGAATAATTTAACTGCAGCAGTTTCCCCAAAAATATGTAAGCGGGGAGTTCCTCCTGAATGAGCCCCATTGTGTTCGGCCGAGCGGACTCCCATGGGAGGCATCGCAGGGCAAGCTTGCATGACTGTGCTGCGACGATGGCCCCGGCCAACGCACAGCTCCGCACAGGGCGTCCTCGCATTCACGTGCGCCTAGGGCCGGGGATAGGGGCCTTGCGCCCTGGCACTTTCTGCCAAGCGTCTGGGGACTTTCCCCAGAGCGATACGGTGTGATCCACGCAGGGATCGTTCGTAGCTCCGAGATCAAGCGTAGGCGAAACATCCCCAAATACAGGCAGCTTCCGACGCGTTTATATCCTCCACTTTGACGGACCCAGCAAAACGGCCGGCAAGTAGTATTACTTAGAGTAAAGTTGCTGACGTACAGAATAATTGACAAGTGTCGCATCCAATGAACTATAAGAACATAGATATTCTGCATCCGACTTTTAGTAGCCCGCGCTCTCTACTTTGCTTTAAACAACAAAAATCATCCACGTTTTTTGGGTCAATACAGGACGGCTACACGCGACGCACGCTTCGCCGCAATGCGCGGGCATGGTTGAGTCGGCGCCGCCGCCGTCGCGTATTCAGAACGGTGCCGCCGTTTCGGATTCGGTCATTGCCGTGCGCTGTGGCGTCTGCTATGGTTCGTGCGGTTAATTCGTGAGACTCCTACTGAATAAGCTAAGATGCTGGACGTGTAAGGTTCGTCTTAATACCTTAACTGTATGGCGAACACCACTGCAAACGCGAGCTTGGTCGTTTGCTGACGATCGTGATTGTGCGAGGAGCGCATCTGTTTACTTGTGAGCACCGATGCGGCAGATGACAAAGTTCGCGTCACAGACTCGTACCGCCGCTTTGTGTCCCATGTAACTTGTGCCTAAATTTAAAGACATGGAAGTGCGACGTAGCTGCACGGAACCAAGTTAATGTTGTTTGCCGTCGCTGGAATCAATTCAGACTATTCTTGTTTTTATGTTTTGCCTAATTACAGAAATAGTTATTTTTAATTGTTCAACTTCTCCATTATATTCAGAGCAAAGGTGTTAACAAAAAATTCTAGGACATCCTGAAAAATTCCAGATCCAGCTTTCTGTTGCGTAATACGCGCCACATAAAAGATTTTTCCCCAACCTGAAAGCCCGCGAAATATGAAAATACTAATATTATACAATATATATAATAATGTAATGTATGAAATATATGCATATAGTACGTAATGTGTAATAATATGAAATTATGAAGTACTTTTTCGAAGCGCTAAATTGCCGCAATGTGGCACACTTTACTTTAGATTCTTTGCTGCTTGGTCGCATGTGGCTTTAAGCACTTGCTGTCTGTGCAGAGTTCAAAAACAATATTTAACGCGATACTCGACGTCAAACATATCTATAGTGAGGCCACACATCGCGCGTTGCAATCGATAAAGCCGAAATAGGCGCGAGAAACAAGAATAGATGCAAATCACAGTCAGCTTTGACGAATGTTGCCACTGCAGTTCATATATAAGACTGAGAATCCGCTTATCGCACAAATTTGTCATTCGTGTCGTCACTTTAACTATGTAATGACGTGCCACCTGGCTCACGTATCTACCTTTCTGAAATTAGTCCACACAACCGAGGTGTCTTGGCATGAATGAGGCTTTTGTTCCTTTGATTATTAAACCTAACACACGATTCCATCTTCTGAAGTTGAGTCGTTTATATTTCCTTTACGTATGACCTTTGCGCTCTGTATTATTATTATTATTATTATTATTATTATTATTATTATTATTATTATTATTATTATTATTATTATTATTATTCATACGCTAATCAGCGAATGCCTTGAGCGCTTGAAGCCTCCCCTACCGGGCCCTGGTGGCATCCCCTCCGCAATTCCCTCCCAGTACTGACATCTGTATTTAGGAACTCTTTCAATAATCCCACTTTCGCTCACATACGGAAAACTGCCCGTGTTTTTCCTGCATTTAAGTCTGGCTGCAAAACCGATGTCTCGAACTGTCGACGGATTTCTCTTCTCTGTGCCACGTCTAAGATTTTTTGAGCTCGCTCTTCACAACACATTGTCTTTTACTGTGAAGAAATTGATTCGGAATCAGCATGGATTTTTCACCAGCAGCTCCACTGTCATACATCTCGCAAGTTTCATGACACAGAGATCTGCATCGGTACTTCAAGCATTTATTGCGACCTCAGCAAACCTTTTGATGTAGTCAGACATTCGTTGCTTCTGATCAAGCTTACGCACTTTGAGGATGACTCGTCAGCTGTCAATCTCTTGCGCATTTATCTTCTTGATAGATCATGTAATGTTAACATCAATTGCCAAACGTCGTATTTCTACGTGGCAACCAGCGGTGTCCTTAAGGATCAGTATTAGGACCACTCACTTAAAAAAAAAAATAATGACGTTATATTAAATATTCGGAACTCTTCTTTCCTTCTATACGCCCATGACATCAGATTTTAAAGAAAATTCAAACTTTTGATGACTGCCGCACCTTGCAGTCGGACCTGTTTACTTTTTCTAAATGGTGCAAAGATAACAACCGCACCTTGAATGCTGCTAAGACCAAGGTCATTACTTTCACACACAAAACAGCAAGCATTTCTTTTATTATTCTGTAGATTCTCTATCGTTGCGTGTGTGAGGTCAAACATTTCGGCGTACTTTTCGATGCAACCTTACACTTTTCTGCTCACACTAAACACGTTGCAATGCAGGGTATGTGCTCTCGTGGCTCTATTTGCAGACTATCGTGGGAATTCAAGTCTACACCGTTCCGCAAGTTGTACACAACTGTCTGTTTTCCTCAACTTGGATTTGCGTCGGTCGTCTGGAATGGCTTTTCCGGTTCCAATGGTGACATTATAGACCGGTCCAGAAAATGTTTCTACATATATATAAACACCGCTTTGCTAGCACGGGCACTGGAACTTGTTCTAGCACTGTTGGATTATTGTCATTGCTCTTACTTCGCTGGCGACGTAATTGCGCTGACCTTATGTTTCTTTTCAAAATCCTTCACGGTATCCTCCTCCACCCCGAACTCTTCTGTTGTATCATGTTTCGTATTCCGCGCAAGTTCACCAGAGATGATAGACCTTTCTATGCTCCTGCCTGTCATCGCCAACACTTAACCGTCCACAGAATACTGAGTCATTATAATCCTTATTTCCATGATCTTTATATTTCCATAACTCGTTCTGATCGTTCTTTTCCGAGCTTTGCCTTGTTGTTTCATATAGTTTCCCGCATAGTTCAACTGCCTTTCTCCTACTTTCTCTTTTGTATTTACTTTCCGCTTTGTTGCAGGCACACTCTTATTTTCACAATTTTTCTTTTCATTCATTGTGTATGTTTTTTTCTTATGTATATTCCCCTGGAGTCTTCTTGTTTTTGGTTTTTAATGTATGCCCGCGCCAGCACTCAGACCTTAGGGTTGTACCTGGGCACGTTAAGTAAACGCGATTAATTAATTAATTAATTAATTAATTAATCAATTGTACTTTCTTAGCGCGCTGGATAGACTGATATCTGAATAATCTACATACGCAGCAGTTCATTCGGGAAACGTCTGAAAAGTTCTAAAACGGTATTTTTCGATTTGCAATATATCGTTACGTTACAGAAGCCACTTATAAAGAAGTACCTACAATATTTACAGGAGAGACCAAGATGCATTAACAAGATGGCGGTCGAGAGCGATTCCACCTCTACACGTCAAATCGTCTTCTTCTCACTGGCGCCATTTTAGGTTGCCCCGTATCTCTATCTTCCGCTTACTGTGTGCGGATGCAGGCAACAGCAATTATCGATATTTATGGCGACTCGACGGGAGAGGAACTGGGCAATTCGAAACACGCGCAGATGAAGCTGCAGAAGAGTTGTCTTATCAAACGCCGCGACTGCGGCTTTTTTTATTAATGTACAGATGTCACGGCCATTTCCCTGTTTCGCAACATGTACTGCCAGCAAGAAAAAGGGGGCATAAACAAGGCAGCCATGACGTGCTTCCTATTCCGCAATCGCTTCCGGTGCAAGCAGACAGCAAGAGCATAGTTTTCGATATCTGATTTTGTCACTCAGAGGCGACTGTCGCTGGGGCGTGCATTTGGAAACAACTTATGTGTTCGATCAATTACCAACGGACGACCGCGAAGCTGTGTGACGCAAGCACAGGGCCGCGGCAAGCTCCTCGTGCCGGGCCGGCCCGCGTGCATCGCCACCGGCGACGAGAGAAACATCGGTTATAGCTGACAAGTTACTCGTTTTTCATTAAAAAAAATAATGGCACTTGGAATTAGGCTTGGTCTAAAGCGAATGTTTTGTGAAAAGCGATGACCACTAAACCCTATTTGCATGAACACGCGAGCTTCCGATAGGAAACATTTTGAAATCGGAGCTGGCGTCGGGCCGACGCGGTTCACTGCGAGAAAGCTCACCACCTACAGACAACGCAGCGCGTATCAGATAACTTTCACCCTTCTGCAAGACTATGGGGAAAAGAAAGTCAATCGGACTCAAACGCGTGCGTTTCGAGACCTTCAGCGGTTGTTGACGCGCCGTCCACTACGGTTTCGAAGTGAACGTTAGGCTTAGCGGCGCCGTCGGCATTGTGTTCACCGGGGGTGCTATACTGTAGACATTGTCAAATTCTTCCGTATATTGTCAAATTTGGTATATATAGCGGCGCCGTGAGCCAACCGGGGATGCCGTAATCAGTCGCTCTTTGAGCCTGCTCTGGGCCAATAAGAGCTGACAAGATGGTGAATTAGACAATATGACGGGATTTATCAATGTCCACAGTATGCCCACCCCACGTCGACTGAGGCGGGTGGTGGTGCGCACGTTTCACCGATGTAGTGTGTTCATCCCGAAAGCTCTCTCTTGAATGGCATACCCACACACACCATTGCAGTACACAGCGGGTGCCATATGTAGTCACGGGAAGCTTTCGACACCCGTACCACTTTTCTATAAATCTATGCGCAGATTACAAATACACTGGTGAATAGACACATTTTGCAATATTAGGAAATTGAAATGTGTGTGAATATATATATATATATATATATATATATATATATATATATATATATATATATATATATATATATATATATATATATATATTCGCATTTGAAACCAACCGAGGTCTGTGCACTTATTTAGAATTGGACACGGTTTTCCAGGCCTTAAAGGGACCCTGAAACGATTTTGACGATTTTCTACAAACGTACTGAGTCGTTAGAGTAGGTCCTTCTGATCATTAATTGACACATCTAAGTGCTCCGCGTAAAGCGTGTAATTTATTATAAGGTTTTAAAAATGCACATCGCTGCCGATCGGAGCACGCTGCTCGGCGGAATTTTAAGCCGCCCCTACCCATATGACGAAAATCACCCATATGACGTCAGTGGGGCGAGCTATCCGATTGGCTGACCAGGGCGCGTGATCAATAATTTTTCCAACTTTATGGTAAACAAACGATCTTCGTAATAGTTGGAATGTTAGTTCATTTGTTTTTATAAACAGAAAGTAACATAAAGAGAATGCACAAGAACAATTTTTCAATACAATTAAGCACTTCCGGCGCACAGCAAGTGTCGTCTGCTTGTGTTACAACGTACTCCATTCTGACGAGAACTCCGCGGTCAGAGAGAGTCGGTCTCAGTCTTTTCGCGAGCACTATGACTGCAAACGTAGCGACTGGCAATATGTCAAGCTGCGACATCGTGTCCCTCTGCAAGGCAGCATACGAGCGAACTGGCTGCTGCGCATCGGACTGCCGCTATCCGATCGGCGCCAGGGTTTGCGCGTTTGTGGCCGTCACTTTACACCGGAAGATTACTAACGCAATAGCGTTTCGCGAGTCCGGTATTAGGGAAAATGCGAGCGCAATGGGACAGGGTCTGGCCGCTTGACTGTGCCGTAACGGGATGAGCCATGGGATGAGCAGAATCGCAAATGTGAATGGTCTGCACGGTGCAGCCACCTGGTGGCACAGAGCTCAACCATACACAGTAGCAGTAACGAAGTGTATTCTTCTTTGCTGCTGATGTGTATTTTTCGCAGGAGTTTAATCATCAACACTTTGTTTTTATAAATGTTTAAAATGTTTGACACTTGGTTAGAGCAATATTAGCGCTTTGTTTGGCTGGTTAAGCGCTGCGCCAACAAGCGGCTGGACCGTGCAGACCGATCAGGCCGCACGTACGTCTACGCTAAAGTTCCTTCATCAGCTTGAGTTTATGCCTCCAGTCATTTGCCGAAACGACCAGCTTGCCTGTGGTTACCGGAATACCAGACATGTTCGGCGCTACGACAGAATGCTCGCAACGCACGCTGCTTCGATAGCTCTCACTTGGGGTCGACGGCCAAGCGGCTAGCGGAGAGGTTTCGCGCGGGCGGGGGCGGACTCCAAAACAAACGGAAGTGGACGATGTGACGTCGCATCGTGACGTGAAACCAGTGAAGGCGGAGGTTAACCCCGATCGCTCGGCGAACGAGTTGAGGAGGAAAAGCATGACTAGGGAGGAGGGTAACGTCAAATCGCTTGTAGCTCCATTAATACGTAACGCTTCACTTAAATTGTGGTGTGAATGTTCTACTTAAGCTGTACCCTACGCGTCTACAAAATTTGTCCGAACCGTTTCAGGGACCCTTTAAGGAAATGTTCCACCGCGGAGAGTCGGCCCGCGTCATGTTTGCGTTAGTTTCGGCGACGATTTCAAAATATCATTCCTTAGTTAAAGGATAACATAATGCTTGTCTTTATCATTGTGTAGTAGTATTAGCAGAAAAACTTTATTATGTACAGAAACCAGACGGGCTCCTACCCCAGTTCCCCACAGGAAGTAGGGGGCACAATAACTTCAAGACACAGTGCGGACGGTTGTCGGTCCCTTAAATAGACACCCAAAGTACGGTACACGAACGCCTTCGCGCTCTGCCCCAATCGAAAAGTGGCTGCCGCGGCCGGGTATCAAACCCTCGGCGTTGTACTCCATGTAGGAGACGCGACATCCATCGACTTAACCGCGGTGTGTTCTTCAATAGACCGTGTGCAGAATACCGTAAGTCGGCTGCCCTGCAAAAGTTGCTATTAACTGAAAGCTCTCGTCCACAGTCTACATGCGTTCCCCCCTGAGTGCGTCTAACTCAGTGCAGAAAGTGCGCACACGAGGACTTGCCAAAAATTACTCCGAAAATCTCCTGTCGTCGTCGTTTCACGTCACGCCAGCCTGGCTACAGAAAGATAATGGAGAGTTTTAGGTTAGGGGGCGCAAGTTGCTTCTGAACGCAAGAACTATAGGCTGACGGTACTGCGCTTGCGCAGACCCAGACGTAGGGTTCAGCGCATGCGCAGTACTGTGACCCCTAGTTCTTGCGTACGCAAGCCGCTTGCGTCCCCTAATCTAAAACTCGCTAGTCTGTTGTTGCCATTCAGCCGCGTTTACCACCCTCGAAAAGTAGAGGGGTGAGCTGAGTTCTACGGTGCTAGAGGTGAAGTTGTTCAATGGGAACAAATCCTAACAACGTATACTTCGTTCTACTATAATGTGAGGTCGAGAGTATATTGGTTGGAAAATATCTTTCTCCCAGCGTACGCAGCAACATTTGTTTGCGAAATTTCAGTTATATCGCGGCATACTTATCTGTGGCAAATCTGTGATGCATAATATACCTTTCGTGAACGAATGACACGTACGACTCCTGTGGTGCGAACGAGTCTCCCTGTGGCCGCATACATGATGTGTGAAAGAAGCACCGACATAAAATTTTCAAAGCCGGAAATGGCTCGTAAAAAGCAAATTAATTAAATTATTTAGGAAGTTCTAAATTTTGCTGGTATTTTTTGCAGGGTTTCGATATCCAGGGCCGTCATTCACCGTAAGAAAATAAAACAAAGTAATGTCGAAAATGTCATGTCACCTAAAGGAAACATTGTTGCCAATACTGCGAGAAGACGTTGTGGGATTGCTTTCACAGTGGCTGGGAAAAAGTGAAGAGAACGCCAAGAGAAAGCACTCAGATAAAGAAGGCACGACACCACTAAAGGGCAGCGTTCCGTCCTTGCTTGCACGTCGCAGACGAATAGAAAGAAATGTTCGCACTGTCCCGGTATCATTTGTATAAGAAACGTTGAGTATAGTTTGGGCATCATCACTTTCCAGTGCGGCGCTATAGAGACAGAAAAAATGGGCATCTGTGCATGACAGCAGAGCCAACGAGCCAAAGAAGAGAGAAAACACGTGAAGGGTTACTGGGCATACATGTACAAGGTTGGAAATAGTTTTGTCCATACGGTTAACGATTCCCAACCTATCTGCCATACGTTAAACAATTTAGTCCTGCAAAACGCGCCATTGCAAGGCAGCGAATGGCGGTTTTTATCCTTGCCACCAGTTACAGCAAGGAAGTGCCGTAAAATTGTAGACGCAGATCCCACGTTCAAAAGCTCGAATCCCGTCCTTCACATACGCCGGATCAGCGCTAGCACGAAGAGCGAGACGATAGCTACTACTGCGTATAAGCAATTACCTGTACAGAGGGTAATCCAAACACACTTTCGTGGCGTTTGTCGCAGGCGTCACGAACGTGCTTATCGTTACCATGTGCACCCTTGAAAAAAAAAAAAGAAAAGAAGGTGGTTATGAGAAATGAAAGACATTTGGCCCGATTCATTATTCGACGAGGAGACTCGCTGCGCCGTCCTCGGGAGCCGCCGTCGTGACGGCAACTTGCAGTTAATGACGACGCCTATACAGGGGTATTCGAATAGCGGAATTTTCTGATCGAATATACGATTATCCAAGAAAAAGGACCTTCGAATATCGAATCTCATACAGCTAATTTTACAATTTCTAAACAAAATGATGTACAAAGGTCAGCCTGGAGTCCGCTTCATCACTCATGTCAGCGTCTCCCGGTGGTAGCCCGGCCAACCGCTTGCTGCGTCGAAGGGGTAGTATAGCTCGGTCGTCCAGTGTGATCTACCCAGCAGGTCCACCAAAATTGTTACAGATGGGATGGGTTTATTTACAAGATGATAGATGGTTAACGTAGAGCAAGGGACAGGACGGTCATGCAAGGGCAACAGGCAGCGGCCAGCTCCTCGCGCACACCTCTCTTTCTCTTCCTTCCGCTGTGTCGTACAGCGTGACAATATATGAAGAAACAAGAGGAAGAAAGAAGGAAATAAGAAATTGAAAATATATATATATATATATATATATATCTGGCGCATCATGACAAAGACAGTAATGACATACAGGAAGGAAAGAGAGAGAGAGAGAGAGAGATGCACAGAAAATAAGGAAGGTTAACCAGAGTTAGTTCCGGTTGGCTACCCTGCACTGGGGAAGGAATAGGGGGATAGAAAGAGAAAAAGTGTGAAAGGGGGAGATAGAGGGAGAGAGAAAGAGGAACGAGCACAAACAAACCGCGTGCATTATAGAGCGGTAGGGGGAGGCGTTCTTAAGATCTATCATGAAGGCCCGTAGACCGCAGGAACCTTAGTAACGCGAGTAAAGCCATCAGCGCAGATGCTCTTTGGGAGCACTGACCTAAAGCTTTTTGTTCTGATAGTGGACGATTGTCCAACTGGTCCAGCACTCTGCACATCACTTGTCTCTGGGCACTATATTGCGGGTAGACACAGATAGTGTGTGCGAGCGTCTCATCACTGCTGCATGTGTCGCACGTGGGACTGTTGGCCATTCCAATAAGAAAGGAATATGAGTTCGTAAATGCAACGCCTAGCCACAGACGGTACAGCATGGTCTGTTCACGTCGCGGTAACAGAGGCGGTAGATGCACACGTATGTCCGGAGACAATGAATTCAAAGGACACATTGTGAAAGCGTGCATGTACCACAGGGGCAAAGTACATTCACGGGGCACCATTCGCAGCCCAGCCGCAGCGCCTGTTCGCGAAAGCGGAATCAAGACACGTTGACCACTTGATGTGCAGATCGGGCGGCTTCGTCGGCGCGGTCATTCCCGCTGATGCAGCAATGTCCTGGAAGCCATTGAAATATTATGCTGTGTCCTTTGTCATGGCTGCGATGATACACCTGTCGAATTTCTGAGGCCAGCTGTTCATTGGGCCCGTGGTGCATTGGGCTTTGTATGCACTGAAGGGCTGCCTTGGAATCACTAAAATCTGTCCATTGCTGCGGTGGTTTCTGATTGATGAAATAAAGTGCAGCACGGAGTGCCGCGAGTTCTGCACCGTCGAGGGGGTAACATATGAAGGCTTCAACCTGATTTCTTCAGATTTTGCCGGGATGATGACTGCAGCAGCAGAGCTGCTGAGTTTTACCGAACCATCTGTGTAGACATGTTGCCGGAATCTATGCACGTTGTGAATGTGTGCCAAAGTTGCTTGCTTCAAAGCGTGCAATGGAACGACATGTCACCAGATGTTGAAGGATGTAGTATTGCAGCACCACTGTTTAAGCTGCCTAAAAGCGACGTAGCGTTATTGAATGATTGGGAATTGTTGGGCAGTACTTATCTACTCCATGAGTTCACTCAGCAACTGGTGGCTCTGCGCAGAAAACACGACGCCCCCGAAGCAGCATAGCTCGTAACAATTTTCATTTCCATCTGACTTTCTCCCTGTGCAAATGTTGTTGTCCCTCACACTCCAACAGAAACGAACGTCCGAAAACTTCGAGTATAGTGAGTTCTCGAATTGAATACTAATCGTATTGCAAAGACTATTCGATTCGTATTAGAAATTCCGAACGTGCACAAACCATCAGAAACGCTTGTGCAAGCAATTTAGAAAATACGTATATTTCGAAGCGATTGAGTGTTTCAACGCACAGTGAACGCGAAAAGAGCAGACGAACACGACGAGATTCATTCGCGTTGACCACCTCCTACAAGAATGTTCTTCGCAGGTAAATTTCAAGTTCTTTCCCGCAGCTGTAATGCTATATTTAAATAGAATTTGCGGCAGTATATAGATTTTCGACGATTTATTCTGCCCGCATGAACGCCAACTGCCGCCCCAGCTTCCTGATGCGACGCCCTCCATCCACTTCTGCCAAAAAAATAAAACAACAGGAATTAATAAGTTGTTCACAACAGACTAGAATATTATTGTCTCTGCTCTATAACTTCACACCGTAATTCTCGACAGAACGAAAACTGTCCACTTCTGGAGTCCACTGTGCACTACGCTATTTATACCACGATGCACGGTAAAGTACCCGGCCGTATAAGCGGTAAATCTTTCTGTCCAGCGAAGAGAAACCGGCGCCAGACAGATTAAGGCACTGTTGCCGTATGGGGTAGTGTACGAAAAAATGGTGAGCGTTAATGATTTCTCAGATGCTCACGAGGCGGGGCGTCGGCCAGAGAGCGATAAATGAAATGATTATGGAAAATCACTTCTGCGAAAATCCGAAAGGTGAAGGAATGTTCACACGAAGGAAACGTTATTTCTGAGAAAGCCGCATGGGTTTCCCTCTGTAGCTTCGTGCTACATACTCTCCAGGTGGTTGATATACCGCAGTTTTGCGCCTATAATCCGCACCCCGAATTACAGCAGCCCGGCAAGAAAAAAAAAAAAAAAAAAATATGCCCGCGTATAATCCGCAGAAGTAAGTGCCTACAACATTGCTCAAATCTTTGCAAAAAGAGTCTCCATTCGCGTATGCACGACTCATCTACGTCGTATCTTCGGCCAGCGGCTCTGCTGCCCCATTCTTCGGCGATGCTGACAAAGCTGGATTCACACGCAGGACGTTATCGCGGACGAATAGGTCGCATGATATCTGACGTGAATAGGGCCACTTCGCAGCTAGCGCTCGCACGACAGCGGATGACAGCGCCGAAGGAGAAGCCGTCGCATCGGCAACGGAGACGGAGCAAACGTGACCGAGCCGAAAAGTCCGACGGTGATTTGGCTCACCGCTGTATCGCGAAGCACTTCGCGCAGACTGAAGGAGTGCCGCAGGTATGGGTGACGTATGAATTCGCCGGCGCCGCGTGCGCTATTCGCTAACCACTAAACGCCACATGGCGACCCGTAAAGAGGAGAATTGACGACCGTGAAAGAAGGGAGAAGGGAGCTTCAACACGCAGGAGTGGGGAGGAGGTGGTGTTCCCCAGGAGATAACTATATCGTGCTATATAGTACACTCTAAAGACAACGAAACTTTGAAGGGCGGAGAACCTACTCTTGAAGTGTGGCTTCACGGTAGCGTGGTTCACGCTGCCGTGAAGCCACACTTCATGGCGAAATTCGCATATAGTCTGTCACCCCCACTTTACTGTTAAATTTTTGAAACCTTGGCGCGGTTTATAGGCCGAAAAATACGGTAAACGTTATCGTTTCATAAAGTTATTTGCTATAAATGACAAAGTTTGGGAAGAAAGTAATAAAAGCGAGATATTTGATGAGCAATCATAACAAACGTTAGGAAAAAATTATTAAAATTACACATGACAAACAATCGCAGCGGATACGGCGAGTGCTGTAAATGTAGGTCAATGGATTTAGAGGCCCATACCCATTATGAGGTATCCGCCAAGAAGCGGGTAGTTCAAAATAGGAAGTGTAAGGAATAAGAAATCACAATTCTAGAATAGGTAGGTTATAATCAAAAGAGGTATATTGGCGAGAATGATCTTATGAAAACATATGATTAAATCAAAAACATAAATATAAAACACTTCGAAATAAATTTGACTGAAAGAAAAGGGAAATGCTAATGCCGTCGCTGTACGGTGTCCTCGCGTAGGCCCTTGGTGTTTCTGTTTCGTTTAGATGTGTGGCATATTGCGGTTTTGCTACGTCTTGTTGCACCTTTACAAGCACAAGAAAAAAAAAAAAGAATGAAAAAAAAAGAACTCTGCAGACCAAAGCGCAAATGTTAACCTTGCTTTCCAGTCACATCAATTACGCAAAAAAAGAAGAAAAAAAAAAGAAAAACAAACTGTTTTCTGTCGCTATTATCAATGGCATCACGAAATCTCAAACTTTGCACTGGCTGAAAGGACACCGTGGACTTTCTTGCTCTTTCTTCCTCACGCTGAAAACCGTTAGAACATTTTCAGTAAATGTGTCGCGATGTGATTATGTAGTAATTCCATTTCAAGCATCAAAACAGAACGAGGACACCGAGGGATGAATTGAAGTGGAGGCCTTGGTATTAATTATCGCTTCGCGGTGACGTACTTCCTACACAACGGAGTACCAGCACTCGGACGCTCTTGCATTCCGACCCCATCGGAATGCGACTGTATAGCGGCCGGTTATGCGCGAAGCGGGGGGTCATTATCGTTGACCTCCACCGTTCCACTCGCCTCAGTGTATCTAAAGCTGTCCACTGCCCACTGAAACGAAGTCCTACAGACTGCAGAACCAGATTCAACGGTATGCCATTATACATGCGTGGTCCCGACGTCCCTCAATGCAGCGATCGCGTGCCTTGATGCCTGGCTTGTTTCTCGAAATTCTGAGCCGGTTGTCCTGGCCACCCCTGAAATCATTCACGCCGATGCGCCCCTCTTTCGCGAACAACTGAAAGAAACAAAACGGTAATATCGAACGAAAAACAAAGTTGGATGTCAGTGCGGCTGACTCAAGCTGCGTGTTGCTAGACGCTTGCTCGCCCCCATCAGTCAGCTGGAGGAAGAAAGAATGGCGTGTAGACACACGAAACGAAGAACAAAGAAACGCGGCGCAAGACAAGCAAGCAAGCAAGCAAGCAAGCAAGCAAGCAAGGAAGCAAGCAAGCAAGCAAGCAAGCAAGCAAGCAAGCGAAACAAACGTTTCTATACGGCGTGCAATATGCGAGCGTGGGAGATGTGAGAGGCTCTTGGCGCTCAGACTTGGCGTACATACGAGGATGCCCGCTCGGCAGCGCTCCACACCGCCCCTGTCTGGACTCCACACAACGCGCTTGGTGACGAATGGCCGCGCAGCAATGTGCCAACGCTGCCCGTCAGGCGAAAACAATGGGGATGGCCGCTGCTGCTGCCGGTCGAGAGCGCATGCGGGAGTGAAAAAGAAAATGCCGCTGCTTTCACCTCGCGTTCAAAACGCTTCTAGCCGCGCCGCCCCGGTCTTTTCACGATCTTCTTGTTTAGCTTCTATCTGTTGTTTTCGTCGAGACAAGCGTCAGGTCCAGACCGCGAAGAGAAGCGGGCCGACCCAGGAGAAAGCACGCGCGCAATTGAGTTTTGCACAACTCTCGCCGCGAGCGGAGCGTGCGGAGAAGAATGCGCTTCTGTAAACGTGTTCGTGAAGGCGAACAGCCCCATGACAGTTTCTTTTTATCACGCGTTGTTGGTTTGTTTCTTCATTTCAGCAGCATCCGGCTGCAACATGGCGGCTTTGTTTCTGACTGCGGGGCGGAAAACAGACGACGACACGGCGTGGGAGGCACAGGCCACGTGATGCATACGTCATTCGCGGACGTGCACTCGTGCCGCGTGTTTGGATGAGGACTACGCTCCAGAGTTACGGTTCAGTGCTTCCTATTCGACCTTATGGTGAAGCGAGGGAATGTGTGAGAGCTTTGACGCGTTTATAGGTGCGTAAAAGATACCGGGAAGGGACGAATTAAACGCCTGGTATTGTTTGTTCCTTCCCTTGTCAAGGTTGCTGACTTTTTTTTTTAAAACGAAGTTGTTAAGGGCTAGTTGCTCCAGGATCGTGTCCATGTGTAGACACAAAACTATCATAATCAGTATTGGTATGGTATGGTATGGTATTCCTTATGCGATGGCGCACACCCACTGTCGGGGATTGGCCAAGATTTGGATGAAATTAGGCAATCTTTATGAAATACTAAAATTGGTAAAGCTAACTGGAGGAAATGAACAAAAATAAAATGTTTAAGAATTCAAGACAATCTCTTTGTAGCAATTATAAATTCCTCCACGGTCAAGCAAATATCCTTGTGGCACTTTCCAAGAGAGGAGGCTCCTAGAGAAAGGATATTTATAATTGAAAAGCTTAAACCAAGCTGTGTAAATCTTGATTCTAGAATATTTTTTCTTAAAGAAGTAAAATGGCGGCAGAATATGAAAAAATGATCTATTGTTTCATCTTCGCCACAGACTGGGCACAGAGGGGAGGGCACCAGACCAGCCCTGTGACGATAGAAGTTTAATTTTGGTATTCGACAACGTAATCGGGTAAAGATGACTTCAGTTTTTCTGGTGTGAAAGGAATTTTTGGGCCAAGGGAATAGGAGGTGTCGATATTCTGAAAAATTAGCCACAACTGGGTTCAAAAAGTCTTGAATAATTGTATATCTCCTGAATCTAGTAGTCGTTAGGTAAGCTTTAGGTTAGGATAGGCTCCAGCGTTGTTGTCGTCTTCCACAGCTGGCTGGTTGGTGCACCTCGGCGCTTTCGCGCGAGCACACTCGTGCCACTGCTCCCGTGTTCGTCGTCGTTATTAGTTAATTAATTAATGACGACGATGTATTTGTTAATTAAGAATAACAAAGACGTAAACCAATTTTACAGCGAAGCTGGTCAGAGTTAGTTCCCCCAGGATCGTGTCCGTGCGTATGGACACAAAACTTCCACTGAGTGGCCCAATCCAGAAGATAGTGAAATACTGGGCCGACCAGCGGCGGAGGTTAAGCAGGCGTAAAGCAGTCTCCATACATGGGCCGATACCGAATATAGTGCAATGCTGGGCCGACCCGCGGCGGAGTTGCAGTTCGCCATTAAGAGGTTCACGTATCCAGCTTCGCTGGTCATCCTTCTTCACAGAGTTTAAGGGCACTGAGTTTTTTATTGTAATTTATTTTACACACAGTGAACAGTTGTAGAACCGAGAGGTTCAAAAATTATACTTAATGCATAAAATACTCAGGTTACGACACTTAACACGTGCAATTCCATTTCCTGCATTGATTTTTCGCTGCTTTCAATGCACACATCACGAGAAGCGTTCTTGAAGCTCGAGAGCGAAGTGGCACGTCACAATAGGCTTCGTGATATACGTAAGCTTAGTGGCGGTGACAGTGACGACCATGATGGTTCCGAGAAGAACAGCGCAGCAACGAGAACGATAGCAAGACTTATATATGGGTCCGCGACATTTCACTGAACGCCGCTTCATCGAAAAGTATAAAGACGCAGTATAGACTCGATGAAGTGTCCTCAATGGAACATATTTCCATGGAACCACATCCAATGAAACGGTGTTCGATTAAATGGGAGGAACCACTTAATACGCACACGTAGGGCGTATAGAAATTAAAGATAATCAACGTCACTTCTGCGTATCCGCATAAAGAACATGGACACAAGGAAAAATGACCGAAACAAGGTCAGGTCAGCAACAGTGATGAAGCGAAGTCAAATTTAATAGGCAGGTGAATTGGATACAATTTAAAAACAAAATACAAAGAAAACTAACAAAGATAACAGACAACAATGGTAGATTGACACCAATCAAAAAGGCAAGAGCGACAAAAGTAGAGGTGACAGTGGTAACAAGGATATGGCCGGTGACAGGATTCGCGACAACTAAGAAAGAAAGAAAGACACTCTACTTCTCGAGATATGTAACTTCCTTGTTAAATGTGTGTGATGCACGCAGAAGCTCTGTAGTTGATGGGGTGCGCTTCCAGAATTTCGCCTTGCTCGCTGCTCACGGTATTTCCGTAGTGCGCAGGCCTGACCAAATTTAAACGTGGCAAACATCCACACGCGCTGTAGTGCAAGGCCAAATTGCTGCTCATTGTTCCTTTTAACTAGTTGGAACGTTCATGCAACCTGTCATTTAGGCCCCTTGAGGTTTGTTCCTTGAGGCTAAACCCGCCTGTTGCTACAACTCACCACCACCACCACCACTAAGGAACCGGGTAAATTTTAATGTTTGCGAGCAACCTGATCACAACATAGAAGCCCCGTACTCCGTGTGTAGCCTATACTGCGCTGCACACTGTGCACACTGTGCACACTGTGCAATGTGCACACTGTGCAAATGCACTGTGCAAATGCACTGTGCACTGTGCACACTGTGCAACACTGTACGTGGATAACATCCATGTGCATGTAAGCACCCTTCCCTCCCCCGCACACACAAACACATAATGAGAGAAGAGCGAGCGAAAGAAAGCGAATGTGAACAAAACAAAAGTCTGATAACATTTTAACGTTTTCTCACGCCACAGAATAACATGTCTAGCACTGCTGCAGCAATACGATTGGGAAAGTCACTTTGAAAGCAAACTGTTTGTCTCGGCAGTTATAGCATCGCATTTCGCAACTCGTAAGGCGCAGTTCAATAGAGTATGCGTGCGTAGAGGAAAAAAAAAGTCCGGGGGCACCTCAGCACTTCTTATGCGAAAGCAGTGCGAAAGCATTAAAGACCAATTGAACGCCCCTGCCCGGTGCTTCGAGTTTTTCGCTGCGAGTAATGTTTTCAAGCTTTGCTGCGGGGTACGTTATCGAGTTTGGGAAATAAATTTGTGCGGATTATCATTTTCGTACAGTTTCTACGTCACCATGTTGGCTGTAGACCGGAATCGTTCGGGCGATTTTGCTGAGAAATCAAGGATGCCGCATGCCACCGGCGTCCCAGCTGCGCGACGAGAGACCGAGGAAGCAGCAGCGGCCACCAAGGCCGGCAGGCACGCCTAAGAGCTAAGCCCAGTGTGGGTGAGAGAGAGAGAGAGAGAGAGACGGGCCACGCGCAGGTTTCCCAGAGCGATACGGTGGCGTCACGCGACTAGCTCGCCGATGACAACCCATGTCGTCCCGCGGCGTCACGTCGCCGTATCTCCTCCGTCGAGGTGCGTAGGTGACGTGGCGTCGCGGTGATTCCCTCTACCCTCACACAACACCTAGCGCGCTCTTGTGGCAGCAAGGGTTCCGATTCACCCGCTCTGCTCGTTCGAGGCGTGCTTGTGACGTGGCGTCGCAGCCAATGAGAATTTAGGTGCCGTTTCGCTGCTACAGACGCCGCCGGCTTTTTCACTCAATGGGCCATTTGATATTTTCGCATCAGTAAGAAAGAAGGAAAGAAAGGAAAGGAAGAAAGCAATTTGCGCCAGGCACGGAAGCACGCGAAGCGGCTGGTGCATGTTCGGCGAATGCCTTCAATCACCAAATCCGCGCCAACAGAAGGCAAATAATGACAGGCGTGTGCGACGCCCTTCTGCCGAAAACATTGTGAGCTTGTTGCGAATTCAGCCGCGCTCGTATAGCGCCCAGCCGTGGGCAAAAATAAAAACGCATTTTCTCGGCTAAGTGAGACTAACGCGTCATCGTGCCAAATAGGTCTGTCGCCGCCGTCCTTCGCGCGCCGCGCACGCGATACATTTTTGATGCGTGACGGCTACCCGTCTGTCTTTGTCCGCGTGGCGTGCGCGCGACGCGACATTAACTTCGTGACACGCGGCAGACGCGGTACAGGGGCGCCGAGAGGCGCAATCCCTTCGCGTACCAAGTGATGGGAGCTCTCCTCCGCAACGCTGAATCTCGGCCACGTCGTTTCGCGGGATTCAGACAAATGCTACGCGGCCGACGCATAGTGTATATATGCCGGGAAGACAGCTCATGAATCCTTGAAACAGGCTCGGCCGCGGCAGTCGAGAGTAAATCAATCTGCCCCGTAATGCGTTATGTACGCGCTCGAAGGCGCTCCCGCGAACCTAAATAAGGCACAAGACAATAGCGCTGCTGAGAACGAAGACAAAATTGATTCCGGCAAAAGAGAAGCAGTGCAGTGTCAGCGCTGTAGACAAACCGCCACCCCAGTAGAAGCTTCCACGCCGTATTACAATCGCCAAGGACAACACGATTAAACGCGTGTTGTGATATATGATTTATCCGCGTCGCACTTTCACTCTTAGTTCGCAAGCTACCGAGAGCACTGTAACGACTGTATAGCAAAATTCGAGCGCGAAGACGGCGGAGCGTGTCTCCGAGTGATCAGCGGACAAAGAATGTCCTTTCCGCGCAGGCAGGGAGGACCTGAGGCTTAGGTTATCGATCGCCTTTTCAACTCGCGGGTCGCTCAACCCAGACGGAGATAAGGCTATCGGTGTCGAAGAGCAGGTTACCATAGGCGCGCCGGGAATGATTTACAACGCGTCGACGCTAAAGAAATATCCGAGAAGGGCTGAAGCCACACGTTGAGAATGGGGCGGGAACCGAGCCGGCGCTCTAAAGTGCGGGACCGCGTCTTTCAATCCGTCCACGTTAAGCCTGGACAGCACTGTATATTGGTACCCTTCAGCGCGACTATAAAACATGGTCTGTTCTATATGTTGAAGCGAGACGCTGATGTGCGCCCAACACCCCATTGTGCCCGCGAATATATCGTTTCTCGTATACTATTCGGTTCGAACTGACACGTACGGAGAATATGTGCTCCGTAAGTATTCTTTCTTTTTCTTCAAGGATTAGCTCAAACATAAAATGCGAATATCTACGACACGCTAAATTTGAAAAAGTAACGCAACTGTAGTTGTTCCTAACGGATTTTTCTTACTGTGTCAATGTCTCATGCCTATACTCACCAGTTAATCAAGCACGACAATAGTAAAGACAATCGCATAAGTAGATGCCTGCTGCTCCCAATTATGAAACAACAGCAGTCAACGTCAACGGCAAGTCAAGGCCAAAATAAAGTATGGTCAAACTAGCTGAGCAGCAAGTACAGTTATAATTCAGAATCGAAGTATGCGCTGTCAAGACCAGCCATGAGTCGCCGCTTTGTCCATACTGCTTGCACACTTGCTTATTCGCGTCTTCAGTTTTCTGCTACAGATACTATGTTAGATATAAGCATACCAGTACTACGGCAAGATTTCTGTACGCCTCAGTGCTTCATTCACGCTCACTTGTACTGTGTGCTTTACAGGTCCACCTTCGTACGGTGCTAGCAAACACATACTGCGTCGTAACACGGCTCGTTACGGCGCTTTCGACCTACTTACAGGATAAGATTACAACAGCTATTGGTAGCAGTCAAACCAAATAATCCATCTTTGTGGTTAACTTGGGAAAAACATAGCTATAGCACCACCAAACCTGACGCTATATGAAATTACAGGAAAACGAAGAATGACGCAAATATTACGCGCATAAATACCAAGTGTAGGACGTAAACGCCTGTCGCGAGCCACAACAATTTGTGACATGAAACTCACTCACGCAAAGTACGTGCCTACAGTTCTGAGTTAGATATTTTTTAAGGAGGGCCGAAGCAGCTGAATATATGCTTGAACGGGAACTACGAATGCAACCAAATGTCCGATATATTCTAACTGGTGTTAAGTGTTCTTGCAACTGGTTAAGGGTTTAGTTGTAGGGTTGAACACCCTACAACTAAACCTAACCAAGAAAGGGGAAGACGTATAAGGGGAATTATAAAATGCTAAATATGAAAAAGAATTTTTTTTTTTGGCGTTGCAAGGCTACTTGATGACGTCAATGCCTTATATCAGAGTTTCTTTCGACTGAAAAAAGCTATATTTCGAACGGGGAAGTGGCGACCAAACGCTTCCCAAATTCATAGTTATCTAGTGCCAGACCCCAGTCACACTACTTCCAATTGTAACGAGTCAAACACCCCCCCCCCCCCCCCCCCCTCAACCCCCTACAAGAAAGAAAAAGGAAACTCTAACGCCTTTGTCAGTCTCATCGCGATGACACAAACGCTACATACAATGTATATTTTCAAATGTATGCTCAAGTTTAAATGATATTTATTGGCATCCCCTGCGAAACGGGGTGGAGACAAATCATCACCTAGCCTGCTTGAGCACTCAGATTTTGCTACGCTTATCGCAGTCTATCATTTTGCCAATTTCTCCTTGGTCTTTTCTCTCTTCATAAGATCTATATATTTATATTGTACAGTTTAGCAGCTTATGCCTGTAACCACCCTGGCTCTATGGATTTCTTTACAGATTTCTTTTCCTACAATACTCTAAAGATATCTTGCTTACCCCGGCCGATGACCAGTCAAGGCTTCCATTGGCTTTGAGTTTCAGTGCTCCTGGAAGGTGGACGAACGTTCTCTACGATTCTCGCTGGGTGGATATCTTGGCGCCGGCAGAACGACAGGGACACAGAAAGGCGCACTAGGGAAACAAACAGCGGTAAACTTCAACAACAGATTTATTTCTACTTCTCGCAGGCGTACTTACATTCCGCAAAATGTCGTAAGAGACGTGTAGATCGCTCAGCAAACATAAAGGAAACCGAAAAAATCACGCGCAGACACTTTTCAGGCGACAGCGATTGTTAGTAGGGTATCCGTTCAACGCGAAGAAAGATACTCGAGCTCTTTTATTGATAAAGAAATTGATGGCTTACTGACGCACGCGTCACTAAATGTTTCTATGTTCCCAGGTTCCACCCGCCGTGGTTGCTCAGTGGCTATGGTGTTGGGCTGCTGAGCACGAGGTCGCGGGATCGAATCCCGGCCACGGCGGCCGCATTTCGATGGGGGCGAAATGCGAAAACACCCGTGTACTTACATTTAGGTGCACGTTAAAGAACCCCAGGTGGTCAAAATTTCCGGAGCCCTCCACTACGGCGTGCCTCATAATCAGAAAGTGGTTTTGGCACGTAAAACCCCATAATTTTTTTTCCTAGGTTCCATAATCAATCGTGTCATTTCGCACTTGCTCCTACTAATGACTACAGACTCACGACTATAGACGCTTATTTGGCTGCCTCAAGCAATCTTTTTTAATCTGTGTGGGAGAAACCACGTACTTAGGAATGGCGGCAATATTTTCTTTGTTAATGGTGGTGCCTGTACCATCCACCTGCTAGGAACCTTTTTTTCTGCGATTTCTTAAGCAATCATTCTGCGACTGACACAAGTACGTGACTATGTGGGGGGTTTTTCGTGGAAGATATGATAGGCTGCGTGTCGCTCTGAAGTCTCGGGCCAAGATGGTTTTCGCTTCGCCCGGAGAGCGCCCGCCACGCGTTCGCCACCGTCGCCATGCCAGTTTGAGCCTGGTGACACTCGGCCCTGCATCCCTCGACGAACTCCGGGCAAGGGAGGACCTGGAACTTCGTGCCACTCGTATGCTGGGCCAGTGGCTCAGTCAACGGGCCGCCACGCTCGATCTCCCTGTGGATCCCCCCCCTGCCTACTACCGCTTCGAAGCCTCTCCAGGACGGGCACCCAGTACAAGAGCCCCATGCTTCGGTCCCGCTCCGCCCCTCCGACGACGAGGACATGGATATGTCCAGCTCCCGGAAACGCGCCCGCGAGACGGAGAGCGAGGACGAGGAGCCAACCGGGCGACGTAAGCAGCCGTCGAGCTCTCCCCCCAGCCCGGAGCAGCACACGGCAGCCAGCTGCCACGTGCAGCAACCGGACCACGGCAGCGCCATTTCCCCACAATCGGGCGAAACAGCCGCCACCTCCTCTCCGCCTGCCGCCCAAGACGGAGGCCCTCCAGGAAGGGCGAGCACCACCTCTCGACATCCCGCCGAGTCTACAGCCGCCGCCTCCGCGGCCCCTCAGAGCAAGGGCGCGCCCGGAACCATCCTCAACGCGCCGTCTGCTCCTGATGACGGCGCGTCCACTGCAGCGTCTGCTAGCGAACCAGCTACAAACGAAAGCGCTGCCGACGAGATGGAGCTGACGGACGCAACACCCACTGTTTCGTCACATCAGGGCCCTGATCACCCCGCGGCGCGGTTCCTGAAGGACCCACCATGCCAGCCTGCTTCGCGGCCGAAGCCAAAGGGGCAGAAGAAGAAGCAGAAGAAGAGGAAGGAGCCTGCCCATGTTTCCCGTTCGTCTCCCGGGGCAACGGACGACTCGCGGCGCCCACCCGCTACCCTGGTCACCCCCAGTCTGCCTACAGCCGCAGTACAGAGAGTGACACCATCCGCCCGCGAGTCCACCACGTACGACTTCACGCTGGTGCAATCAAAGAAGGACCGGCGCCGTGCACGAGCCCTGGAGACTGCTGCACTCCCGGTTGACCCCGCGGTCGTCGGTACGGTGCTCTTCCGTCCCTCGGCGCCCGGCGGAACCTTCCGAGGAGCACCGCGCCTCTCACTCGCTGCAACCCTCTCTTCGCGGCCCGGTGTTGCAGTGGTTCGCGTTAACCATAAGCGCAACATCGTGGCCGCCGATACTACCACCCGGGAGTGCCTGGAGGAGCTGCTGGCAGTCACTGAGCTGCACGGAATTCCAGTGAGTGCCCGACTGCCAGCCGAGCGCGGCAAGAGCACCGGCTTCCTGCACGGGGTGGTCGGGTTACCCGCGGACACAGACCTGCTGGGAGCCATCGAGTCGAGCGTTCCCGTGCTGTCGGCAACGAGGGAGGAGAGCACCATCACCATCCGATTCGCGGGACCGGTCCCCCCTGAACACGTGCGCCTTTTCAAGCTCGGGTTCAGGGTGAGACCTGCCAGGCCCCGTCCAGTGCAATGTCGGCAGTGCGGCCGCTTCGGGCACGTGCTGGAGTCCTGCAGATGGCCGACCGACTGCATCTCCTGCGGCAAAAGCCACGCGGAGGGCGCCTCCTGCGAGGAAGTCCGCTGCAGGAACTGCGGGGGCCCCCATAGGGCCGACACTCCCGCCTGCCCCAAATGGCAGGAAGAACGGGAGGTGGCCACCATCATGGCTTCCTCCACCTCGGCATTGTCGCGGCGTGCTGTCAGGGCAGCAGTCCGGGAGGAGAAGCAGCCACAGCAGTCCTCATCTTCGGCGCGGTCCTATGCGAGCGTGCTGAAGGGCCCCAGTCCTGCACCTAGGCATCCGGTACCAGCCCCTCGTGCCTCTCAACGCCAGCAGACACAGGATACTGCTGCTCCACCCGCCCAAACTACTATGGATCAGCTGGTAGAAAACCTGCTGCTCACCATGCAAGCAGTCAGCACCTTGCTGCCAGCTGACCATCCGCTCCGGGCCATCTGCCTGCAGGCAGTGGCATATCAACAGCAACACAATCACCATGGCTAGTCGCACAGCAAAGCGTCGGCCGCGCATCCTGCAGTGGAACGTGCGCTCGCTGCGCCGACGACACGCCGAACTTTCCGAACACCTACTTCTGCACGAGTACGACGTGCTCGCGTTGCAAGAGACATACACGCGCGACGGGGAGTGCAACTTTCCGGGATTTGTGGGATACCACAGTGCGACCACCTGCGAGTTACGGACTTGCGCCAACGTGCAGTGCTGTGATCCGCTCCATCCACCCGGTCGCTCCCGCGCGTCTATTTACGTCCGTGCGCGTCTTGCCCAAGCCGTCGTTCGTGTGGCCGACATTGTACCCACCTCCGTAGAGTGTGTGGCTGTGACTGTGCGCGTTGGGGGGGCCGACACTTGTGTCGCCAGCGTGTACGTGCAACCCGTACGACGGTGGGATACGACCTTCATCGAGAGCCTCACCGCGCGCATCGGTGGTGACTGTGTCGTGTGCGGTGACTTCAACTCCCACCACACGGCGTGGGGCAGCGCCCACAGTGAGCCGAACGGCAGGGACCTGCTGAGTTCCATCCATGCTTCGGGCCTGCTAATCATCAACACCGGAAGTCCCACTTTTGTGCGTCGGAGGGTACACGGAAGTGCGATAGACTTGTCGCTCGCGAGTGAGCGATGCCACTACGAGTGGGTTCGCAGCCCTGACACGCAGGGGTCGGATCACTATCCGATCTCTCTCGACCCGCTCGGCCTGAACCGCACGCGGACATGTGAGTACTGCGTCACGGACTGGTCCCATTTTCGGTCCCTCTGTGCCATACCCCCTCCGGCGAATACAAACTTTCTTACGCATCTTACGAGGTGTTTGGATGCCGCTACAAAATCGTGCGCGGTGCCCGCTGGAACGCCGGTCCCCGATATCAAGCTTCTCAATCTGCGCGCTGTCCGTCGTCGCGCCGAACGCCGTGCCATCAAGAGCGACAAGGTGGAGCATTGGGCTTTATACAACCGCCTGGACGCTGCGTGTCGCCGTCACGCCAGGCAGCGCCGCAATCAGAGCTGGCAAAGTCTCTGCGTGTCATTGGAGGACACTCGCGACAAGTCGCGCCCTTGGCGCATTCTCGCTTCCCTCCTCCGTCCCAAGGTCCCTCGCCATCCTGCACTCTCCATCGCGGTGGCTACGGGCTTGAGCACAGAGCA
The DNA here is from genome assembly GCF_023375885.2 of Dermacentor andersoni. Classification (NCBI taxonomy): domain Eukaryota; kingdom Metazoa; phylum Arthropoda; class Arachnida; order Ixodida; family Ixodidae; genus Dermacentor; species Dermacentor andersoni. The sequence continues at coordinate 96,448,042 of NC_092818.1, read as the reverse complement.
ACTGGCCGAACTCTTCGCCGATGCCTTCGCTCCACCGCCACCGTCTGTGCGCCCCGTCAGTGCACCCTGCGAACTACCGCCGCACAACAAGGCTGAACTCCTCGCTCCCGGCCCTGCGCTACTTTCCTACGCGGGCAATCTTGGAGCACGTAGAGGTGCTTTGCTCGGCCGAGTTTACCCTCAGTGAGTTGCGCATTGTTTTGAACACGCGTAAACGACGCTCAGCGCCTGGTGCCGACGGGCTAACTCATCAGGTCCTCAGGAACGTCGATGCAGCGCAGCTCCCTTCCCTACTCGAGGCCTTCAATGGCGTCTGGCGCAGTGGCATTATTCCTGCTGACTGGAAAGAGGCGATCGTCGTCCCTATTCTCAAGCGCGGCAAAGCTGCCACGAGCGTCAGCTCCTATCGCCCAGTGTCGCTTACTTCGGTAGCCGGCAAAACTCTGGAGGCCATGGCTTTGCGCCGCCTTGAGTGGATTGCCTCCGCCCTCGACGCTTTCGCCCCTGAACAGAGTGGTTTCCGGCGACTGCGCTCAGCAGCTGACTCGCTCGCGGACGTCGTGGCTACGCTAGAGCACGCAGCAAGTCGCCAAGAAGCCGGATATCTCGTGCTGCTCGATGTGCAACGCGCATTTGATGGTCTCCCTCACACCACCATCATTCAAGCCCTCCGTGAGCTACGTGTCAGCGGCCGCCTCTTTGACTACATCGCGGCCTTTCTCAGTGACCGCACGCTCAGAGTGCGAGTTGGCGATACGCTCAGTGCCCCTCGCAGCGTGACCTCCGGGGTTCCCCAGGGCAGCGTGATCAGCCCATTTCTTTTTAACTTGGCTCTGGCAAGACTACCTGACTACATCCCCAAGATGACAGCCCACGAAGTCCGCGTGGCGATCTACGCCGATGACATTGCACTGTTCGCGTGCGGGCCCACGGCCCTCGGCTTCCAAGTGCGAGAATCCCTGCAATCGGCGATCAACGCCGTCGATGAATATCTCGCCAGCATAGGGCTCCAGCTCTCGGCGTCAAAAACTGAGGCGTTGTTAGTACACCCCCGTGCTCGTGCGCGCTTCGAACTGCCTTGTCTCACGCTGCGCGGAAGCCCCCTCCCGTGGCAGAGAAAAGTGCGCTATCTCGGACTTGACATCGACTGCCGGGTCAACTTTAACGCCGCCGTCTCCCAGCTCTGCAAGAATTCTAAGAAGGTGGCTGGCGCCGCACGCTCCCTGCTCGCCCGTGGTCGTGGTTGTACACCGCAACTTGCGCTTCGAGTTTACAACTCCGTCGCAACAACGCGAGCACTCTATGCGCTTCCCCTCACGAACGCCAGAGCCACCAACTGGAACGCCATCGACATGGAGCACCGCACCGTAATTCGACAACTTTACGGGCTTCCTCGCAACTCGCAAGTAGGAGCAACTCTCGCCGAAGCGGGAGACTGGCCGCCCTCACTTCGCGCACGGAAGCAAGCGATGAACCACATCGAGCGCCTTCAACGTTCGCCACAGGGACAACGCCTCGTTTGTCGCCTCCACACCCTCGAGGGCTCGGGCATGGGCCAGCGTGCCACCGAGTTCAGCGCACTCGTCGCGTCGACGCCGCAATTCCTACCTCTGCCGGTATCGCCGCACGCCTCCGCGCTACTCGATGTAAACACCACGGTGCCAGGCGTCAAGTCCAAGCGTCGAACAGCTGTTTGTGCTATGCAGCAGGAAACGGCCGCACTGCTACACGAGCGCCTAGGGGGCCGGCTGCTCGTTTACACCGACGGCTCTGTGGCGAGTGATGGTTCCGGTGCTGCAGCGTGCACGGCGCCGGATATTTGCGCTACACGGCAGTGCCGCCTTCGTGTTGTGTGGTCGTCGACGGTGGCCGAGCTTGCGGCGATCGACCTAGCCGCTGATCTCCTGCTTCAACAGCGCAGTGTTGTTTCTGCCGCGATCCTTTCGGACTCGCGCGCGGCACTGTGTATGCTGGCGAAGGATTACCTTGGACCTCCGTTGGTGCAGCGCGTCGGCTCAAAGCTCCGCCATCTCGTCAGCCAGGGCTGCGATTTGGCGTTGCAATGGGTTCCAGCGCACATCGGCCTGCTAGGGAACGAAGCCGCGGACGCTCTCGCAAAGCAGGCTCACTCCCTGCGCTTCCCCCTCGCTACCTCGGTCAGCGGCTTCGACGTGGCCAAAGCAACCATTCTGCGAACGCTCCGTGCGCAGCATCCGGACCAGCGCGTCGCCGCGGGTGCGTCACTTCGACTCCTCCCCCGCGTGGGCTTCTCCCGGGCGGACCGCTCTTTCCTGCTTCGCCTGCGCGTCGGCTGCTACAGGACGGCTGCTAGAACGCACAGGCTGCAGGGAATTGGCGACCCCGCGTGCAGCAACTGCGCCGATTTGGAGACGCTCGACCACTTGCTGCTTCGCTGCCCTGCCTTCGATGTGGAGCGCACGGACTTGTGTACAGTCTATCGGCGACTGGGACTGACTTACGATACGGCGACCGCGCTGCTATTCCCTGCAGCCCACTCGTCCATCGTGAAGCACGCTCTCTCGGCACTGCTAGACTACTGTAATGCGACGCACTTGAGAGCGCGGCTCTGAGCCCCGCGCTCACATTTTTTCCCCCTTGCCACGTTCGACCTGTCTTTCTCTCCTTAATCTTTTTCTTCCCATTCCCCCTTCCCCGTGCAGTGCTGTTGAGGTGTCCTCCTGTGAGAGACAGTTACGGCGCTGCACTCATATCTTCCGTTTCCTTTCCTAAAATCACTTCACACACACACACTATGTAGGGTATCCAGCTTCGCCAAAACGTGAGACTTGCCGTCAAAAGCTATGGTGGCGGTGTTGCAGCAGGCAGGGTTAGTCTGGCATACCTAGCTGGCAATTGTTCCGCCTGAGCCTCCTATCAGTGTCATAGCGTGTGTGTCACGAAGTGTTGAAGAGCCCCGTGTCTCTCATGAAGGCAATCAGCAGTCGTGCCCTTTTCTTGATTGCCGCAGGCCCTCCGGGGAAAACGAAGTCTTCAAAGCTCCTGTACAGAATGCCATTCTTTTGCAGGCTGTCGACCATCGCTTTCCTTTCTGTGTCGAACTGCGGGCATACCCAAATAGAATGTTCGATGTCGGCGATCTCACCACAGAAGGCACAGAACGGGGAACCGCATCATCCAGTCTTGAATAACCAAGCGGAGTTGGTTCGGAGGCGGTACAACAGCGGTGCTCCTTCCCGAGTAAGTCCATGCAACACACAGGCTGGGTGTGGAGCCTGGTAGATCGCCCTAAAGCGATTGGGGATTACATTCTTAGAGTTTTGAAAGATCTTTGGCACTCTTACTTTCGGGACACATGTCAGTGCCCAGCGTGCAAGAGCGTCAGTTTTTTCATTTCCTTCGATTCCTACGAGGGATGGGATCCATTGAAATTTTACGGTCTCTTGCTCATTAAAACTTTGATCAGTGTCAGAGATTGCCTTGTAAACTTGTCTCGAGCTAGACCACGGTGTAATAATCGTTGTAACGATGATATTGAGTCCGTCAGCACCACGACGTCACGTGCGGAATAAGTTTTCGCAAGGCCGCGGTAATGGCGGCACTTTCTGCTGTTGTAGACGACACTAGGCGATCCAGGCGGCCAGACCAGGACACATCAAGGGAGGATATGCAGAATTCCGCTGCGCGGCTGTCTGTCTGTGCACACACCGACCCATCTGTGTACACTTGTAGGTGGCTTTGAAACGCTCTGCTCAAGTGGTCTAGCACAAGAAATTTTGCTTCGGCAGTTGGAATGGTGCCTTTCGCCGGTAGATGGGGTACACTGAGGCTGCACGTAACGTTCGATAAAGACCACGGCGGGTCGCGAGGCGACTATGTTTAGGCCACTACAATCCTAAAAATCGAAACGTGATCAGCACCGCATGGAAATGATAGCGAGTTCTTGCTCTTAGCCGCCGGAGAAGCGGCTAAGAAATTATACACGAAGCTATCGTGCATAAAGTGCTGCATGACTTCTTCAGCGCCTCAGCGTATTCCCCTTTTCACAAGTTTAATAGACGGAGAATGAAATGTCAAAAGTGGCTTACTTGTCCTAGGTTCGAAACATCAGCCCGTTTTGTTATCGGTCAGCACAAAATTAATGTCAAGGAATCTAACGCTCCCGTAACATGGCATTTCTGAGGTCACTTCTATTTTGTGGGTTTAGACAACCACGAGTAGCGATAAAAACTGAAGCACACTGATTATTAAAACAATCAGATCTCCAGCCAATAAAAAAACACAAAGAAGTAACCAACGTACGCAACGAAGTTTTATAACATTAGTTTCATAAAGGCTCCCACACCCTGTCCAGCTTGGCTAAAGATGGATTACTTAGCACTGCTTTTCGTCAAGAACCTTTACACACTCCTTGTTTCTGCAAGTAGAGGGCACCAAGCGAATAAATTCTAAAAAAACTTTCGATGGTTGTACCCACTTCCATACCAAACCTAACGGCACCACACTCATCAATATAACTGTCTATACATGTTAGTAATACTGACTGCGGCAGAGACTAAAACAAAGCTTTAGCATCTGCGGAAAAAGCTTTGAAACCTTCGCTGTCATGAGATATCAGAAAAATTAAAACCTTCTCAGAACTCTTTGGGACCGAAGGGTCTTTGATCTAAAACCGGGTTATGTTTTCTTAGCAAACACAAGGCAACACATTGCTGCCATGCGCACCTGTCAGAACCTGTCACCCTGAGAAGGCGAGCTAAAAAAAAATACTTCCAGACAATCATCGTTGCTTTTTATGACGCCTCTCAAGACAATGTTCAGACCTCAGATTCACAGAAATGTATTTTCTATAACCAGATATATATATATATATATATATATATATATATATATATATATATATATATATATGTATTTAATGGCACTGCATCGTTCATGACATCGTCATAAGCGAGGCGGATGTCACGTGACGGTGGGCGGTTTGATGCTGCACACGTCATCTGCACCCTTTACTGTCGTCCGTGAGCAAGCTGGCGGCCGAGAGGCAGCGCTACGGTGTTTTAGGCTAAGAAAACAAGCCAAGACAACGCTGGTAATTGCATCGCATCACGTGGACGCTGAATTTTTTTTGCTGCTTGCAGTAGAGCATCGCACGGGCCTGATTTTTCGGCCCGGGCACGCTTTGTGAAGCCCGAGCTCAGCCCGAGCCCGACCCGTGCCCGTGTTAGCAAGCCCGGGCTCGGTCCAGGCCCTGGTGTCCACGAATAAGCTTAACTAGGACCCGCGTGTGCATGACAACGCCCCGCCTGCAAGTAGAAAGATTATCTTTCTCTACTTAGAGAGTGTACCCTTTGAGTCAGCCTCACCTTCTCGGGGTCTAATAAGCTGCAGTGTATGAGCAATAAAAGATTGAAATCTTTGTTTCTCCCATGAGTGCATCAGTGACCTGGTCCATTGCCTGTGCTGTTACTTTTCCGCCGGTACGCATGCATTTACCTTGATCGTACGATTTGGTCTCCTATGAGGTCATTTAGCATGCGAATATGTATGCGCATATAATTAAACGGGCGAATTCACGAGCATACAACGTAAAATAAACGCACAAGTGCAAACAGGCACCCCTTGCGTTAGCGATAAAACAACATAATAGTATCGAGAGTTGTAATAGTGCAATGGCAAAAGCGGTAACAGGAAAATGGTTTGAAGAGCGGCTTTTGTATAATTTATCGTTCCTTACGCAGAAACAATCTTCGTCCTTGAGGAAAGGAAAGAAAAATGGAACTTCATCTGTTTTTCTATTTTCTTTGCAAAGGTATACTAAGAGCCAGCTCATTGCACGCGCCACTTCAGCTCGGCGCAGAATGCCTTGGAACAGGCAATGCATAATGTTCGCGTATGCTCGAAGGCACTACTTAATGAGTGGCCCCGACTGCAGCCCGGGCTCGTAGCTTCAAGCCCGAGCCCGGTCTGGGCTTTCGGTTCGGCCCGGGCCCATGCAGTGCTCTAGCTTGCATTACCAAAACGTGAGATGCGGGCGGCGCGGGGTCGAGCGAAAACGAAACCTTTGACTTTTCTCCCTCACTTCCGTCGTTTTCAAGGGTAAAAAACGTTAGTGAATTCATGTTTTGTAGGAATAGAATAGAAGTGGACAAATGACATTTTCTTCCGTATGCAAACGCAACGCAACGATCTTCTTACAATCGATGGCACTATAGTGACACAATTATAATGAGGAGTTGCGACGTACGTCATCGCGCTAATAATGTAGTGTGTCTAGGTAGAGTCTCAAAATCGTGTCCTACATATACTTTTATTTCTCACTTATTAAATGGGATATTCGGGAAGTCGTTCTAGAGCGCCGTAGCAGCGCAGCGATGGTATTGTAAAAGAGCAAGTAAGAGTTACTGCTAGTATAAATGGACTTCACGGATGATACAGAAGCGAGATCATCACTTAGATACACGGTTATCTTTTTCCTTTTTTCATCCGTTTCGTAGCACGGCCGGTGCGCTGTCAGACAACCTACCGAATATGCTATAAAGCTCTGTTCTTGATAACATTGAAGCCTTAGAGGTTTTTGAGCATTAATCTATCACTTCAGCTTGAGTTAACATTTGCTCTTAGTACCCCCTTAAACTTATTTCAAGAAGTGCTTGGAGTTAAGAACGAAAGCTCCTCTTATATGCGTTTGCTCAGCTTCCCTGCGAACCGCTGCATTATGCGGCACCGTATAGCAACAAGCAAGATTCTGTGTTGTGCGCCGCCGTGCGACCGCAGTCTGTGCGAACCAGGCTGCCACTGTGCCCGACACAGGCGGCAGAAGAGGAAGCAACGGCAGCGGAAGCGCGCGCTGCGATTAACGCCGCGTCGCCTCCCTCTGCCTGCGGGGCCCCAAATGAAGATGAATTTTACTCGGGCGCCGCGCGGACGTTATCGGCTTCGAGGCGCACGCCGCCCGAAGCACGGCAAGCACAATAGAAGCACGGCACGGCGGCGCCGGTGCATGCAATGAAGTGCGGCAGAGCGCGCGGCTAATTGTGTGCATTGTGCTGAAAGCAGAAGCGCAGGATAGATATTGCTGCCTCGACAGTGGAGCAGGTAAAGCGAACCAGCAGGAGCAAGGCATACACACACGTGTAAGAGACACTGCACTATCTCTAGTGACTTTTACTCGCAAGCGCCAAATGAAAAAGCGTGCTAAAGGCTTTGGCATGCAGCGCAAATCACGAGCTTTTTTTTTTCTTATTGCTTTATAGTGGTCCTGAACCAACCCACGGGCTTGGTGAAAAAACATAGTCTGCGGATAGCATACGCTACTGTGAACATGTTAGGCAAGTTTTGCAGTCGTGCACGGCGCATGAAGCGCTATGTCACCTTTCTCTCAAAGACTCTCCTTTTCAGCAGAAGCCTGCTACTACCTCCTTTCTGGATGGTTTGTTTCGTAATATAGCAAATTGCCGTACGCAGCTGCTATTGGCCAATAGCTGATATCAATCAAGAAAGGTGTTTACGTCAGCGCACTTCTTACTACTGTTAAAGCGCATATTAATGGACGCAGTTTATTAAAAAAAAAAAAAAAAAAGATATCACCGCCCAGGCTCTTCGCACAGATGGTTAACCAGCGAAGCTGAAACGTGCGGCCTCGGTGTTTATCACTGGGTTAATCCCGACGGTTCATTAAACGACGGCATGGTAGGCTGCCGGATCCTCGGTACGCAGCTGCTGCTTGCGCTCGGCTGCATGAGCCTATTCCTGTGCCCGGGCTGCAGCATCGACACGGCGTAGACGAGCTCATTCCCAGTTCTGCTCGCGGCGTTGCTGATCGATAGCTGCCTGCTCCGCAAGAGCACGTATGACGCGTTGCCTACCCATTTCGGAACCGGAAAGAAACTGCTGCGCGCGCGCTCGGCTGTGACTGAAATCAACGACGTCACTACTGGCGCAGCTAATGCAACACCACCTAGATAGCACAAGGCCTTTTCACTCCTATCCATGACGTCATGTTACCTGGCAGTGTGCTCAGTGGGGCTGGTTGGTTCAGAATAAAAATCAGGAACAGCGCTACACAGGACGAGCGAGTAAAGAGCACAGGAGAGAGCACTAACTAGCAACCAAATGATTTATTTATAGAAGCAGCATATAAAGACATCATTGAATGTGACATAAAGAACAGAAAAAGAAGGATAAGAAGGATAAGCGTCAGCCACGGAGATAATCCAGTTCTTTTGTTGAGAGCGTGAGGGACACAAAACTGACGCGCGCGTCGCCCCTTTTGAATATGCAAAATGCCTCAAAGATTTCCCGCGCACGCTTTTCACTATATCTGCCAATTATTTCGCACTTCTTAAAGATCGGAGTGCAACCACACGTGTTACAGTGGGCAGCCAGATGACTGTATGGGTTTCCTTTTAGTGCAAAATAGTCAACAAGGTGGATATTGTCGCGCGCAAAAGCTGCTATAAGAATCATGTTCGCGGCTTCATTGACTGTACAACACAGGTCGTCTATAAAATCCCGCTCGGTCGTAAGCGTTGCTACATCGGGCAAACGGGTAGGTGCATTAATGATCGCCTGCGCGAGCATGCCGCTTCACTAAAAGGAAACCCGTACAGTCATCTGGCTGCCCACTGTAACACGTGTGGTTGCAACCCCGATCTTAAGGAAGTGCGAAATAATTGGCAGATATAGTGAAAAGCCTGCGCGGGAAATCTTTGAGGCATTTCGCATATTCAAAAGTGGCGACGCGTGCTTTAGTTATGCATCCTTCACGCTCTCAACAAAAGAACTGGATTATCCTCTTGGCTGACGCTTATCCTTCTTATCCTTATTTTTCTGTTCTTTATGTCACATTCAATGTTGTCTTTATATGCTGCTTTACAAATAAAGCATTTGGTTGCTAGTCAGCGCTCTGTCTTGTGCTCTTTACTCGCTCGTCCTGTGTAGCGCTGTTCCTGTTTTTATTCCGCTACCTGGTCCGTCTTTCATAGAATCTAATGGGGATGCTTCCGAGTGGACAACAGTGATTTTGACGTGAGTGAGTGAGTGAGTGAATGAGTTAACTTTATTTCGGTCCAGAGAAGACGCCACCGTTTTCATCATGCAAGCCCTGTCAATGCAAATTTCGGGTCAGGTAGCGTGGCGTCATGGATCAGAGTAACCAGACCTTGTGCTATCTATTCTAGGTAGTGTTGGCTATTCGCGCGCCTTTCTCTCTCTCTCTCTGTCGCGCATGCGCACAGGGTTGCGCCGGGGGAGTTTTCGGCGTACAGGTAACCCACGGACGGACGGAAGGACGAATCGGCTAGCCATATACAGCTTCTCTGTAAAACAGGCTCAAGTAAGCGAATATCTGTTTTCGAAATTCGACAACAATTACGTACTTGCGGAAGAAGCCCCCTGTCGTCTGCTCACGCTCGGCCAAGGCCGGCCGCGTAGAAATTAAACTTTCGCCACCCTGCTTATCGTTGTCGTAGCCATATAGGGTCTCACAAATCGACTTGTTCTGAACACTCAGCTAACCTCGAGCCACGCGAAACTTAATGTCAGACCACACTCATGCTTTTCAGCGCGCACCCACTTCTGGCTGCTCCTGGCTAGACGCCTTGGCAGGCTTCGCTTTGTATTGGGGGCGAGGAGTTACGGAGTAGCCATCTGTCGGAAGCGCCTCCCTTGCGTAGTATGGGGGATCACGCGGCGCGCTCCTCATAGGTTTCGCTTATGGCGCTCAATAAGAACACCACGCGGCAGCCCTCCTGGTCATTTATGTAGGTACTCTCAAAACGAGGGAACTCTTTGACTGTCGATATAATAATCTTAGGTAAACTGCAAGCACAGAATCGTTTACAGACGCTATCTTTTTACCGAATACGTACAGTGAACGCCACTGCGCGCGGTCGCCGCGATGGAGTCTCCCGAACCGGCTTTTTGCGTGAAAGGTAGGCACACGCTGAGAGTAAACTATGCGAAATATGTTCTTATAGTGGGCTGTCTGTATAACCAAATGGAGCATACCAGAATGAAGCCTCAATGCAGCGATCGCACGGGTTCGCAGCGACCGACTGCGCATCTGCATGCATGTCCGCGCACAAAGTTTTGTTATCGCTGTGAGCGCGTTTTCGCACCATGCCGTAAGCTTTAGGCCGCAGCATATTAGCATTTGACAGTACACTCGCAACCATTAATGTGTTGCGTGGACGCTGTCAGAACTGTTCAAAAATAATTTCGTTAAAGAGACTTCGACGCCTACGGCGACTGTGATGTGCCGTCGCGACGATTGAATCTTTTCTTGTCTTCTAAATTCTTGGACATTTTAATATTATTTCTCAAGTTGCGTCGCACTGTATGTTTATCGGTCTTCTCAGCGTGCGATTCCCTCAGTTTCTTTTTCGTAATCCAGTGCATTAATTCATAACACAAACATGACCATATGCCATGCCTTTCTTTAATGTGTGTCTTCCCGCTCCCTTTCCGTTCCAGTGAACTTTCCAGTATCTAGTATCAACAAGTTCATAGACCTAATAAAGCGTCAAGACATTAGCCGGGCAGCGGGCGTGGGCGAGCTTCTCAGTGCGCGTTTTCTGCTACTCACCGAACATCGCGCAGTCCCGGCGCCGTAGCAGAAATCTTCCTCGCGTCTGTGCTTGCTGCATACCCTAGTTGTAGCCGGATGGCTGTCTGCCGGTTTTAAGTTTCGCCAGCCAAGCTTCACGCAGCTCCTTGCCCTGCGGCTACGTGTGAATAAGGCTGACACCGGGCTCCGTTGCGTACGTCCGGCACTGCGGCACCGAGGAGTAGCCTACCATGCTGCACGCCTCCAAAGGCAGCCACTACCTATTATAGTATTTTCAAATGTTGTCAAGCAGACACCTAAGGTGGTAAAGTCTCACCATTTAATCAGAACCGCGGCGCAGGTGGGACTTTAAACTTTCGTTTTCAGCTCACTTCGGCACTTCCGAAGCAGCCGACGCGGCCGCTGGGTCCACGTGATCCCTCATGCCACGTCACGCCGAAGGTGGCGCCAGCTTTTGCAGTGGTAGAGCTCGGCCCCAACAGAGTTATTGAGAGCGCTTCAAAATGCGCAATTTGGATGTGGCTACTATCCGTCGCTCAAGCTGGTGGAGAGCAATGCTGGTCCGCACGCACCATGCCAAACTGGAGCATATGAGTCCGAGAACGCACTCAAGCCTTGTCGTGCACAAAGCAAACGCTGCGCATGCGCACTACAGTTGCATGTAGCCGCGGTCTGCTACATACCGTAGATACCGCGGCCGCTGCGGAGTCCACTGGTTGTAGGGAGCCTGCATGCAAGCTCTGTTTTAGGGTTATGACAGCTATTGTAGGGGTACTTGACGCCGCCAGCTAAATTAACGTCTTAAACCATATTTCTCTATGGTTAAGCTTTCCAACAAATTATAAGATGTGGGAGACAAAATGGCGAAAGACCAGCCGACAGACCATGTCTCCCGCAACTCTTAGTGACGTGAAAATAATGGACTTTTCTTTAAATAAACTTCAGCTTCAGCAGCCAGAGACATATAGCGTGTCTGAGCGCAGTACACGGTACGTCTACGCTTTAGTTAAAGCGGCTAGTAAGCGCAGTCTTTATAACAGCACACATCGAAAAACATCCTTTATATATTACGTACAAGTGTAAGGTGACGACAATGGTGAACGCAGTTCACACTCTTGGCGTGAGATAATACTACCACGAGCACGCCACCGTGTCGCACGACATGGAATAGAAAAATAAAAGTTCGACGTGTTAAAATAAGAGGACAAGGCGACTAGTATATTAAAGATGCACGTAGGTTTCATGTGCGCATTGGTATAAAACTAAACTTTAAACAATTTAGTAGATCACATGCCAACATGGGTTCATTAGAGCGTGACAAAAAGAAAAAAGAAAAGGAATGGGCCGCGACTTCTAGCGAGATTGAGGACCAAGGTGGCCACTTATCAAATTTGGTGGTCAATAGCGGTCAAAATTTTGCTTTGTCACCACCCTAAAACACGGCTTGTGTGTAGGCTTCCTAGCTGAGTGAGCGTACCAACACTCGCCGAGGACAACCGCATCTGGCTTACGTTCGGCGCGTCGTAAGCGCCGAAATCGGAAGTAGTGGCGTCTACGTGAACACCCAAAATCAAGTTTGAACTGCGCGAAATGATGACGTTCAGTAGGCAGAGCGTTGTGGTCCCTCCTCGCTCCGCCATAGCCTTCGCAGTGCAAGGCATTGAAGAAGGAGCAGAAGCCCCGCGAAGGGGGTGTTTTGAGTGCCAAAAAAACTCCCCTTCGGTTGAACTCATTGAAGTATTATTGCGGCAAAGTATTTCTGGGAATAGCCTATTTTAACTTCTAACGCATTTCCCCACTTTGATAATAAAAAAAACAATTGTTCAGGGTCCCTTTAACGAGGAGACAAACATGCCGCAACTCTGGATTTTTATATACGGGGTGTCCCACCTATCATGAATGCACCAAGATAATATGATGTATGTATATATATATATATATATATATATATATATATATATATATATATACATATATATATATATATATATATATATATATATATATATATATATATATATATGCACATGCCGCGTAGCTGGACCAAACCAAGGTAATGCTGTTTGCCGTCGCTTGAAAACACTGATGTTATTTTTTGCATTCGGCCTAATTACATTATCAGTCTTAATGAATCAACTTCTCGAATATTATTATTAGATGAAAAGTGTCAACGAGAAAATTATAAAGTAACATGAAAAGCTCCCGATACAGCTTTCTGTTGCTCAATACGTACTACATAGAAGCATTTTTCCGAGCGTGAAAGAAGCTCGCGAGTACACGCAAAATTGCCGCGCTACTGGCCACTCGATGCGTTACCGGAGGCTCCCGTTAATGAACATTTTTATCACTGGAAGGAAAATGTCCGCTGATCCACAGCGGCCACGGTGTAGCCTGTGGTGTGGCGATTAACGCAATATTACGATGCCCACAGATGGCTCTATGCGCGCGGCATTCGCAGACGGGAACTATACTCGCCCACGCTGTCCTTTCTTTATGTTTTCTCCTATTGTGTGCTTTGCTTTTTTGTATTACGAGGTGAGACGAGTGACTAGAACACGCGAGAACGAGAATGCGCTAAGAGAGGACTATTTCCTGTCCGGGAAATGTACCATTGCAAGCGACAATAGTTGCAGCTTCAGACGACTCCGAAAAGAAAAAAGAAGAAAGAAATTTCGGAAACCAACGAATAAAGAGCTACATACATTTTGTCACTACGCTTGGGTTATTTCTGTTTCAGAAAGCGAAGATGACGAACTTGGACTTTACAACCCCACGGTTACGTGAGCGTTCGAAGTCCAGACGAATTCCTCTTCTTGATTGCCATTAAAGATATGATGCGGTAACAAAACGTGGCGCAATGCTCCTTGAATTATTTGTTTCTGCGCTCAAAAAGTCACCTGGCGACCCATTGCCAGATTTTCGGGTGCTCGTTTATCCACGAAAAATGCAAAATAGTGAAGAAGTAGCATGAACATCGCGTACGCAACATTTTTGAGGCCTTCACAATCTTTTGCACGAGGCGACGCATGCCTCAGTGCCCTGTCACTCTACCTACCAAAGAAATAGAGTATCTGTCGTGCTGATTGCTTTTTCTTTTTCGTGTGTATTATTTCCACATGTCTCTATATACCGATTATGGAAATAAAGCGTTTTGTTGCTATTCAACGCTCTGTCCCGTGTTTCTTACGCAGGGTTTTGTGTCGCGCTCTTTAAAGCTTAAAGCACAGAAATACTACTTCTAATTTGGTGCACACTGAGGCAAAAGAGACGAGAAGATACACGAACGAAAAACATAACTTAGAGGATTAATTCAACTGTGCTCAAAACTGCCGTTAATGTCTAAAAAAATATCTATAGCTAAGCTATGATTGTCAAGGGTAAAACGGACGCCGACTAAAAACATCAACAGAGAACCAAGACGCTTCGGTTCCCATATGGGGGCCTTGTTCACAATGAAAGTTGACTATGAGCAATCCTGACCAGACAAGTTTTCGTCGAACTCTTGATTTCATTAAGCTATGATTGCTAAGCGTTTACTCGCTGCCTCCAAGTTTTTATGATTTCCTCCGCTTTTTAATGCGTTAGCATTAGGAGTGCCAATGTGGAAAGAAGTGCGTGCGTGAAGTGGCTGCTCCGGACCACTGTTAGTTGCACTTCGCTCCTCGAAGCAGTAGGACGTGTGTCGAGTGAGCTCCTGAACAATACCTTGCAATGTAGTGAATGCGGCTTAACTCATGGTTCCGGGACCTCAAAAAGGTGCGACGTAATGCTAACGCATTCTTTTTGCATTGCCAGTGAACGTTTTCATCGCAGGTATGGACGCAAAGTCGCCTGCGCTCCCAACAGACTTGCAGGTGTCGGCGTCGGCAGTATCCAGGCAGCGGGAAAACATATCTCAGTGATATGCATGTAAATAAATACACGTACCTTTGTCTAAACCTGTGTAATGTGCTACAGCTTCGCTGGTCATCCACCTTCGGAGAGTGGAATGACTCCTCAATTTTTATCGTCATTGCAGAGCTGCACATTCTCAGTGGCACCTACCTAGTTGCCCAAGTTGGCGTCAAGTATGTTCATTGAAGGACGGCACCCACCCTCTGGCACACACCCGGTCACCCACGATGACATCAAAGAGGTTCACTGAAGACCAGCACGGACCGAGTGGCACATACTCAGAACTCCGAGTCGGCGTCAAAGAGTTTCTTCCAACAGCGGGGCCTACCCACTCCCGCATCTATACTAACCCAAGTCGGCGTGAAAGGTTCGTTGAAGAACGGCATTGCCACTTACTCAGTGCCACTAGTTGGTCCCATGTTTGGTTTCGAATCCTGTTACCACAGCACTGCAGCCCGATGCGCTAACAATTCGACCATGTACTACTCAGTGACCCAGGTAGGCGGAAAAACGGTTAGAAACAAACAAACAAACAAACAAACAAACAAACAAACAAACAAACAAACAAACAAACAAACAAACAAACAAACAAACAAACAAACAAACATAGATAGATAGATAGATAGATAGATAGATAGATAGATAGATAGATAGATAGATAGATAGATAGATAGATAGATAGATAGATAGATAGATAGATAGATCCAGAAAAGTGCTTGAAGTATCGTAAGAATGCTAACGCATTAAAATAACAGCAGCACCGTCGATGGCGACAGCTCGAACAACGACCATGCGTGGATGGCCTAAGCCAGAGCAAAGTGCCCCATGCTCAGGGTTTCTCCGGACTTCAATACACCTGTCATAAAGGTTACGCTGCAGAGTATGCTCGACCATACCATCATCCTCTTGTTTATACTGCCCTCCCTCACGAGACGCCTCGAAGGGCAAGCTGTCTCTCTTGAGCTCGAGCAACTGCTGCCACCAAGTTTCGGTCTCATATGTAAGTATTGGTAGAAACTTGGAGGCTAGCACAGAAGCTTGAGAAGAAGCCAAAGACAGCGCAACGAGCAATGGAACGAAAAAATAATAAGTGCAACGTTAAGAGCCAGAAAGAAGCGCTGTGGATTAGAAAACAAGGGGCGCAAGACTATATTCTAGTTGACATTACGAGGAAGAAGCAGAGTTGCATGGTGCAATAAGCGCAACTGACGAAGAGAAAATAGTCCCACGCAGGCGCTGACTGTATTTCTGTCTAGGAGTCCATTTCCGTTTTTCATCCGTGTCAACTAGCACTGTTATTGCTCCAAGCATCCATACCAACTATATATAGCGCCAATGTCAGCTCTCATGAAATGGAGTCGGCCAGGCCATGTAATGTGTAAGGCAATTTCTGTTACATTTATGTGGACCATTTATGTTACAGAATAAATACCAAGGGAAGAGAAGAGCGGTCGAGGATGGCAGAAAATTAGGTGGAATGGCGAAATTAGGAAATTCGCAGACATAGGATGGTGTCACAGGGCGCAAGACGGGTAATTGGAGACCGACGGCAGAGGCCTTCGACCTGCAGTGGACATAAAACAGGTCGGTGATGATCAGTTCATCTGGTGATAGTTGATTTCTGGCTGATCTGGTTGATCTGGTGATCAGTCCATGATCACCATATCATGAACTAGTTCAAAATGTAAACGAACACTTAAGTCAATACGCGGAGAGATATCGTGGCTATTGACGTCGTTCACACGCGGCGTCACACGTCAACGTATTCGGCAGCATGAATATTGTCACCGTTACTACACTGGACAAAGAAGCTGCGACAGACGTCACCTACAACATTGGTCATTTCGAATGAGGACTGGTCTGTTATAATTAAGCTCAGTAAGAATGGACGCCAAACACTTGAGATGTGCCGCCTCGGCAATCCCAGTTTTTCGTCATACGCCAAGGTTAGTTATTTCCAACATGCTGCCGAGATTTTTGTTTCCAAGCCGCATCAACCCGGCAAATACAATTTTAGTAACGTCTCTGGCGTCGGCGGAAGTGTGAAGTATATATATATATATATATATATATATATATATATATATATATATATGTCGCCGTTGTGCTGCTGCGTCACACTGTGCTGACATGTACTGCTAGACGGATGCTTGTAAATGTTCAAACTGTCGTGGACCTCACGACATCTCACCAAAGAACTGTCGACAAATTAAGCAGCAACGTTCCTTGACGAGGAAAATATAGGAAGAGAGCTGTCTGTCAAACCGTAACACCACTCCTATAATGTCAAGCGACATCGTTTGTAGCCGCTGACAATTCTCAATACGCTCTCATGATTTTGTAGATACATTTAGGCCGATCGATTTCCTACACTGGTCATGTGTGAAACGAATTTGTTAAAAGTGACAAGGTTGTCTATGGTTGCGAGCCGTTCACGTCCTCCATGCACGTGGAACACAGCGAAGTGGCTGTTTACATCCGCGAGGAAGTCAAAGTGATTCTCCATTCGAGATAACCATGACAACTTGTGCACGTCTCTATTGCTGGGGCACCCTAACCTATGCTAGTGGGCAGACAACGAAATGGAATCTTGAGCCCTCCACGGCACAGCCAAAAGCCAAGATATAGAGGCATCCCTTTAACGGACACAAACACGTACTCTCCTCCTCTAATTCCATTCTAGACCTAATCTGCATACAATTGACAACTCTAGTCGACATGCATGTCTGGCGCGCTATCATATTGGGCGCATTAAGTTAAGGAGCCTGCGAGGTGCAGAGCAGGAGCTCGTGCAACGTTGGCTCGTGCCTGCTATGACTTCGGGCAAAGCGACTTGTTTCCGGCCTCCCGATTGCACTTCTTCCCTTTCAAGGCGCAGTTGGCGCATTGCATGCGCTGTTTGGTTTCGCATTCGAATTCTTGTGGCTCTTGTTTCGCGCGAAAGAGCGAAATGACTGCACGATTTCTGCTTGTCAGACGCACTACATGGTACGTAACCAAACAGCCATTCTTTCGTTGACCACGTAGTCGCTGACCACATAATTCTGAATGCCTCGAATCATTAGTCTTCCTGCGATCTGCAATCATTTGCTGCAGTCGGCATACTGCGGAGCAGAAACAATTTGTGTGGTGCGGTGCTTCTGATAGCAGCACGAACAGCTTGCATCCCAAACGTATACTGCTGTTGCTGTCTCCGTCGTCGCACGTCGAGTTCCTCGAGCTCGTCATCGTCGATCAAGAAATGCAGTAGCCTATCAGTAGTGCCATGTTCACAAAGCGCGCAAAATGCGATAACGAATGGGGAAGCGACATGACACTTGTGAGATAGCGCAATGGTGCTTCCAGGCGCAGTCGCCTAATATCGCCGTTAAGGTATGTGGCGTCGGGCCCGCGAGCACTCGAGTGCGTGGCTTTGCAGTTCGGAACGCGGTAACTTCTGTACCTTCGCCCATTTAATAACAAGTCGCCGAATGCGGCTTCTTATTGGCTTGCGCTGTTGTAGTTATCCTAGCAAGGACCAGTTTTATGTATGCCTCCATCACCGCACAACACAAACAAGTGAAGCACAGTGAAAACGTACGTACTCCTACGAATTCACGCCATACCTGCATTTCCAGGACAAAACGAGAAGACGTAGGCGTGGGACGACAAAAACTTCGGATTTTCGCCAGCGACCGCGCTATGAGAATCAAATCGACTAGGAAGATTGCATAAAACTTTCAAAATGCTTAATGTGAAACACTAAATCATCGGCAGAGAACTTTTGGTTTCGTATAGCATTTGCAATATTTCGTTTTCAAATTGACATCACCAACACATCCAGCTCCGTCACAGGTAGCAAAAATCTTATCGAAGTAGCGAATAATAACAAGAAATGCACTAAGACAGGTGAGCAAAAGGGTCTGACGACGCACGTCTTTACCTATGCTTTGTGTCAGTCTCAAAAAGCACGCGCGCGAAGCTACAAACGCACTCACATTGCTGTTCTGGCCTCATGCGGATGCTTAGATTGCCAAGAATCCGGCTGGAAGCTTCGAGATTTGCAAAACGTTTGTACTCAGTTCTGTCAACGGACCAACAAAAAAAAAAAAAGAAAGAAAGAACAAAGACAGATTCCACGACAAGCGCTACATCGTATTCGAAATCTGCCACCACTCCTGACAGCCACGCCTCCCAAGCTCGCCGCACTCGTTACATCTCGTCCTCTGGGCGATTCTGCGAGAGCGCGCTTTCTTGACAACTAGCGGCACCTACCGCCGTAAACACGAAGTAAAAATGAAGCCTCCTCCACTTCTTTTCCTTCTGCCTGCGTCCTCCTCTGAAGCTGCTGTCGCTAACCGCCCGCGTCTTGCAAGGAAACATCCCTACAGGAGGGCCTCTTTCATGGTAAGAGCGTTCAGACATCCTCTGTAAGCATCCCCACGCTTCTGCTTTCATCCGCCGTTCCTGTTTATCGCCTGAACAAGCGCAGCCGCTGTCGACGCCCTGCCCGGGTGCTTCCGAAAGTGCCTGCCTTCAGGGAAATAGGAAAGCAGGTGTATCAACACATTCTCCGCTGGGCTCACACATAATTTTCGCATCTACATCCAAAGTCCGCCCTCGTATTGGTCAGTGTGAAACAAAAGCCACGGAGTTTGCGTCCGCCTTGACTCAACATGTTCGCCTTAAAGCGGACCAGCGAAATCGCCGGTGTCCTTGTGTTTACAGTGCAGAGCCATCACTGAAGCATGCCTTCACCCATGACCCGCTTGCGTGCGGTGAAGCCACAGCTGCAGTGCGCTCACGCTGCTGCGAGGGCGTTTTGGGAAGAGGAACGAACTCTCGCGTTAACTGCTGGTTGCGAAGAAAACTCTTAATGCAGTCAATGTCGCGCAAGCTTCGCGAAGCCGTTAAGTTTTTTATGAACGCAGCGGAGTGAAGGAAGAAGGAGGCGCTTCTCGCGAGCACCCAAACCACTTTTCGGCCGCGGCCGTGCAGTGGTACTTGAGTGAGCGAAGAAAGCTCGATGAGGAAGAGGAAAAGAACAAACAGCGAACGCGCATCTCTCGATGTTCGCCTTCGCGCTGCCTTGGTCGGCCGAGGGGTTCCGACTGAGGGGGCTGGGTGAACGCGCGGGCAATTCGCTCGAGGCAACAGATAAACAAAAAAAAAGAAAAAAAAAGCGAACGCCCGCTGTAGCTCGCTAGCGCGCGCGCGCACGCACGGTTTTTCTCGAACAGCGCGTATCGCTCGTTGGCCGCTGGGAAAAGAAGCAGGCATCGCGCTCTTGCGAAGCCGGGGATCGAGCGCCGCCGGCGTCGCGCAGGTGCTGGCGGCAGTGGCTCCATCCCTCCGCGCCGCGCATTGGGCACGGTCCGTTCGATAGAACGGTTTCACATCTGACTGTCGATCTTTACAAGACAGAGCCACGCGGCGCTGTGGCGCAGAAGGGCCTATACGCGCGCCCCCGCGCTGACATATATCTCGTGTCCCCGTAGCCAGCACGCATATATAAAGAGTCGTGTTTTGTCGTCACCGTCGCGTCCACACCGCTCAGCTCCGAGAGCGCCTGCCACCACCACCGCCCACTACGAACACTCGCCACCCCGGACCAGCTGGTAGTGCTCGTAGCAGTCCGCACCGCGCCGCGCTGGGTGGCCTTCGCCAGATGTCGTTCGGCGAGCCAGCTGACGAGAGAGCTCCTCCACCGTGTGGCGGCACCCATTTTGGACGCTCTTCTCTGTAACACCGCGCGTTCTTGCGGCCCCTCTCAAGACTGCGTCGGTGAAGGTTACGGCG
Organism: Dermacentor andersoni; assembly: GCF_023375885.2. Taxonomy (NCBI): domain Eukaryota; kingdom Metazoa; phylum Arthropoda; class Arachnida; order Ixodida; family Ixodidae; genus Dermacentor; species Dermacentor andersoni. The sequence goes on along the minus strand of NC_092818.1, from coordinate 96,427,821 downwards.
ATTCTGTTGTGCTTGTGTTCGGGTTTCACTGGGATATCGCCGAAACGCAGTGGTCGCGCAGCCCACACCGCTCGGTGAACGCAGCAAGGACTGGAACAGTGACCCGGTTAGTGACTGCTACTAGACGCCAGGAGCGTTTGGTTAGTGCCTTTTGGGGCTTTCTTCTCGTAAGCTGGGCAGCTTTTACTTGACCTATTAACCGAATTTCATCTGTCAGACAATATTTTGCAGTTTCGCGTGTACTGTTTGGCGACTTTGCTATAGCAGGTGACCACGTGTAAAGACGTGTCATGCAATTCCCTGCCGTAGAACAGAAATATGAGACCAAATTACCTTAGCAACATCGAAGTCTAGAAACGGCCATTTTATCCACAACGTTGCAGCATGTTTTCCTTATTATCTGCATGCCTTTTCTTACGATGTAGTCAATTAGCATAATCACGTCTACTTTCCACAAACTCTTCTAGCTCCAAATATCTCGTCTTTGATTCTGTGATGTACAGGTTACACTGAATACCAAGGAACGAAATCGCCGCGCCCTCCAAATGGCGCTTGTTGAGAAAGGGTCCCCCGAATTCAACGTTACCTTTGGTTCATGTCCCATCCCATCTCTCGCAGACACGCTTCCGCCTTGACGGTTCCCCCATGGTGCCCGGAGGACGGAGCTCCTCGAGTAGACTAGTTGTTCGAGGCGTCGTCTCCTAGTCGTCGCTGCCCTGAAAAACGGGCACGTCTCGCCCAGTGGTGGCGGCCGATCGCAGAGCCGCGGTCGCAGCTCGGGCCCAACAGGCGACCTCCTCCTCGGCGGCAGGGTGCCTTCGCCGTCCGGAGTGCCGTCTCAGGGAGATGCCGGTGGCGGCAGCGCGAGGTTGCCGCCGGCGGTGCCGGTAGCACGGGACCGGGGATGTGCCGCCGTCCTCGCGTCGCCGTCGGCGGTAGTCGAGCCCCGAACCTCGTCAGCCCGTCGCCCGGCTGCGCGCTCGCGTGCGGACTCTGTGCGGCGATGTGCTGAGCGGCGGACCATGCGCCGCTTTCCGGGGAGGCTGTTGCTCAGCGGCGCAGTTCTCGTCTGCCTCCTCGGCTCCTGCCCCGTCTGCTCCGGTGAGTGTCTCTTCGGGTCAATTCATACCATTTTTCATTGCCTCGATCTAAAAAGAAAAACTGAATTTGCTGGGTGGTTTGAACCACATAGTGCTCGTCCGTCGGACAGGCAACCGCTGAAGTCTGGTTGCAACACCCAACTTAAACGATGTAACGCATATCAAGTGCTAACACCAAGAAGAACTTTCATATAGGCATAATGTAGTAGCCGAGATGCACCTGGGAAACAAGGAAACACAAATTTCGCTGCAGTGGCGAGTTGCCCCGGGCTTATATGGTACATTCGACTGGGATCCTACCACAATCCGACTTGTTTTACAGCGATGCGGAGGCTTCTCGACGTTGGAGACAGAGGGAACTTGCCCGAGGCGAACGTTCGGCTCTTCAGGCGCGTGATCGGAATTCTCTCGTATCTCGGTCACGCTCAGTACTCTGTGAGAGCGCCTCCGACTGCTCTGTGTTGGGTCGCGGCGCTCTGTGCTATATACAAACCAAGTGAATGTGTGTTCCGAGCGCTCAATTTCGGCCATCCGAATGTATAAACCACACCACAAGAGCACCCCAGAGTACTCGAAAACGACCAATGAACCCTTAGAGTGCAAAGGTGCATTCTTTTACAGCTTATTCATCAATATATATGTATGTATGTATGGTGTCGCTGTTATCTATGTTGTACGGAGCGCCTCACGGCTTTCGAACCAGAATGGTTTCTTCGTGCTCACTTTCTAATGACTTATGCTCACTTACTTCGTCATCAACGTTTTCATTTCGTGGCTTCATAGAATAGACTAGGACAATAAGTAGACTATCCTTGGACATTGTATCAAGTATTTTATTGTGTCGGACGTTCTATAGATTTAGGATTTCTCAATATGGTGCCTACAGGCAGTAGTCGTCTGAATGTTTGTCAGACCAAAAGTCTGTAAGCTGTCTGTTGAACAGGCTACATATACGGCCTCTAGACGACGTAAAGTTATGTTAGAGAATTTTCTATGAATCTTCTACAGTTCGGCGAAACAGACTTTTATAAGGGTGCGTAAAGGGCGCACCTATAGTCGTTTCTGCACGTGGCATCGTTTCTCGCGTCGATTTATGGTCCTTCGCGTTGGTGTCATCTGTGCGTTTGTTCTTCGTTCCGCGTATACTCCTTCGCGTTCGAGGCTATTCGCCCACGTACGCCGTCAATGCCTGCAGCGGGTTGTGTGTAGTGGTGACCTCACAACTTGCTCCGAACTTTTCGTCCGTTCGTCGTCATGCGTCGCACATGGAGCAGATCACTGCTTGCACGTTCTAGAGTATTGTGTGTATACGTCATACTTATGCACGGCACACCACTTTTCACGCGTTTGCCGATACTTCGTTGTTATGTGAAACATCAAAGGACACAAATGAGCAGTCCTCACCCGTATGCTGCTTTGCCAATGGGCTGATATGTCGAATCATATTGAGCCACTCGAGGTTCCTGATAGCGTCGGGAGTTGTGAGCTACTTGCGCTGTCATCGTAGAGAAGGCGTGGGGAGATGGCCGACAGTCTCCCTGTGTTATTAACTCATTCTTTATTCGTTGAGGCAGTTAGCGATTATCTTGATGTGAATTCCTTAACACGTCGTATGCACACTCACAAGAGGATTGTGTTATTAACATTGTTGTTCTCTACAGGAGCTAAGGGCAAACGTCGTCAGACAAGCTTATTTTTACTCGTGTTCTTTCTGTCCTTTTGTTTATTAACCATAATTATCTCTCCTCCGTCATTACCCTTCTACACTTTCCTCTGCTTCCACGCATGCGCAGTCATTGCGAGCAGCATGCGGTACAAATGCCGCTGTCGTACCTAAATACATCCATACTTCTTCTGATTCAAGCATATCTAATCTCTGTGTAATATGCAGTAAAACTGACTTATAGAACAACTTTCTGCGTGTATATATATATATGTTACAACATGCTTTATTAGCCCATGGGAGCTCGAATACAGCTTCACCTGTTGATGCATGAGGCTTTACACGAATTTGGACACCGTTAACTGGGGAATTCAGCCCACAGCAGCTACGACTGTCAAATATGCCACTGATCATGTCACAGCGCCCAACCACCCAGACTACGGGCTCTTATATACCTCGCCGTGGCGACGGCTGTTATGCATGGGGGAGGAAATCGCAGCAAGAAGCGCACTTCTGCTGGCCTTCCAAGGTCCCAGCACGAGCCGATCTGTTTAAGTTTGCCTTTATCCATAAACACCGCACAGTGGACGCGTCTGTACTCCTTGGAGCTTTCAAACAAACCTTGGCATAACTTTCCTGCGCAATTCCCCAGACAAAGCGAACTTGAAGACCAACATGTTTATGACAGAGTTTGAAAAATATTATATGGTAACTGCGCGTACCCTCAAGATTCTTACAAAGTGGACCTGCCGCGAAAGTAATGGCAGTCATCAAATGAGAAGTTATGTTAAAAATAGCAATTGGTTATTTTGTGATAGTCAGCTATTTACTGGCCTCCGCCGCAACTTCATTACGTAGCCGAAGCAAATGTCATTATAAACTCTACTATACACGAGGCGCGAAAGTCACTGCCAAGAAGACCTTGCGTCAAGGACAGGTCACTTGTGCTTCTGTATAACCTTCGGGGCTCCCTGGAGACCTTATTAAAGTATCTCGATGAGCTGCCTCTGATACAAAAATACCGAGCACTCGCTGAGTCCAGAACTCTCTGCGTTGACAAGAACAATGTACAAAGTATGGCTCGCAGACATGAAAGCAATTTTGGAGTCTTTAAGCCGTGTCGCGTGAAAGGTGTGTGTGTGTGAGAGAGAGAGAGGAAATATTTGGTGAATCCTGGAGAGGATTGCCTGGTGGGAAGCCTGGCGTGGTATTCCAGGTGGGAATGATGATAGAATTGATACGCACAGACACGCAACTTGCATAGAACACACCACAGCACGCAACATAGAAATTAATTAAACTATCCCAGGTGCGCTTCAGAAGGTTACAGCTAGAACATGACACTTTCTGACCTCTCCGCGCTGTAGACTTGCCGACGCTCATGATCTCATAGTCGACAGTTGAAGCACCCGGGCTGTGTTTTGAATGTGTGCCGAGAAACTGCAGGCGTACAAAGGAAGCGCGAACGCCACATCCATACTTATCGTTTGGTGAGACAACAGCTCTGTCACATTACATCGTTCAAAGACGCCGCACGTTGAGTTGACTATATCAACGGCGAGATCAGAATGAGCTGCTTTAACAATGCCCCAGGAGGCATAGGCGCCGACTACAGGGAGGGAGGGGGAGCGGGCTCCGTGGCCCGAGTCCCCTCCGGAGTTTTCCTGGAGGGGGGGGGGGCGGCAGAGACCCCTCCCCCGCGGTGATGCCGAAGCCCATCCCCCTGCCCTCACCTCCAGACACGCACACCTAAAATGTCGTTACCAGAGTTTTTTCACCCACATCATTTGAGGTTTCTTTTCATTGATCTCTGCCTTTCCATCAAAAAATTTATTGGGGCTAATAACTTACTGCATCGTTATTGGCGTGGATGTGCATGGCTTTAATTTATAATTTCGCTTTATTTCTTAGATCCTGACAATATGATGGCAAGTACATTAAACGCATCAGCGGCGGCTGCGTCATCCGTATTTTTCACTTCAACATTGCTTTAAATTTGCACTGTAAACACCCTGCACATGCACAATTTATTTAAATATATACGCAGGGCAAAATTTATTATAATTTTGAAAGAGGAGAAGGTAGCCAGTTGGCAATTATTTCTAAAGGTATGGATAAGCCTATGCCTAGAAAATGAATATGTTGCTGTATGTTCACTTTACTTCAAATTGCTTTGCGTGCTTTTTTGACCCTGAAAAAACCCTGCAGACTTCAGTGACCCCTTCGGTACATTCTACTATCAACGGCGTGTGAAGTGCACGTGAATGATATGTTTCAGTATTGCTTCTCTTTCTAATAAGCAATGCTAACGACTAATGAAAAAAAAAAAAAGACTCGTTCAGTAAGTTCCAACATTTATTAGCGATAGAAATATCGTCACTTGCATGCAGAGGTCATAAATATATACACGATGTCCCAACTAACTATGATGCACAAAGATTAAAAAAAAAAAGAACAATTGCGTTACTCGAAGGAAACCTATTGCATATTGTTTCCAATACAGTGGAGTAGCCGCCAGTAACTTTTTCATTACTGAGAGTTATTTAGGTAATTGTAGTTATCTACTTCGAGGCGCACTATCCTAATTATCAAAGTGTCAGTGAGGAATTTGTAGGCGGAGCCAAGGTACGCACATCTGACTGCGGTATTTTCAGCGACGTACTAATTGCGTACTAATTTTTTCGACTGATAAATAAACCCCACGAAATATGAAGAATACCACGTGACTGCGCTCCCACCTGCACCATAAAACAATGACCTCGAACAGGCTCTCTCTGAGTTAGTCAGAACAAAGTAAAGGAAATGAAGTAAAACATCATGATCGAGCTAGTAATGCCTTATCTGCCGCGCCCCGGTTGAATTAACACGTCGCGTTTGGTGTTAGTTGGAAACAAGCTGTGATAGCTGTTGTCTTAGCGTAGATTAAGTGCACGGATGGTTCTTCTTCTTTCTTCTGCCACAAAACCTACCATCACAAAAGCAAATCGACAACGTCAGTGCATAGGTTTAGAGCTGCATTTTGTTTCGGCCCAGTTGCCATGTCTTACTCTAATGAGCAGAAGGAAAACATGATACTTGCCTTGGGAGCTGCAAATGACAACTGGAAGACCGCAAACATATCAGTCATGGAAGTGTGGCGGCAGACCTAACGCATCGACTATAATCAGCCACGTACGTCCACGTCCCGTCCTTCACTTAATGTCGTCAGTGTAAAACTAAGTGCAATATAACCATGAAAGTTCACCAACTAGCCCCCTTCATTGCTTTACTAAATATAATGAGAAATTATGAAAACCTGAAAAAAACCGGTAGCAGCGCGAGATCTTACCCTCCGCTCTGCCCCGCGCAACGGCGTGGCGGTACTCCCCGAGAATAGAGACTCCCCTTCCACATACAATGAAATCACGAAGTATTACCTTCTTAATCGCAGGGTTTACAGTTTGCCGCATCCTAAACTAAACAGGGCTCAGGCACTTACATTACGCTTACTACAGACTGGTACTTATCCTTGCCCACGGAGACTAAACATGTTTTATCCAGAGACGTATACAGAGCCTTTTTGCCAAGATTGTGGTGCTTTAGCCTCGCTCGAACACATGCTCTGGTCTTGCGAAAGAATTGAAGACTCGGCGATCAAGGATGCGTCCAGGTGGGAGGCTGCACTTCGCAGCCCGGACCTGGATGAACAATTCTGGGCTGTCCAGCAGGCTCACGATGTGGCCGTGAGGCTTGGCCTTCCGGTCCCAACGTGGGAGCGGCCCGCTTAGTGATTAATTATCACTACTTGCAGGACCACATAAAGTTTTCCTTCCTTCCTTCCTTCCAGAAACAGCGGCGGAGGACTCCATCTTTGAGCCTTAGTCCACGCACGAATGCTGTAGCATTTATGGACTCAAACCCTCATGCTAGCGTGCGGGACATGGCCGCCCAGATATCAATTTCTAAGTCATCAGTTTGCAGTATTTAAATGACTCGGCCTTTCACCCGTACGGCCTTAACGTGCTCCAATGCTTGGAAGATAGGGACCTACAGATTCGCTTATATTTCTCGAATTGGGTCCTCACAAGATCCGATGAGCCACCAGACATTTTGAGCAACATCATGTGCACAGATGAAGCCAATTTTCGCAGACACGTCCAGGTAAATTTACATAATGCACACTCTTGCAGTGACTCCATTCCACGCTGGGTAAAGCGCACTCGGCACCAGTACCAATGGGCGTTCAATGTGTGGTGCGGAATTTACGCCGGTGCTATAATCGGTCCAATATTCTTCGATCACACACTCACTGGACAGCGTTAGGTGAACTAAATCCTTGATGGAGTGGTGGAGGAGTTTCTCGGCGAAGTCCCGCTGTCACGCCTTCCACTTCTGTGGTATCAGCAAGATGGAGCACTAGCACACAGCAGCAGCCGAGCACGAAACTGGCTGGATGCGACTTTTCATGTGCAATAGATTGAAAGGCACGGGCCTGTAAATTGGCCGGCTAGGTCACCTGACTTCTCTCCACTCGATCTATTTCTTTTGGGTTATGTGGAATATCTAGTTGACATGATCAAGACGACGAAGTAATGTGAGCTCAAGGCAAGGATAACGGATGTCTGCCGTATAATTTCAGCATCCGTCATCAAGAAAGCCACTGAAGATGTGATAAAGCGGAATCAGTACTGCGTAGCTGCAGAAGGGCACCTACTCGAACACGCCCTCTAGGCAGCAGCAGGTGTTTAACGGCGTTTACGAATTCAGATAATACGGGACGCACTGAAATCTGATGGTTTTCTTTTTCTGTTGTTTTTAGTGCAGACGTCCCGATTGCCAATTCGGCGCATTTAGAAGTGGTACATTTACTTTCTGGAACGCATCGGTTTTGCATTTCCTCTACACGTGGGTCACTTCGAATTCTGTTTATTTGGTTTTTTTTTTTTGCCAGGAGCTTGTTTTTGCAGCAGGTATACACTCTTATGAAAAGTAAAACCGTCATTCTAATTTGGCTTTGGTCTGAAGCAAGTTTCTGGCGCGAAATGTAGCCATATGGCTGCGCGCACACTCTTTCGATGCAGTGCGAGCAGAGCCGGGATTTTGAAACATTTTGTGTCTGTTTCATTGCCTTTCGCGTTTCGTGCGTAGTCAGAGCGGCGCTTTAGCTGCGTTATGAAGGGGCTTTTGACATCAATGTGATCAGTAGGCCTTGAGAGACGGATAATAATTGTGACTTAGAAATGAGAGGAAGGAATAGCTGCGTAGGCGCAAAAGCTGCTGTTGGTGCTCTTTCGGCAACATTATCAAGGTGATGCGCTGTCTCTTCGGGTTTGCGACAGGCACATCAGTTGCTTTCAATCAGCTTATTTGAGGGCGCTGCTTTATAATGCGGGTGAGCGAGCAGACACGTGATATTTTTTATATTTAGTTGGGTTTGTTTACCAGCCGGCAAAAAAATTAGTACGCCATTAGTGCGTTGCTGAAAACACCACAGTTATATATCATTAGCCGCTGCCTGTGAATTCCTCATTGACACTTTGATAACTAGGACAATACTTATCGAGTTAGATAATTAATGACAATTATTTGAATAAATCTCAGTAACGAAAGAATTACTGGCATCTACTCCACTGTACTTGAAACAATGAGCACTAGGTTTTCTTCGAGTAACGCAATGGCTCTTATTGAAAGACTTGGTGCATGACAGTTGGGACACCCTGCGTAATTTACTTAATAACCGAAATGAGTTCAAGCCGGATTCATTTGAAATCAGAATGAACAGCAGTCATACGCAGCAGAGCTTATACTAGAACTCACTGTAACAAAAAAAAAAAAAGAAGAGTTTTCCCGGAGAGGCTAAGCAGTTTTAGTGATAGCGAAGTATGCGACAATTACACGAAGGAAGATTACAACACCGAGAGACGCCAGATCCTTCGTGGTGCGAGAGGACTCGGGCTCTGAAATAGAACTGTCTCCTGCTGTGAGGTCTTATATGTACTCATATAGGGCCGTCACTGCAGTGAATAATTCTGCGAGGTGTGTGTATATATATATATATATATATATATATATATATATATATATATATATATATATATATATATATATATATATATATATATATATATATATATATATATATATATATATGGGGTTTGAAAATCTGGTAGTGCCCCCCCCCCCCTCCCTCCTTCCAGAATAATTGAAGCTTTCCGCCTATATAGTTAGGTACTGTACCCAACTGTTGAAGCAGGTTTGGCCGATGTAAACCAGTTTCGAGTGAGTGGCGAGCGGTTCACTCAGAACGGCGAGGACTTAATTCTGACGAATACTCACAAAAATAGACGTCGAGAGAGCAAGGTTCGGCACGTAATATGTTGGGAAGCAAGCACTTGATGGTCATGCGATCATGCCACTGTCGAACGCTTACGGGTTAGAGGTATTTGTAGCTATAGGCGATGCATGAGAGGCAAGACGCACGTTAACTAAGCGCCTGTCCTATGCTCTGTGTCCTTGTCCTAGTCGCTCTGTCAGCTGATGCTTGCTGCGGGCAGGGTTATAGATAGCTTTGATCTAAAAAAAAATCTTTGCGTAGAACTGCAGATCACATCTGATGAAATCTACAGCTGAGGACAAATGGATGCCACGTGCCAGACCGTGCTCGTCGCTTGGAAGAACGGTAACGCGAACGCGTCTGCATAGAAAAACACGTTGATAAAATAAACAACAACAACAACAAAATAGAAAAACAAATAGAAACTAAGAGCAGCAGCTTAGAAGTTAGTGCATCGATCGCGAAATCACACAGTCGCCTTCGCTTCTTCCTCTTGATTTCCGCACAGCCGCGTCTCGTTCGAGTCGCTCGTTAGCCTCCCCTTGCTCGTTAGTGACCCCCGCGTCGGACGCGTGCAAAACGGGGACCGCCAGCCCGAGTGCGTTCTTGTGTCTCTCTCTTCTCACCACCCCTGTGCGTCCCTCCCCTCCTCTCCCTCGCTTTTCGCTTGCCATGATTATCCATTCGGCAGCGGCGGCTGCGGGGACGTACAGGAGCAGCGCGCGGATGCGTTATTAGGGGCGACCGCGCTGCATAAATGATCCGCCGCGCCAGCATCCGCGTTCGCGTTCTCGTCGCTGTGCGTGCGGCCGCGGTGGCGGGTCGCGTGCGATGCGCGGGGATGTGATGCATGTACGTGTCCGAGAAACTGCGCAAGAGCGGCCGTTGTGCTTCGGCCGGAGAGGACCGACGCCCCGCTGTCCGGCGAGCCCTGTGCGCATTCGGCGCCTTCCCTCCGCCTTTCTTTTCTCCCAGTGTCTTCTGGGTCCGCGGGGGTGCCTGGTCTCGAAGTTAGCTCATCATTTTTGAGTCGGCGCGAAATTTCCATCTCTCCGAAGCAGGAGGAGGACCTCGCGTCACTTGAAAGGGAATGCCTTTTTTTTTTATATGTTCTCCTTCCTGTGGCATGTGAGCTAAACTTTTCTTTCCCTTCTAACTAAAGCTTCCAGTTTAGAGTTAGCGTTTGTATTGTTGTGCCCCTCTCCCTGCTTCTTTCGTCTTTAGACTTTTCGCTTTAAAGAAAGGATGGGAAAAATAATTTCCTTACAAACTTGTCCAACTGTCCGTATTAATTCGTAAAGATTCTGTCCTACCCTTTTCATTACTGACACATCGAAGACAAGCATACGCTGATCACGAGAATGCAGGTTCGAAGGGTCACGGCGGCCGCATGACGACTGGGGCAGAAGGCAAAAAATGTCGTCTCATATAAACCCAATGTTACAGTGTAATGACAGGATAAATCAATCAATCAATCAATCAATCAATCAATCAATCAATCAATCAATCAATCAATCAATCAATCAATCAATCAATCAATCAATCAATCAATCAATCAATCAATCAATCAATCAATAAAGCGTCCGGTGCATACGCGTACATAGATGCTAGGCGCAGTGCTATAGGCACTGCTCGATTCGAAGAGCTCTGCTTATCTTTTTTTCCCATAGCAGCGAGATTATCAGCGCCACCATGAAGGCATCGTCACATGTGTTTCCTACGGAAGCGTGGAATCTCGGGCGAGCTCGTCCGACTCCACGATGTGGGTCTACAGTGCAAAAAAGAACGCCGACACAGGTGAAGAACAGCGCTCGTGCCGTCTTTTCTTCGCCTACGTTCACGTTCTCTTTCGCGCTGAGCAGACGCCGCGATGTTTTCCCTCTCAATTTAGCGTCGCTTGTCTTCGCCGCTCATTATCTCGACCTTGAGCTAAAAGACTGCGAGTGTCAAAGTCTGCGTTGCTTTTTTTTTTTGCAGTGGGCGACATTATTGTCATTCGTTGTAAATGATTAATGAAATAATAATGATCACTTAATTTGTTCGTCTTATGTATCGTTATTATGCAGCACACCGATTCGCTGCAAAGTACTTTTCATTATTTACGCACTGTATATGCCGCACGCTTTGCCCAATTTCTCCTGCTCAAAGCGGATCTTCTATTGCATTATATTCCCTTCATATTCCTTCAGGGTTGTTTGGCTAAAAAGAGGTACTTAATTTAGACTGCTCGGACCCAAGTTCATCTTCGTTCCAAACAAGGCCAACAATGTATAGGCCAAATTTAACTAAACTGTAAATACCAAGGCCAAACTATTTAACCAACCACTCTGTAAACAGCCACTTATGGAGCGATGTTTCTCTACCTTTGTTTCTTTTTTCTCGGCCACTTTTAATTGCCTGCCGGTGTAGCGTAGTTACAGCTTATCTGCCGGAAATTTATACCGCTTCCTCAACGCATTCGTTCTGCGTAAGAACGACCCTACCCCAAGCGAACCAATACAATGCAATAATACTTGCCTGCTTTCCTTCTCGAAAGAACTTGTCATGCCCCTGAGTGCAGTTTATCGCAATACAGTCAAGTAAAGCAGAAAGCCACGTCACTTCAGTTCCACGAGCTCTTGAAGCTCTTGAATAACGCCTTGTGCACGAGGCGGTTCCAATGCATTCGTTATATATATTTTTTTTGGTCCAGATGTCGTTTACTCCGCTCAGAAACAACTCGCATCTTTCACTGCTGACACATATGCCTCTACTCTTCCTGGACTCGTGCCGAACAGTGCTTCTGTTTTACGTCTGCTATCACTGGGACGTCTGCGGAAAGACGTGATACCATACCGGCATGCCGTGCCGTCCCTTGTCTATTCGTGCCGCAAGAAAAATGAAAGGACTCCCATGCGCTTTTCATTACGACGACAACGAATGAGACAGTGTAGAATAAAAAAAAAAGGGCTCGGATATGGGTGTCGACGGTGTGAGCGATTGTCGGGCTTTCTTTCTCTACCCTGTCCGAATCGAGCTATGGGCGTGCCCAGGACAGGTCGATGACCCAACGCACCACGGTGCACCCGCCTCATCGTATAACGTGGCTGAAAGAATTACTCTCCGACATGCGGAAGAGGATGGCAATGGTCGATATCTATATCTCGCCTTATATTGCCTATACGCCACGGACACCGCGAGAACGAAACAGGAAAATCAATGTTTGATGCGTTCGTGACCAACGCCCAGCGTTCCGCTTTCGTGTCTTCTGTCGCACCGTTGCCATTTGCTTTGCTGCGATTTGAGCAAGTCGCTTTGGAATACTTTCGAGGATCCTAAAGTCCTTGTTTCCGAACGCTGTGCTCGTACCGCCCTGAATACGGTTTGTTTTGGCAGTTGGACGGTGATCGGCCTTGTTTCGACTCACAGGCAGAGCAAGGAATACACAAATAAACACAGCGCTGTTCCTTAAACGCCAGGTCGTCAAGGTTCTTTCGCTAGCTGTTTCAAGTTACGTGCCAAAGCTTTACGACATCCTAAAGGCTGATGGATGGCACGCTACTTCAAGCTAACTAAACCAACGAGTAACGACATGGTCTCGGAGATTTCGTAAACTTGACCCCTAGTTATATCATCGTTTACGTGCTTTCTAGCAGGTTATTGTGCCAAGAAAAGCTCCGGCGCTTCTTCCTGTCCACATGTATTCAGTGACCCGCCAAAAGAAGCCCATATATGCTTCGATGCAAATGAAAAAAAAAGAAAAAGAAAATAAAGCTCAATTCAGTCAAGTCAAAATAGTCCTGACAGTTCTAACTGCTAGACGTGTTCCGCACATGCACTGGTTCTTACGCGTTATGCAATGCTTGACAGCCGCTTGCATACATACATACATAAGCGCGTGCGAATTGATTTGATTTATTCGACGAGATTGGAAACAAGTAAATTCGACGAAGACATACAAAAAACAGGCCCCTTCGCTCAAGGCCGATTTGGGACCTTTTGAGACTGGTACATGAACAATAAACTATAGGAGCGATTGTGGATCACACAACAGTGCAGAAGTACCGAAACGTTCGAATAACAAATCGAATGTTGTGAAATTCGATTCAGCCTTCGAATCAAATAATCACTATTGGTAAGCACGAATATGTTTCGGATAGTTTTCGAATATGTTAAAACGTCAAATCAGGCCGATCAAACTTAATATTGGGCAAGCGTGCGATAAATCTGACCCGGACAGCCATAGTAGTAGATATAAAACACTAGTATAGGAGTTGCGTAGCGGAGCGTGCAATTCGTCGATCAGGGAGCCATAATTTTCCAGTGAAGCCGCCACCATTCGCACTAACCGAAGAGTCCCCAACAAACTGCTTATTTATTTCCTAAAGCTTTATTTATTATCGTTCCAATAAACAATTCTTCGTAATATGCTACGCAAACACAGAAGTTTCCTAACGGTACGAATATACTAGGACGTGAACATCGTTTTACATTAACGGTGAGAACAGCTATCCGTTATTCGAAAGCTATCCGAGAAGTTCGATATTTGGCACGATTCGGTTCGCTTCTGGCACTATTTGATTCGTATTCGATTCCGTTTAGGAAGACAATTATGCAGGTACAACGCGCATTTTGGAATCTATGTTAAGCAATCGAAGCTTTCGTGAAGAGGTTAATGAAGTTCCATAAGTTTACCAATTTGATTCCTGCGTCTTTGGCGTAAAAGAAACTGCTGCGCGCATGTGGACTCGCACACCTGTGCTACGTAATGTGACAACTATTGTACTGGCTTGTATTTGTTCATGCCTTATTAGCTATTTTACTTGTAGCGCCCGCTTCTTGGCTAACCCTTCGTCGCGGGTATGTGTTATAGTATGCCAATCATCATCATCATCAACATGGCGCAGTCATCTCAAATAGGCCGTTGGCTTTGGCACAATGGAAATATGGTTAGGAAAGCATAGTTAGGAAATGGTTACGGAAGCGAACCTCAGTGGCCGCACCGTTTTCATGTCCACTTCGGATGTAGAGACTGATAGACATGACGTTCGCAGGGGTGTTCCGCAGGGTGGTGTCCTTAGCCCAATATTGTTCAATATCATACTGGTGGGCCTTGCAGACGAGCTACCTGAAACAGCGCGTATCAGTACGTACGCCGATGATATCTGTATCTGGTTATCTGGGGTCACACGTCCACAAGTGCGTGCAAGGCTCCAACGTGCGGCTACCATAACGGCGAAGTACTTAAGCCGTAGAGGCCTGCAACTCTCAGCAACTAAGTGTGCAGACATGGCATTCACGCGCAAATCAATGTCACATTATCCGATCGTTGTCGACGGAACGGCGCTCCCTTTAGTCACCCACCAGAGATTCCTTGGCGTGATAATAGACTGCAGTCTCTCTTGGACCAAACATGTTACTGCGCTTAGGGCTAAACTGACCAACTTCATACACGTTCTTGTAATATCAGGACTGAGATGGGGCCCCTCTGAGCGAAGTTTGCTCCAAGTGTACCAGGCACTTCTTGTGGGCTACATACGCTACAGAATGCCTGTGTTATCTAACATGGGGTCATCTTGTGTACGCACGCTGGAGAGCCTTCAGGATATGTCTTGGATATGTCTTGGCTTGCCACGCTGCACGTCAACTAAGGGCACAATAGCGGAAGCACGGGCTTGTCCAATCGACATATACAGGTCTTGTGAACCTGTGCGAATCTATCTTCGCCTGCTAACCAGACACTCACACCATCCACTGTCAACACTTCCAAGCACGAACCTTGACTGTGTTTTTTCTAAAGCTATTGCATGTCACGCAAGCATTATACCTGCAAGATTCCAGGCCACCGACATCCCCGCGACACCTCCATGGACATTGCCAAGACCACTAGTGAGGCTTCAGATACCCGGAATTATGAAGAAATCTCACGTTTCCTCCATTGGCTTGAAGCAGCTCACCCTGTCCCATATATTTACATTATATAGTGGGACTGTACAAGTATATAGCGATGGTTCGGTCACGCCATCTGCCACAACAGCCGCATTTGTAATCCCACAACTTGGAATTACTCGACGATTTCGATTAGAACACAAATCGACATCTACGGCTGCGGAACTTGCGGGAATACGGGAGGCTGTCCGTTTTATGAAAACGCAGACACCCCATAAATGGACGATATTGTGCGATGCCAAATCAGCGCTACAGGCGCTAAAATACTTTTTAAAGAAAGGACCATACTATCTGCTCGTGCTGGAAATCGTCGAACTTCATCACAGTGCCGAGTTAAGTGGCCACACGATCACCTATCAATGGGTGCCTAGCCATTGTGGTGTTTTTGGCAATGATCTCGCTGACAGTGAGGCAAGATCGGCCTCCTCTTCCTCTGATGAAGTACGGATTGCCTACTCGCGACCTGACACCATGATCAAGGCACTCATGCAGGACCTTACAAAGGCTTACAGGGCCCACTATGACAACATTCACAGATGTCTACATATGATTGACCCAGACGGTAAATTCTGTTTGCCCCCGAAGCTTACACGGAGCAAAACATCATTGCTACACAGGATTCGGCTCGACGTTGCTTTCACCCGTCGCTACGCACACCTCATCGGCCAATCGAACAGCCCTGATTGTGAACACTGCCAGATGCCCGAAACACTGCAACACGTACTGTGCGACTGCCCAGCATATATGCTGGAGCGAAGGACGTTAGACAGTTTCCTAGCCAGCGTTGGCAGACAACTACTGTCGGAGGAAGCTATCCTCGGCCCATGGCCTGATACTGCAATTTCAATGCGTGCAACAAAAGTATTGTTGAAGTTTCTGCAGGACACCAAGCTCGACGAGCGGCTCTAGCGAGACAACTGTCTCATGTACATAAGCACTCACCACTTCTCTTATCATCATCATCCATCCCAATACTTTCACTCTCCTTCCATCTTCCCCAGTGCAGAGTAGCAGACTAGAGCGCACTAGCTCAGGTCGACCTCTCTGTCTTTCCTATCAATAAATTCTGTTCGTATAAAATGTTGTATTATTAAAGAAATTGTGCTCTTGATGACGTATATTTGTCGCTGTGGATCATATAGGTATCGTTTCTTTTATCACCGAGAAATTCCGCAGAAAACAAGGCCAGCCGCCTGGCTACCTACGTAAGTGCTGCCGTCCTGTGTGTGATCGAATAGATCACATGCAGGACGGCAGCACTTTGCCAGGAGTGTTGGCAAAGAACGCTTTCGTACGAACAGCTATTCGCACTATACTTATATGGCAAACGAAGGGTCGAAAAAGGAAGATGGCAACCTGAGGCTTAAAGGGGATGCACTGGCTGGGTTTGTTTTGGTTTGGTTTGGTTTGGTGCCTACGGAATTGGCTCAACCCATTGGGATCGGCCATGAACCCGGCGGCAGTATAGGTATGAAGGGAAGAATATTTAAATAGAATGTTATAATTAAAAAAAAAGTGATATTAAATTATTACTAATAGCTAATATCGATTTTCACGCTATATTATATTACAATCCGAAGTTAATATTTTTGTGTTCATATTGAGAAAACTAAAACGAGAAAATTAACATGGCTGGGATCTAAACGCGCTACCGGTTGCCGTCGTCGTAGTTGATGTTGTCTTGAGTGGTTGTGGCGCAATACCCACAGTGGGGGATCGCGCCACGGCAACACACCGTCATTTTCTTTATATACGTCAGAACACACGTTGTTCAAACCTCCGTGTTACAAGTTCACATGACACATTAGCACTGTACTTGGTTCTTCAGGTGTATTTGAGTGTGAAGTAAGGAACGCATGCCGGACCGGTTGTAGTCATTGTTTTCTTTGAGAAGGCGCCGTGATTTCTGTGCAGTAGGAGCATGTTGTTGTTATTGGGGCGGATTTGGTTGCAAAGTCGTAGTCCTCTTCACTTGTGACCGCAACACATCCCAGTACATTTAGCTGTATTGGATAGATTTCTTTGTTCAAGTACAAGACCAAGTCCACGCCCCAGGACAATTCGAAATAAATAAATAAATAAATAAATAAATAAATAAATAAATAGATAGATAGAGCTTTAGAGGAAACTATCAGATGCTTTTTGCTTTCTTATGAAAATTAGCAATGCCACTCTTTTTTCGTTCACAGAACACGACTGAGCCGTAGTGCCGAATCTGTCGAGCACCGAACGATGCACTGAGCTTGATGCCACTAGCAACTACCTGTTTCAACGGTAGCACTGGACTGACGACTCCCGCAGTTATAGCGCCAACTCTTAACAATAATATTGTTTTAATAAATAAATTAATTCATTCATAAAATTCATACATCTATCCAGGCACCAAGCTTGGGGTTCGTCTTCTTCCTCTTTAAGTCTTCGAGCACTGCGCTCATCTCTGTGCGCGGAAATAATATTTTCGTAAATGAATGGTTGAGAACGAAATGCGCTATTTTCTACTTTCCCCCCCCCCCCCCCCCCCCGCCCCGCACACACACAATGAGAAGCGTTTTCACCATCGTCACGTCTGACGAGACGCAGCGGCCAGTTTCGTTTTATGGCCTACAACGGGTGACCTACAACGGGTTTTATGACCCCACTTTAGCCTGTATGTGTCTGCGAGAGAGAAAGGGACGGACGGACGGACGGACGGACGGACGGACGGACGGACGGACGGACGGACGGACGGACGGACGGACGGACGGACGGACGGACGGACGGACGGACGGACGGACGGACGGACGGACGGACGGACGGACGGACGGACGGACGGACAGACAGACAGACAGACAGACAGACAGACAGACAGACAGACAGACAGACAGACAGACAGACAGACAGACAGACAGACAGACAGACAGACAGACAGACAGACAGACAGACAGACAGACAGACAGACAGACAGACAGACAGACAGACAGACAGACAGACAGACAGACAGACAGACAGACAGACAGACAGACAGACAGACAGACAGACAGACAGACAGACAGACTAGAAAAACCTCGCTGTAGTACACAGAATATCAGATCGACAACGTCTATCCTGTAATGTATTCACCCAACAAGACGGCATTACTGTCAAAATGCTTAGTATCCAACGCGCACAATGTTCCCGGGAAGGCAGGAGGATATTTGATTCTACGAGTATACGCAGGAACATCGGCATCGATCATGAGCTAGCTCGAAGGGCTGTTACGTTGACTGTTACTAACTTGCTAGACTGCGAGGGAAAAGAAGAATAGAACTACGAGTCATAGCCGAATAGAATCAATTTCATATTGAAAAGAGACTCCTTTGCTTTTTTTACAAAAATAAATAAATTAATTTATAAAATTTTGATTCTCTTATCTTGAATAGCACTTTGATTCGCGGTAATGAAACTCAGGTACCCATGTTATGTGCTGACGTTCGCGGTACGCATTGATTGGGTAAAAACAGATAACGTGTACGCCATAGAGTGCCCCCCTCTTGCCATTTTGTTCGTCTCGCTCGCTTCGTTTGCCAGCGATTGCGAGCGACGTGACCCGGTGGATCGAAGGACGGCGCAAAAAATGTTTCGGCCTTGCTGCGGGCCCGATACAATGCTCGTTCCACGAAAAAATGCCGGGGCTGGATAATAACTTGCGCGCGAGAAGCGGCGGTAATTGTATTATGCTTCTGAGAGCAGCCGCTGAACCATGTCCTCACACTATAGGCGCATATTTGGGCCACTTTCTCTTTCTTTTCTTTCTCCCATCGCTTTCAAAATGGAGCCAGCTATGTATACGTCGAGAAGGCACGTTATTACAATGGATTTTGCGCATGGCGGTATCTGCTTTCCTTTAAGATGGCTGCTGCAAAGCTTGTAGCACTTGTAAGGCTATCGCTTTCGTAAACTTATAGGTTTCTTTTTAAACCCGACAGGAGGATTTAGAATCCACGTGAAGACAATAGAGATGACATATGAGGAAGAAAACTGGATATATTTTGTGCGTTAGAACTGAAGAAGCGTGTTTCTGCATGAGATACGGCGAACACAATAAAATAAGTTCGATGATGCTGCATGTCACTAGAGTTGCGCGAGTATTCGGAATTCCGAATAATAATAAAATGGCATTTGCTGTTCAATATGTACTCAGTTCAAGAATGCACTATGTTGAAGTTGTATAATATTCACTTCTTTTCGAATGATAAGGGACAACGGCACTTACCGGGGCTTTAAGGAGTAAGACTGAAGTAGGAAATATTGCGAATCATTTTGGTGCAGGAGAGCCGCGGTTCCTGACAGAGGCACCTGCTCACCTAACGCATATTGTTGCCAACTTCTGCTCAATAACTTTCATTGATTCAGTAAGAACGCGTCGCCTTTATGTAGCCTATCGTATACGAATTCGTTTTCTTGAATTACGCAAAGCAGTTTGCTTTTTAAACAATCTACCATGTTTGCATCCCGTTGAAAGAAGTGTCCTGACACGTACACTTTACTCTTCCAACAACCGGTGGCGTTCAGTTGCTGTACATAATCATGTTGTCGTTGTTATGGTATGCTAGCTGCGATGCACGTGTTGGTTGTTTCTAATTTACACGCTACTCAACTGATAAAAAGTCAAGTTACAACTGGAATTACATGTAATAAATCCTATAAATAGGTCTTATACACGATACTTTTGCATTTCAATTTGTTTAGCAATGCGAAAATATTCTGCATTTGACTTGATATTCCGAGCTTTTCGTTTTCTCGAATATAGTGAAAGCTCGTTATAATAAACGGGAAGTAACCAAATAATGAATAATGCGAAGTAAGTGAAATGCCTCTTGAAATCACCATAGATGTTCATAGTGAAGTACATGCAATACTGGATATAACGAAATAATGGATATAACGAAGTAATTCTGGCTGCTCCAACTTCGCTTAACGAAGTTCCACAGTATTCGTATGTGATCCGATTGCGAAATTTTGCTACTCGAACACACGTACTGATTACTGGGACTTGATGCCGCCAATGCTATTACGATGGAGATAATTCCGCAGTCTTCTTTTTGCGTTTCCTTCAACTGAAAGACGTGTGTTGGTTTTGCGACGTGCGTATGCTGGACCGTGTGGTTTCACTGGCTCACACTTGTTTTTAGCCACTGTTGAGCCTGTAATGTTCAGCAAAGGATCGTCATAATCCTTTGGCTATATTAAGTCGATCCATTTAAGCTATCCTGTGCCAATCTAACTCGTTCAATGCCTGCAAAGTTGTCATTCGGAACTAACAGACACTTTTCTAACGATAAAACAAACGTATAAAACAACGTGGTGCTCCGTACTTATTCGACTCTAAGCCGATCCTGATTCTAAGGCCACAACCCAAAGTCGAAACCCAGAAAAAAAAAAAAATTCTCCATTGTTGTACCCCCCCCTCTCCCGCAAGAAAACAAAAACAAAGAAACTAACCTTTTGAAGTCTCAAACGACGTTTATTTCAAACACGCAACTCTAGCGACGAATCTGCTGCAGCTTACTGCATGCAACTGGTCACTCATCGTCATTCACGTTGAGAGCGTAATGATACCGCCTGTTATGTGCTAGTACGTTGGTTGGGTAGTAGAAAACACGACTAACGTTCTGTGCAACACGTGCGCTTGCGGACCGCTACGAACGCAATGACACTTTCTTGCCTAGCTTTCAGCGACTGTATACGACAGTAGCTTGCTTTGGCTATTGTTGGCTACATTGCGATTTCTAACGCGACCGTGAGGTGGCACTATTATTTTGAAGTTTGGATAGTACCGACGCCAGAATTCTGGCGCAAAGTTAGGAACAAAAACTTCAGATTGCTCGGCATAAAACAGCCACATGGCGCCAAATCCTCGAATCTAAGTCGACCTTTGACTTTTGTGTCCTGCTTCTTGAAGAAACAAATTTATCGGCATGGAATCTAATAAATACGTAATACTAAAATATCTTAAATAAATAACGTTGCGCATTAGCCGCTAAGATTACGTTTCACATCAGCAACTGATTCATTAAACAATTATCGGCGTAATTAGTTGACTTTAGCATAACTTTCATTACCACTCACCTTAGAGCCACAGTGCTTCAGACATGGATGGTTCGTGAGCATAAGGTTATGTAAACTGCACTCCCTCAGCTTTAATTGCCCAAGGAGAGAAAATAATGGTAACAAGAACGCCAGGAAGAACAGAAATTGAAATTGCATGCGTATGATATGGATAGAGGCAGGGCCGTTTTAAATATCTATCAATCTCTTTCGGCAATATCACTTTCAATGCGGATAGCGGTGAATTTCCCTGGACTGGATAAGTCCAGGGGAAGTGGAGGTGCCAAAAGAGTCTGATATCTCCTGGAGCTGTAAGCTGGACGTTTGACGTCACGCAAAGGTGAAAGGATACCCGAAAGCGCTAGACTCAACACGCGGCCCCTGGAACGACGAGGAAACAACCCGTAGCTCCATGGCTATGAGGAGGCGCTGTCGAGGCGAGGTCGCAGACATTCCGCTTTCCGCGAGTGTTGTGAAGCGCCCTAATTACCGATGCGCAATGTTCTCACAGGCCGCGTGCAATGACAGCGGCTCCGTTTTCCTTAAATAGACGCGTGCTAACGATACATGTTGTTAAAGGTTAGCCACGATTAGCCACGAGCAACACACCCATTCGTTAGGCGCTCGTCAGTGTATGGAATGCAGGGACCTCTGACGTTACGCGCACATATGGACGATGCGTGCCCGCTAGGGGGCGGGTGACACGCCGCCGCTCTAGAAGGCGTCCGCAGCGCGGCGCTGCCTGCCAGTCAATACTAAAGGGCGCCTATACAGTAGCTCTAGTCAGTACAGTAGTACCTCAACAGAGACGGCCGCCCACTACAGCGGCACGTCCCGTGTTAACGACCGGCGCTCGGCGAATTCCCGCAAGCCTTCCACTGATGAAGCTCTCGCGTTTCGCACGCGCGAGGTGCTCGGCTGCCATTTATCGACGCTGATGGATAATTAATTACGGCGGTCGTTTTCGGCGAGCCACTATCAGAAGGCGTCGCGTTTGTGGGAGGACGCACGCTCTGGCTGTCGCCGACGGGCGACACTGTTCTCCCCCTCCTCTGGGAGATCGAGGACAGTGAGGCGAGGCAGCTGTTAAAAGCGCAGCTAGCGTATACAAGCGAAGCTTGTATACGCTAGCCTGCGCTGGCGATGTAACGCTAAAAGAACCAGCTGCTCTCAAAGCGGTGCACGTGCACGGATTCCTATTAAAAAAAGAAAACAAGCAATAGACCCGTTGAACGGAGAATCCTGATGCTCCGCCATGCTAGTGACGTCAATAGAAGTCGCGTGATTAGGTAACGTGAGCGAAACGAGTGTTTCCCACGTCAGAACACTATCGGAGCTGCGATGGGTCGGTCGCGCGTCGTGCGTTTGGCTGAAGAACAGGCGGCGTTTGCTGAACAACCCCGGGAACTCGCCCGAGAAAGGGCTCGCAGTCGACGTGCCAAACTCGCCGTGAGGGAGCGCTAAGCCGAGGCTTTACGACAGCGAAGAACCGCGGATACCGAGCTTCGCTTGGACCCGTCTTCACAGTGGTGGAATGGCGGTAAATTTTTTCATCGTCCCCCGCTCACAAAGGGCCGATTTCGGGGATAACGTAGGCGCCCTACTTACGAAGCGCCAGAAGGAATGCCATTGGAGTAAACTTCTTACATTACCCGGCGCTATAGTCGGTGACAACCCAAGAATTACAAGCAAACCCCACCCACAAAAATGCAGTGCACCTGCCCTCCACCTCTGATAGGGAGCCGAGCCAGGTGGAGCCAGCTCACAGCTAAATGGCAGTGTTTTCCTCGTTTGAATGCTGGCCTAATCGAATAATAAGAGCTCATTGTTTCAACCAAAATATTATATTCGACTGAGTCGTGAAATTAGGATCACCTATAAAACTTGCTCTAGATATTCCTGCTTCACCGTGAAACCAGTGAGACAAAGACACATCTTCACGAAAAAAAAGGTGTTTAAAACACTCAATACCATTGGGCGCCAGGGAAATAAGCGCGATGGCGTCACGCAATACGTGATTCGTAGAGGAGGTATTTAAAAAATCTGGGTTCTCGCGTGGGAATGTCTGTCGCACTTCCCTTGTCCTCTACTAATCTTTCTGTACGCTAGTTCACTGCTTCCTCCCCTTCAATGTAAAGTATTGCAAATTGAATGGTGTGTTGTGGTCAGCCTCCACGTTTTCTTTCAATCCAGTTATATCTCTCTTGCAGTTACTGACTGACGAACTCGCTAACACACACACACACACACGCACACACACACACACACACACACACACACGCACGCAAAGGCACGCGCGCACCAGTTTCGATATATCATTTCCCAAAATGTTGGGCGAAATACATGGGCGTTCCAGTTGCTTTTGTGCTTCAATGCGTAAAAGAGTGTATTGTTAAAAAAAACTTAAATGGAGCAACTGTGCACTTTTACGGCGGGTTGGATGACTCATATTTCCAAACAGGTGTAATTCTTGAAATTCATTCCAAGTGGATATGCCTCGCAAACTCATCGGCTACAATAAAGCCACAAGAACGTTTGAAGCCACAAGCACGAAGATAAGACAAATCCATGTTATAAGCAGTTTTTCTATGCATGTAGTTTACGGATCGCCGCGCTAGAGTTCCTTACCGGAGTTCTGGTAAGTCTAGTAGGAAACTATATACGATAACCACAACTGACCAGCTATTCGCACGAATCATTCCAAACAAGCATTAGAGAGTGGTTGTGCGCTTATGAACATCCACGTGCAAAAGTGCAATCGGCCAAGATATATACTACCCTCAAAAGCCATAAGGAAAGGGCCCTACAAGGTGCCAGCTTGCGTTATTCCTCCTCCCACCACATCATGCACATTTCGGTCCAACGACTCATTGTACGTCGAATAAACACAATCACCACAAAAGGACCGAAAAAAAAGAACTAAAGTACATGCAAACTACAGAGCAGGGCAGTTAAGGATGAATGTATACTCCCCAAGCGCTGCACATAGGCTCGGAACTGCGGGCCTTACGACATTCTCCACTTTCCGAGGCACTGACGCATTATAACCCCGCGTTATGTTCAGACGCACGGTTATAGGGCGCGAGCCACGGCCTCGATGGCCGCACATCTCGCGTCACCCGAAGTGCGCGCGCGCATTCTCGTGCGCGTTCACAAAGGCGGAGTGAATTACGGCGCCCGCGCGCCCATGACGCAGGGGCAGACGCCCGAAGGTCGCCCGGCTCACATCAGACGCAACCTTCGCAGCAGGCACGCAATGCGCTCCCCCTAGCCCCCCCCCCCCCCCCCTTTTTTTTTCGAGGCGTCAGCCCCGGCGGCTACAGAGCGGTCCCGGGCACATCAGAGGGATCACCTCGAAGAAGAGAATGACCATAAACCGCGCGAAGCTTTCGAGAGCGCCGGAAGCCGTACCGGCAGCGGCAACAGATCGCCCGAGGAATTGCGAATCGGGGTCGTAAAGAAAGCCGCGTGAGGCATAAAGCCCTCCACTCGGACGTGACCGCCGAAGGTCAAGGAAACCGTTGGACGACGCCAGCGGCGCCGCATTGCACATGCCGCTACATAGACAAAAATCGCTGTGTACCGACGGCCGACCGGACAAGCGACAAATACGAGACTCCTGGCAGACCGCGAAGCTAACGCCAGCGCGGAATTCGTGTGTATCAGCAATACACGAGATATGCCTATATACGCGTCCCAGCTGGCCCGCAGCTATAAGCGAAGCTGGCCAAGCTTTGGCGCGGGACATTTTCGAGGCAATGTCCTTGGTTGACGCGGGAACTTGAACTGTCTAAACGATCGTTGTCCGCGACTGAAATTGCGAGACGGTAGAGTTCAGCACGAACACGAAACATGTACACGTACAGGTGTACAAACGAAATGCTTGTAGACGCTCACTATTTCGCAGTGCTTGCGCAAGGTTTGCGTTTAGAGACGAACGTCGGGTCTTTCGCAGGAGTACGACGATGCGGGCAGTGGCCGGTCGATTATTGAGCTGTCTAGCCGGCCTTTTTGCTTGTCCTTCTTCGCAAAGGTTAATGAAATGCAAAACAGCGTTCGTAGTACTTTATTCTTCCCACATCACGTTATGAAAACACTTAAAGCAAATGACAACACGCAGCCATTGATGCCAGGCTGTCCTTCAAAAGGACGCACGCAGTCAAGGTTTTGATAATTCTACTAGTGACATCGAATCGGCCGCAGTATTTCGTTATATGAAACCTACCGTACTTATTCGAATATAGGCAGAACCCTTCTTATCTTTTTTCAAAAATGCCCGCCGAAATGAGCTATCGACCTATATTCGTGACCAAAGAATATCGGCCTATTTTCGTGAACAAAGCTAACAAAAGTATCGAGCTAAAGGTTTACGCCATCGCCATTTTACGTTTACGTTTACGCCATTTCTTTTAAGAAGAATAAAGGGAACAATGCACTTTTACCCCGAGTTAGACGGCACCTATCTCGGAAAGGGTACCATACCCAGAATTCGTTCCAAATCATTATGCTTTACATACTCACTAGTTACAATTCATAGATTGAAATATATGCCGTAAAATAATTATTAACTGAAAAGTTAATTAGTCTAATTATGACAAATATTCTATTGAACATTTTGATTTCTTGTAGATGTAATGGTCGCCTCATCGAGTACTTTCAAGCTCAAGGGTCACATTTGTGGTATGTGCCAGAAGCAATTAAATATAATGGTGCAGTTAAAAAAAATACACCTATATAGGGTTCAGCCTTTATTCGCGTAAATATGGTATTTCAAGGTAGCATACAAACAAAGGCGTGATGTCGTGACGCCTTCGGCCGGAGCAGTTACGATGCCATTCTCTGAATCTGTCCACATGTGTTTCTGGTACAAAGTCGACAGTAGTCATCGACACGTGCAAGGCTCGTTAAATCTTCCCCAAGTTGCTTTGAACATATCAGAAATTTATACCATTTGGCTACTTGTAATCGCGGGAATCTTTCTGATTGGTTTCGTCCAACCTTTCGTACTTGTGCAATCTGCGGTTGAGATTTTCTTTTTTTTCACACTTCTTTCCTTTTTAAGATTTTAGTTGCTATCAAGATGACGGTAGCAGGCCTGGCAATCTCCCGAAATTCTCTAAATGTTCAGGCTGCATCAAGAAACTTAAAGGTAGTGAAGAACGCTTATCAAACAGATCTACGTTTGATTTGGAGCCCCTTGTTTATCCAGCCTGCAGTGGACGCGGCGTTAAAACTTCTCCGAACATCCACCTGTAGGAAACCGCCCAGATATATATATATATATATATATATATATATATATATATATATATATATATATATATATATATATATATATATATATATATATATATATATATATATGACGATTGCGCCCGCCAGAGCTCATTCTCCTTTAGCTTCCTATAGCATATCCGAGAGCCGCGAAATGGAATTGCATCGCTCCGAACGAGCAAAGGCAGCGAAGTCAACGCTTTCGATTCGAACGTTGGCGCAAGGCGCATTAGCAGCCACGTGCGCTTACGACACATGAGCATGCGCGAAAGGAGGTGGGGGCCACCTTCATTCTCCCCACCTGCGAGATCTGCGCAAACACAGACTTCGGCACACTTCATTAGTGGCTGCTCTGTGTATGTACATACACGTGTTGCAGCATAAGCGCCCCCCACCTGCCTGCTCTTTAGACGCGTGCTCGTCGATAACGCTATACGCATACGGTATGCGTGCTCCATTACCTCGAACGCGTGCTTTGTTGAAGGCTATCTCCCGCTGCAATGAATGCTAGCCTGCAGATTATCACGAATAAAAAAAAAATACCCAGTGTAATTAGCGCAAACGATAGCGTCGAATATTGCGGCACCAGCTAATACCGCCTGGACGCTTCATTTCTTCGTGTTACGAGAGCGGAGGCGGATTTCGTATAATGCCCGTATTGTCTGCAACAGAGGGACGGTTACTATGGTGGGCGCATATATATATATATGCGCTTGCGACAACGTCCATTGTTGTCGAACTATAGGCGAGACATTAATTCCGAGTACCTCGTAACTAACTCGTCCCTCGGCACCGGCTGCGTGCTGCAGCTCTGTTTTGTTACGATAGTCGTCCTGCTACAGGTGAGGGTATATGACAATGGCTGCGAGTTATAAGGAGACATAATAAGGTCTAGAACGCGAAATAGGGGGCACAGTAAGACAAACACACGCGATATCGCAGGGCACGCTTTCGAATATATATATATATCTCTGAGGAAGGGAAAGCGATCGATGTCAACTGTATTTTCATGATGTTCCACCCCCTGAGCTATGTACGGGTAGGGGGGCCTTTGTTAGGCAGTTACATCCGCCTTTAGCCCCTACATCCCAGACAATGTATTGTCTACATAAAGCATTCAAACATTCAAACATAGAGAATGCGAAAGAAACCGTACGTGCCAAAGGAAAGTGTTAATCAAGCTGTATTTACATTGTAGGGCAACTTGTATCTATTACACAGGTTTAGCTAGGGCATGAGGAGGAGAAGTGGGAAGGCCCCTACCTGCTGCTTCATTTCAAGTATGTACTGGCTTGGGTGAAACAAGTGATGCAAAATTACTGCACAATAGTAATTAACATGGAAAAAGCTTGTCCTTATTGCGCATATGTAAAAAAGAAAGAAAGAAGAAGAGCTTCGTTGTGGCGGAAATCTGCAGCGGCGATATAACGAAGATTTAGCGTGTCGTCGCTAAATCGTAGCGCACTCATGTCATGTATGTCATGTACTCATAGCGTACTCATGTCATCGCTTTAGAAGCTGTTCAGTGAAAGTTGTGACTTTTTACACTGATCGCCTGTTACGGGCTCACTCCTTTATTGGTCTTGGTGCCCACCTGTTTGCGTCGCTAGAATACCAGAAAGCTTTGCCAGAATATTAAGAAGAAAAGAAAAATGTCCCGATCCGCATAGAAACTGCTTCAGAGTTTCGTCAACTCGGCCAAAGCACAGTTTTTCCTAATCTCCTCCTACATGACTGCACGCAAGGAGTGGGTCAGAGTTTACAGAGCGGGCTGCGTGAACGCGGCTGAACCTTACCCAACCTTTCGTAGATGAAAAAAAAAGAAAAGAAAATCCATGTCGTGTATCCGTGGTCGTGCGCGGTCCACCATGCAGGCAGCGATACTATCTATTCTCTAGCTCTGTGCAGCCAGCTGTTCACGAGTGATGGTCATAGCCCCCAACCAGTAGATTATTTTCGACTTGCATTTTTTCATGCAGTTCCGTCAGGAACGCAGGTTCGCCAGGAACGGTATTGCGGTATTTAGTGAGCCAGTCCGCTTCAGTGCTTGGGCTGATCGATTTAGTGGCTCAAAATGTTTATCGAGAGGGAAAACAGAGAAGCGGCCGTTTGCTTCTCACCGGTTATGCTTTCTTTACAGTTCGGCAATGTCGACTCGATCATTACTGTCGTGCGACGAATGACCCTTGCAAGCAAAGGGAAAACTTCTTTTAGTGGCAGTGGAAACGGTAACGGCACGTTGTGGCTTCTCTGATATTATCTGCCTCGTCGATCGGAACAATCTTTAGAACTTGTCAGTGGTTTCTTCGACGCTATGTTTCTTCGAATATTCTATAAATTAACGACACAACAAAGGTTGATTTCGATCCCGACGCTGTCGCTTTGAGTCGCCGCGGTACACGTACGCCTGCACTGTCGCGGGGCAGCCGTGATGACGCAACGGAGCGAACGCGCTTCCACCCCCGCGCTTGTACACGAGCAAATTGCATCAACTTTCAGCTAGATTATGAATTTTATGCAGGAAAGAGGACACACGGCAATTTCACGTTGCGAAACTATAGCAGTACAACCTCCTAATTCGCATATTACCCTGTTCCCGTAACGACCACTTACGGAGGAACAAGTGAAACTGAACGCGGAGAACTAAAGTACGAAACGGCGCATGGGTGGGGTGGGTGCGGGGGGGGGAAACGCCAGAGACAGTAAATTTCATTATATTATTTTTTTCCCTAGGACACAGGTGAGTTCTAATGGTCCTTTAGGCCGGAATGTTTATAGAAACAGACGATGCTTATCTTACTAGCCGGCTCCACATGCTACTCAAGAAAAAGCGTGCAAAATGAAGCGGCACGCGCGGCATGACCACGCACCGGGGCGCTATCGCGTCTACACTGGGAGCCATTGTGTTATCTGGCGTGGGTCTTCGGCAGTTAAATGTAAATAAACTTTACGCAGGTCCTGCGCAAGATAACCCTGCCATTTCCAGAG
Organism: Dermacentor andersoni; assembly: GCF_023375885.2. Classification (NCBI taxonomy): domain Eukaryota; kingdom Metazoa; phylum Arthropoda; class Arachnida; order Ixodida; family Ixodidae; genus Dermacentor; species Dermacentor andersoni. The sequence goes on along the minus strand of NC_092818.1, from coordinate 96,398,489 downwards.
ACCTCTCACGCTGGATATGTATAGAGAACGTCAATAGGCGCGCTACAGCGTTTCTAGAGTAACCGTACATTGCCACGTTGTAGCGATATATTGTCACGTCAAAAGGCAAAACAATGCACGTCTGATAATATGCTCCGGCGGGGGGATTTTTACGGTAGCCGTGTGCATTTACGCTGCGCGCTCGTACAAAGGAACGTTCCCGTGGTGCTGGGAGAGAGAGAGCGCGCGCGCGAGAGAGATTGAACTTTATACAGAACAGCATGCGAGAGCAGCAAGCGTACGTGTAGCTCCTTTACTCTGCTGTGGGTGCTCCACTCAGTCCTGGAGTCCAGCAGTCTTAGCTGCCGCTCTCGCTCGGTTGACCAGTTCGAGCTCGTTCGTCGAGTCGGAGCAGGGCGTGCTGCCTCCCATTGCCGTGTGGCGGGGTGTGTTATGGGTGTGAGCTCTGGAGTGCACGCACGTGCTCATACCAGGTGGTCGAGCGTTTCGCGCTCATCTCAGGGAGGGCTAGCTTGCAGGATCCTCAAACAATCTGGGGTCTTCGCTTCGCGCAAAGAGCTGATTTGGGTGCCAGGTCACGAGGGTATAGAGGGAAATGAGCGTGCACACGCTGCCGCCCGAGCTTTTCTCCCCCGGGGTCCCTCCTCCTCCCTCCCCGAAGACTCGGACTTCCCAGTGCCATTGATAACTTATGCAGACGTATTACAACACTTGCGCTTATCGCGACGAAAATACCCGGGCCCAACTAAGGGATTAGACAAATCAGAAGAATGTCATTTACGAAAGTTACAAACCCTGTCATTTAATAACCCAGTCAAGCTACATGCTATTGAGCCACAATCTTTTTCGGCCGAGTGTAAATTCTGCAGGCAGAAAGCAGATTTGTACCATATGGTATGGGCCTGCCAGGCTAATAGTGCCTTAGAAGCTATGAAACAGCCAACGTGGGAAGGATGGGAGGCAGCCCTGTCCAGCTCAACCCTCAAGGACCAGCGAGCCCTCGTGGAAAGAGCTAGGGCGGCGGCCTTAGCCAACGGAATTCCGGAATAAGAATCCGACCACCCTTCTCCTAACTCCCCTCTCCTTTTTTTTTCTTTAAATAAAACGTTTTCATCATCATCATCAGGGACGGCATTTATAAGAATACAGCGCAGGGTACGATGCGTGATACAGACTGAAGTGTGGAAGTGGGTTTGTTTGGAGGTAGAGCGCTCCACTGAGAATGCGATGTGCGGCCCTCGAAATTTCGGCCCTGAAAAAAAGAATGTCTGCATGTCGTGTGAGAGTACGTCAGGACTACGACGCAACTCCTAGTGCGGGGACCTTGCACGAGACATAAGCGTATACACATGGTGACTGTGTAAACATAATTTTTTTGTCCTTGCGCATTCGTCAAGGACGCTGTTCATGCACTGCCTCGGGCAGCAGCTCGTTAGCTTGTTCGTTCATTTTATTACTTCACTGTCATTCCTCATTAAGGCGAAAGTCTTATATGTCTCGGCAGTCAGTCGAACTTCAAAGCCCTTGAGCGAAAACACATCGACGACATGAAAGGTACAAAAATGCTGCGAACCCTCGACCTTTGGTGGGAGTCGAACCACGACTATTTGTTGGAGTCGATGCCACCACATTTGGTGTTAATGAAGGCAAAGTGAATTCAGGCACAGTTAATTAAGATAGCGTTAAGGCACTCGAACCCATGACCATTGGTGGGAATCGTACCCACGACCTTTAGTCGGCGTCGAGCCCACCACCTTTGGTGGTAATTGAAGCGAAGGTAATTAAGATAGGGTTAAGACACACGAGTCAACCATTGGTGGGAGTCGAACTCCCGACCTTTGGTGTTAATGAAGGCGAAGTTAATTAAGGCAGATTTATTTAGGATACAGTTAATTGAGACATTCGGACACACGACCTTGGGTGTGAGTCAAACCCGCCACCTTTGAAATTAAGACAGATGCCTAAGCGAAGTAGACTAAGCGAATTAAGGGGGATCCGTACGTCATGTGTCCGTCTTTATTGCATCGGCACTTCGACTTTCGCCTTCAAGTCGTCTTAGGGATAACATAAGAGACCCTGTGAATTTTCTCCTCTGCTTTACTGTGGGTACGGGTGATGTTATTTATTTATTTGGAATATACTGCGGTCACTGAAGACCAGGCAGGTGGGGAGGGTAACAAGGGATCAATTATGCACAGATCAAAATAAAAAAGAAATAATTAACCTATATAAGAATATCCAATGTGTTATCAATACAAAAGAAAATGTATAAAGAAATGGACAGTATTTCAAAAGAAGCCAACGTTTGGCAAAACACACACACACACACACACACACACACACACACACACACACACACACACACACACACACACACACACACATATATATATATATATATATATATATATATATATATATATATATATATATATATATATATATATGTGTGTATATATATATATATATATATATATATATATATATATATATATATATATATATATATATATATATATATATATATATATATATATATATATATATATATATATATATATATATATATATACGCTCACACAAAGCACTTCGATTATACAGCCATATTTAACGATGGCAATCCGAACAACTGTCCCTGTAGATTATACAAAAAAGTAAGATAAATTGAAAGCAGCACAATAAATATAGATGTATACAAATACAAAAGCTCGGGCTCAGTTAAAGTTCAGCTGAACCGAGCAAAGCTTCTTCGAAGTCATCAGCACAAACGACATCTGATGGCAAATCGTTGCACTGAAGAATCGTTCATGAAAAAAAAAAAAGAATACGTTTGTCCGAGAAGTGTAAACGGGAGCAGATTATGCACCGTGACGATGCCCGCATGCCCGTCGTAAGAACGGCTGTATGTAGGTCTGGGCGGGCATATTTAAATTCCTTGTATAAACGGGATGCGGAAATTTCAGGCGCGTGATATTGCGCTGATCTTCAAGCACAGGGATTATATGCTATTTAATTAACTTGGTAGGTGAATCTATCGATTTAAACTTTGCAAGAATAAAACGTACACCGCGTCTTTGAACCGTCTAAATTTATTGAATATCTCTTTTTTTAACAGCCGGCCAAGAAGCTAGCGGTTAAAGGGAAAAGGAAGAGACAACTTAAAATAGAAAGGAAGTTAGGTTAAGGGATGAAATCTGTAAATAATTAGAAAACAGACCAACTCGAGAGGGACTGAGTAAAAGAAAGAATAATAATTATATACTAACGGCAAATTTAGCGATATCAGAATAACTTCGTATACACAATCGGTAATTCGATGAATTATCTAATTTTTGATTTGGATGAATTGTCATAACGTCCATCTTGTGTCGCAGAGGTATCCGCAAATGGCCGCGCAGGCGCTCCTCGGGCTAAAGCCTAACAGAGAAGTACCGAAGGAGATAATGTTTTCAAAACATTGAGCAATATTTCATTACCGAAATTAAAGTTCGAAATGCTATTTCTTTGATTGGCAAATCGACAGCGGCTTAGCAAAAGATAGTCCGTGTTTCCAGGTTGCTGACATGTATGACATAGAGCCCCCTCTATGTCATACATGTCTGGTGTCAGACCCGGCCTGTACAGATAAAATTTTAATGGTGAGATAAGGCAGCGTAATTTTTTAAAGGCAGATTGTCAATTTACGCGTGAGACACCGGTGATTGTCCCATGCAAAAAAAAAAAAGCAATAAAAAACAAAGCAACAACAAATGGTTGACTTTCAGAGTTGTAACTTCAAGTTTTCTAGAAACTTGTAACAGGAATGGTTTCTAAACCTAGTGGCAGGCCAGGGCAGGAGCTGAGCAACCTGGCCTCCCACTGCTCAGTATTATTTAGTTCGTGATTCGTGGGATATTTTGCTGGGCATAACCACATAATGTGCAACAGATCCACGTTTTGCTTGCTATGGTTGATGGTATTAGGGTATTGCTTTAGGTATATAGTAGTAGTGATAGGCTACGTGGGTTGGGGTGGGAATTTACCTGGAGTCGTCTCCAAAATATACTTTTTGTCCCTTGTTAAGCGATTTGTGTACTGACGGGTACACTTTCCTGACTAACCTGTAGTGCTGAGTTATTTCCTGATAGCTGACCGTGCGATATCTCTCTGATCCTATAGGATGAGCCGCCCGGGTCCACGGTTGGTCAGTCTTCGAGCGGCCGTGTGGGCGGCATCGTTGCCGGTTAGGGATGAGTGCGCTGATGCCCAAATGATGTGGATCGGTCGTGGGTGTTTGGTTGGTGTCTAGTATGTGTTTCCACGGTAGCCGAGACTCGACCTATCGCAAGATTGCAAGGTCATCAAGAGAGCTGAAGAAGCCGCCCGGGCCCATGAGCTCGTGGCGGCCCGACCACTAGGCCACCCACCTTAATGCCTTGTTTTTCAATGTCTTTGGTCACTCACTCACTAAACCCAGTCTGCAGTGACATTAGCCGAAGTCGGCGTAACTGACACAACTGATGCCACTTATAGTTAAGCCGATGTCAGCACTAATGTTAGCTTAACCAACTTTTTTTTGTTTTATATTTGTTTTGTACGAACAGTATGTCACTGTATTCGAACATTATATCACTGTATTATAACATTGTATCTAACAGCCATATTTATTTAAAAAGAATGCTAAACAAACTGAAACTGGTCGATCAACGGATATTTGCGCGAGTTCTAAATATGAAATTTGAGCACTCCTTTTTCAAATTTAGTAATAGCTGGCTGTTTGCGGAGCATTAGGACATGCAATTGTAAGGTCCACATATAAATATATCACACTTGAGATTCACGTATACAAATTTTCGCTTCACAATTTGCAGTTCCACCCTTATAGACATGGATGTCGTCCGAGATCGTTTTTTTTTCGAGCATTGTCAGCGAGGACTACGTTTATGATCACATAAATTGATATACCGCCATAAAACTGAACATTACGTGTGGCGTATCTGTACACTCCAGCCCTCCCGCCACTCATCTACCTTTTGACACCCTCAACTTCCAGTGATGTTCGGAACTTGTTGCGAGTCAGAGCTGAAACTGCGCGAGATCACAGGCTGGCTTGTAGCGAGAGCTTGTGGAGCAAAAAAACGGGTCAAAGTAATCAGAATCAGAGGAGAACGTAGCATGCCGTACCGCTTCCGCAAACATTGCCCACATGGTTGTGGTGGTGGAGGGGGTGGAGGGTGCGTCAGGCTGTTTTTACCCTGGAAGCATACACACCCTGCGTACGCCGCACCACGGGACTGCGATGTAAACGGTTGAGCAAGAATGGCGTAAACAGTGACGACCGCGCGTGGTGCGCTGTTGCCGCCCACCTCGCCTAGGCTATACGGCTCGTAGATGCTGCTGCTTCTTCGGAGTTCCAGTGTACGGGGGCCCTGGAACGCCTATAGAAGCAAGGTTTAGGCTGTGGTTTAGACGCATGGCTGGTTGTGCTTTGTTTGTAAGGGGGCGTTTATGGTTACGCAGTAAAGATGCATGGGATGCGCCGAAATGAGAAGCGAATGGAATACTTGGCAGCACTGCAGGAATTTCCAAGCGGCACATCACTGCAAGGGTGATGGAAGAGCTTGCCGGCTGAGAGCTGTTGCGAAGTCGGGGTCCGAGTGACCACGGAGACTCGAGGGCGTGGTGCCGTTCCAGGTGCCAGGCGAAAAGAGAAGTCCGCAGGAACGAGAAAATTAGCTTTTTGTACAGTATTCAGATCTTGAAAATCAGAAGAAAAGAAGCCAGCAAGAGCGTCGTTCTCCTCGCTTAAGCGGCAACTACATATACGCGATAGTCAAGCGAAACGACAGGCACACCCTGTCGTGTCGCGGCGTGGAACAATCACCTGGACGCGACATCACCAAAAAGTAGCGACAAATTTAAATTTTTGTTCGAATAAGTACCCTCACGCACTCCAAAAGAAATCTCAAACGTACCACAAGGTCACTGCCTGAACCACGGTGTATTAGCGCAGTGCAGTCATCGCCAGTAGAAATCCGTTTAATGCTGCCTGCGTGAAATGCCGTGGCGCCAAGTGGTGAGCAAAACTGAAAACGCTTTCGCGCTCTTAATGGCGTCTCAGGCCTAACGGCGTCAGAACCATGATCAAAACAAACAACCGATCTCAATAATAACGACAAGACAGAGCCGATACTTTGTTCTCAATGTTTGATGAGAGGAAGCGATATCTGGTTTTCCTTTTTTTTTTCTCTGTCATGACAGAGAGCAAATTGCAAGAGCAAGTTCAGATCGAAGTGGGCGGACTGGTTGCTTCGATGTTGTTGAGCAATCACGCTATCCCCGGGGGAATGCGGGCGACATGCGGGCGACATGCGAAATTTTCTGACTATAGGCAAAAAGCGGCGACGCGACAGCCGACAGCGACGGATCGCCCTACGTGACGGCAATACCCGTCGATTGTCGCCGTCACTTGTCGTCGTCGCTCGAAAATCGCGTGCATGCGGTAGCGCCTGGGGTAGGGAAAGCATGTTGAGTGGCACCGATGGGATAGCCTCGACGCGGCCATCTTGTGTACTTCGCAGACAGGACCTAACGTGTCCGAGTGCCGCAATGATGATTGGTTAAAAATGTAATCTGCGATTTACGTTCGCACTGTATTGCGAGAACTGCGAAAGAAGTTGTGACATTACGTTTTGCAAGCATATTAAGTATCGCAGAGTCACGGACGAGGTGTTGCAACCGCGGCAAACGACGCATCACATGCCGAGTAGAGTTACTGTATACGTTACCACACCGTCGTTTTTAGGAACGCACATTTCGTCAATGTTTTCGACTGATTAGCGCTGAAACTTGAGAGTAAACGCACAGAAGACGAGACACAGACAAGCGCTGTCAATCACCTTGACTGCGGCACTTGCTCTTTATACCAGCTCTCAGGCATCGGACAGGCGTTGAGGCGGAAACGTCATTCAAAGCAGTACGTTCACCGCAGAAGCACCTTTGTTTAGAGGGGAGTGCCAGACATAATACGAAGAGGGGGGAGAAAGAGAGAGAGAGAGCTCTTTAATGAATCCTGAGGAGGTTTACAGGCGGCACGCCTAGCATGCTACACCAGGCGGGTATTCATGAACGGTAAAATTATATGCACAGTGCCCAACACACATGCAAACAAATACACAAAACACACTACAACACGCAACAAACTAAAGTATCTCATTGAAACCGGTGTATCTAAATAAGGTTAACGGTGCCTTCATTGCAATACACGCATAAACAGCCTTAGTCCATGGACCAAGTATACGTGCAGTAGCTCAAGGCATGAGCAGTACGTCATATGTTTTGCCACCGAACACGCAGGTTGGTTTTACACAGTAACCAATTGTTCCGAAGGCAAAACTATAGAAAGACAGCTCCCCTCCACTCTCCCCCCCGTCCGTCGACCACGCCCCTTACTTCCCCTCCCCCTCATCCCACATTTCATCCCGTTCCGATGACAGTGACTTCTACAATTACCCATCGAAAAAAAAAAAATAACGGGGTTCAGTGTTTGCCACACAAACAAAATAAATCAGCGATAGCCTGTCAGTGGTTGTGGCCTTGCATTACTATTATCTTACGTTTAATAAGCGCTGGTTCGAAGTTCCTTCTCCGTTGAACGCACCGGGCTTCCGATTCATACACCCAAGCTATTCTTATTTTTCTTAAAATCCATGGCTGATGATCATATACCGGAAAATGACGTTTTCCGAAGTAAACCGCCAGAAAGCAATCATTTTCGCCATACGAGCGCTATTTAAATGTGACCGCGGGAAAGAGAAAGACGGCGCACGCGTCTGAAAGCCGGCACACATAAGAAAAAACGTAATGAGTTACGTTTCGGGCCTGGCATGGCATTCTCCGGGGTTTCGGCGCCATACTTTTGTCCTGACTGTGGAATCAAAGACTGCACCGACGAAGTGACAACGGTATTCTTTTTTCCTCACACACATTATCTTCTAAAGGAAATATGGGATGGCCGAACGTCGGCTACATCCGCTGCATTGCGCAGTGAATATCGCCGCAGCTGAAGAACCGCTAGTCCTGTTATAAAACAGAAAGAAATTGATTGTTGAGAAGTTTCATATTCGCGAATCTGCCGTGTAGGTAGCTTTAACTTTTCCTTCGGTTCGGCGCAAGCCGTGAATGCCAGAGTTCCTCAGTCATATCAGTTGCCGAGATCCCCGTAGACCTCAAGCTTTCGAATCCTGTTCACATTGAGTGTGGCCCAAAAGCGTCAGGGGGCTTCCCGACTGTTCTGTGACCTAGGAAGACTTACTACAAATCACAGTTTCTGTGAAGTCGCACCACTTCATCAACTATCACGACAGGAAAGAAAAGACAATGGAAAAAGAAATAACATCACGTATCACGGCATGTGATGGCAATGCACAGTAAGCAAATGACGATAAACAATCTTTTGAATTAGCAATTTTCTTCATCACATCTTCTTCGCCACATCACATCATCACATTTTCTTCGCCACATCTGCCATGTCGAGGACTTCCCTTTTTAGCACTGATGAGCGACGACAAGCCGATGCAATGTTTCACCTTGCCGCTGATTGCATGATGGTGCATCAGTCAACTAAATCCCTCCAGGTTGGCATCAGGAAAGTCCAGAAGATCAAAACGCAGTTTGGGGACTGGTGTTACTCAAACGTCGCGCAATATGCGGTCATGTCAGTGTTTCACCGATGGTACTCATGCTTGCATATGGAAGTAGATTTGTTGGCCGAATGGCGCATCCGTAAGAGCCCATGTTTATACCGTTATAGACTTGTGGCCTGCCTATCTTATTTTTTTTTTATTGAACGGTCGTTCGCGTGAAGGTGGACCTGCAGGGACTGCTTGGAATAAAAAAGAAGAGGGGGCGTCACTTGGCTCTGTCTACGGTGGCGTCTTTCATGACCGTTGAAATACGAAGAGCGTTCATAAAGTTCGTATTCGCGGTACCATAAGTTTGGAACAGGCGTATAGACGAAGAACGAAGTGGCTGACAGTCGCTCGAATAATGAGCCCCAAATCGGTGCGCAAGTGAAGGTTCTATAGTGTTTGCTGTTGAAGAAGTAACTGAAGAAATGGCGCAGCAGGTTAACGCACTCGTGGGCTCAGCTTAAGCTTCACCCGAGCCTCGTCGCTTAATCTCTTTTCCTTCATGCCAGTATAACACGAACTTTATGACCGCCCATCGTAAAGTCGCGTATGTTATAACTACACCAAGCAGCCCACCGACTCTTTCTATGTGCGCAAAAGCGTCAGGAATTCTACAATGAGGTATGAGGTACTGGCCCTGGCTGTGGTTCCGTGGAAGAGGTGGCATGCATGACCCAACTGCAACCCACTTCACTCATGCCCATCCTCGGCTGGTAATGTCGTGTAAGGTGTAGCCTCAAGGAACAACGCACTAGTCCCCTGAAAGTGGCATCACGGGAAGAGTAAACAGCCCCCCACGCATATACATCAAAACATGCATTCACGCTTTGTTGGCTTTCGTTAGGGAAGCAACACCTGCGGTGATTGCTTAGTGGCTATGGTGTTGGGCTGCTAAGCACGAGGTCGCGGGATCAAACCCCAGCCACGGCGGCCGCATTTCGATGGGGCGAAATGCGAAAATACACGTGTACATAGATTGAGGTGCACGTTAAAGAATCCCACGCGGTCGAAATTTCTGATGTCCCTCACTACGGCGTGCCTTATATCGTCGTTCTGGCACGTAAAATCCCATAATTTTTTTAGGGAAGCAACACTTTTATGGAGCGTAAATAACTTGAGCGACGAATGGGTGCGAACGTTTGCCCTTCTTTCAAGTCTCCGCTCTGATGCACGTCCGAGTGGAACGAGACAGAGAGGAGAAAAAACGTGAGAGAATTCAGGCTAATCACGTGAATTAGACAAAGCATCGCCCTTGCTCAGGCCCGGCTGCCTGCAGATAGTGCAGAAGCTCACTGGCGCGGCTTTTTTGGGCTGATGAAGCGCGAGGTGAGTTTGGGCACAGACGGGTAGATTGGTCTAACAAAGGGTGAACGATAAAACCAACCTTAGAAAAGTAACTCGAAAAAACAAACAAGAGACACTGGTCAGAATAAAAGTGCGCATCCACTTAAAGACCTCACATTGCACGAAAACATCTCTTTCGTATAACAAAGTGATGCGCGTGGCCTGGAGTAGCTTTTGCATATCTAGCAGACTAAACAAGACGCTCGCTGTGCAATGAACAAGAGATAAATTTATGAGATCTCGCGCACGAAGCCGTACCATGCAGAGGGCGTACGAAGGAAATGGGAAATCGTTAAAGGAGGGGGAAAAAAGTAACGCAGACAGAGAGAGCCCTCCAGAAACGTTCTGAAAGACATACAGCTAAATTTAGTTCTCCTCAGGCATTAAACCCTGAGGAGAACTAGATGGAACAAAAAAGTGTGGTAAGATTAACGTCTCGGAGCTTGTGGAAAAGGCAGTGACTTCTCGTTGCAACGAAGAGAAAAAAAAAGATTAATGTTTTATTTTGCGTTCTTAGGATAGTAGTTTAGAGCTCTGTCATGGTTTTGTTGCGAGTGCTGTGTCTTCGTGTACAGCTTCCTTACTTTAATCAAAATTCCATTCATATTCTGTGTTGCTTCGTAAGTGAGCCCATAAGCCCGTTCGTATGCGTATTTTCTTTCCTTTCATTCCACAGCGAAGCCTTGCGGCATCAACTAGCGCAGCGATGTCGAGCGAAGAGCTGTAAGATGCAATCGCCGCCGCTCTATGCGCTGCCATAGACGAGGACATAGAGTTTCATACAATAATTACCAGGGGGAACTCTGGCGCTAGTGTCTACGGGAGCTGCAATGGGAGCGGTTGTACCATGGCATGAGAATTATGGGAAGTACATGGATTTGCCTGAGCTTCGTCCTTCTGGCTTCATGCGGCTTCGTGACTTTGTAAACTAGTCATCTTCAACAATGTATTGCGTAATAAATATTCAAACAAACATTATTAAAATTGTCCAATGGCAGAAATTCCAACACAGGGCGTCTAGAACAAAAGCCTGATATTAAACCATTACGCTACGGACGCATACATCGACAAAGCGATGCGAAACGACCTTAACGAATTCATCGCGGGCATGCCAGTGCCTTGAGACGCTTGGCGCGTTTCGATTTGGCCATCTTGACATATCACTTGTTTCAATGAGTAGCGATTGTGCGTGTTCGCAGCGTCTTCTGCATTTCGAGGAGTATAGATTGCTCTGAAGTTTACGACAATGAATGCATATAAAGCGTAATAACTAAAGTCACAAGAACGTCTGAATCTACAAGCACGAGGAGCAGACAAATAATACATGTACTTCCCATCATTCCCATGGTGGCTGAACGTATGCAGCGCCAGAGTTCCCTTTGGTATATTGCAGGAAACTCTATGGAAGTGGCGGCGGGAACCTGTGACGTGGCAACTACGAACGCTCGAAGGGCAGAAAACAACGTGGTTTGTGTGTTCTACAGTGTGCCTCATTTTTTTTTCTTCTTTCTTTTGCAAATACGGGGCCAAACGGGGCCGAGACACTGCGAGAGAGACACCGGGCATCAAGCAAAGTTGAAAGATTGAAATACAGGGAACGACATGGGTGCCCGCGGTTCGCGATTCCGAATGCGATCCCCTGCAGGGTGGAAATACAAACGCGAAACGATATAAATAGAACGCGGGAGAGGAGCGTGGCATACGGACTCGCGGCTGGAGTGGCATGGGACTGCGTTCATATGCGCACGTATGTAACGAAAATGAGCGCAGATAAATCGTGCTTCTCTGCCCCGGGGCAGCACCGAGTCGACGATAAAGAGAGCGAGAAAAGGGCAGGCGGAACTAACGGGATAAATGGCACCGGGCATCGAAAACGCATTTGCATTTTGCCCGGCAGCCATTAAGCGCCGGAAACGCTCTTTTCGCTTCCCGCCGTGCGCGTAGTCGGCTTGTCTGAGTTCGCTTTAATGTGCCCCCGCGCAAAAGCATGGATTTGCTTTTCGACGACGCATTGATTCGAGGCTTCTTCTTCTCTCTTCTTCTTTTTTTGTTTATTCATGTAATCTCGGCACGCGTGGATGGAATTGCTGCGCTTTTTTGAAACCGTTAAATGCAGCAAGAAGCAGACCTAAAAAAAAGAAAAGGGCCAGTCACGCCTGTCTGTTCCATAAAATTGGAACGCGGGATAAAGGTCGAGCTTGTTTCGACACGCCGTTCTGTTTCGACAGCGACCAAGTTGGTTGATTTTCCTTTCCTTGCAAGCTGAACATATCGAACAACCTGGTCAATGCGTGATCGGCCGTTAGGACTGAGTTTGCGTTCTTTATGCATTTGAAAGTTTCAGATGCCTCGTGTTTGAAACCGCAGTGTTTCGGTGAGATTTTCTTTTCGCAGAAATCTCTGGGGACACTGTCGCTGCAATGTCGTTAAGCGACACTTTAAGTCTGCTGTAGCCTTGCTGCGATTAAAATGTTCATTTTCTTCCGCTTAGGACTTCCCAGGGATGATAGAAACGTCAAAATCTTAATTCGGGCGTAATCTAGTGCGTCGTGGAAAGGAAGAGCACGATCATCACGAAGCATAGGTTTTACCGTAGGTTCAATTTCCGGAAACCTTTCTTCGTCTTAAAACAATAAAAGAAAAGCAAATAATTATCCTATGCATGCTCGCAGTTATGCCAGTTGGAAGCAGCGATTGCTGGAACGAATGGATATATAGATGAACAAAGGCACTGTAAAGCAGCAAAACAGCCACTTGACGAGTTAATACAAGTACGAAAACTGAATAGTACATGTCGAGTGGCATGAATCACTCGAAGAAAGGAAACATCGTCTTCGTGGAGAGGGCGATCGATGCCTGGATGACGCACATTGCAGCATTCCGTTGCAAAATCTGCGCAGTTAGAGACGCTGTAGGTGGAGACGTATGCTACTTTATATGCTGGCCACACATCTACAAGTTATTGCGAATAAGAAAAAAAAGATACAATAAACGAAAGACAGCGTTGATTTATTTCTGTGTCTGATTTATGTCTGATTTATGTTTTTGCTTCCGGTTGTTGTACGAAAATGTGGAAAGATAACTTAATTTACTGACGAGCTCGCTTAGCAACATAGTTGTCTTGGCTATCTTCTTTGCAACTTAATGAAACGCGCAATTTGAGACTTGGGACAAAACAAAAGTTCGAGGTCAATAGAAATGTTCCGCGCACCCGTTACCGTTCCTAAAACGTTAGGCTTGTCAGCGTAAAACGTCGTTATGGTGACAAAAACCCCAAAAGGGACCGGCTTTTCGTAATAAGCATATTTTTTTTTTACTCTCGTTGCGTTCCTGTGTAGCGCGAGTATTTTATGTTATTATAAGCCGGGTTGCTTGCTACATTGTTTGTCAATTGTCGCAATGTTAACAACTCGCGAGCGTGTCGCGCTGTATTGACAAAAAAAAAATGTTAACTGGATATTTATTGTAGCCTTCGTGTGCTTTTGCTGTTCTCTTTTCTTTTCCTTTTTTTTTTTTGAGAACAGTCACGTTTCTAGATGATCTGGACTGGTACATTCAGTTATGTGCTTGATTCTCCCTGCAAACAAGATAATATGTCTTAAAGCTATCAGCATACCTCCGTATCGCAACATGCAACATAGCGTTTAGTCAAAAGATGGCGACTAGTTTATGGCAGTTTTTTATTAACGTAGAAAATTCAGTAATCATTGAAAAAAAAAAAATGCATGGGCGTATGAAACTAAACGAGCTGAAATTAATTAGATATGCGATCGATCGATCAATCAATCAATCAATCAATCAATCAATCAATCAATCAATCAATCAATCAATCAATCAATCAATCAATCAATCAATCAATCAATCAATCAATCAATCAATCAATCAATCAATCAATCAATCAATCAATCCTATTTCGCTTGTTTGCTACGAGGCGGTGCATATCGCGTAGAGGAAGTCACAAGGTGGACGTTGGGCATTTCCCTGAAGGACGTGCCGACGCTCCCACTACGGGGGGGGGGGGGAGGCAGGAAAGAAAGAAAGAAAAAGAACAGAAAAACTTTAGGCCAGCACACATTGCGCGATAATTTTATTTTAACACACACGCGACATGGCAAGCACACGCGCAGATCGCGAATGTCTCAACCAGCGGTGACGTGCGCGGCGCGCCGTCACCGTGTATGTGTATCACTTCGTTTCCGGTCACGCCAAAGAACGATTCCCGAGCAGCGCTGTTTTCCGTTCCGCTCGGGGCTAAAACCCTGCGCAGGTGACGCCGAAGCGAGCCCGATCACTGCTACGCGAGCCTGCATACATCGGCCATGGTGTTTCCGCTACGTGATCCGATTCCGCCACGAAGTCGGGCGATCGTGCGTCGGGTGCGTCCGAAGCCGCGACGATATTTCTCGCGCCAAACCTTCCACGTCCGTTTAATTCTGCTTTTTATTATTTTGCGCTTCACAGTTGACCAACAGCCGGCCACTCACCAGGCCGTGGTTCTTCATTAAGTTATGCGAGTTCAGCAATGTTTCCCGCTGAGCTAGTTGGTGCGTAATTGTTATTGAAGGGGAAACCAGGGAACAGATGCATGCACAAAGGGAGTAAGGGGACGACGAAGACAACGAATGATTCAGCGGTGCATAGTTTCGTATTCTGAATAGCTTCCATTCCGTTACAGTGACTCGTACGAGAACGCTTAACTTCTAACATGCCGTAGGACGGTCTGGTTAGACGAGTATTTTTAATGAAATTATTTTTAAAGGAAGGATTGGCACTTTTATAGCTCGCGCCAGCTGCTCCACGTGGTATGACAAAGAAAATGAAATCGCAGAATGTGCCGAACAACGCTGAACGCAGTCAGAGAGCGTGGACGCATAAACAAAGTTCTACATGGGCAGTCCAGGCACAAAAGATAAAAAGAGTACTGCTGCATAAATAAATAAATGTGCTCGGAATTGTCCGAGGACACGTGCAAAAGTTCACAGCTTTGCAAATAAATGGATGAAGGCAAGGCAAGTGCACATACTTGCCTAACATACTATCTAATTCAGAACATATAATGAGCTTATACTTACATTGCACATATCAACTGCAGCATTGTGATATTTGTGTTAAAGGACACGAAAATTTAGTATAAGCCTAAGGTAGCGGCACAGACGGATTATTTCCGTGCAGGTTGCTTTACCGCAGTCGAAACACATCCAAGGGGCCTCACGTTATCGAAACTAAAATTAAGCTCTTTCAATGAAAAACCGTTAGCCACAAAGTTTAAGTTATTAGGGCGGGTTTATTTCGGCTGAGTAGAGCAGCTGGGGTGTGCATAGCAATGGGCCTTTGGTTTCGCAGGCTGGGAGCTCTTGCATATGAACTTAATTATCCCGGATTTTGCCGGTGGATTTCCCGATTTTAGTGCGTTGTGCATAACAATATTTGCCTTCCCTGCATTTTTTGGGGCTTTATAAGCGTCTAATGGAGGACAGTCTGCACCCGCTGCCGGTGTACGGTAGGAAGTGACTTAAGCGATATAAATGAAGCCATTATCCAGGAAAAATGAATCTTGCCGAAGCCCACCCTTCCCTGAGCGTGCGCTGCTTTTTAGCAAAGCACTCCTGTCTAGCGGAAAAGCCGACAATTCGTCTAGCTTCGCAGGAAGTTTGAAGCACTATGAAGAGAAGTGCTCTACGTGAATAAGATGAGATGGGGAAAAATTGTGTCTGGCGTAGTTTTAGAAAAGTATGGTTGAAACGAGAAAGATGTAAAAAAGAACACGATATTAATAAACTACTTAATTTTTGATAGTGCAGTATATATAGTGCAGTATTTATAGTGAACTCGCTGGTTACGCTCTAAATGTATCGCGACTGCTGTATACAGGAGTTTACAAGAAAAAAAATCAACAAAGCAAATAAACGGTGGTTGAGGTTCTATATTTGCTTTTCTGCGTGATCTTATTACTAGCGTAAGATGGATGAACAGCGCGACGGAATCGTTATAACAGGCTTGTTATTATTTTTTTCACACATACCGTTTAAAAAAATTTGCCTGTTCGGCGAGTCTAAAGAAATGAGCTACATTTGCGAAAACTTGAACTTCTTGAGTAGTATCCCTTTCCATAAATTTATCACCAAATGACGTCCTTTGTGCATTTACGAGCAAAGAAAATCTCGTTAACTCTCGTACTCGGCTCCCAAATGACCGTCAACTGCTCTTCTCTGTGTACTCCTGATGCACAAGATAATTATTCGTTGAGGTAGAGGCTGCACTCCAAATAATATTTGAAAGCCGAGACGGCACGCAAAAATCTTCAGTAATGCTCAGGAGCAAGTTTGATTCGTATTTAGCTTGTGTCAACACTGCACATTATTTCCTCCTCCTTCTCTACCTCGTAACTGACAAAGGAATTCAGGGAGCAATAGACTGTAACTTGTAAAAAAATTAAGTATTCTTAAATATAAAGAGAGAGAGAGAGAGAGAAAGGCAAAGGAAAGACATGGAGGTTAACCTGAGATTATCTCCGGTTGGCTACCCTGTACTGGGGGAGGGGCAAGGGGGAGCAATAGGTGAGAGAGAGAGGAGGATAAAAAAGAAGAAAAGAAAAACCTAAATACACACACGCACGTACACACGAACTGTTTCTGTGGGCACTGTCACGCAGCCCGCAAAGGCGTTCCTAGTCTTACGCAGTGTCACCGTACAGTCCTACGTCCCACAGTGTACAGTCACAATTTGTCAGAAAGTCCCGTGTTTTTCAAGTATCGCAGCAGAGCCTTCATAGCAGATCGCGCTGATGTTCGCGTAGGCCAGTTTCCAAGGATCTTGTTTTCTGACATTGCGAGCTTGTCCAGTTTGTCTAGGGTGGCTGAGAGGACCGCTCCTTGTGGGTTAAAACGAGAGCACTGACAAAGAAGATGCTCGATTGTTTCATTACATCCGCAGAAGTCACAAAAATAAAAAAGAGAGAGAGAGAGATAGATGAAAGGGGACAGGGAGGTTTCACGCTGAATAGGCAGATATTCTGCCTTTCCACGCCGTGTGTGTATATATATATATGCATATATATATCCGCAAAAGAAAAACGAAACGTTTGACTTAGGGTAATTGTCAGTTTTCTTTTTAGTTTCAGATGTACCAAAATGGGAAAATAGGCTACGCTAGAGCTGGCTATCCCGAAATCCCAAATTTGTTACTCACCTAACGACAATAAAAGATGAAAAGAGCATCGAAAAGATATCAACAAGTAACAGACATACAGGAACACGTCGCAAGTACCCAAAGAGTATCTCTGCAGGATTCTGCACCGAAAGTACAATCGTGCAACTATGGAGCGATCACCCATCTCACAGTAGTTAAAGAGTGCGAGGAGGTCATCTTACGTGTACGTACATAAAAAACAACACACGCGCGAATGCTGAACAACAACAACAACAACAACAACACTAGTGCACAAAAATGAAATTGGGACAGTACAATTTAAACTCCGATAGAATAAAACTGCAAGCATTGCGTTATATGATCTGGTATCAACGCACAACTGATTCTCACAGACGAAAAGCGGTATATGTTGAAACCAAGCGCACGTATTTGTTTCCAACGCGGCGCGGAGTTTTCGTATTTCGCTCTTCTGATTTCAATTGTCTTGTCTGATTTTCATTCTTCTTGCATAGTGCTTAAACACACGCTCGGCCGCGCGCAAAGCGTACGAACTCACCTGCCGTCCGGTTCTCCCGCAGTACGTTGCCCCTTCTATAGCCAAGAACTCGTAAACACAGCGATAAAGCCGGGCATCTGTAGGCTTCACCTCTGGTTCACACGAGGGCGTTTGCATATGTTGATGTCTCGCCTCCCCCCCCCAAAAAAAACACGCTCCACGCGGCTATTGAACTTCTCGATCCCTGAGAGGATTGGGAAATATCGCGACGGACGCGTGTGCCCTTGTTGCGGCCATTTTTGCGTCGTTAAAGATGCCTCGGAAGCCGAATAAAAACCATAATCTTCGAGAGAAGGTTCAATGCCTCCTTCGAGCTTCTGGAATAACCGTCGTATATCTTTCACCCACAGGCATGTTATTTGCGCTCACCGAGGATGTTGAGCAAACGCATAGCATACCCGGATCGCTATTGCACGCGCCGCTCGCATGCTGCTCGGGAAAGCGTGTGGATGAAGAAGTAAAAAAAAAAAAAAAAGGAAGGTTAATAAAGTTACAGTAAGCTTCGGCAACCTGCGAACGACCTGCGGAGTGCGTGTGAAACTAGCTCGCTGTTTTCTTTTTGCTCATCGGGAGCACTCAACAAGCTGATTGAGAAACTTCTGTACCTAAGCTCTCGTGATGAGATCCACGCAACGGTGGATCGCCCTGTGAAGAAACACCTGCAAGCATGTACCCCGTGTTTTCATCTTCTGTCTTTTTTTCTTTAGCGGTACCAAATTTTTAAGTATTGCCGGTGGGTGACAGTACAATTATAACCTTAAACTCGACGAGACGGTCATTAGTTCTACGAGAACTCAAAATGATCAATTGGATAATTCACACGTTTTCACTAACGAACTTTTGAATTAATTACTTTACGCCACATATTGCTATTTACTAATTGTACTTGGAGAGTTCGCAAGACTTGGATCGAATTCTCAGGACGGCACCAGTTTCGAGATGTTAACTTTCAAAGTGCCCGACGAAGTGCATTGGCGTGGCAGTTAATTTTGTGTTTCAATGCGTAAAACAGGGTTTTCCTAAAGTAAGAAGAAAAATACTGCCCTTTTTACCACAAGTTTGACGGCGCACATGTCGAAACCGGTGTCACCCTCAGCATTCCTTCCAAGTGGCTATGCCTAGCAAAGCTGACTAGCTACAATTCATATAATGAGATACCTGCTGTAAAGTAGTTAACTAGAAGGTGATTATTGTAATTATGCTAATTATTCAATTAGTAATTTCAACTGTTCGTAGAAGTAATCGCCACTTCATCGAGTAAATTTAGCTCAAGGGTAAGAATTGGGTTGTTTGTCGCAGGTAATGTTTAACTATTGCGTGGAGCTAAATAAATAAGTAAATAAATAAATAAATAAATAAATAGAGAAAGAAAGAAAGAAACAAACAAACAGCGTATATAGCAAAGCGAGCACGAATTTCTCCTTCGGACAGCAAAACACTGTGGCGCTAAATTGCAGTTTGGACGACGCAACAAACTTCCTGGCGCCCACTAGGCAACCGGCGGCTGCTCTCCGCGCATGCGCAATGCCCGCCGGGGCGCGCAAGCTTCCGCAGCGCATTACATGCGAGTGCGCCGGATTGGCTCCTCCCGCGGAACGCAGACGCCACAAGCGAAATCGTAGCGCTACACTACTTGCTCTATTAGCGGCAGAAGGCTACGGCACCTCTAGCTATGTTGGCAGCGAACGCTATTGCCGAAATCGCGCCCATTTGCGCAATGCCTACCCGCTCCCACCTGTCACGAGCATCTGCCAGCCAGCGTGAAAAAACTGCACTTCTGCTGTGCTTGCGACAGCCGCGCACAGGTTTGGGAACACGGAGACCACGCGATGAGTTGCAGCCGTCGCCGGTTTAAGCGAACGAGCATAAATTGCCGCTCTTCCAACGCCATTTCCACGCTATAGTTTCGGCACGCTCAGGTTAGAGTGTTTACGCTGTTGTGGGAGTCAGAGAGTTTAACGGCTAAAAACAACTTAGTGGTTAAGAGAGGCAACAGCAGAGAGTTCTATAACAATTTTGACCACCTAGAGTTCACTAACAGTAGTACAAGTGGCAAGGCGCGCGCCATTTTCAAGACATACGCTTTGCGGAAACTAAAAATTAAACAGAAGAACCTCAGGAAGAAGCAGACGACGATGACGACGATGACGACGACTTCGAAACAACATAAAACTGAGCAAGCTAGAAATTCCTATGAAAAGGCACGGCTGCGAAACACGGACGCCTGTAGAAAAAGGAGGACAGCGTTTGCGTTGTCCTTCTGGCTCTGATATCCGTGATGATTACGCTTCCCTTTTTCTATGGCATTAAAAACAACAATTCGAGGCAGAATTGCGGGCTCGTCTATAAGACATAGCCGCAACGAGTGGATGGCAACTTAAGTACACTAAAAAGGGCAGGGCTTCGTTACGTGAACTATCCGCGAGGTCGGTCACACGATTCTTGCCCTTAGCTCGAGAAGCTCTCGGGGCTGCTTCTCAAAGCGTGGGTGGCCTGTCATCAATGTGCCGCACGGACAGTCTCGTTTGCAGTCATTCGGGTGGCGAGAACTGCGGACGCACTCGCTTCAGTCAGTTGTTTCACCTCTTAACGTGTACTGCTCGTGCCAGCTTACTGCTTTAATTAGTGCTCGGTCTCGGCTCCTTACGTTCAGTTATGTTGATTAAGTCACGGACTTGTTAGAAAATTCGCTGCCGGGGGCGAAGCTGTGCGACATCAGTATGGATGTATCGCACGATAACACACACACACACACACACACACACACACACACACACACACACACACACACACACATATATATATATATATATATATATATATATATATAAGGAGAGAGACGGGAACGAACGTAGCGCTGTCTCTCTCGTTTTGTCCTACTGTCTAGTGAACTACGTATATTTAGTGAAGAGTTATAATCTCGTCCAAAGCGCTACATTGATATTTCGCTGCTTGGCAACCCTGGGTGGAAGACCAAAGGAAACACGGCATACAGGTACTCCATAGATCATGTCGATTTTTGCCTGACCTGCAAGTTTCTCGCACAGGAGCACACAGTTAGTGCATTCGATTAAGGGATCACGCTAGGCCACGGCTAAAAAAAAAAAAAAGAAGAAAAAGAAAACAGCGAAATGGCCCACTCGGCACAGACTTATGATACTAAGCTGCGCGAGCACGCTAGGACCAAGAAAAATACCTGCAGGATAAAAGAAAGCGCGAACGAATTTGGCGCATGCCCACACTTTGTCAGTATATATATATTTTTTTATTTTCTGGTACATGATCGATCGCGCTGTTCACCATTACACATCGTTAGGGCTGACGTGGACATCTCTGTTAACGCGATCACCTTCATAAAGGCGACTGCCAGTTCCTTTATTTTAGGGAGCACCTTTTGCAGTGTGCGAATCTAGCCATCTGCGGACAAGCTCAATTTGTTCTTAAGTTTCGATTTTTTTTCCTCTCGAACATTTCTTTTGCGGTGTTTGGGATGTATACGGTGTTCGACTCGTAGCAGTTTCGAACTATCTGGGCACCCCAAAGTGAGAGATGCGCGACTGTTTGGACTAAAGAGGTGCAGTCTTATGAGAGAAATAGATATAGAAAGCGAGAGTAGGAACCAGGGCAGCCTGGAAAGAAGGTTCACCTGACCGACGTATGGTTTGATATCCCTTATCTGTGGGGAAGGTGTTTAAGGGATAAAGAGAGAGGAAGAAATTAAATCAAGACGACACTATAATTACGTGCACATCCAGACCTGCACATCAGAATCAATCAGAATCAAGAATTAAACTTATTCTCCCAAAACTTGTTAGGGACCAGACAAAAAGCGACACTCAGTAGCTTGACTGGGTCTGGGGCCCCTTGTTGCGCTGACACACGGCCACTCACGTCGGTGGACTTGAGCAACTCCAACAGTGCTCGTCCTGCTTTATTACCCATAGCCACGCGTCCTGACACATACGGTCCAAACACATTTTTCACTGAGAATGTGACCGTGTGATCTGGCGTGGTCTGGAACCTCAAGCAAACTTATTTACAGCTACCGCACGACCCCGATACGGGAGACATCGACGGAAATGTCAGCGCCGCGGGGGCGACATTTGCTGACGTTTATTATTATTATTATTTTTTTTACTGCACGTAAGTCACTGGAAAGGTTTTTTGCCCGACACTGTGGATCAATCGTAGTGGTCACTCCAAGTAATCTAAGCGTTAGAGAAAAAGTAAGATTCAGCAAAGCAAGGGCGACATGTAGTGCCAGAATACGCAAGCATCGGGCATTGCACCCTGCAAAGCCGTCATCCGCAGAGCTATGTCTCCTCTGGTATCCCATGCCGGTTGAATGGACACTGCCGATAAGGTGGCTCTTTAGTCAGCTGTATGCTCTCGATTCGTCGGAAGAAAGCGCGCACGAGAGAGAGAGAGAGAGAGAGGGGGGAGAGAATAAAAGATCGAATGCAGTTCTTGCGGCATCCCTGTCACTTTCCTCGCTGACTTACACAGCGACGCCGGAGCACAACTAACGATTCGACGACGAGCAATGCATCGCGTGAGCGACATAGAGGCGACAGAGTGTGGTTCGCTACTAGCCCCGGCGTCGGTTCAATCTCCCTGGCCGCGTGCCACACTGACCACTCTCATCTCTCGGGGATCTGCTCTCCGTTCACCGGCTCGCCGTTTCTCATTTGTTCGTTTGTTTGTTCGGCCCGCGAGTTGGCTCCCCCACGCGAGCGCGAAGATCTGCAGGCAAGCGTGCGGAACGACACAGCGCGAGCATGTGGCCCCAGATACGAGGTCACTGGTAACGTAACCGTCGTCCGTGTGGAGGCGGTGGGAAGAGGGTTGTGAGGTCGAGTGAGGAAACTCTTTTCCCAACGCCTACAGAGGAAGAGTAACGCCGAAGCATGTTATCGACCGCGGTGGTACTACGGCTTGCTTCGTTTCGTAACAGGTCAGAGGAAACGCTCCGAAAGCTGGGGGGGAGGGGGGGGGGGGGAGGGTTGGATATGGAGGGTCTGAGTGCGAAGAAGTACGACGAGAGAAAGCTAACAGCGCTTCCAACCCCCGAGATCTTCCCCCGAAGTCAGACAAGTGGCTTCTGTGTACCAGAAGACTGAAACATTGCTGCCCGTCGTCGAAGCGAATACGGGTCTCTGTTGCCTTTGTCGAAACTTACCCACCTTTTCTTTTTTTTTTGCCGACGATCGACTGAATTCCGTCTTCTCGGTGCACGGGATTTCCCGCGGGACGCGCAGCGTTACATACTCGGCTCGGATTTGTTTGGCCGGGTACAGCCCTCGGAGGTATTGCGTCAGTATTGCGGTTGGGGGAAAAGTAAGGGCCGGGCGATTGCCAAACCTGCCGGGGAGTGACGGATGAGCGGATCATTGGCATGTTTGTTTGAAGCTTAGGACGGCAGAATGGTGATAGCTGGAAGGATCAAAGCTTCGAGATTGGTGGTTTAAACACGTAACGCATGTGCGTGAGGCTACGTGGTGAAAATCCCAGAAGCACTGCAGCATAGAAGCGGTAACAGGGTTGCCAAAGAGAGTTAAATTAGTAGGATAATCTTTGTTTCAAGGTCAGAAAAATGCACCAATTCACCGGAACGCGAAACATTAATAAAACCAAGCACTTCGGCGCCAAGTGTCCTCGTATTAGCAGTTGCAGAACGCGGAAATCTAGAGCAATGATTGGAGCCAACCTATTTAGTTTGTTGCACTGGCTGGATACAATTTAATATGAGCAGATCACTGCGTCTGGTGAGCCACTGCGTCATGCAACAGGCAAATAAAGCCTCGCTTTAAAACAATCAAAGTTATGATATATATACCACACGTAGCGCATGAAATATGTCAAGGCACGAGTATACTCACACACCCGCCGTGGGTGCTTAGTGGCGACGGCGTTACGCTGCTAACCACGAGGTCGCGGTATCGAATCCCGGCCGTGGCGGCCACATTTATATGGGGGCGAAATGCAAAAACACCCACGAACCGCGCATTGGGTGCCAGTTAAAGATCCCCAGGCGGTCAAATTTAATGCGGAGTCCCCCCACTGCGGCGTGCCACGTAATCAGATCGCGGGCTTGGCACGTAAAACCCGATAATAAAAAAAGAAAGAAGCATACCCACATGCTTTCCTCCTCTCCTAATAACGATAGAGATAAATAAACGCTGTTTAAACATTTTATCTTTCTTATTTTTCTCTGTATGAGCGTTCGATGAGTTGATCGTGCATAGGCAGACACAGTTTGCAGACGAGTGCAGCAGCAAAGAAGGATGCACAAGTCAAACGACGCAAGCACCATCGCTCCTTCCTGCGGCAAGAATCGGCAATGTTTACTGTTGCGGGCAGAGAGTGATTGCCTTGCTGCGTTCAGAAAAATGTCAGTGCTTGGAAATTTTAGAAGGACAACGCGCAACAAATAACACGACAAGAACTTTCGGAAGCACAAGCGCCGACATCATACAGATTCATGTACTAGCCACATGGAGGAAAGAGAAACGATTAGGAGGGAACGCGCCTAGCGTTAACAAGCCTTCTGAAGCCGCTCCCTGCTCCTTCTTCCTTTCCCGCTGGCTGCTGGGCGCGTTGCACATTGGGGATATTTACCTAGCCGACGAATGGAAACAAAGATACAGAAAAGTGGAACACGCCTAAGCTTCCCGGGCTGCAATCATGCAAAGCGCTCGGTGCGGCGGACTCCCCTCCCCCTCTCCACCAAACAAGGGAACTCGCGTGAGCGCATGCGCGGGCGAAGGGCAAGAGCGCGCGCCTAGGCCGTGCTTGTGACGCATCGCTTGCCTATCATGTTACACGATCACGTCCTAACGGTGGAATTCCCGGCATCCCTTCCCTCTTTGTTTTTCGTTTTTGTTTTGCCTGGGCATCAAGGTTGTCACGTGACGCTCCGTCTAATCTTTTCTTTACTAAAGAATATCCATCGTTCCCACGATTCCCGCAGTTCTTGTACGATCTCAGCGCCCCAGTTGACTCCAGTAATTTTTGTGGAAAACGCTATCAAAAAAAAAAAAAAAAAAGCCGTGTTTTATATCATCCGGGCATCGGTTGCGTAGTAACGAAGTGGCTCAGTTCTTATGGGCACGCGAGTGGCGCAATGGTCTCCTACGGGAGGTATGCGGAATTCAGCGAACGGGGTGCATACACATACGTACTACTGCCTCGAGTACGAAAAAAAAAATTGGCATAATAAATCATGCGGCGAAACCATTTTGTTCGCGATAATCGCGATAAAAGAGTGCCGCTGCCTCCGACATGCGGGTCAGGCGCTCAGAGGAGAACGCGTATTTCTTCAAACGCGGCTTACACACGACACTATATATGCTGTTACAAAAGGGCCCCCTGCGGCGTAGCATCGCCTAGAAGGTTCTTTTTTTTTCTCTCTCGGAAGCTCAGGGGAACAGCGCGGTTGCGGCGCACGACTTTGTTCTCGCAAGCCATGCAACAGAAACGAGACAGATAGCTCCTCGCCGGAGTAATACGTGAATATTTAATATTTTCCCGTCGAAAATTGCCCAATAAGGTCGCGCTTCGAAGCAAACGAAGTACATTTCTTTTCTGCCTCTTTTCATTTTCTTTCTCTCTCTCTCTTTCTTTTTTTCCTTGTATGCCTGCACCACGTCCCTTCTTTTGTGCGAAACGAGAGTTCGGCATCACCGCCGTGTGGCGTTACGCCATCGCTCGCCCTTGAGCGTGATAAATTATAAAGCCAGCCAAATGAGGTTTCCCGAGACTAAGACGAGACGAAGCGCAGAGCCCGATATTAAAGTTTTAGGGTCGAATAACACGCTTCGTATCGCGTATATTCTCGTTTGTTCGGGCGCTTTATTTGTTTTTTCTCTATTGGTCGCTTTTGCAGTGCACGACGAAGTGTCTTGCTTTGGTCGACTACACACGCGATCTAGTTAACCGGGATGGAAATATATACCATCACTAGGCGGCACACGTCAGCGCGCAGCAACAAGAACCGCATCGGATGCATTCCAGCGCTAAAGCTCCACACAAGGTGCTTACGAAAGGGACAGAGGACAGGTGTGTGTAGCTTTCACGCAGTGATTTAAAGAACACGAGCACACAAGAACGGACGAGCAAAGTGCATTTACCTTTGCAAGGCTATATCAGTTAGCTTCCACTTCCTCCCTCCCTCTTTCTCTTGTACCGTTCTTGTGCGTTGACGCCATGTACCACCTACACGCCAAGTAGGCCTACGAAATAGCCCTATGCAGTCAGTAGTCCCTATGTTATACATTGTACATTATACTACGTATATGAACTATAGGCCAAGAAGTTGCTCTCCTGTCTCACAGAGATATGCGCGATTACACATATTCTTTGAATTGCGCCACGCACGTATAACGTATTAACATTGCGCTCTCTAAAACTTTCGCGAAGTGCATGTGACGAGTAATTCATTACTATATAAACAGGGATTCCTTCGTACGTGCGAGTTAGAGCAAAGCCGTACGAATATATTTACGGTTGAAGGTCGCGACGAATGAACGGGAACTGCCCACGTCCAAGTGGCGTGCACGGTCGACATTTTCGAAATCACGGCCGAAATAAGCCGTCTGATTAAAATGCGATAGCTCTTCGCATAAACGACGAGCCAGTTCCCGTTATTCGAGTGATACAACCCCCCCCCCTCCCCTTTTTTTTTTCGTTGCGCGTAGTGTCGGTATGGCACAGTCAGAACATAATCCACGACCGCCTTATATCTGCTCATTGGAAAACAAGAATTCCGCTCAGTTTCGTCCCCTTCATCGTTTCGCAGACTCTTGCGAAATCAGCGGGGAGGTATAGGACACCGAAAGAAATCCTAGGACAATGCGTCGCTCATTACTTTGATGTCCAGTGACTTAGCGCGGGAGCCCGACTGCAGCATTACGCAGACGTCGCGGGTTGGAGGAGGCGAGAGGGGGGGGGGGGGGGGAGAGCTTTGATGCTGCGCACTCTATTGCGTTATTGCCTTATAGATTCTACCTGCGTCCCCCCCCCCCCCCCCTTCCCCCCCAAACCCATTCCCACATCTTATGCTTCTCTTGTTTCGTGATTACAGTGACCTTTGAGAAATCGTCACACGATTCCAGCTGCGGTCGGACGACATAAGCGGGGCATGGCAACAAGAAAATCCCGCACCGTTAAATCCACTTCAAAGCGAAAGCGAGTAGAGTTGGAGAAAGACGAGGGGGGATGAAAAGGGCAGTGGCCATAAAGTCGGCGCCTTTTGCTTATACCTCGACAACAGGCAGCTATTTTTCGAAGTAATAAGAGCTTTGAAGGCCTAGCAGGCCACTACTACTACCACTGTGGCGGGAGCAAAGTACTTTGCTGCTTGTGTAATGACGTCTTATTTTTTTTTCTGCAATCGTGCTCCCCTTACCGCCGGTCAGGCCTGTGACAAAGTGGCGCTTATTCGGGTGAACCCTTCCCCCCTCTCTCTCTCTCTTTACCCCACTGTCGCGCAATGGATATTTCTTAACGGACAAGTCGGCTTAACGCACGGGTTTCAGCGTTTCTTCTTCCATTTCTGCCGGGTCATTGCCGTGTTCAGGGAGCAAAGAGGAGGCTGCAGGGGTTAGGTAACGCCGGGATCGCTTTACACGGACCCCCGTCGCTCGTGGGAGGCCGGTGCAACTCGACCGTACAGTCGAGATCAGCAACATGGAGAGAGAGAGAGAGAGAGAGAGCAGTAAGGCGGCGCAGTCGTTGGTCAGCGAGCCGGCATGTGCGGTGGTAGATGCGGGAGGTGGGCGCGGTGCAGAATGAATTGCGAGTGGAGGATAACAAATTGCTTCCGCTCTCTTTGCTCTGCTGTAGAAAGTAAGAACGTTCTGCAAGCTTGTGTAAATGCAAAAGAAAAAAGAAAATGATATAAAGATCAAACTGTATAGGCTCACTCGGAGGAAACACTAAGAAGTGCTGTCCGGAATGGCGGTGGCTGTATCGACGTCGATAACGTGGATATCAAATGTGATGACGACTACGCTACAACGGCGACGAGAAGATGGCTACGATGGCACGACTAGAGGACAGGCATGACGACGACGACTTTTTTCAGCTTCTTCGCCAGTTCATAGTTTATCGCCGAATAATCCGCTCAGTATTAATTAACACATCTCAGCTAGCATCCATCGATAACCGAAGGCGAGTCTGAAGCTGTTTTTTTTTCTTCATTACTGCATTTCTTTACCTGGAGCCAGAGCTGGGCAAAGACTCCTTGCAATTGTATCATGATCCGATACAAGATGCTCAGGCAACAAGTATTTGAGCTACAGATACAAGGTACTGCTGCAATTATTGCATCCCAAACGATACTTTCAACGAACAAATGTCCTGAAAGAAAAAAAAAGCCACCAACAGCTCATGCTTTTTATGTTAAATCTTCTCGGACTTAAATATTAAAAGTGCGAAACAACGACAAAAACCTGAAAAATGATCTAATTCTTTGACGTGGCGTAATTTTTTGGGATCGGCCCACGCAAGTGGCCGCGTTTATACCAGAAAGCTCGCCTTCGTGCATAACGTTTGCCGCCAGCGTTTCTTGGTAAAAATTACAGTTACATAAGCTGCTGTTGCCGGAAAGCGTGAGAAGCAGTCGGGTATCTTTGAATGTTATCGCGTTCCGCTATTAGAGGCGAAGCTTAAGTCCTCCAAGTTTTTGTCTTACTTGCTCAAAGTATACTATTTTCCTTCCGAAACAATTTATCGGGGTAGCTTTCGCTGCTTAACATGAAAGCTCTTTATACGCTGCGCTTTCAGTGGTGTTGGCCTGTCGCTTTTGTAATGATGGGAGTCGCTGCTCTGCCTGCCGACGAGCTAGTGGGCCGTCACCTAATTACAAGAACGTCAATAAGAAGCCTCTCCACGATGACGAAAATACCGCTGTGGAACTGTACCTTGTCCGTAACGTATGACCGTTTACGCAATGCCAGATCACCGGGAAGGCGTACACAGCAACAACGTTGGTAGCGACATTTTTTGTGACGCATCGTGTATACAGAAAGCACAAAAAGCTGCAATGACCTTTCATATTCTACTGATCTCATTCAGACCTCATCGCTTGCCCTCGCTGGAGGGCTCTGGCGGAAAGATAAAAGAATGTCGTTGCCTTTAGTTTTTTTCAGGTGGCTTAGTGACAAAAGTATCAGCCTCAGGAGCAGAGTTCAGCCAACGTTTATAGTTTCGCACGGTGATGTGGCGATAGTCCCCCCCCCCCCCCCCCCCCCCTTAGTACCTTGCATCTTAAGATACATTAAACATTCTTTCATGTATAGGAAATACAGGTACTGATACACGTCTTGCCAGACATATCATGATACAGATACAAGATACCGAAATAGTATCTAAGATAGCATCTAAGATACACGTATCTTCAATACTGCCCAGCATTGTACCGCGGTGCAGGATCTTTGCATCTCTGATTGTGAGGGGCCTCGTCTCCACACGTCGCTCGCTTCAGTTTTCTGAGTTTGGGCTAGGTGAACGATGCCTAGACGTGCTTGAAAAGGCATGTGGGCTTGGCGATCAGTGATGCATCCGCGATTGGCGATGACGAGGTGTGCTGAAACTCTCATGCGTACACAAGTACTCTTCGATGTCGGATGTTCTTTCACCGTTTCAGGGGCATGGCGCATTCACAGGAAATTCTGTAAGACCGGCTCGACAGTACGAGCAAAATTGGTACAGATGACCAGCCGCTCCGCAGTGAAAACACAGTCCTGTATACGGTCAGCATCACGCCACACTTCACTTTTCCTGCTCTTGTCTCAGCCATACGGGGCGCATTGCGTGCTGTCGGTACGAGTTACTTGGCCTCGCGATGGGCCCACTGTGAACGCCGGGTCGTCTGACCATCACGGAGTACGTTGGTGTCGGTCGTGCCGGCGGTGGCTCACACTGTGGTTCCCGTATGGCTTGCCTCACATAGTTTCTGATGATATCAACGGTAGGCGGTTCCGGAGTAGCTTCGTGAGACTGCATCTTGCGTAGCTCTTCCCTGACTACAGACCTGACGAGTTCGCGCATAGTGTGCACACAGAAAAGACATCTGCGGACGCGCAGATTAGGTCGCGGTTGTATTGCCGCGCTCGCTGCTGAAGTATCATTCCAATCGTCGTTGCTTTCGATCGAAAGTGGGCAACGGTACGTGGCGGATTGCGAACGAGTCCCAAGAAAAGCCCTTGCATAACCCCGTGCATGAGATGGCGCACATTTTCGTCTTCACTCATGTTGGGGTCGGCGCGCTTGAAAAGGTGAGACGTGTCCTCTATGTACATGACCACACTATAATTCGTGCGCTGATTATGTGCCCGAAGAGCAATTTCTGTCTCCTCCCTGCGATCGTTCCTACCATACGAAGCCAGAAGCTGCTGCCGAAACCCTTCCCAAGACGACACAGAGAAGCCTCGTGTTTTCGTACCACGTTCGAGCAGAGTCTTCCAAGGCAAAATACACATTGCGCAGCTTGCGTTCTTCGCTCCATTCGTTCGAACTTATACCACTCTGTCGAAATGGTCCAACTGGCCCTGGGCGTCTTCAAACGAGTCGCCGTGGGAGGCCTGTGGTGCGATACGTCGGCTCACAATGAGTTGTGGCGGAGTAACTTGGCTGGTCATAGTAGTGGCATCAATTGACTCCCTTGTCGCGAAGAGGCTAGAATTCTGGTGAATCCCCTCGAAGATGACGGCTGGCCCATTGGTGCGCTGGCGTCAGTTCCACGGGTACCAATCGCCGAGTTTTAGAACTGCTCTTTCTTAGGTGTGTGGAGTTCGATAGCATACCCTGCACCTCCACCAGAAATGGCGGAACTTTAGTAAACACGGGTTTCTAAAAATAAACTATTCGTTAAGCGGTGAACTTGTGCCCAGAACTAAAGAAAATCAAAAGGACTTCTTCTTGGGCAAGTCGGTGCCTAGAAGACAGTGAAGCGTTTCACTGTCTTCTTCTTTCTATCCCTTTTCACGAAATCTGTTTCGCGCCACAATAAAGTGTACCTAGAAAAAAAAAATAAAGAAAACCGCTCTGTCCCCTGCACAGCGAAGGCAGTCGAAGAGAGAGGGAGCAAAGATTTTTTTATTAAAGAAAGTAGTAAGTGTGTAGGAGGGACCCCTAGTCCGGGGTCCCTAGAACGATCTCAGCATGAGCACGGGCCCGTTGAACTATAGCCCGGAAGAAGGCAGTTGAAGACGTCCTCTGTCGCGTGCCACTGTCCTCGGACGCCGTTTGCGGCTTCCCTTGATCAAGCGACACGAGCTACTTTCCCATTGGTGAGGCAGATTTTCGGCGGGAGCTCGTGCGCACGCAGGCTGGCCGGCAGGCGCACTCCGCATATCGTAATGGACGTTCCTGGTGTTTCCCTTTGCTGCAACGCTTGCGGTGTCCAAAGCGATCTGCGTGGTACTTGAATGCCTTCTACGTGGCAATATGATAGGGCCGCGGTGATGGTAGGACAAATATGACGTCGAAGACCCGCGACTCAATACAAGGAAAGAATAAATACATATTTTCTTTTTTTTTTTACGCTGGAGCTGTTAGAGACTCGCTGGGTTTCTCTTGACGTGTGCAGCTTCGCTGAGTTGGGGGAGGGAGAGCTGAGAGAGAGTGAAAGCAGAGTGTAAAAATAGCATCGCGCAGCACAGCGACGCGATGACGGCGGGTGGGTCCGAGCGGGGCAGAAGGAGAGGCGCGCACCCGAGCGAGGAACACGGCCCGCATGCGTGCCCTGTCTCGTGGCACACGAACACACACAAGGCGGGGGGTCAGGCGAGGGAGGAGGGGCATTCTTCTCCGGCGGCTGCTAGGGTGCCTCGATGTCCTCCTCGTCTGCCGCTTCGTACAAAGTGTAGACAACCATGGCGTCTACTACGGCGTTGGCCACGCGAATCGTGGATGCCGTAGTAGACGCTCTTGGTGGACGCCGTAGAGACGCGTTCGTGACGCTCGTGGGTCTTGTGTGCGGTTTGGCACTACTTTACTGGCCTTCCCCCAGCTCCACTGGTCTCTGGTGTTTGCGATAGCAGAGCCACGCATAATCTTTTTCTGGAGATTTCTGGAAATTCCTACTACAGACGCTGCGTAGATTGGCTAAGTATACGTTTCCAAGTTATGGTTGAAAACGAACAAAAGTCACCATAAACAAATTTGAACTTCCTTTTTTACGCGACGTCTGCCTGATTCCAGCTACTTCACAGCTTGGCCATGGTTATGCTTCATCGGAAAACGAGCCGTAGGACGGGTACTGGCTACAGATGCTGAAACGTTACGGTGACGTATGCTTCACAATGCGGCACCGCAGAACGCGCACGACTGCTGTTAGAGAGTGAGTTGACGTAGTGAATATGAATAAATGACGACTATAGAGGCGTAGGCATACCGATCACTCAAGAATTAGTTACATAGCCTTATCTTTGTCTTTGCATCGGTTTTCTAAGCGCTACCTCACGCTGCTGTTGCGAGGCAAGCAGTCGGGTGGTGCATGGATACTCGGGTCTCATGCACACAACAGCGAGGAACCGGGTTCAGAAAGAGGCAGTGGTTTCATTTGCACAAAACAGATGTTCACGTTCGCATCTGGAGAGGGACACACTGGCTATTCCAGTTTACAAATGCAAAAAAAGGAATTGTTGCAGGAGACGGGAAGAGGATGTGACATCGGTGAGGTCTATAGGATCTCATTGTAACACGCGGTTGCTTCACCCTAAAAGGTGATTTGTCCGGTGTCTCTGTAGTGATGGCAGTGGTGTGTTGTAGCTATATACGGGCTAGCTTAGCCTGGCATTTGAGGTCGGCGATGGTTCGACTTGACCGTCTCTTGCATTTTCAACAGGGCATGCGAATCAAGTCCTGCTAATCAGTGTCCGTTACTCCCGTACTCTCAAAGCAGCTTCGACTCGGAGTTCTTCATCCGCTTCACCAAGTTGGGCACAGCCCCACCACTCGACCGAAGAAGACGCTACGCTTCTCCGGAGTGCCAATGCAGCGCAGTGACCACTCTTATCCGGAGGCGGGCGGCACTGCCATAAACTTTCTTAAGTCGAGATGGAGCGTTGAGTGGAGGGGCGTTCTGTGTGAATACGGGGGTTAGAAACGTAGGAAAGCGTGAAGATCCTTTGTGGGCTATAGCGGACAATTTTGTAAACACAAGGTGTTGTAGGCATGCATGTGGAAGGGTTTTCTTCTATTGCGAGGTTCTCCAGAATAGTGTCTCTATCACCGCGGTAGCTTGGGCACGACTACAGGAAGTGTTCAATGTCCCCTCTCTCGCTGCACGAAATACAAAGTGGAGAAGTAGTACGTCACGTCCTAGATAACCATGCAGGCTATGCATATTGGAAGATCATGCCTTTATCCGTTTCAGAAGTGAGACTTACACTCGACCAAACCGCCTTGTTAAAGCAGCGCGCATGCGGTGGAGTTGAAAGCAACACAAAGTGCTCATGGATGTCCGATTTTCGGTCCGGTTCTACTCCGTGGAAAAACAAGCGGTTTATCCACTGCTTATCGCAAGTCACGTGTTCTTGTTCGTTCAGCTAATTAAATTCTAGGATGATTTCAATAAATTCAGAGTGCATAACGCAAAACCTGGACTACACACTGACATGTACCGGTGCTGCGATTTGGGAGCAAAGCACAGCCTCTCGCCCCCTCCCTCTCACCCAACTTTTCCCTAATGCCCCAAAGAAAACGAAGTAGAATAGTATATGAACACAAACGAAGATTGGGTGGGGAGGTTGGTCTTCATTCTTTTCGCTGTACTCGCGGACAAATTTCTGTAGAAATGGAGAAAAGCTACGAAGGCAAAGCGCGCACGAGTAACAGCTTTCCTGAGAAAAATTCTCGCGTTGTCATCTACGTTAATTCAAGGTGGGGAAGGAAAGACACGAACATATTGTTAACAACGGCAAAATAAGGCAAAGTACAGCACTGAGTGTTAAATTCGAATTAGTGTCCTGGCTTTTTTCATTCCGCGTTGGACAAAATGCGAAGCTGTCACACGCGGAAGATATATATAAGCTGACTCACCACCACCCTTGTGTTAGTTCCAAGAAACCAAACGCGATGTCAAATGCTGGCAGGCTATTTCGCCGCAGTAACGAACGTGCAGAATCTAGCGTTCCCTTCATTATTAGAGAAAGTTCTCCGCGAGTGCAGCAATCAGACCTTTTTCGCCAGGTGAGTGTACATAGGACACTGAAAGACTATCTTAGCACTCTGCACTGTTTTAATGTTTCTTGTTAGCGTCTCTTTCATCAGTGTCTCTTATTTCACTCTTCTGCTCGCCAGTGAGCTCACCTAGTTTCCGCGGAGGCTTAGCCTAATTGTGCCGGAAGGAGTGGCGCACTTGCGTTGCCGTACAGAAAGACAGGGAAAGAGAGAAGACGCGAGAAAAAAGAAAATCCGCGACAATAGGTTCGCCAGCGTATAGAGCACTACGAGTTTGGGAGCGGCGGGCGCTCGCCTCATCTGCGAGCTGCATACTCGGGGCCTAGCGACCGCAGCTTCGCTTCCCGAGGCCATTGCGCTTGCCGCATCCGACTACACGCCGCGGTGGTGCGCGGGTGAGGAGCGTGCAAATGAGCGGCATCCGTGCCGACACTCCGGCGCGCACTTCAGACTGATCGCCCGAAGGGAACTCGCTCGCCGAGTGGCACAGCCGCGCGCTCGCTCCCCGCGAAGGAGCGAAAACTGCTCTCTCGTCGTTAAAATTGGGGCTTCCTCCGGCGTGAAACGGGTCCGCTTGTTTCACCGCCAGCGCCACCCGGCCGCCTAACTAACGCGCATCGTTCATCTACTCTTTCTTTTTTTTTGTCTTCTTTCTTAATTACATCGCCAGGGGAGGTCACGCAACTCTGATGAAACGGTACACGAAGTCATATATTAAAGAGAATAACTATCTTTGTTTTGCCCGTTCTTGTGGTGGACCCACTTCCACTTCTATGAAAAGACGCCGATTGAAAGGGAGCACGCTCTCGCGAAACCGAGTTGCGGCGCGGCGACACAGACTATAAAAGCAGTTGGTGTTGGGCACATTAATTGCCGAACGCGAACTATTATAGCTTGGGACGCACGTGTTGGGGCGAGATAACTCTGAGGCGTGTAAAGGTAAGCTCCAAGTACGCGTCGGGACGCGTCAGTACGCGACGCGATGCAGTCGGCGTCGCGTAGCGCCCGACGGAGGAATACGGCACGAACTCACGCGGTGGGCAAGTTGCCGCGTGTCGCCTCGGGTTTAGTCGACGGGGCTTGCAGAATCGTCATTTCCTTCTTTAGATCACTATCTCTCTCTCTCTCTCTCTAGTCGAAGCAGCACGGTGTTGCTAGGCAGCCAGGTTCGAGGTAGTTATGCGACCACGTTAGGCTAGGTTGCTAAAGATGGCAATAAAAAAAATATTTTGTTTAAACTTAAAATTGTTTTTCTATTTTAAGAACGTATTACTACACATGAAAGCAGTTGAACTTAGCGATTCAATCAGCTTCATTCCAGAAGTCACACTGGTTCATCATGTTCACGTGGGGTCGCGTTACGCGGCGGCGTGAGCGGCAGCTTCTGGCGCGGCCACAAAAATCCAGCGGTGCCAGGTGTCGACGCCGCCACGCGTCAACACGCGACGCAGACTCTGCGCCGGACGCCGAACGCATCAAAAAACGCTGCGGCGCGTGTGGACGCGTTCTGACGCGTACGTCTCGTTGGCCCTTAAGATGCTGTGGTGAAACGCTCGAGAAGGACAGCCTTCCTCTTCTTTCGCCACCTTCACCCCCTATGAAGGCTGTGGAACAGGAGGATGGCAGCCGCCTTCTATACAGGCGCTCGCGCCACCGGAGACAACACACATATAGCACACATATGAATAATCGGCTTATATGTATAGCCACCTATATTACGGCTACAGATGGGCTGGTTTACGGCTGTGTTCTATATGGAATTGCGCAATAAAACAGCAAACACTACGTAAATCTCCTCGATGCAGCAAATACACGCCTTTAAGGGCACTTCCTTTAATGAACCGAATCGCTTCTTAGTAGCAATAGTCGACAACATCTGCAAAATTTTTCAATTTGAAGATTGAAGATTTTTAGTTACTGCAACGGAAATGCAAGGATTTACTTCTGACCTTGTTGATGCGACGTGTTTGATATAGCATTTTAGGACGAATAAGAACAACGATGCTATTGAAGAATAAAACGCTCAACGGGTGGAGCCCCTGGACAAGGGCCCCACTGGCTTCGGCACGCCGTCTTGCTTGTCGGATACTGGCCCTTTGTGTTTGTCCACAAGCGCTTGCATATGCAAGGTGTGCAGAGGACATTAGAAATACAAGACAAGACAAGACAAGGACATACATACATACATACATACATACATACATACATACATACATACATACATACATACATACATACATACATACATACATACATTCATACATACACCTTTTTCCCTGTTAGATGTAGCTCGTGCTCTCTTCACTTTCACGACCACCTTCTCAGGTTCCTTCCCTTTTGTTTTCTACAAATTTGCTTGTATTTTTGCAAATGTTATTGTCTGACTGTTCCCTATACAGTTTATTGTATCCAAACAGTTATCGCGCTCTCTTCAGGCGTCATCATCGGTGAAAGAAAAGCAAGTAATTAGCCTAGCCGACAATACGCAGCCTACAATTGAGCATATGTCTAGGATAAACCCAGTAATTAGGTCATTACTACTATCGGTAGCACTGAACCAATGTGCTGAATCGCGAATCCAACTATACGTCACTGCGCTCGACATTTATGTGGCGAGTTTGCATCACAGTAGCAACTTTCGGAACATTTACTCGTAAATAACATAATCGCTTATGTTGATTAATTGAGGCTCTTCAACGATCGCTCACTACCACGCAAACTTATACTACAAGGGGTCTTCAGTATTGCGGTTGTTTTAAGTTGTTTGGGGATTGTGGCGTAAAAAATTCTCTCCGTGTGTGTGTTGCCGCGCTAAGATTTGTCATGACGTTGAACCCAACAAGCCCAAACAGCGAAAATTTTCAAGTTGATTTCTAGTACAACGGGCTCTGCTATATCTATCTAGCGCACGTTTATTGCCTATTCTTCCGTCCGTCTCTGAGCGATTGCGCTGCGTTTTCTCACGACAATACGTCTGTGAAGACCGCTTTCTGAATGCAGCGGCAGGCTCCCGCACGTCCCCGCAGCGACGCTTTCACTGCATCATACAGAATATGCCCAATAACGTTAAACTTAAGCACGCTCGCCTCAGCGATACATTCCCAGCCGCAGAATCGCCCGGGAAGTTTGCGCATAGGTCCGTGACGTAGCTCCGTAACGACGCGGATCCATCAGCAGCCGCGCAGCCCAGCGGGGTGCGATCCCTCTGACAGGAATTTCCACTTCGTGACGCCCGCGTTGTCGTCATTAGCGCCGGGGCGTCCAGGGCCGCCTCCGGCGAAAGAAGGAGAGGGACACGAGTGGGCCCTGGACTCTCTTGTAGTTCTCGGCGAACGTCGCTGACGCGCAGGCTGCTCTTTCAAGATGCCTCCTCCGCTGCCGCCGCTGGCCTAACATTAGGCGCGGTGAATAACAAGAAGAGAGAAGCGGGAAAGGACCTGCTCCAAATGAGATTTATCGATTGGCTCTCCGTCGCTCGCAGGGATGAACGAAAGCGACAGAAAGCACACCGGGAGGGGAGAGAGAGCGAGAGATAGAGAAATAAAAAAAAATGCTTGCTTTCATTCTTTATTGCCAAGTCGTATCCAATTTTCCCTCTATTCTCTTCCTTTTCTGTCCATGCGGTACTTATTTTACCCTCTCGTCTTCATCGTATGCCTGTTTTTTTCTTCTCCTAGGCCGTTGCCCGACGCTCGCTTGCGAGCAGTCACGGTTTTTCTTCCTTTCGCTCCTTGCAATATCTATCCTTTTCGCTCCTTCGCAGGCGTGAGGGCAGGAGAGAAAGAGGGTTCCACTTTCGCCAGGGTTTCCCCTTTCTCTCCCCAGGGGAGCTGTTGCAAGGCGTTGCAGAGCCGCTGTGGGTGCGATTAGGGAAGTTGGCTGCATGCTTCATCGCATCTCCCGCTTCGTCCATCCCGATTTTCTTCCCTCCGCGTCCCTAAACGCCTGCCTCCTAGGCGCGTCGCGCTCCGTCGGTGCGCCTCGTCGTAGCAGTAGCAGTAGTACTATAGTCTTCACTGTAGCAAAGCTCGCCAGAAGGATTCGGCGCCTGGCTCACCACCTCCCCTGCCCGCTTCCCTATTCCACCCTTTAAGCCCTACTCTTGTCTTCCAGCGATCGTTTAGTATGTACACTCGACCGCCGCCATGGACTTTTCCTTTTTCTCACTTTTGTTTTCTTTTTCCGCTGTGCGTTTTTCTGCTATCATTCTGGCGTTTGTTTGGGAGTGCGGCGCGTTGTTTTCTCCAATTCCCTGCCGCATGGAAACATCGCTTCCCCTTTTCTCTCCCTCTCTCTTCCCCACCTCATTCCCTGCTGCGTCCCCAATTCCTCTTTCGCGTGACGGTCTCTGGAGGACGTTCTTTGTTGGCAATCTTCCGCTAGAACACGGTGTGGCGTGTGCCTATATGTGTACCTTTGGAATTAGGCCAGGCGTTTTATTGAAGCCATCCTTCCGGCTCCCGCCCGCTCCTTCTGGCCAACGTCCTTCCTCCACACTTTACGGCTTCACTGACGACACCGCGTCACTGATTGCCTGCACGAAGCCAGGAGGATTCTGCAAGAAGTTTGGAAAAGAAAGAAATACTGCCACACATGCATTACTATGAGGTTCCTAGAAGAATAAGTAACGTCTGAGAAAGATACAAAGTCTCATTATTATGTTTTCGAACTCGTTCAAATCCGGTTCTTGATCGCGATGTTGTAAAAGTGAATGTATGGGGATTTCTTTCTGGTATTTAACCTTAGGTCTTCGTGCGTATTCTGTGTTTGATAAGAGGGACCACATTTGCCGTGGCCAGTCCCACAAATTGGTTTCTTGAGAAATGTTCGTGGTGATATGTTCTTAGTGGCGTATTTCTGCAGATGATACAGTGCTCGAGTTCTTTCCGTGCACGCGAGGAACGTGTATGTATTGTGACACCCGCTGGCCCGGGACCTGTTAGTACTTGGTCATTGAGCAATCGTGTACTCTGGGGATAACCTCGCTGTACTTTTTTTGTGTGCCTTATCATGTACAATTTGTGGCATTGTTTTGCGTCTTTAATGTATGTCAGAAGAAAGGAGCAGTCGACATCGCCTTCACACACATACATATTCTTGAACGCGAAACCTATGAATGCTGAGTACAGTGGGGGATAAACTTGGTCACACTTTAGTAACACTGTGATTTACTATTACGAACAATCTGTAGGTAATCCTAATTTATTTTTATAGCGGACGCGCCCCATAATGCGGGAATCGGAGTTTTAGCTTTAGACATGATGGCTCCACCCCGCGCCGTCTGCAGTATGACGTCCACTCGAGGATTTCGACCCC
This sequence comes from Dermacentor andersoni, assembly GCF_023375885.2. Taxonomy (NCBI): domain Eukaryota; kingdom Metazoa; phylum Arthropoda; class Arachnida; order Ixodida; family Ixodidae; genus Dermacentor; species Dermacentor andersoni. The sequence continues at coordinate 96,359,267 of NC_092818.1, read as the reverse complement.
TGCGCAAAAGTGCGAGGAGGCGTCCCCTTCTCTCTCTGCCCTTCTTTCTCCCTTCTCACTGTGGTCCTTGTAAGAAGCAGAACGTTCCGCACAGACAGCGGGTTGGTCGCAATCGAAGAATGCGCCCCAGCCCTTCCGGAGAGCTTCGAATCAATGCAACGCTTCAAACGTATACACACATGAGGTCTTCGTGATCGGTGACCTGGTTTCAGAATTCTGGAACCCAAGTTGCGGTATATTGCAGGTGACCTCGTAGCTTGCTATAGCTGCGACAACATTGATTACGCCGGAGCAATAACTAGCGAAGCAAATTGGCTATGTGAGAATAAAAAAAAAAAGTGAGAATCTAACGATCAAAATGAGGCATGGATGCACATGTCACTCAGGCAAGTATGCACAAATGCAGCGCACACGCAAGATAGGCGAAGAACACAGGCGGCGTGCACTTGCGCGCCACAAGTTGGAATAAAAACATAAAAACATTTATTCCACATCAAGAACAGGGGCTGCACTTACGCCAGCAGAAAAAGAAGACAGTGTATTCGTGCCTCCAGTAACGCATAAGCCTAACGCATAAGTAACGCATAAACGGAGAACTGACTATATATACCTTTCACCAGCATGCAGCGCGGTGGTAAGGACCACTTGTGCTCACGTAGATTACGCAGGAAAAACAAAAACAGTGAGACAAAACGCTTTGCGGCCTGTTCGTAGAAGCAGGGACAGCCTTCGAGCGAAAAGGGGCCGAAAGGTGAATCGAAGAATGCGCTGAGCGTTTCGGAGAGTTTCGAATCGATAGAGGAGGCCCTTGTATACGAGCGGCGCCTGGGCGATTCGCGAGTATAGCTGCGATATTACGAACTCGCATTGCGTGCGGTGGTGGTGCCAATATCTTCATTCGTAGTTTCCTCCCTGGACATGTAGACCGTTTCCTGGCGTGAGCCAACCGGTATCTCACGCGAACATGCAAACTCACGTGTTCAAATGACACGTCTCCCCCATACGTATAAGATCGTGGTCCACTTAGCTTCAAGCCACAGCGTCCAAGATCAGGTGACGCAACTGGACAGTTTAGCACCGTGTGGCCAGTTCTCGGAGCCCGTATTCGAGCATCAGATCACGCCTAGTATTTTCCACGCCTATGCCTCATTATTTGCGAAATGAAACAAAGCAGCGGCACGATGACAACGACGTCAACCGGCGGCTAGGTCACCGCAAGAAGCCGCGAAAAGAGAAAAACACGCGTTTCGAAAGAAGGGCACTGTGAAATCGGGCCCGCCCAGCTTTTCGAGGAGTTCTGAATCGATACAGACCTCGGTGTCCGAGATACGATGTCCGGAATTTACAGGCCTGTTCCAGGACTCCCGAACCAACATTCCGCGATTCGCGGTAGGCCGCAGTTTGCACGGACCTGCTGCAGCGTGATGACAGTTTCAAAATCCAGGAACTAGATATACGAGTTCTCCAGGCGGGTCCCACGGAAACCACGCAACAACGCGTATGTGAGTCAGCATACGAGCCCACGGCGAAGGCGCTTTGCTGCTTATACCGAGAAGCAATGAGCAAGTTTCTAAATAAAAAACAATAGCTAGCGCCACCCAATCGAAGAATGCACCCAACTTTTCCGAGACCTCCCAATCGATGCAGTTCTGGGCATACTCTGGGCAGTACATGTATACACACAAGCGCGCGCCACCTGTAAGCGATCGAAGTGGGGCACCTACGGCCGCAAGGAGATATGCCTCTATCCCAAAGGTGCTCGGACCTCGCTCTCGTGTGAAGTTCGGCCCGGTTCCTGGGAAGAATGATGCGTCCCCCTTTCTCCCTCCCCACCTCGTTTTCAGGAAAGATAGCACGAGAGGACGCCTTTGCCGACGGGAGACAAATCGCGGGGGAAAGATAACTGACCGTCTCTCGTGTAGGAGTAGGCGAAGGGTCAGGGGGTGAGCGACGTGTTTCTCGACGCGGGGGCGTGTTATGACGCTATCGGTCGCAAGAGGTGTTTACCCACCAGCCCTGTAGGGTTCGGCCTACTAGAAGCGGTGGCTTTGTCTGACTTCGGAGAAGCCATCGAAATTCAAAGTAGTCCACATTTTTTTACGTTGGCTTTGTAGTCGCCTGCTCGCGCGCCCGCAGGCGCCCTATGTAACGTAATCGGGGAGCTTATGCAAACTAAACAACACCCTCCGTCATCACCGACTGGATAGGCCATGTTGCGTAATAAAATTAATAGTGTCAGTATCTGGCGCTTCTACCCTAGAAACATTGAAACCTCCAACCGGCAAATCATGAGTAAGGATACACTGTACCGCCAGTTATATTATGGCATAGTGGAATCCCGCTATTCGGGATTTTTCGAACACAATTACGCGATATTGCCTTACGATACTTACACATTATTGCGTTACAAGTGTACAAGCATCAGCGCTCACCAGATTTCTTTTTTTTTTAATCCTGAGATGTTGGCAGCGAACACAGAAAGGAATAACGCACTGCTTAGAACATCTCATGAGCTTCAATTACGCGATTCGCACAGTTGCCAGTTGAACCAGCTGGGGCTGCCTGTTCCGACGACTTCGTCCCAATTTTAGGTAGTCAGGTGGCATAGCTATGTCGTGCTGTCGAGGTGGGTCGTCAGAAGCTTCGTTTACATGAACGCGAAGCGAGCGGATCGAGTCAGAAGTAGAGCTTACGCAGACAGACCCGACAGCATTTACACGCAACTTGCCAAGCAGGCCGGGCGTGTCAATACACGCCTGGCAGGCGTGTTGACAGAACTTGCCTAGACGTTCGCTCGGCCCGACCCGCTATAGCGTTTACATTAACGCGACGGCCCGTTTTCGGCCCGACTCGCCCCGACTTCATCAGGTTCATGAGAACGTAGCACGAGAGAGAAAGTGAGATTGGTCTCGTAGATCACCACTCGCAGCGCGAGCAGAAAAAAAAAGAAAGAAAAAAATTCACCGACCATTACGATACTCTCTAATGCGAAATTTGAGCGTAGCTCAATATGTGTTTCCATTTCACGACATATTGAGGCAAAGAAATTGAGAGATATATGCATAAGAGCCGGCTGCCGTCGAAAATCGGATTTGCGGGTCAAGCGCGTCGGCTTTTATGCATGACTCGTTGAAGGCTCCAGTGTAATCGCTGGTGCCGCGGTGCTTCCAGAAAGTGCTACACAATTGGCGTCATGCGTACAATCAGATCTCAAAACAATCGCAAACCATGGCAATCAAAACAAGCGCGAACGAGACCAAACCAAACAAACAAACAAGCGCCAGCGACAGCTGACCCGAGCAGACGATAGTACGAAACTACCGGTCCGCTTGAGACCAGATACGAGTACGTATCGAGTGGTCGGGCGGGTCCGCATGAAACCGTTTCCCGCGCGCACGTCACTGAAGGGGCTGCTCTCATTGGTCTCCGCCGTTCGCGGCTCGGTTTTCATCTGCCGCTCCACGTTTGCTCTTTCATCTTTCGCTGACGTCTTCGTTCGCTCGGTTACGCCGCCGCCGCTCGCCGCAGGAACGGGCCATTGAGAGCTGCGCTCTGAGATGCTTATGCTAACACCTTCCCCCATTACCCTAATAACCCCGTTTCTCGGCTGCCAACAAGACTAGAACAAGTTTTAAATCATTTCGTTAAGTGAGTCGCGTCGAGCATGTAAACACGAGCTCAGCATACATCTACTCGAGAAAACCATGCCGAGTCTCGCTTTTCGCGCCGAAATCAGGTTGTCTGGTTAAGATATAAACGCTAGCCGGGCAGAATCATGTTGTGCCAGGGTGTATTCATACGGGCTGCAAGGCGGGAGTTGACTCGCTCGACCTGCTTGATGAGCTGCAGGTAAACGCGGTTGAATCGATTTGGGAACCGCTCACATCGAGCTGTGTAAGCGGAGTTCCAGCTGCTTGCAGGCGATGGATTGCATTGCTGTGATTACGTGGACTCGCCAACCGCGTTTCGGTCCGACAAACTGGACTCAACAAGAGGTTGTCGGGGTTATCTAAACTGATCTATAGACAATCCGTTTCCGTCCTGCAACTTTTACTAAGATAACCTCTGAAGGATTCCCGTAAAAACGCGAATGGAAAGATGTGCCGCTGTCCCAAGCACTCTTCGTCAAGCATAGGCAGTGCTATCGGAGGCATCATGACAAGTCATAGCGCGATAAACACCTACAAAAATATAATAATAAACTGTCGGCAGATGAGCGGTAACTCTCAACAAAGGTTTTATTTTGAGCGACCCGTGTTTATACTTCCACTTATCGCCACTTCACAGGCACGATTCAACTTATTAGGAAGGTTAGCTGCTTATCTGAAAGGTGCACATATCGGGCAATCATGCACACCCAGAAACAAGCCGCGATATTGTGCCTGCCTCTATATTTTCACGGGCAAGCTTGTCGCTGCTGTGTGGAACCAAGTGGCCCGAACAGCCACAACTCGGAGCCATCTTGAACGCCGCATGTACACAAACTCTCCGCCTTCAGCACGTCAGAACCCTTCGCATCTGGATGCTCGCACCGAAGCTCCGGCATTTGCTTGACGGTTCAAACACTCTTTTTTTTTTCTTTTTCTCTTAAAGGACGTTTTCAACTTCTCTCTTTCATTCGGAGCAGTTTTCGAGGCGAAGCTCAGGGGTCTGCCAGGGTACCGCACGCGAAAGCAATGGGACCATCTTCGTGCCAATTTGCGGGCAACGTACGTGCTTTCAATTCAAGAGCACGCCCGGACACGTATTTCTTTTTTCTCCGGCAAATCGATTTTGCTTTCTGCCACTTCGAACTCTCCTATTTTGAATGGCCCGCACAGCAGGCTCGTTTGCCCTATTTTGTGCAAGCGAAAGAAGACCGTTTCTGGAACACCGTGTTCAACTCCCTCTCTCTCTCTTTCTCTATCTCCTCCTCCCCCCCTTTTTTTTTTGCCTGTCTTTTTCTGGCTTGCCTTCCCCTCGTGCCTACCATCATTCCACAGAGCCGGCAATTCATTTCCTCTATATCATGCTCTCCGCTGAACACGTTTGGGATTCTGAACAGCCTGTATATATTGGCATCCGCTAGGAAGGGGCGCGCGCGAAGTTGAAATTTCAAGTACGCTGCCTTCCCTTTTCTTTTTGTCGATCCGTAATTCTTGTTCTCCTTCCCTTGGGCAATGGAGCGTTATAGGTTCTGACATATAGGTTCTGTTGTATATGAGGCGCACAAATAAGAGATTATGGCGCATACTGAGATACACGTTTCACACGACTTAGGTGGTGCGGAATTTACAAGGCTGACACTAGAGAGAGACACAGCAGGCGAGTGCCTTTGACGTGGAGGTGACACGTGACACGGAGGCACGTACATTGGCCCGATCGTGCTCGCGATGGGCAGACACGAGCTATTAGGTTCCACTGCACTATACCTATATATACACCCGGTGTCCCAGTTATAATACATTGCGATAAAAAACGGGTCATTTTACGCGAAAATAGCCAAGTGCATATTGTTGGCAGCCTAGTAGAGCAGCCGCCAGTAATTATTTTATTTGTGCCATTCAATTTAATAATGACTTGCAATTACAGTTTTTTTATTAGTGTTCTTTTTTTTAAATTATGGGGTTTTACGTGCCAAAACCACTTTCTGATTATGAGGCACGCCGTAGTGGGGGACTCCGGAAATTTTGACCACCTGGGGTTCTTTAACGTGCATCTAAATCTAAGTACACGGGTGTTTTCGCATTTCGCCCCCATCGAAATGCGGCCGCCGTGGTCAGGATTCGATCCCGCTACCTCGTGCTCAGCAGCCTAACACCATAGCCACTGAGCAACCATGGCGGGTTGATATTAGTGTTCTGAATGCCTTGCTGTAAATGAAGAATGTGTAGGAAATTGGAAAAAAAATTTAAAGCTGGCATGCTTTGAAAAGGCCAGCTACTTTTCGACCGTTTATTGTTTCCGGCTCATAAAGAAAGCACGCGAAAAATGAAAAAAAAAAAATTCTCTGACGAACCGTCCGCCCGTATCAAAAAGCAGCGCCCTCGAACAAGCTCCATAGCGGTTAATGGCAGAGCTGGCAGTTTTTCTTTCGGCGCCTTGTTGTTGTTCAGGGAAGACTGCCGATAACTGCTCATTGATGCATCGTGGACCGACAGCGCTCACTAACTGCTGTGAAGCGTGCTTGAAGACGCTGCTTTTTGAAGCGGTCGGACGGTTAGCCACGTTATATTTTTAATTTCTCGCGGGCTTTCTTTATCAGCCGGAAAGAATAAATGGGCAAAAAGTACCTGGGTGGGAAAATGCCAGTTTTAAGCTTCTTTCGATTTTCTACACGTTCTTTTTTTGACAGCACGGCATTCAGAGCATCAACTAAACGTTAACTAATAGCAGTTAATTAATACATCGAATGACATCAACAAAAAGTTACTGGCGGCTGACTGTGAGTAATATGTACTTGGCTCTCTTCGTGTAGAACGGCCCGTCTTTCTTAAAAACGCGCTGCATGATAGCTGGGACGCCTTGCTAAGCTAACTTTAGCCAAGCTGCTCAGCAGAAAAGAAAAAAAAAAAGAATAAAAGGAACATTGTGCAAGATACCATTTTAAGACCTACGGCGTGGAGCCGTCAGACCTTTACCGACTGAACACCGTACACCTCATAATTTCATCTTGCACCGAGTTTTTTTCACTCTTTCTTTTTTTTTTTTCTCTTTCGTAAAACACCTTGGCTAACGTTAGTTGGGACACGCAGTGTATTACGTTATTGTGAAGCACTGTGTACATTGTACCGACCAGCATTACACTTCAAGCTTCATCATGCTACCTTGCTTCACAGAGATAACCCTGACAGATTACAACAGTGCGGTTTCGTGCATATGCGTTCCACTTTCATGTCCTCTTTTCGCCTTCCTAAATCCTATAATCCTTATATCTCATTGTCCCCGTTCTAAGTAGCTGAGCGATACATCCTCTGTGTAATCCACCAGTCCTTTCCCAGCTACAATTTCCTGCTTTCCCCTTACGTTATGGAGAGGATGTGAAGACATGCGGCACTAATTGAAACTCATACGCCTGCAGATGGTGTTGAAGTTTTACCTTGTGCTGCAATACACTTCACTTTAGAAGAAAAAGAAAAGTTTTTTTTGTGCTGTTTGTTCCTGTTACACTGATGTGTACGCTTTGAGAGAAACACTATCGCCGTGCGAGGTGACTTGTAAAAAAAGTTTGCCAAATTTCGCGCTTTACACCCCATACAGATATGGAGATCGATAAGGCCAGACAGACTTCTGTACAGCATATAACGCTGTGTTTAGCCAGAATGCGTTGCAGACACTAGCTTGGCGTAGCTAATATATTTTCCTGAAGGTCATGTTCATGCCGAATTATTGGCGCTGGCAGCTAAGTAGTACATGGTTGGTCGCTGCAGGTAGTAACGCGTAAATTGGCTGAATTCACTGTCACAATAAGCATGGTGTAGTAGGCATTCTGCAATTCGGCATTCCGTGAATAGCTATATGCATCCTTACACGCTAAAGCTGCCAAGCAAGAGGACCCATGCTTAGCGGAGGCTGTTAGTTTTGAGCGCAAAAAGTGCCATCTAGTCGAAGTTTGGGCTCCGCACATGCGCAGTCCAGCAAAGAGAAATGTTGGACCGAAAATTAGCTTGTGTTACCGACCATACACAAAAGAATAATAATAACAAAATAAAGGGAGAAAGAAAGAGAAATATGGAACCTAATAATAGAGTAGAAAGTAACTGAAGCACGAGTGCACTTCTGCGCATGCGCAGGGGCACTGATTCTCGACGCTGTTTTGGGGCACATTAAGCCATTCATGCCAGCTGCTTCTAAAACACGCTGCTTTTACTTGGGCATACGCTAACGCTCATATGTCCGGCTTGTATAAGTCGCCTGCAGCTGCAGGATGTCCTCATTTGCCACTTCCTTTTAACGCGAGAGCGTTAAGGGCCCCGTGTTGCAAAAAATCCGGCGGCCGCGTCCAGCGTCGGATGTCGTTCCGGAAAAAAAAAAGATTTTCTAACCACCCATACCCAGGCCCTCCATGTGGCGCAAGGAAGCTACTGAACTAATTGAATTTCTCTAGCTAAAATATGCAGAAAAATCGTAAAGTACGACTTACACACAACCTAAAGACATGATAGCGTCGGATTGTAATTTTACTATACGAGAACACGTATTTATGTTACGCGAAAACTCAGAGACCCCTTTTCCAGCATTTCTACTATCCATAGACCGGCCACGGCGTCGCCATTTGCACGCCCCAACGCGTGAATATCTCGGAGGCCACGGAGCGGCGCGCCCAGTTTCTTGCAATATCTCCAGATGGCACTCACCGCCACCGCATCGCAGCTCACGAAAGAGGCCGCGTTTCTACCAGAAAGCCCGCCTTCGTGCATAGCGTTTGCGGCTACCGTTTCCTGGTAAACATTACGGTTACATACGCTCCAGTTGCCGGGAAACGTGAGAAGCCGTCGGGAATCTTTGAATGCTATCGCGTTCCAATCTTAAAGGCGACGCTTAAGAGTGCCCCATCTTTTTCAAACCACCCATAGCCAGGCTGTCCATGTGCCGCAAGGAAGTTACTGAACTAATTGTATTTCTCAAGCTAAAATACGTAGAAAAATTGTAAAGACTTACACACAACCTACAAGCATGATAGCGTCGAATTCTAATTTGAATATACGAGAAAACCTAGCTCTGTTACGCGAAAACTCGAACAAACTTTTTTTCCAGCGTTTCTGCCATGCACAGACCGGCGACAGCGTCCGCCATTTGCGCGTGCCGGCGCCTGAATATCGGAGTCCACGGTACGCTATACGCGTCGAACGCTGTCCACTTCGTGCATAGCGTTCGACGCGAGCGTTTCCCGGTAAACAATACGGTTACATACGCTGCAGTTTCCGGAAAGCGTGAGAAGCAGTCAGGAAGCTTTGAATGCTATCGCGTTTATCTCTTAAACGCGAAGCTTAAGCGCCCTCCAAACTTCTTTTGGCGAGCTTATTCTTTTTATTCCTGCGAGCACAAGACTCCGTTTACGGAAATGACGTACCGCTTATGGAAACAAAACATCTAGATACCCTAAGCAGTGAAGTATCGTGGGCAAAAAGCGAGCAGAGGACTTATAATGCAATCGGACAATGTAAGCGTGCGTGTCGTGCTTGTTTTTCATCTTCTTTCTTTTCCGGCTGCAATTAAACATAGCCAACAAAGCGCAGCACTAACTATCGCAACCTAAACTTACTTTTTTCTCCTCTCTCTTTCATAAAGTGCGTGACAGAATTCGCTTTGATAAACGACAATTAGATATGACTAATCAATCGGCGGCTCCGTCTGCCAGGAAATGCCTGCGAACCCACAAACCAAGTTTCGTGTCTAAGTTGTCTCGCTGGTTCGTGTGCGTTTTCTGTTGCTCTTAAACAGAAAAACCGATTGATGCGAAAGCGTCAAATGGCCCATTGAGCGAAAATGCCGGCAAATGTAGTCCGCAGCAGCGAAACTGCACCCTATATAAGTACGTCCCATTGGCTGCGACGCCGTGTCACGAGCGCTTCTCGATGGAGCAGAGCTGGCGAAAGGGTATATCTGCTGCACAATAGCGCGCCAAGTGTTGCGTGAGGGGAGAGGGCATTGCCACGACGCCACGTCACTTTCGCTCTCGCTTTCAAAAACCGGCGCCTGGTCCGTACCTCTCTCTCTCACCCTCACTAGGCTTAGCTGCTGCGCGCGCCTAACGGCCTTGCTGGCCCCTGCTGCTTTCTCGGTCTATCACAGCGCACGACGTCGGTGGCATGCGGCGTTGGCACCACAAGCTGCTGCATTACTCACAGTGCAAAACTCAGAGGACCGCTCAGCGGCGTTCAGTTGGACATTAATGCTTTCTCATTCACAACTCATAAGAAGTGCTTAGGTGTCCTCGCATTTTTTGTTTCGTTTACAAACAAAACAATTTAAAAGCGTGAAATCTAACACGTGATGCAAAGAGTAGACAAAGACATTGAAACGCTGGTGCGAGTTAAAAAGATATTACGACAGAACACATTTCACGACGAACGTCGACGTAAGTGGGACTAGTATTGTAGTGACCCACCGTACTGCAACCACGGAAACGCGTCAGGCGTGTATGCAGCCGGGCTCAACTCTCGCGCATCTCTTTGCACAAGCGCCATCTAGCAGTGCCGCCGTGAAGCCTGTGCGCGGCCCGCGAACACATATTCGGGATAAGTTGTCTCTCTCTCTCTCACTATATATATATATATATATATATATATATATATATATATATATATATATATATATATATATTGTTACGTGTAGCTGATGTACAAGTCTATTTACAATATTTTTACACGTAGACCAACGGTGGCAAAAATGGCGACGCTATATCAAGCGGGGCCACGTCGTCTTCTTTCTCCTCAGTGCAGCCACACTGTGGCGGCTGTCCCGTAGCATCACCCACGGCAGTAGAAGCACCGTCCCGGTGCTTAATCTACACATCCATGGCGAAAGGTGTGTGGTATGGCTTTAGTCTCGCCACGTGAACGATGTCACTTGCAGCCGACGATGACGCTGAGAGGTTGGCGGGGATGACTTCATACGTGACATCGGTCACTTGTCGCACCACACGGTATGGGCCAGTGTAGCGCGACAGCAGCTTTTCGGAAAGGCCCACACGTCGATCGGGTGACCAGAGAAGCACCAGAGAAACCGGAGTATATTGTACGTCGCGATGGTACGTGGCAATCAAAGAGGCGTCTCTGATGCTCCTGCGAGGCCTCGAGACGGGTGCGGGCGCGCGTGGTCGGCGTGTGTGATCGCGTCGCGGGCGTATTCAGTGGCTGAACGTGTGGCCGAGGGCAACAGAGTGTCTAAGGGCAACGCGGGTTCTCGGCCATATAGGAGATAGAATGGTGAATAGCCGGCGGTGTCGTGACGCGATGAATTATACGCGAACGTCACATATGGTAAGTGAATATCCCAGTCGTGGTGGTCGGTCGCGACGTACTTGGATAGCATGTCGGTGATGGTCCGGTTGAGGCGCTCCGTGAGGCCGTTGGTCTGTGGGTGGTAGGACGTGCTGAACTTGTGCTTAGTCGAGCAGGAGCGGAGGATGTCCTCGACGACTGCCGACAGAAAGCTGCGGCCACGGTCAGGGAGTAATTGGCGCGGAGCACCGTGCACTAAAATGATGTCATAGAGCAGAAAGTCAGCAACGTCAGTAGCACAACTTGTCGGGAGGGCTCTGGTGATTGCGTACCGCGTAGCATAATCAGTAGCGACGGCGACCCATTTATTTCCGGAGCCCGAGAGAGGAAACGATCCAAGAAGGTCTAGACCAACACGGAAAAAGGATTCCGGTGGGATGTCGATCGGCTGGAGACATCCAGCTGGAGGTGTGGAGGGCTTCTTCCGGCGCTGACAGGGCTCACAAGCGGCAACGTAGCGCCGCACGGAGCGGGCGAGACCCGGCCAAAAGAATCGACGGCGTACACGGTCGTATGTGCGCGAGACGCCCAAGTGTCCAGTGTATATATATATATATATATATATATATATATATATATATATATATATATATATATATATATATATATATATATATATAACCCGGGTTCAATCAATACCGCCCAGCACTGGCGAAGTTTTAAATGATTTTGAATAACATTAAAAATCCTTTAAAACATTGCCAATGCTGGGCGGTATTGAATCTATTGAAAAGCGGCACATAACTTGTGGCTCAAGTTGGCTTCAGAGAAGTTCATTGAAGAGAGTCACATATCAAGTGTCGCGTACAAGTTGGTGTGACAGTTGGTTTCGAAGCAGGTTCTCTTATCACAGCAGCCCTATGCTCTACTCATTTGACCATGTACGTACTACCCAGCGACACAAGTTGGCGTCGAAGAGAATAGACTTGGATAGACAGGCTTATATACATACGGAAAGACATACCGCACACAGGGCGAAGTTTCTAAAGAATTCTAATCGCATTAAAAAAACCATCATAATCTTCATATGCTCCAAGTCGCTTCAGTAAAAACCTTGAAACCGTAACTTGACGTAATCATTTTCCCGTTACTACTTCACGAAGTGAGACACCAACTATCCAGCTCTTCTGATGTCTGATGCTCTTTGTGACTTGTTCGATTTTGCCGAGGTAATACGTTCAACAAATGCATTGACCAACCAGTCAATCTAACGGCCGGAGTCCTCCACGGACTCGGTGCTGAAGTGCAGCCACAGGCAATTGGGCCACTTTCCCATTTTCGCTGTGTAATATGATTTCGCAGATTCTCTCTTTGTCTTTGAGCAAGTTATGGTGAATTTGAGTACAGGGGCCTGGTTTTTAAAAGTGGTCCAGCTTTCCTATGTAACGGGACCTACACATCTGACTCGCGACCATTCTGTATTTGAGTCGCCGTAATTTCATTTCTAGTTTCAGCTAGGTCACTCCTGTTCACTATGGCGAGGGCCGCAAGCACAAATGAATGTGCGACCACTATAATCTGCGCTGCATAATTATTGCGTAGTTTGTTCTGTGTGTCCCGTTGAATGTGTATCTCTGTGGTCAAGAAAAAAAAATGTAGGTCACGCACACATCAGACGTGACCAAGATGAAATCATGCGATGCATTGAATTCCGCTTTGTTCTTATTCATTGTCTCTTCCTCCTGAAGATATGTAGTTTTCTGGGCAGTTTAGAAAAAGAAAAGCAATAATCCGTACAAGGACAGCAAAATTAAAATAACAATAAGAAGGTAAGCCGGAAATAACCCGTCCTTTTCCTCATAAAAGGAACCATTCACCGCGATGATACAATGATACGCAGCACTGGACTTGCCATTCATAAGAGTGGTGGTGGGCTGTATAAATCTCCAGGGAGCTTTATTTTTGTGGTTGATGTGGGCAGGACTGATAGATGACAAAATAAAATAGCAGAATTGATCCGCCACGTCAATAGCATCAGCACAGAACTTAATAAGCGCAGCAATGTTACCGTGGTAACGGCTTTGGTAGCTTATGACTGGCCAGAAGTTACGATACCGTCAGCATTAAATTATGCTATGGCGTGCTTCCCGTAGCGTAGTTATCGCAGGCGCAAAATACATTCGCAGTTTAGTGCATGCCCACACGGAATACCTGCTCCGAGGCCCGCAATCGCTATTTATACTCCCAGCGTCGCAGACATGTAATGTTATTCACGTTCTCAAAATTTACAGTTAGTTCCTAGTGGCTCTAGCACAAAAGTTAGGCACTACTCAATAATCGCGCGGGACAACGTTTCCTCCGGCTCGTTAGCTCTAACGCACAGCCGGATGAGCAGACGGCAGGACAGAAAGCGCCAGTCATTAAGAACCTGAAGCTGGTTGGTAACCAAATACAGCCATACTTACAACTAGAAATGTTATCGACAATAGCGCACTTCATATGTGCAAACATCACTCAGGGAAATTATACGCCCCTAAACAAGGCAACATATATTAAAGTACCTATTTACTATACATGTACCTGTACTTGCGGGTATAGATCGCCACAGTGCTCTGCGTGCAATCTACTATAGTGGACACAGCACACCTAATCTGCAATCTCAAGCTTTTTGCTCTCCAAATAACCACGCTAACGACCTCACTAAATGCACATCATGGTGGACACGTTGACCTATGACATGTACTCGAACCATGGGCTAGTGATGCCTGTGCATCGCGCGCTATATGGTGAAGACGCTGTGAAATTTCTGCAAGATGACGAGGTACATTAACGATATACTAATTAATTATCTAGGTTTCGTCATTTGCACCCTATATGTGTATCCGGTGTCGCGTGTCTCGGGTATATTGTTTCAATTATCATATGCCTGCATGTTAGGCGTTGCATGTCCTGGGTGTATCATTTCACTTACCAACCCTTTGTGTCAGGTGTCCCATGTCCTGGATGTATAATTTCATCTATCATGGCAGGAGTCGCATGCTATGCATGTCGCCAAACAAACATTTCAGTTTTCATTGAACAGGTTCTTTTTCTTTCTTTCTCTCTCTCTCTCTCTTTAGAGTGTGCACATGATAAACATACAAGTTATTACTAGGACACTAATATTTCCATTTTGAATGTAACCAGTGCTTTTTAGCATAAATAATCCCACAGAGAAATTAATTTCGAGTTTACAATAAACTTTGACTCAGTTTCTACGATAAAGGACTCAATGGAGCGAGAGACTAAACTTTATAGAAAACTGGTCCGGCAGTTTTCCTTTGTGGCTAGACGGAGGAAAAGGGGATTAACCCTTGTGCAGTCCTACCCTCCGTCGATGATGACGGCAGTGGTGGTGTCTCAGGTGACGGCTCGAAGTCCTATGGAGCTTGAATTATTATTGAGTGTAGCCACTGTAGTGAATATACATCGTGTCGAATGGACAATATATAGTAATTGACTGCTTTTTAATGAAGCTGTTGTAGAAAATGTTCGTCTAAACTACCTTAAGGTCAGTATACCTCTGCTTACACTGCATTGTTCCCACACTGCATTGTATTTGAGTACAGGCCATAAGGTAACGCGACAGTATTCAAGCTTAAATCCATTTGTCCGACAACGAATTGGCTCGGTATGTAAGTCTTCGAAATATATTTATCTCGCAAGCGAATTTGCACTAATAATTGACCCAAATGTATACAGGTGTAGAGTATCCTTTAACAGAGACATCAGCGGACATAGCAAGCACAGAATAGATTAAAAATGGCCAGGCTTAGCTTGGTTAAGCCAAGAATGCGTTGCATATTGCGCGCGTTGCGTTGCGTTGCGAGTTGGGGCCCAGCTTTTCCTCCGGCTGTCGTGACGTCACGTCACGTGGTTGCGCTAAAGGTCAATGGTGGCTGCCCGGCCGCGCCCAAGGGCTGAACTGAGTGATTGCAATATGCAACGCATAAAACTCTAGTGTAGGGGTATAAGCCACTATGATGGCTCATACCCCCAATGGTGGCTGCCCGGCCGCGCCCAAGGGCTGAACTGAGTGATTGCAATATGCAACGCATAAAAAAAACTTGTGTACTTTCTGAGCCCTAAAAATTTATATGTGATGAATTCTTTGCACACATGTCACAAGTGGCAAGATGAGACAGTTTTTTTCTTCATTTTAAGAAAATGCGTTCCTGCATACAAGGCAAATAGAAAATTTTGTCATGTTTTCTCATGTAACAAAGTTTTGCTCGTTCCTCAACTAAGCTCAATTAACATTTGTGTGCAGCTTCGCCAACTGCGTAAGTGTAGGCAGAGAGATCTCGTATGCGCAAGACAGTTAGCTTTAATTTTGCAGAAAGATGCAGCTACTCACCACTCCAGTCAATGCCATTCAGAGCATCACTATTTATACTGGTAGAGTTGACCATTGAATATATCGCGTAGTACTGTGCATCGCTTTACTTGTGTGTCATATGTAGGGATCTTCGTTTTCCGAGTAAGACCCGATAAATACCGATTTTTTCGCACCCCCAACAAAATTTTTGAAAACCGAGTTAAACCCGATATCTCCCGAAGTTCGTCCTCTAGCAAAAAATAATAATAAATGCAGGTGTAACAGAAGTTATAAATACCGCCCACATTTTGTGAGTGATTGGTTAAGATATATCATACTATTAACATTATTACGTATGAATATGATATGTGTTTTTCACTTAGCACTCAAGCTAGAGCCAGCAACTCAGCGTCCGCCGGCGTTGACTTAACGAAAGCTTCTGGTTTTTCTTTTTTTGTAACCGCGCTTACATAGATACGACAAGAGCACATTGCAACGCATTTTCCGCACGTCTCATACATGCAAATGGCGGCAATATCCGTCAGGAAGCGAATTAACGCAGCACTGACGCTGCTCTGCATGGCGAACGGTAGCTGTGACGTTGAGACGACGTTTACCCAAGTACGTTACGCTACAAAGAACGGCTATTGATTCGTCTAGTTGGCATTCCAATAATTTTGCTGCGAGAGCATATATTGGCAAACCAGAGAACGGGAAGACAACAGACGAGGGCGAAAAACCCGTCAGATCTAGGATGGAGACGGAAGTGCTCCCCCAATGAATATGGTAATGTAGCACGTCAAAGGCTTCACAGTTCCTGAGAATCATGACCGCGCGCCCTACATTTTTGTACGTCTTTCTTTTATTTAAAAAAGTGCAGAGAACAAAGTCAAGAAAGGTTCACCAAGGTCGTCGCTATGTGGCGTTTTTGTTTACGCTGTTTCTTTTAAATGTGATGATAATGCCTGACAATGCGGATTCGGATTTAGAGATGAGTTTGCCACATGGTTCGCCAGCAGCTATTCTTGTCATTATACGTTCTTTGAATGATTGTTTGTTTGACCAGAACGTTTGTGTTCAAAAGGAGACCCCTGCTTGCGTTAACCGTTTGTAAATGTTACCAGAAAAATCCCAAACTCTTGGCTACATATACTCGTATGTTTCGGTAGCCAAATGGGCTCGCCGCATTTGACTCTTACGTGTCCCCTGCTCTGTGAACTGTGTAAGAATGTGTGAGAGTGAACTACGTAAGAATTATTTTTCGTAAACTTACGCAACATACAGTCGACTCAATTTGTTCTATGAAGAAAATTCGAATAACGCTTAATCAAAACGAAACAAATATGAGATCGTGATATTTGCCTTTGATCTAAACACCGTAGCGGTGACACTTGCGACACGCGTGAGCCAGCCACTGCGCAACGTCGGCTATTGACACGTCCCGCCTAACCTAACTGCGAAACATCTGTCTCGCTGGGTTACAGAGCTCAATCGTTATGCTAAACGACTGGATTCTTGAAAGGCAGACCCCTACCCACCGGAATATCATATACGACAGCTTGCCGCTATACCGGTTGAGGGGCGAAATAATCAACACAACACATCATCAGGAGCACCACAGGGGTTGCCCCTTCTTCTTATAATCTTTTAATAAACGTTCCTCTCTTTGTCCTACATCGGAAAGGGTACCGGCGCTATTTAGCTAACTAACAGTAACGTAGCAGCTTGAATGTTTAAAATAATCTCTCATCAGGCCCTAAGTAGTCACAGGTCGGAGTAAAATGTACCGGAGCGACCTATAGCTATATTTCTATGATTAACATCTATGCTGCCTTCTGAATTAGAAAAAATAAAGACATCGTCCAAACCTGCGTGGCTGTTACTATTGCTTAAGTTAAAGGAAGCAGTATTTATATATAATAGTGAAAATCCACACCTTTATAAATGTTAGCACGTTTAGACAACAACACATATATTGCGACGAACCTAAACACTACTCAGCAAAGTATGCTTTCCATGCTGAGCTTCCACTGTAGCGCACAGGCAGTTTACATGGACGTCTATCGGAGATGGGCTGCCTGTTCCAGAAGAGCCTTCGCAAGGTTTAGCTAAAGGCTGTGTTCCGAATCACTTCCGTAGAAGGCTAAATAGACAACTAAGTGAACAGTGGCAATCTTAAGTCTTGTTTCAATTTTGTTGAAGCCGGAAAAGAAAACAGCTTTGCAAATACAGCATGGAAGTAACAAAACGATGCACTTTGCTATCCAAACGATATGGCGGCTGAGCAGAATGCTTGTAAAGTCGAAAAGAAAAATGCCTGCGCACAAGAAATCGCGATCACGGTTTCTTATGCGTTAACCTCAGGTAGTGTTGCGTATTTCATAGGTTAGCACACGCAAATTGTTGAAGTACAGCAATTATATGTGTTTTTCATATATTTTCTTGACGACGCGAGGTGGCGTCAAGTCGCAGAGACGTCTTACAGATACGTTTCGCTACTTGGGCTTGAGGATCACCTCTTAGTAAGGGTATGCCAGAAAACGAAAAGGAAAAGCAAAAATAACCATAAGGAAAGACTCAGAGAACAAGCCACTCTGATGTACTCTTAGCAGTTAGAGTGAACTCTATTCAATGCTGACCAGAATTGGGACACACTCAAAGTAATATGCACTCTTTTAGCTATATGAGCAGTTGTCCTGAACGAAAAAGAATAATTCCCTGTTTCGGGCCTCTATGGCGTAATTTAAGTGCTGGAGTGTTAGTCTCCCTTGGGGCATATACACTGAGTTTTATTCGCAGGGACGTCCTTGAGGCGGTGTGTGATTACATTCAAGCACCAAAACTTATACCACGCTAATTGTTCAGTGAATCTTCTTTTCATTCTTAAATAATCAAATCGCACATTCTTCTGACCGTCCACTTCTGGATCGCACACTACTAATTTATTCGTAGTTTTAGTTTTCCAAGTTCATTTTTCTGAACTCATTATCTGTGCGTACGACGACCCTATTCTCGGCCCATAACCCATTTTGTAGGCGCGTGCCTGAAGGCACAACACAACCATCACCAACAGTAGCAGTGACGAATTTTCCAATGCCAAAGCATAAGTTAGATGTACAGCTTAAGCACAGCAAGCGCTGCCTTAATGCCCGCTAAATGCATGCACCTCCAAGTTTTATGTCGCACTTGTGGCACGGGTGTCAGGCACGAGCTTTCGTTCATAGTACGAGTGATATTTACTTATGCTTTTGTAGCAGGCATACCCGATTTTGTCAAGAGTAACTAAATATGTTGCCGTTTTGGCATTCGTATACTGCTGCTGCCCTATACGTATAGGGGACGGACCTGACCGCGCTTCTGCATAGCAACATATATTGTATATCGAACATTTATAGCGTCCCTGAATTCATTTTCTTCTTTTGGCTCTAGCGTTCTTATGCCGCCTTGCTCGCGAATCAAGTTCTCTAACCAAGCCTTTCAATCCTCCACCTGCGTTGCTAAAACTGGCCAGGCTTTGTGAGGCCGCCGGCCTGTAGTTGTTGCTTTCCGTCACGCGCCAAACCGAAAAGCAAGAAGAGCGATCGATGCGCAGGAACAACCGGCTCGACACTCGCGTCCGCGGCGAGTTTGAGTGCTGAATGAGCGCCACGTGTGCCTAAAGCATAACATGAAGAAAACACGCGCTCACGCGACTCTTACTGCGAAGCCGTTATGATCTCGAAACTGGGTTTTCTGTTTGTTTCGTTTCTCTGTTCGCCCGCCAGTTTTTCTTCCTTTTTTTTAGCGCTGCAGCAGCCTTTGCGCAGTTGTCGTTATCGCCGAGTCATCGTCGTCAGACAGATTTAGCTTGTCTGCGCACATATTACCATTTGCAGAATAGAGACTTTCAGCGTGTCTGCTATTCCGGCAAACTGGGGCGGTTTGGGCGGATTACCGGACGGTCGGCGGCGTAAACGTGAGCGGCCGGAGCGGTGAAGCCACCTGGTGTTGTAGAGCTCAACCAGACAAACACAGAGCTAAAATTGCAGTAACCTACTTTATTCTGCTTCGCTGCTGGTGCAAATTTTCGGCAGCGGCGTAATTGTGTTCTCAATTACGCTGCTGTCGAAAACTTACACCCCAGCTAAGAAGAATATAGTAATTGGCTCTGTGTTTAGGTGGTTGAGCTTTGCACCACCAGCTGGCGCCACCAATCTGGCCGCTCACGTTTACGACCCCGCTCATCCGGCAAAGCGCCCGCGCCTGCCGGACTACCGGACGCACTAAAATTCTCTAATGCCTACCAGAAACGAGGGCAGCAGGAGCAATACCGGTTGCGCAGAGTTTAGCTAGGGAGGAGAAAGAGCTATTACTTTAGTGAGCAGCCATTTTCTGCTTAGCTAGTAATAGAAAGTGTCGGCGACAACGCAATTGTTCCCATACACCTTTATTTAAAAATTATTCGGTAAGAACACCCAGAAAAATACGTCTAATGTGTTGTGGTTCGACAAAGCACCACAGGGTGCCGGTACCAGCGTTTGCAGCCGTCCACGTTTCTGGTAACCCGGTATTCTGTAAAATATGGTAAGCATACTCACAAGGCTGAACCTCTATGTTATCGTGCACCACTATATTTACACTCTCAAGGGTGGGTGTTGGTTTATCTCAATTTGCTAACACCTTTACCTCTGGTTACACATTTTTTGTTGTACACGACAACAAACTCAAACTTCACCTGCAATGACAGAGGCCGCAGTTGAAAACTATGTTTTGCTACTCACCCTGTGGTGCGCTTTGAAATACCTAACTCGTGTTTAACGGTGATAACTACTAAAGTTCATACGCGCATTATTCGTGTAGTCTGTCGCGGCTATCGTCATGTTTACTTGCCAGGAAAAGAACTTTATTTGTTCCAATCAAGGATTCGGTCTCACGCCTTAAGGGTGTTTTGGCTATCGGGCAAGCCAAGCAGTCTTTATACATCCATAAACGCATTACGATGTTTCACGTCGTCAGGCTACCTCCTCGTTCTGATTTTCACCCTCAGCATATGGTGAAGAAACACAACATGTTGCGCGCCACTGGGAATCGAACATACGCTCTTGTGGCAATGCGCTGCTAGAAGCCGGGCGCACTGAATACTGTGCAACATTCAGCTTATTTTTATACATAGAAAAAAAAAAGGATATCATAATACAAAGATAACATCGGTACACACTTACTCAAATATCAGGTAATGATATACACATACACCCAACAAGTGCATTCAGTCCGGCGGAAGTTCCTGCACAGCATGAATAATTTCTACATAAGCTGCAGTTTCACGAAAAAAAGAAAGGAAGGATCTGATAGAGCGCGGGCTTTTGACGTGTCAATCCCACAGTCTAGATCTCCAGAGAATGTACAGGCCTAGCGCATGAACATTTCCTTACTAAGGGCCACACGTATTCGTAAATGCTAGAAACCTAATTCTGCGTCTCTTTCTTTTAAAACGTTCTTTACAGAATGTTCATAAAATATAAAACATCTCTACAGTCTATGAAAGCGTGACCTATCGAAGTCGACAAACAACAAACTAAACGACAAAGCGCTGTGTCGTGTTGTTATCTTGTTTGTCCCGTCCTTCGCGCTGTATTGAAGCAGTCAGCAGTTCGTTAACCACGGCACAAAGAAGCCCCTCGAATTTAGCCTTTGGTGTTTGGCAATTGGTGCAGGGTATTGAGGACGACGCATACCCCGAAAGGGTGGCGGCTGTTCACGTATTTCGGAAGCGACAGCAGACGACACTGTATGGCGGACTAAGATGACGTTGCATGCACCGCAAGGAAAAAAGCTGATGAGAAAAATGGTGAGGTCCACTGCGACATCATGTTGCCGTCGCAGTAGATGTGTCCAAAGCCGAAGGACTAGCTGTAGTTTGCTACAATACACATATATATATATATATATATATATATATATATATATATATATATATATATATATATATATATATATATATATATATATATATTGTTCACTTGACCGTAATGGTTGGGAGTGTCGCAGTTCGCAGCTTTACAGCGAAAAGCTGTTATTGCTGCTTAAACCACCAGCTGACCGTCCGCAGCCGCCTCGACTCACATGATTACGTGATCGGCTGGTAGTGCTTTCGTGACGTCCTGTGTTTATGTGTTCGCAGATATATACTATGCAGTACATATAGAGTATCCTAGAGAACCATCATCACTGGTGCCGTGATGTCGGTATTGGTTGATTTACGCCTTATTTCAAGAGTAACTCGAAGTAATTGTATTAATATGTTGTTGCCCACTGTACACATAAATCTCATTTCGCTGCTTAGCTTAAGCATCGGGCCCTTGTTAGCTGACCCGGTGGTTAATAAAGGACTATCAGTTATAAAATGTATACCCAAGGTTTAACAAACACTATACATAGCAGCCCAGACAATAGCAGGACCATTCTTGTTTTTCTGTATGCAGGAGCAAGAAATTAAAGAAAAGAGCCACGTTAATACGGCAAGCAGGAACATACCAGCAACGAGCACATCGAAAATAAATACAAAAAAAAGAATTACTTGTCCTTTTGTAATTTCATAATCACAGTTGTCCCCACGGACTCATATTGTCTGCCATCAAAGTAGAGAAATGCAGGAATTGGCACACCATTCATGTATTAATCCATCCGATAGAAGCGAAGGTACATAGATGGCAAGCTCAGAGTCGCTACCGAATGGGTAAATCCAGTTAGATTTTTTTCGGTAAGTCTTTCATAAATTCCATTAATATTTCCTTCTTTCCCTGCATACCATATTGGAATGCTGGGTGAACCAGTATTTTCCTCTTGTTTTCGTTAAAGCATTTAGTACTTACAGTAACCGCCGCAGTCAGATATATGCAGTGCACTCGTTTTTAACATGCGCAACCTTTTTTTGTTCCTCTCTTCTCGTCCCTTACTTTCCTGTCTTTATTTTTTGTTTCACTCCAGCTCACCGCGGCCAATCAGTCCGTGTGCAGCGTTCTGCTGCTGAAAACGCGTTGGCGGCTTCGATTCCCAGCCTCGGCGGCTGGATTTCACTTTAGGCTTTAGCCAGTACTTCACAAAGTAGACGTCGTAATAAAAAAAGGCACCCCCCCCCCCCACACACACTGTTGCGTGCGTGCAATCAAAAACACTACACATCACAACACCATGTAGTACTTATACGTGACCTACAAAGGAAATGTGAATGGCGCACTCAATGGAATTATAGCTGCAAATCGTAACAATATGTAATAAGTCATAAAACGGGCGAAAATGGATGAACTCAAGTGCGAAGAGAGAGAGAGAGAGAGCAAAAGAAAAAAAAGAAAACCATCGCGCCGTTGCCGAATGGATAATTGGGTGCAGGAAACTGCTACGTCAACAACAACAAAAAATATTCTTCGACAAAGCTGACCTTTATTGTACCCTGCAAAAGTGAAAAAGAAAGTATGTACTGCAGATTATTTAGAAAACTAAACAAACACATTTAAGTACTTTCTATTTCTGATTTTTCACCAGTAAAAATAGCACACACTGTTACCATTGTCAGTATGCATAAAACAAGGTTTTCTCTCATCTATGGGTTGCGCAACGAGCTTTTGTGCAAAAAAAAAAAAAAAGAAAGCACGTAATTCACGTTACTAGCTTACAGTAGGTATGCCTGAAAGCGCCAAATATCGCGACAATATCGCATGCTGAACTAAACAGTCATACGTGTTTCTTGCGCCATACGTTGCCCGAAGCTTGTCGTACGTAAATATTTTGGCCAGATGCGAGCGAAACCCCCTCGCAAACTGGGTCACAGCTGCACGCGGTGCTCAGCTCTAAAAATTGCCGATTGCGGCCCGCGCCGTCGATATCAGGGTTGAGCCCAACCGGCATGATGTACCTACGATCAAATAAAAAACGCGCGCGCACCGATGAACGCCGCAAGGAGAGGTTAAACAAAAACAGCCAGGTGCCGTCCATTAGCTGGAGCTTCTCTTTGTTTGGAACATCGATCGGTTACGCTCACCTCTTTATCGTTAATAATCTCCAGGTGCTCGCAGGGAAGGCTGGCTGCCTGTCAGGCAAGTCCCGTGTACTGAAAAAAAAAAAAAAAAAGAAGAAGGATGATTTTGTCCGCTGCCTTTCTAAGAGGTTCCGCACGTCTAATTAACGACGCACTAAAGAGAAACAAGATAAGAATGGCAGCAAAACACGACACTGTGCTGTGCGATGCTTTTGCACGCACGAGACGGCCGTATACAAGAACTTGTGCTTATGCGGGCTGTTCGTCGCAGTCTGAAATAATTTCGGTTTCAACTTCAGACTTAGTGTAAAATGTTTACCTAGAAAAGTGGCCAAAGCTTGAAAACATGGCGATGCGCATTTTCCGCATTCATTTTGAACGCTGCCATTCAGAGTTTAGTGGTATGACTACAGACTTTAATTCTTGTTTTTTTTATGCTTGTGTTGAAGAAAAACGAGAGGCGCTGACTTAGAAAGTTCGAGGTATTCTTTTAAGCTCATAAAGAGATGTCAACACGCCAACTAATGATCTCTCTCGCAGCCTGCGAGATTGACAGTATTTTGTGGGCCACGCATGACTCTTGGCGTCGTCGGTGCGCGTATTTCGGAGCGCGCTGCGGGCAACATGGAAAAGGACGAAGATGACCATGTGTGGATCGTTAAGATTGTGTTCTTGAGAAAACGTCACTGTACACTTTAAAAATCCACTGCCTCAGTAAATGAGATCAGGGCCCAAGGAATGGTTGAATCCATCGGATTTTTTCTTCCGTATATGCAGCTGTTGATGTGCTCAGTTACGATAACCATGATGGTGCTGGTTATTATATGTGGCTGTTCCTTATGAAATAGGTGGACCCTTCAGCATGTTCTGGCCAAAAAGGAAAAATACAAAGCAAGAAAAACAAGAAAGAACGAAATGAAAGAAATAGAATAAACGGGAGGCACATAGACACCAGTGACTAATGGAGGAGGAGGAGGAGGAGTAGGAGAAGGAGAAGGAGGAGGGGAGGAGGGAGAGAAGGGATGGTCGACTGCTTCACTAACAGCAGGACGCCCGTTGTCACGTGACTTTTTATCGCTACCCACAGTTCGTGGCGTACCGACTTCTTGGTGCGATGCCGTTGTACGCCCGGACGCGAATGTCTCCAAATCGCATTTCCACTACAAGACACAATGCCGAGCATTGCCCACTCATGACATTACGCTATAAACGAGAGATATCGGAAAGAACACAATAGGGACACATACTGCTCTTGAAGGAAGGTTATCACGTTACCAGTAGCCCACGTCTCAGGCCGACCATTCAGGTCGGATGCGGCAGTCAACTTCTTCCTCAGTTATAAGAACCACTTCTGCAGCAACCTTCACGTCACAAGCAAGTTGGGTACGATGAGGCAACCTTACTGTGTGGTGCGAAATGCAAAAATTACTAGGTTGTCTGGAGCCCGCCGCCGCGTCCAAAGGCGTAAGTGAATTAGCCGTTAACCTCACCTCTGTGGCTCAACGACCGTCTGGAACGCAGATGGAACGAAATTAATATCGGTGACTCCTGGTGCAACGGCCACTTACGACACGGTGATCTTTCTCAATGTTAATGGGTTGACTGGAACCGGCAGTGTTGCAAAACGAGGGTAACGAAGATGCAATTGCCACATCGGATGCCGAGACTCGAACAGTGTGACATTACGCTTGGACTGTTGTGGTGTCTACGTTTGGCGGGCGCACTTATTCTGGCCCCATGCCATTTTGTAAATCGACCTGTTTTGTTTCTCTCATGCTGAGGGCAACCGCAGGCGACCGTCTAATAGGTTTGCATTG
This sequence comes from Dermacentor andersoni, assembly GCF_023375885.2. Lineage (NCBI taxonomy): Eukaryota > Metazoa > Arthropoda > Arachnida > Ixodida > Ixodidae > Dermacentor > Dermacentor andersoni. The sequence continues at coordinate 96,334,154 of NC_092818.1, read as the reverse complement.
TAACGATATAAACCATGTGCATACACATTGATTGCAGAGATACACTTTCAAGGCTACATTGACACGCTTTCAAGGCAATTTACAATGTCTACCGTCGACATAAAAGAATAACATTACACAGGTCGAAGTCAACATGCGCGTGCGTTGCGGTGTCTACGTTTGGCGGACGCACTTATTCTGGCGCCATGCCATTTTCGAAACCAACCTGTTTTGTTTCATGCCGAAGGTAACCGTAGGCGACCGTCCAATAGGTTTGCATTGTAACAGTATAAACCTTGTGCATACACATTGATTGCTGAAATACACTTTCAAGGCCACATTGACAGGCTTTTAAGGCAATTGGCAATGTCTACCTTCGACATAAAAGAGTAACATTGAACAGGTTGATCCCAATTTGAGCATGCGTTCTGTACATAATGTACAGAATGTATGCAAACCAAACGTGCTCATAGGCTGTCCTATGTGTGCTGAAGTGTTTGTTCTTTTCGTATCACGAGGTTTCTCTTCTTTCTTTCCGACCAAGCAGCGTGAATCTACTTCGAATAACTGGTTCGCGGTTGGCTCAACATGCTCATTCATAATAAGTATTTATCGTTCTCTCTCTCTCTCTCTCTCTCTCTCTCTCTCTCATATTGCTTATCCTGCAGGTATCAGACACACAAGGAACGCACATACTGCAAGTGATGCATTGTAGCATAGCAAAGACAAACACCATCGTTTGTCATAGCGTCATGCGTTCTGGCTATCATTACTTTCGGCCATGTGACAGTGTGAGGACGAACAGTTCGTCGTATATAAGAATTTTTCATTATTACACAGCCGTGGCGAGAGAGACGTGGAGTAATTGAAAGGGAAAGAAACTGACGATGACAATAAATTGTCATAGACAAAATAAAAGCAGGGCCGGGTTCTATTAAGCATATTATCAGATGCCACCATATTTCGGCAACTGCGATATTCTAACCAATCATATAGGGGCCGCAGCAGCCCCAATGGGCCAATCGCAGGTGACAATATGGCGGAATTTGACAATGCCCCCCCTCAAAATCTGACCAGTGCCTGAATAAACAATCATCATCATCATCGACAGTGTGACAACCACGTTCACGGCGGAAACACACACACACACACACACACACACACACATATATATATACACACACACACACGCACGCACGCACACACGCCAGCGTGCGCGCACGCACATTATACCGAGACTCTTTTTAATCTGAGTTGCTGACTACTAGACAGTACGACGGACGCCTTGAACGCATCATGGTTTCATAGGCAGCATGCACATACGTAAGTAGCTCAATTTGAATCAATTCTATTCGCAAAAAACTTTTGTTTCCGCATTACCGTGCAGCCATCCATGCGCGAATGCGAGCTTTCTGGTTCTTTTTTCTCCTTACACCCTCCCTCCGGCCGGTGCCACCGCTGCTGCTGATGCGCGGAGGTGAGCGTCATCTGGTGGTGCTGCAAGAAAACCAGCTGCGCGCGCGGCGCTGGTTAAGCACCCTGGCAACATCGAAACTCCAAAAAGGCGAAGTTGTACGAAAAGCTGGATTGTAAATACAGTCAAGCGAAGCGTAGCAGCATCGCATAAAAACGTTATTAGATTAAGATATAATGAAACAAAAAATGACAGGTAGTGGCGAGTGACGTCATGCGTGCCTCATAGTCAATCGATTTCTTATGTGTCGTGCCCAGTTCTTCTGTCGTATTGTCTCACTGATACATACATACATACATACATACATACATACATACATACATACATACATACATACATACATACATACATACATACATACATACGTACATACATACATACATACATACATACATCTTTATTTCCGTTAGTACAATCCTACAGATCGCAGACCATCCGAAGCCTGGAGGGCTTTGAAGTGATTCGGCCCATTAGGCCTGTTCGACTTTCCGTACACCTGATGCTTTATTCGTTCGCTGTCTACAAACGAAAGCGGAGCATGGAACCACATATGACGTCATATTACGCCAGCTGAGTCACGAGATGCTACCCTTCCCTTCGAACAAGAAGTCCTTTGCAAAGATGTCGTGTTATGTTGACGCTTGACAAAATACGTGCCGTTTGTTTTTGAGCTGGAAGCATACGTCAGGCTCAAAGTGTAACAATGGTTATAGTACCATTCGAGCATCCCATTAACACTACAAATCCCACTGAATGATTTCGGTACGCTGAGACTGATGCCTCAAAATTCTGATTAAAGCGCGGGAAATTTTACGCAAAAGCTATAGTAGCGTTTTCGGCATGCCAGAGTGAAGTGCCAATTGTGGATAGCTCAGCAAACCATGTAATAGTTAATTCATTGCTCTGTTAATTATGCCTTAATTCTAATAACATTTCGGGTTTTTTTGTACGAATGCATTCTCCATGGCTAGGAGCAATGGTGAATGAAGTTATTTTAATTTTTCTTCGCGCTTTTTCTAGGTTTAATATAGAAGATTCACCGTGATCAACAATACACAAGGGATTGTTCACCTGCGCCGACATTCAAATGTTTCAATGGAGTTTATCAAGAACCACAGTGATGTCATCAGAGGCACGTCATAAGGGCAGAACTGATGTTATATCATGTACGGCGGGGCGCTGTGCGCTTCGCAGAGCAAAGTCGAGAGCGGCACCGTGTCTGCCGTCGTGCGTGGGTGGATGTGACGGAAGAGGGAGGAGAGGGTGAAAAGGCGCAAGCCCAATGCGACAGAGTCACTCGAGCCGGCCGCAAATTAGCTCGCCTAATGGCCGCCACTGTCTCCCCCCCTCCCGGTGGTGGAGGGTGCTGACGCGCCCCAGAACGCTGCACCATCGACCGCGAGACGCCGTACTGTACTCACAGCTTCGCGTGGCACGGTGGCGCGATGGAAAAGACGAGGTCCTCCCCATCTTTGCGAATGTGCAGACGATGGAATACCAGAGACCGAGCAAACGCGTTCGCCTTGTCAGACCGCTTCGTGCGGAAGTGGAGCGTCCGTGCCGCCAGAGGGCAGCTATTTAGCATGGGGTTTCCTGCTACGATTACCGTAGGAAACTGCAGGTGGCGCTGCGATCGTACTGCCACTAGAGTCACTGGAAAAAATTCAGAGTACCGCAAAGGTCGGGATTTGACTGGCAACACTGAGCGGCCAACGCCATATACCTTCCAAGCCGACTGCGTCGCGGGAAGGCCGCCGTGTTGGAAGAGCTTGATATTCGGTGACACATCGGGTTGAATGTTTACTGCAGTACAAATACTTTGTGCCCGGAGATAATGGTTGCTAAGAACGAAAATAAAATGCTATGTTGTGCGAAGTAATGCAGCCGGTGGTTGTTTTGCACGCCGATCGTGTTTACTGCTGGAACTGTGCTACGATTGTGGGCAGCAGCTTACCGCCGCTATCGGGAGCTTATGCACGCGTTTTTTTTCCCTTCCGCGGAGCGAGCTACGAAGGAAACATTTCGTCACTTCGAGCCGGAATGAGGGAAGCTTGTGCTTTTGGACATGAACATCGTGGACCGCCATCGGCTTCTATTGAATGTTTCCAAGCAGGACGAAACTAACACCTGACAGTGTCACAGGCACGTACGTTCATTGTATAATTTCACAAGCTAAATCGGATACATCCAATTTAGTTTGTAAACGGATACCGCGCGTCCTCGATTCTGCAGGGTGACTTTGTCCGCCGTATACGCACGACACACTGCGACTGCCGCGTGCGCACCGGAGTTTGGCCGTGATCGTAAGACGATTTGTGCACAGCAGGCGTAAAAACCAACTTCGATGACCATTTTGCGCACTAAATCTTGTGGAAGGCCAATATGAGCCATTTGCGTGATTACAGCAACGTATATGTACTTCTGTACACTGATAATGAGCGAGAGCTTGCTACATTGCGATTTATGAAGGCGGCTGTCTAGTGCGTTCATGAGCGGCTACTCTTCTCAACTTATTTATGACTGTTTTCTTAGAACGCCAAGATTTGCTGCCTGTGTAAAAAAAAAAAAAGCAGGAACGCCCGCTGGTGACGCAGCACTTTTTTTTCTAAGTTACATAGGCGATGTATGAAATTCTTGTGCATTTAGAGCGGCTTATGTAACATGCATAGTGACACAGTGAAACTAAAGCTACTGGGTGTTCTGTTGTTTTGTATTTCTTGTTATGCATCAAGCACAAGATTATTTGGGTATGCACCGTAGCATTTCAACATAAAACATAATATGCATGCTGACTTCAGTTCATTGCATGTGCTCGGCTTACAAGCTCAAAATTTGAAGCATGTGTTGTGAATATCACCTGGCCATTGGTTTCAAGCTCGAAATGCGTATCTATAAATGAGCAAAGGATGAGTGGAAAAAAGGAAGTATCATGGGCCCCGTATTGACCATGTTTTTAGTGACTGCGATCGTCACGATCTGCGAAAAACAAGTACCATATGGGTCGAGCGACTCGAGGCGAGAGCGCGCTCACGTGCGCGGAGAAATCATGCGAGTACCTGGTGCACGTGAGGACGCGGAATTCTATCGCGACAAGTGTGCCTTCGCGTGCCACGAGCACGGAATAACCACGTGTGTTGAGCAACAAACGCGTACACTTGTACCCGCGTCAAGCGTGCAAGATGCGAATGATCCCTGCGATGCACTATTTTCGTAGCATCGCTAACACCGCGTGCACTTCGCCTAAATATTTTCTAAACAGTGCCGAAAAGCACAAGCAAGGTGTACTTATATCTCGCACACGCGGGTGTTTTCTGTAGGCTTGAAGTTCTGCAGGCCGATTCTGTGTAACCACGCAGAATGACGCCCTCGGTCATTTTTCCCGGTCGGAATCGAGAAAAAAGTATTTCCAGATTCAGTTCGGTTGCTGCATCCGAAGGCGCAGCAGCCAGGCATGATTTCCTTGCAGTCAAATGCGAGCGCGACAATCGGAACACACACACACACAAACACACACACACACACACACACACACACACACACACACACACACACACACACAAACACACACACACACACACACACACACACACACACACACACACACACACACACACACACACACACACACACACAAAATACGTTGGGAACCTGCGCTGCCTGCGCTCTAACTCAGCCGGCCCGCCCGGCGCTTGGAAGGTATATGGCACCCCAGAGGTCACATATGGTACGGTTGGACCAATGAACGTGTCGGCGGCACGGGGAAAACGAATGCGGTACTCTGAAATTTTTTCCAGTGACTCTAGCTGCCACGAAGGGAATGGTGGGTATAGTTGAACATGGGTCTTTCTGATCTTCCTGGTTGTGGCTTCAAACGTCCTTGTGGTGGTGTCCTCTAAGGTGCATTTGCCTTTATTGATCTAAATTTCGAAGCAGGCATACCTTTACAAACGTGCGAAGGCGTTATAACAACTACACGTGCTGCGCGCTAGCATTTTCACTGCTAATTGTTGCATTTTAACGCCATGTTTTCCTGAAATTGACCAATTCGCAACGTTGCAAAGCCGTTTAAAGCCAGAAGAACTAAATTTAGGCAAATTCGTGTATACACAGCTCATAATTCCCATGCTGATTGAACCGCCATGCTTGTAGCTCCCGCAGACGCCAGCGCCAAATATTCCTTTAGTGATTTTTATAGGAAACTCCAGTTTGAGAACTGCAAAAAAATTTCTTAATATCGACGCGCTTAGCGCGGAACTGGTCTGTTAGCTGGGTGCACTGCCTGTAGATGGTATCAAAGTGTTACCCCAAAGGGCTACTTCAATATAAGCACTGAGTTGTCTTGATTAGTGATGTCGAAAAAAAAAAACAGAAAGAACGCTTGGACAGTGCAGTGATCCGCAAAAATATACGCGAGCGCCCTTGCAACTGTAGAGGGTTATACAAAAGATCCCAGCATTGTTTCCAACAACGAAGAACTTTGTTTCGTGTATCTTTCCGACATTGGATTCGCTTTTCTGTATATGTCTCTTATAATGTTCAACTACCTTTCTACACCCTGAGAGAATAGTACGTGAATATAAAGACTGTTCTAGAAATTTCGTATAATCATATCAGGCTATCGCGTTTTAGAAGTGGGGTACAGTGCAATACCAAAAATGTATGCGGTCCGTTACACATGTTAGGGACCTCGAATTAGAGTTTTAATCTTTGCAAGTCACAGGGGAAACATGGGGTATGTTTTGTTTTGTTACTTTGATATATGTGAATCTAGGAGGAGGAAAAGGAAGGAAGGAAAGGTAGGGAGGCCAACCTGACGCAGGTCCGGTTTGCTGCCCTACACAGGGGAAGGGGTTTGAGGGAAGAAAAGAAAGGAGGGGGATGGAAGAAGGTACCATCAGTGTGAGTACGTGCGGATATCCATAACTTCACGCCTATAATCGGTCACTGAGGCCAGTCGCTTTCATGAAACGTAGCAATGTCCGCGTCGCTTTGTAAGCCTGTGACGCGTGCGGCCAGGGTCCGAGAATCTTTGAAAATGATCTGTGAACTTAAGTTTGTTAAGATGGGTGGAGATAAATGATCAAAGATGAACGAATTGTGAATGCAAAAAGGATAGTGCGAGAGCATATGTCTCAATAAATCAGCAAATACGTGATTGTTTTCTGCGGCTAGAAATATAGTGGTCGTAGTTGGCTAGCCTGTGCTCGTTTTCCCCACGTTGTATGTAAAACGTATGCGCTAACAGCTCAAGTGTTGAACCTTCTAATGTGTAATCGTGAAATAGCATGCGCTGTTATAGGAGCAGCTTTCTGAGATTTAGAGATACCCACGAGCTGGCTGTGTTAGGTTTTATATCGTGATTTCCTTTCCGATTATGCAGAACAGACATGTGCGCTCAGTGACGCCACCGTGGTGGTCAAATAGACGTTTTATAGAAGCCGTTTTGTCGCGGTTTGTATTGTCTGCAGCGTAAACAATGCAGTGGCCCTTGAGGACAAAAATAATTTTTCTTCTTACAATGGCTACGGTGAAGTTCAGAGCGAGGCGGTGACCTGGATCCCGACAGTATAACGTCGATGACGAAAACAGTCGTCGAATAAGCGCAATGGCATGGGTAGACAGACCAACAAGGCGAACAAAGCTTCAGACTTTTTACAGCTGTCGAAGTAAAACAACAAGAAAACCAACAACAACATATGCAGTGAATTAATAGACGCTAGTCGAGATACATATATAAATATTCAAGGAAGGATAGTAGTTGAGTGGCACAAAATAAGGACTTAAGAAACACGGGTTGAAAAAATATGTTATATTGCCTCAAGGAAGATGCATGTTGTGAGTACATAGTGCATGCAGGCGTGACATCAAGTTTTCGTGATATCTGTGCTTACATGAACTAGACAATTCCGGTGTGCGGGGTCATGTTCGCAAACACTTCACCAAAGTTACAACAAAAGCAAACTACGGTTTTTCGTGTTTCCATTGACCGGCTCATTTATTTATTTGTTCGTTTATTTATTTATTTATTTATTTATTTATTTATTTATTTATTTATTTATTTATATGCCTCATTGTACAGCATTAAAATATTTCCCTTCCCCCTATTACATCCTGTTTTCCTATCCTCTCCCGCTATACACAGATATATAAACAATCAAAATCAGCACAAGCAAACACAGAAAACAAGGAGCAAATCAACGACAATGCGGGTTATGTTGTTGTGCGAGACATGAATTATCGATGAATCACAGGGTCCGTCCGCTCACGCGACATTTCGCCAAGAACAAACGGCCGGTATGCTCGACACAGCGAAGCGAGCGAGTGGGATAAGCTAAAAGACAAAACAGGAACGAAACGCAGGTACCTGCCTATCCACTTATGGCTAACGATAACATCGAGCCCTACTGACTCACCTCAGAGCATGCGGCATGTTGCTTGCTCTACAGACCGAAAAACAACGCATCAGACAGACACAGTAAAGCAGAAGACGCGCTTTAAGTGTAGCTTGCGATATGTAGAAGTATACCGCGAGGTACTACTAACCAGGCGCGTTATCGGGAGCTGCAAACGACTACTTGTGTTCCCGATGGGGAACTCGCCTTCCATCAAGCAAGCATCGAGCGATATTGACGGTTGAAGTAGCTTCGCGGCGCCTCTGGTCCAAACGGTTGTTTCTGTGTTTTCCCCATTCTATTTTTTTTTTCTCGTTTCACCCTGGCACACCTAGAGGGAGGGGTCACGACTTGCGCCCTTCTCCCTTCCTCCCCCCCGCCCCCCCAAGACATATGCTAGCATCTCGTACGCACGTGCATAAGTTCATCTTGGTCTATACGAGTGTTCTAGAGATAGTGCAGTGAGAGCACCAGTGACCGCTGTGAAATGCAGTATCTCGTTTCCAGGATTGACGATTTGGAAACGCACAAAAGCATCATGGAGGGGCAGATAGCATTGTACTCGAACAGTTATTTCTATTTCACCTTTTCAAGTTCACAGGAGAAACATGGCGCGCTGTATATATTCTTCCTGTCTGGAGGCTGCCTACTTCGCGACTTCCTTTTTCAAATTTTATTTAGCCGGTCGCGAAATCCCTGGAACAGTTCATTCGCTTGTGTAATCCATTGAATGGATAGAAAAAAGAAGTATGTATGTGTGCGTTTGAGCGAAAGAGAGAAGGTAAATGAAAGGAAACACAAGGGAGCTAGACTACAGTCAGAAATAATAATAAAGAAAGAAGGGAGCAACCCAGAACATGGGGTTATTACTATACTTCGCTTCGTCAGAACCGGTAACTGAAACCGATGCTGAACAGAACGGCTCCAAAGTCGCTCGTACGAAAGCCCACAGAATCCCCACTTTCCGCGGCGACCTTCCGGGGTGCCAGAATCCGAAGGGCAACCAGTGCCGGTTGCTATGGCACGATGGCATGAACACGTCCGACCAGACAGCGTGCCATTGTCGTCATCGCGTGCTCTCTTCTCGCGCAAGCGCCGGTGAAAATCCAATCTCCGCTCATCCTCGTGCGGGAAAAAATAACAGGGTCCCTTGAAAAAGAAAAAAAGAAGAAAAGAAGAAAACCGAAGAACACGAGTCGCAAGCCAACGCGGATATGGAACCGGAGGGAGACCAAGTGAGTCGACTCTCAATTCCAAGAGTTTATCCCTCGGGTTTCCAGAACGCGGCGCGGCAGCCCGTTGGTGGCAGCCGCCAGAAGTCGCATCGAGCGGAAAGAGAGAGATAGCTTTTTGCGGGGTTCTCTCGTGCGGGAAGGCGGGGTGCAGCGAAGCTTAGCAAAACCTCCCCCGAAGATTTGTTCGCCGCAGCTGCACAGCCCGCGAACCGCGCGCGGGGGAGCAGAAGGAGGTAACGACAAAATGCGACAAGAGCTCGGCACGTACCGCGGGAGGCATACGTCGAGAGCGCTGTTGTAGTGCAGTATAGGCTCTTCAACGCTACAGCGACTGCGCGTTCATTAAAAAAAAAAAAAAAAGCAACAAAAAATGAAATGCAGAGCAGCTCGGGTGCGTTCTTCTCGCCAACGAGCGACGCCGCGCGGAAGCCTTCAATGAATAGGTAATGCGCCGCGCCTCGCGGTGGCAGGCTGCCGTTGGATTCGCAAAAGGATTGCTCTGCCGTGGCTTTCCGTATTTTTCTTTTTTTTCGAAATAGATGTGCATATATATTTTTCACCCTCTATACCGGCGCACGAAACGTGACGACGAGCGCTGGCGACGACGCCGCTCTTCATGTGTACATAGTACAGTTATATGTGCGTGCAATACGTTATACTTGCCGAGTCGCAACGCACGACGCAGCTTTATAGCGAGCGAGCCGAGTTTTGTGGGGCCGTTATTACCTTGCATTGTTGAAACCTCGGTCGGAAGTCGTCGCTTCGGTGGCGCCCTCCGGTGCAGCTTTGCGGCAGTATGTATGTATCAATGTTACTAGATTACCTCTAGATTACAAAGTAATCTAGAAACGGTCGGTATGTATATACTAACTCGATGGCCCTTCACGAGTCGTGAAACAACCTGCGCGAATTGATTTGACGTCCGTTAGTTCCCCTTCTTGTGAATTATTTTCGTTCATTCTTTAAATATTGAGACCTGCAGCGGGAGGGAGCTTGCGCACAAAGAGAGAAAAATGAAAAATGCACCGCTTGCGGTTTCGAGTGAGTTCGCTTTGAAGTGACCCGCTTGGCGGCGCGCGTTTCGGCGGGATCGTGTTATGGGACGAGATTTAGGCTATAACGTACGGCGGGAAATGGTCGCGGCTTTGCGGTGCTTTTCGCGCTCTCTCGAGAGCCGAATGTACCCGAGGGAGATGCGAGGCAAAGCGAGGGCATCAAGTGAACGATACGTACCAACGCACATATATCCGCGTCTTTTGTAATGCGAGATGTGCTTTCGCTATGTAGGCTCCCCGACACGTGTATATGCTGTAGTCGGCCTCTATAGACATACGTGTCGTGGAGATGCTCCAGCTTTTAGTGAGCCCCTAAGGGCTTTCAAAGTTTGTGTGCCCTTCTACAAAGAACACGCGAAATGCTGTTCACCTGCAAGAAGCCTTCTTCCTGTAATGAAAAAAAAAAGAATAGGTCTGTTACTACGAGATTTTAGAATCGACTATTAGGGCGTTTTCGTACCCATCATATACCGCAATCCTTGTCACAAAGATGCATTTGGTCACGCGCCAGGAGCACAATCGCACACAGCGTGTGGGCATTTGGTGCAGCACACTGGCAGTAGATACATACAGTAGCGAACAAAAAAATCTGCAGTATTTTGCATCAACAGGAGATGAAAAGGACAAGAAAAGCAACAAAACGGGCAATTTACTCACTCACAAACTCGGAAAAGCGGCAGCAATGAGCAAAGTAATATGAACAAAAGGAAAAGTGGAGCTTTGTGGCACCATAGATAAACAAAATGTTATCCATCTCTGTCCCTTGAGCTGCGCCACAGGGATGGTTAACGTTTTGTTTATTGGTGGTGCCGTGAAAGCACCACTTCCCAATCAGTGCTTTTCATATTGCTCACTGACCGTTGCCCCTTTCCGAGTTTATGTGCGAGTTGATCCGTGTGTTTTCTCTCTTCTCGTCCTTGCATCGCTTGTTATAAATAATAAACCTGCAGTAGCATGCCAAGCATTTTACCCGGCTAACCCTTCTACCTACTTTTAATATATGTCTAGCGAGCGCGCGGACGTATTTTGACATGCTGTTTGATGTACACGGTTTCACTGTGATACATTCTTGGAAAACGCAACTTGTGTGCATGGTGGGTGGGCAACGCGGTGTGAATAACGTATATGAGAACAGTGCGGGTTCCAGAGACGGTTGGCCTGAGCTAGCGGTCTGGCCCAACGCAGCACCAACATTCTGAGCATTTAGCTCACAGGACTCGAATGCAAACTATGTTTTCTTCTGGTTCTGGACATACATACATACATACATACATACATACATACATACATACATACATACATACATACATACATACATACATACATACATACATACATACACACACACACACACACATACATACATACGTACATACGTACGTACATACATACATAATGATGTCGATGATTTGATTGAGAAGCTGGAGATGATAGCTTGATTGACAGCCTGCTATTGTATTTCATGGTATTGGGTGGTGCTGGTATGGACGTCCTTGATCATATTCCCTCTCTCTCCTCTCCAAAAAAATTGGTAGAAATGATGAGATTTCACCGACAGATTCGTTATATATGACGTACAAAGTCATAGTAAACTGACGCGGTAGACCAGCAGCTGTGACGTTCTCCTGCTGAGCTCGAGGTCGCGGGTTCGATCCTTGTCCCTGGTGGCCGGATTCAGATGAGGGCGGAATGTAGAAGCGCTCGTTTACCGTGCGTTAGGTGCACGTTGAACCCCAGGAAGTCAAAATTATACTGGAGTTCCTCATTACGGCGGCGTGCCTAAACCAGATCGGGGTTTAGGCACGTAAAACGCCATAAATTAACCAAAATTTTCAAAATACCTTTTGTATTTCTTGCGCAAGTTATCTCGCTGGTGTGGTCAAGTGGTGCAGTTAAGATTTTGTCGTTCCTACCGGTGGGACTCAGGCTATAATCTCATAGTCGTTATGAGTTGAAGTTGATCACATGATTATGCGCATTTTGCCGGACGAAGTCACATGCTGCAAGGCCCGCAGAGGCATGCATACTGCTAGGCTCTTAGATAAAGGACTGCTGTGAAATCGCGACCCCTCTACACCACCAGTTATAATTTAGAATAACGAAGGAAGAAAGATGGGCGCACTGTTGCTGTTGATGAGTGCGCAGTGCCGGCGCTTTCCCACTTGACCGAGCAGCTGCATGCGAGAACTTAACTTTTCCGACATGCTCATCGGAAATTCACGATGTTTTCTTTTTTTTTTTAACTCACGCGTCGCTCACCATTGGATCTGCCACTGCGAGCGTAACAATCGTTGCCCTGCCGCCGTTGCGCTCTTGAAGCGCGTCGCTGCGCCGCTGCGCTCTTGAAGCGCGGCCCAGCGCGTCGCTGGGCCGCGCGGACGACTGCATACACATCCCTTGTGAAGGATGCGGAGCCGTTCATCCTCTGGGGGACTGGCCGGGACGCCGCGTTCCTTGTCACTCGCAGCACGCAAAAATGCTTAGAGGACTGGCGTGAGCCAGAAAGAGAGAAAAAAATGTAAATGAAAGAAAACGAGGGGAAGCATATGTTTCGGAAGCTCCTCCACGGCGAGTCCTTGCTTGTTGTCAGCCAGATACGCAGTCGCCGCTCCCGAAGCAGCGACTGTCACAGAGTAAACTTCCGCGGAAGCGAACACGAGGAGGATGCACAGCACCAGAAAGGATCGAATTCTTGCGTGGCGGAGGCGGCTGGCTTTGAGCGCGTTGTTGTGCGCGTCCTGGAAGCTTACTCTCTTCCGCCTGAAGGAGCCGACAGGCATCGTCTCCCTTGCGAAGACCGGCGGGAGATGCGTTGCGCGAGCAGCGAGTGGCGGCACAGGGCTATTCGCGAAAGCAACAGTGGCTGATGCACTTTCTGGGCCGCGCACGCTAAAGGCAGGCAGCCGGGGTGCACGTGTCCTGGAGCTCTTTATTTTTTGCGGTCTGACGCACTTACCGAGAACAGACCTTCTTGCGCGTCGTCGTCGTCCTCTGTGCAGTGGTCGTAACGTCAGTCGTTTGTCGCTGGCGTCAAGGGGCGCCCCCGCGTTCGTGAGATATTTTATTGCATTCTCGAAATAAGCTTTTTTCTCGTGTCGCTACGGAACGAGTCACTTCGCTCAGCGAAGCCAAGGTTTTGCTCGCGGTGACACTATTTAATCCGAAGGCATGCGTGAAAAAAGTCCGGCGTCATAAAGGAGGGAAGGAAGGAAAAAGTGGATAAGGAAAGGCAGGGAGGTTAACCAGTTTAGCTCAACCGGTTTGCTACCCTACACATGGGAGCGGGATGGGGGGATGAAAAGTGGGGAGGAGAGAGAGAGAGAGAGAGAGAGAGGCGCCATAAATGTGAAGAGACGTATACCGAATCAGGTTTGGACATGCCCAGTTTTTACGAGCCCCGGTCTCGCTTCTCTGGTGGCAGCATTCTCGTCCCGAGTTTACGTCTCAGCTTGCGTCATGGTGAACCGCTCTCCGCCAAGGTTCACCCGGCCTGCAGACGCTGTGCCACATTTCAAAGTGTAGGCACTGCTACACTTGAAAGCGTAGGCGCCTACACAGAATTGCGCAGTGCAACAGGAAGTGCAGCCATGAAAATCGCCTAGTTGGGTAAGTTGCGCCCAAGAACGAACTGGAGCTCTCTATGCACATTCAGAGGTGAACAAAACGCTTGAATGATTGCCTGCGCGGAAAGCGGGCGTCTTCAGCATCTCCCTCAGTCAAACTACTTGCTTATAAAACTTTACTCCGAACTGAACGAGAATATGCTTGTGCTATTTATGACAACCATCAGGTTGATATGATTAACAGCATTGAATCGGTTCAGAACCGAGCTGCCAGATTCATTATTTCTGACTACTCGTATAATACAAGTGTTTGAGCCTTAAAATCCAGGTTGTGTCTTCCATCGCTCATCTCCCGCCGCAAAAGTGCTCGTCTCTTTTTCTCCCGCTATACGCATCCTAATGCTGTGTATCTACCACGCGCCCATTCCACCACGTATCAACGTTCTTTTTTCTTACACATTCTGTGAATGGAATACCCTTCCTTCTGACATCGCCCTCATGACTGACATTTCTCGTTTCAAAGCTGCCATCAAAGACTATCTTTCAATTCACATTACCTAGCCTGACACGCCGTTTTTTCAATATGTACCCAACCCACATGTACTGTCCTGTTCAGGGACGTTTGAGGTAATGTAAATAAATAAATAAATAAATAAATAAATAAATAAATAAATAAATAAATAAATAAATAAATAAACGAAACAGAAAGATAGCGTGCCCGCGGTACGTACCGTAGCTGTAGGGCTGCTGGGTCGCGCTTAGCAAGCGCGACAACGATAGTTTCATTCTTTCCGACTGCAGTTGCAGTTGATAATGTGCATGCTGCGCATATTTTCTGAGAATGCGCTTGTGTGTGTGTGTGTGTGTGTGTGAGAGAGAGATAGAGAGAGAGAGAGCACAGAAAAGGCATTTGTGAGGAAGGGTGAGAGTAAAATGAAAGGTACTGATATTAACCAGGTCAGTCGTAGTCACCGTTAGTAGGTAACTTGGTTGTGGTTGTAAGCTAGGGGAGGATAGTAAAAAAAAAAAGAGGGGGTACGGGGAGGAGAAAGAACGTGAACGATGGCAGAACATAGGAAGATGCCGTGTGATAGCGCCACGCAGGGAACTTTGTTTGCTGTCCATTCAGCAAATACCCCCCCAGCACCACTCCCTTTCCCACTCTCATTCTTTTATAGCGATCTGTAGCAGCGCTTTAGTAGCTCTCCGTGCGGATGGCGTTCGGTGTCAGAGACGCAATATCT